>NC_091471.1:301233478-302433478 GCF_036971445.1 Narcine bancroftii
TCAATGGATTCAATCAGCCATAACAAACATGAACTGCACATCTGTACTTTTCAAGATCTTAGTATTTTTCTGGAAATTTTACAGAATGTAGCCCAGAAAATAAAGCAGGCTTTCATTTGCTATGTATACATTCCAAAATGCACAGGGTTAATCCCAGAATAAGTATATAAAAGCCCCATCTTTACATGGACTGGTATGTTTTCTGATTTCCCATGTTAAGTATTTGCAATTGAGCACCATGGTTTGCATAACCATTAACGCAGCACTGTTACAGTGCCAGCAATCCAGCAGTCTGCAAGGAGTTTGTACATTCTCCCTACGTGTGGGTTCTCCTCCCCCCCACCCCCGTTCAAAACCTATCAGGGGTTAATTGGGCGGCATGAGCTCATAGGCCAGAAAGGCCTATTACTGTGCAGTATATCCCAAATTAAAAATAATTTCATTATTACACAACTATGCCAAACTAGGCAAGCATCTCTGATGGGACAATCACACAATGACCACCTAGGTGGTGACATTTTATTTTTGTCTTTATTGTCACGTGCAGAGACAATGAAAGCTACAGGGTCAACTAACTGAGAAATTCAGTAAGTAGCATTGCCAAGTTGGGTATTCATATGGTTGTTTATTTTGTTTCAATAAATTTAGATAAAGCAAACTGCAAGTTTCTTCTTAGATGTCCTAAATGACAAATTGCAATTACTCGGGAAATTTTTATTTTTTTTTACCTTTTTACTAATAGTAAAAAATACTATGTTAACCATGTGGAATTTACCATTTCCCATGTATTTCAAAACCCTGGGAAGCCTGACTAGTTTTATCTGTGGGGCAAACTGGTCAGTTGTGTGATGTAAATGCCAAGTAACAGAGGCATTAACACAACGGACCTGGCATATTATCTGCCTATGAACCCGAGCTCGAGGCTTTGCAGTGATCCTCACTCCCTAGTTCTCAAACAGTTAGGAAGACTGGGAGGCTGGCTTTTCATTACATCCACATAAATACTGATCCCAATTCCTGGAAGTTAGTCTCCTCCATGCTGGTTTGACACTTTCAACCACCAAACCTGCCCCACAAGACACCTTTGGCTGTGCATTCTGTATAGCAACAGAAGCCACCCTAGCCATAGCATTCTTGCAGCTCAGACCTGGCCCTATTGTGCTTTTTCTTTTCTACAGACCTCAAGGCAGTGGAGGGTATTCTCCACTCTGCTACCTCACCAATCTGCCACTTCCTGTGTCCTGCTGTAAACTATGGGTGCTGCCATTTTGGATACAGACCTCAGAATACCAGTCCAGTTTTCTGCAGGTTATTGAACCTGTGCCAAGGGCTATGGGGAATTACAGTCAAGCAATTGGACCCTGCAGAGAAGTGTAGTGAAATGGTGCACATCTTGCGGAAGTGGAAGGGGGGGTTCTAATCTTCATGGACTAATAATTTGAGATTAGTTTTTACATTTTTTTTTAAAACCAGGGTGAATATATAATCAAATATTTGATCAGTTATCGCAAACGTTCAATTACTTGATTAACAAAATCTTCAGGTTCAATCTTTGATATGGGTCAACTTTCAATGTGGAAGAAAATCTGCCATTTCAAACCATATGCAACTCTACATTGACAAATACGATGGACAAATTCCAATAATATTAACATCTTGTGAATGATTACAAAGTTTAAAAAGGCAGCCAGAGATCAAAAATTAAAGAGTACAATGCTGGAGAAACTCAGTTGGTGTATTTTATATAGCAAAGATAAAAATACAAAACCAACCTTTCAGGCTTGAGCCCTTCATCAAGACATGAGCAAATGTAGGCAGGCACCCAAGCACGGTTTGACTTTAGCTTCTGAAGCATTGTTTTTACTTCCACCAGTCAACGGATTTTCGTATTTTACTTCTAGAGATCAGAAATTAACCACTTATGCCCAAGGCACGATGATGATAGTGTGGAGAGAATTTAGTCCACAGGGGCACAATCAATTTGAAATAAGCCAACATTAACAGCAAAGCTAAAATGTATTCATAATGAAGTGAGTGCAAAGGCTCACCAGACAGATTCCTGGGTAAGCAGGTTTTCTGCATAAGTATGAAACAAATTAAGACATCACTCAAATGAAATGCATACATTTTTGCAGGGCTTGACAAGGCATGTGCCAATAATCACAATAACAAGGTGCTAGACTTCCAAGACTAAATTACATCAAGCCAGAGATTTAACCTATTATTCAAAATAACTAGGAGAAATACGAGAGGTAAAGGCTTTAGGGTGAAAGATTTAGGGGTAAATTCTTCACTCAGTGGTGAAAGTGTGGAACAAGCTGTCATCTGACGTGGTAAATGCAAGCTCACTTGTTTTAAGAATAAATTGGTTAGATAGATGGGAGAGTATGGATGGCTATGGAATGGGTGTAGATGAGTGGGACTATCAGAATGTTTCTGTACAGACTGGAAGGGCTGAATGGCCTGTTTTCTGTATTGTAGTGTTCTATGGTTCTATTAGTATTTGGGGTAAGTGCAAGATGTTAAAAGTGACAAGAATATCCCACAATCCTAAACAGCACTCATTTTTGATGTCTAACAATCAAACTTAAAATTTGTTACTGGATTATAATTTTGATATAGAATCAAAGTGGGAAGAAATGGCTTTGAAGGATGATAGTTTACCCATATATCTTCTTGATGTCCATTATTAAGGTTGTCAAAGGAAGCTCAAGATTTAACTTCAACAGTGAAGAAAGGCAATATTGAAGTCAGACTGACGAGACTTGCAGGGAAAGTGGTGGTAATGGTCTGACTAATCAAGATTATTCATTAGTGGAGTAATGCAGAAAACTTTCTATAAATTTAGTATTGCAATTTGAAAAGTCATTGGAATAACCTTGCCAAAGTTTACATTTAGGTTTGATTTGGGGCAAAATGAAATGTCACTCACGTAAACAGCAAAAACAAGAATCCCAAGTAGTGAGTCCAACTCATCTACATTCCAATTTATTTTCTGTGATGTACTAATGCCACTGGCATGATGGTTGAACATATCAGCAGAAACAACAGATCTAAAAATAGTTCTGGTACACAAGTGGCAGTCAAGAAATTGGATTCAAATCCTACAGTTGCAGCTTTACAATGTCAAGGCACAGACCAAATTGAATTATAACCAGGAAACTTCTCACCCCACTAAAAGCATCATCCCTACCTATAAAAACATGAACAAAATGGCTAGGATGCAATGCAAATCCATGAAGTTGATGAATAAGGTTACAAGACAAGTTAGTCCAGTTTAAGATTAAGATTTCTTAGAGAAAGATAACCATCTGAAATTATTTTTTAATAATCAAATGAAATCCAAAATGCCAATTTCAATTTATTTTAGCAACCCAATGCATCTGCAGGTGAGCAACTTTGCATTGTCCAACATAAACAATTCACAGTAAAATAAATTTTATTATTGCAAGATTAGCTTCAAAACTAAAAAAAATTATGCAGTTAAATCATGGCGAGCCATTTATTTTCTATAATCATAACATGCAAATAGGGATGCAGTACAAGTGAACTTATCTAACCAACCACTGAACCTTAGGGATTTTCCCGAGGCTGCAATGCCAGATAGGAGAATTTCACCAATACCCTTCATGGGTGAAGCAAAATAAAACCCCGGAACATGAAAGCAGAAAGATAAAAAGCACACATTTATTCTTCATCAGATGAGTCTCTTTCAAATGTATACATCATGAAGAAAGCGTCTGGTCTTTTGGGGACAAGGGGATGTCCAGGTCTCACAATCTCAAAGCCAAGAAAGCTAAATGTGCGAAGTAGTGGAGCTGAAATTAAAAAATAATCAAAATCAATGAGCAGACAGGGTAGTTTAAGTGTCACAAAATACCTAGTAAAGTAGGGTTCTTCTGAAGAGATTTAACAGGTTATCTCTGGCATCCATGTAGAGCCCAATTTAGTTATAGAATTTACAATAAAAAAATCAATTAACAGCAGGGGCAAATTTATAACAAGTCAAAAGGTAAATGTTTCTAACTGCCCAAATGAATTATAAACAGTGCTATGAATAAACATTTAAAATGTGTTTGAATGAGTAGAGTTCATGACAGCAATGTATTTTTCAGAATTCTGCAGTCTTGATAGTTCCATGGTTCACATTACCATGAAACTATGTGCACACTGAAGTTTCAACACCACTTAAAATCACTCGCAATAGATCAGTGGTGAAACTTTGAAAAACTATATCAAATAGGGCCAAAGAATTTTTTCCTCACAACTAATCCAATGCTCAGCTCATTTAATAGGAGCAAGGAATTAGTGTTTCAATTATTAATCTTGTGATTTTGGGTTGTTGGTCTAACTGTGGAAGGCCAGCAAAACAAGGTGTAAACATGCAGATCCGGTAACATTTGAAGAGTTAATATTTCAGAATGAAAACCTTTGGTCAGAAAGGTGTTTTTCCAAAAGCATCAACTTTCTGTATTTGCATCGAGGACCAGAGAACACTGTTTTATCAGCTTGTACTTGTACAATTGGATAATAAATTTGAACCCTCCACAAATGCTGCCCGAACTGCTGAGTGCTTCCAACCTTTTTCTCACATTGCACATTTCGAGCCCCTGCATTTTTTGCCCACCCAATAAGTTTGCAAGTTACCTGGATCAAAACTGCAGCTTCAAATGATTGCTTAACATCTGCATTAGGTTTTATTTTCTTGCTATTGTTACCTAGTGCATTGAATGCATGTGTGTCCTTTCAGTTATAGATACTTAAACCCATGTAATGTTATGGGTCGAGAGTCAAAGTTAATGTGGTGCCTCAGTATTGGACAGCCAAGTGTAGAATTTATCTTGGAGCAAATTTCTAATAACGAAATTTGGACTAAAATACATACAACAGATTCTCATTGTTTCTGCATTATAATCAGATTACTGTTCTCAAGTATCAATTCCTTGAAGCCCATCGTCTTCATTTAGAAAAATTTCAGTTTTAAAATCTGCAAAACCATGTTCACTGCCACACATATCATCTATTATACAGCCTGATTATGTTTGGAGCACTGGAATTCAAACCCAATCTTTACCCTTAATTTTTCAAGTTGTCACTGCTCAGCAATAGGTAAGAATAGTGCAGTCTTTACCTTGGTAGTCCATTAAACCCCATGGGTTTATGAGAATTCAAATTGAAAAGTTTAATAATCTGATTCAACTTTTCCTAGTCCAATAAAGTAGATGAGATGATTATGCAGATTTTTCAATCTTGAGCTTCAACCTCCAATATCAAACTAGAACAGTCAGAGCATGAAAGAATGTGCCGATTCATAGCATTATAAAAGTAGATTTTAACTAGTTTCAACCTTCATTATATACTGGGACTAAAACACGCAATAGTTTCAAGTTGCATTCTTTAATTCACGAGTCCCAAGAATTCAAACAGCATTCTTTAATTGCCATCTTCACCCATCCTTCCATAAAAGCTGCAAACAAATTTGTAGCTGATTTGTATTCCTCAACACACCTTCGCTGAATACCAGCCCCATGAAGATTAACTGCACTCACACAAGTCCTCTCAATTGATAGGTTAGTGGAGCACTGGAATATTTGACAGATCCGGCTACAAAATGAACTGCTATCAGTATTTTCCATTGGTTGCAGCAGCGGAATATAACTACAGCATGAAACTTCACAATACCCGATTTCCTGGTATTATTATTTTTTTTAAATAGATATTCACTAGCTTGGAAATTAAATTTGATTGCAATCCTTTAAAAGCATAACATCTCAAAATCAATCCAATTATTGCTATCATTGTCTTACAGGGCTAGATGAAAGCAACACTAATTGAGAATAGCATAGGTCATCATTTTACCTCGATCATCCCTGTTCTTGTTGAAACAGATGAACACGTGTTCAACATGAAGATGCTCTTCTGCAAATTCAAGTAGGATAGTAAAGCTGGAAAAAAAATTGATGGATTATAAAGTTAGGATTTGATCAACAAAAGGTGTTAACAACGTGGCCCCAGAATCAGTTGCTCTTGCAGTACAAACTGAATACAGTAATTGATCAATTCAATTAAACAACAATCACAACAGCCCTATTAAAGATAAATGTAGAAAAGTAGAAGTCCCCCACAAGTCTTATAGTCTTCCTATGCACTGGACAATGGACCCAGCATCAACAGTAAAGGCGATTCACTTTATGAGCTCCATTACGTACCTTTCTTTGCTTCCCTCAGGCAATGCTCCACTTGGGAGTTCAATGTACAGATTGTTGTCGTTCAGGATTGCTCTCCACTGAGCAATTCTTGCATCAGTAAGCTTGGACTGGAAATTGAGAATTTTAGTCCTGCTGCTTGCACTCAAATCTTCGGTTACACTCAGCCGGTTATCCTGGAGTAAGAGTTATACACAATATTCAAATACAATTTGAAAATATACTTAAATAAACACCACACCAATAAATTGCCAAATAGGCATGAGCTTTTATTCCTATATTCCTCATTTAATTAACTTGCAAATGTAATCATTTAAAATTTGTTGTTTTATCTTTCACCAAAAATCAGAAGCCTAATGATATGCATATTCAATTTAAGAACCTCGTGTATTTTAAAAAATATCTTCTGCATTAAACAGCATCTGAGAGCATCCTGAAATTTTTGCTTAACTTTGTTTTTCAAACTAAGAAAATTAGTAATCTTCTTCATGAAGAAAAATAATGAATATGCCACAGGATTTCCACCATTTTACAATTTGTCATTTTTATCTTCTGAAGCTCAGTTTCAAATTTTGATCAGCATGAAAACTCAATACTTACTGAATACAGTACATTAGCTGCAAGATTGTGATCCCTTTGAGCATTCCCTCGCCCACCTGGGATCTTCAAGGGTGGGTGAGGGACATCAGGAGCACCACAGAGGCCCCGGACCAGGGTTACGACAGGAAGTGGAGGACAGCATGGAACTGGAACAATAGCAATCATTTAACATTTGGAATCAAGCAGACTGAAACTCCAAAAACTTAATGTCAATTGAAAATTCTGGCAGAAACCAGCAATAACACTATCTGCCAAGAAATTCCCTTTTCAGTTCAGCCAGTCAGGGGTTACACTGATATTTGGCACTGGGAATAACACCTATTCAAATGAATACTTGAATTTATGCTACTTTTCCATGGAAAACAAGCAGAAAGCTAATTCTTTACATACCATTTACCAATTTAAATACATTTGCCTCAAATGAAAACCAGGTGTAGGCATTTTATTTTTAAAATCCTTTTTCTAGTCCAAAATGTATATAATTATCAGTCTTTATCTTTCACCCCTTTATTATACAACAAGTATATTATCATTAGATTGTACAAGCATTCTCCCATCCTCAGTGCAAAACACACAGACAAACATAATACACGCACACAAACTATACACATGCCGGACAAGTACGCATATTTACAATAAATACAACGGCTGGCTTGTACTATAGTTTATCCATGAACCCAGTCCACAGTGATTATGAAAGGTGAAAAATGGCCAAAGCCCAAAGGGTGAATAGTGTGAGCAGTTCCTTTGGTCATTCACCATTTTAACTGCCAGTGGGAAGCTACAGCATCTCAGCCTGGTCGTGCTGGCTCTGATACTCCTGTATCTATTAAATGCCAGATTTTTTAAAAAAAAATGATTTGGGGAATAACCTCATCCAGCATTGTACACCCAGATCAGAAAGAATGCAATCTAAATTAGGGTGGGGTGTCAGGACAGAAGTGGAGAGAAAAGCCATCCCAAAAAACTTTAAAAGAAAACCTGGCATTTAAATGTTTGACATTTAATATAGAGAAGTATCAGAGCCCACACTGCCAAGCTGAGAAGTAACTTCTTCCCACAGGCTGAACCACCAAAATAAATGCTCAACCATCTGAGACTCCGTCCAACCCAACAGCCCTTGGTGCAGCGTCTGCGTGCAGGAGACAAGTCCACACACAAATAAATGCTTCATAAATATCAATGTCAGATGGTCGGCGTGAGCATCTCTTTTGGTCAGTCAGCCCGAGGGAAGCGGTTTCTCAGCCAGCGACCTCGGAGACTCGTGAATCTATTCCATGCCCCCCCCCCCCCCCCATGATCTGGGGGACTGGCCACATGCAGCTCCAGCAGAGAATAACGAGGCTTATCGATAAAAGGCACCCAAGGCGGCCGCGAGCAGTCACTTCCTTCTGGATCCCGGCCCACACGCCCACGTCGCATCAGCAGACGCGGCCTCCAGGGGAATTTTCAACCCCCACCCCCCTCCCCCCCCCCTGTCTATCGAGAGGGAGGGGGGGGGGCACAAACGCCGCCCTCCCCTTCCGCCCCCCTCTCCGCCAGGCCAGCCGCCGCCATTTTGTGCGCCGCCCATTTCCCGGAGCCCAGCAGAGAAAAAAATTAGCTGAAGTTCCCTGGGAGCAAAAATAAATAATATATATATAACCTAACCTGCCCAGTGGTGGGGGGGTAGATTTTTTTTAAAACGAAACGCGTTGGGAACGAGGGCCTGAGGCCGACACCACCCCGCTGTATTGGATGCAAGAAGCGCCTACCTTTCGGTACTAGTCTTACTACTAAACGTCATGGAGGGCATTTTGTTTCCTTCTTTCTCTCTAGCAAAACAGTGACTATTCAAAATGCGCTGGAGGGAGATCTTGACCATCCGGCCTTAGGTTGCTCCACGGGACACCAGCTAAAAGGCGGTGTGATGGCCGGCTCCTCGTTTGAATAGGGGGAGAGCACCACGTCGGGCCGGCCGCCTCACTGTGACGCCGCGCTGCGAGGACGAGGCTCTTTATACCCGGCCGCCGCGGCGCCTCATGGGAGGCGTGATCGCGGATTCCTCCCGCCCTTCAAAAATAATAAATCTATTGTTTTTCTAAACGAATTTCGTTTGATTTCCATTCTTTTCAGCATGAGGGACATCGAAACGTGTTTTTTTAAAAAAAAACAAACAGTAAACAAAAGCCTGGCGCAGGTGCCGTGATCGGGGCATTGTGGATAATTCCCTGATCAATAAGTGGAATTCAGTTTTATTTTTTTGCAAAGTTAAAGCTGCCTAAGCGTGGTTTTGGAAATCCCGTTACTTCAAGGCAAAGGCCAGCTTGTAACCGATGATCAAATGGGCCTCTCGGCAACCGGAAGTGGCTTCTGGGATGGGCCTTCCAAAGGAGGACCTGTGTGTGACCAAAACTGTAATAGTAACCTATGACCATGGCCTCCTTTGGGATGTGGGCCACTGAGGTCGCAGGGGCAGTGGGGACTCCCAGCAGTCGCCACACCTTGGCCCACGCCATCAGGGTCACTAATTGGGCTCGGGTCCCGGAGGCAGCTTTTCTAACCTGGCCACACGTAGGATCTCCGGCACTTTCCTCCCGCAGAGTGGCCATGACTTGGACCCTCAATTTTCTGGATTACTGGCGCTTGAGCATCCCTGAAGAAGGGAAGGCCCGGAACGTTGGTTGTATATCTTTACGTACCAGTCCTCTGCAGTGGAGAGGGTCAAAAAATCCCCCTGTCCTAGCTGGTGTGTATCTGTCTCCGTCACTACTTCAGAATTGCCACTTTGCTTCGGGGATGGGCCTTCCACAGGTTGTACCTGGACTTGTGAAGATCTTGATCCCCCTGCCTTAAACGCCTTTGTTCAGATAACAATGCTGGTAGATCACGTTGATGGGGGTGGGCAGAGTGGTGTTATGGTCCTGTGGATTGACCTCTGATCCATTTTTCTGTAGTACCATACTACACTGTGATGCAGCCAGCCAGAACAATCTCGATAGAGCTCCTCTAGAAGGTTGACATAATGGTAGCTTGTCTCAGTCTTCTCAAGAAGTTCAGCCATTGTTGCGCCTTCCTGACAAGTGAGGAGATGTGTGTACACCATACGTAATGAGATAAGTGAACTCCAAGGAATTTGGTATGCACTAACTCCAACCATGACTATTTATTTACCTCTTTTTATATTCAATATCTCTTTTTCTGTATCATGGCATATTGTGCTAATTTAGTTCATACTATTGTTGGTGTATCTTGACCTGTAAGGATGCACCAAGTAAGAACTTTGGGACATCTATACACTGTACATACTTGTGCATATGGCAATAAACTTTCATTTCTCATTTGATTTCATTTTTGGTGACCTCATTCAAGATTCAAAGGTTCAGCTCAAGTAAATTTCCTGAGCTTGCCATTGTTTTAGAGACACATTAAGCCATTGTGTGCAAAAGGGGCCCATTTTTTTTTTACATAATAAATTTGTATCCTCATTGAGTACCAAGTACATTTTTCTGACATTAGAGTACTTTGCATTTAAAATTTCAGATCTTCCACAGCTGCATCTTTCCAAATATCTGCCTAATTTCCATGAGCTGTGTTCTCAGGGCTTCAATTTTAATTTTTATACCAAATGAAGGATTCAGAAAAGAAATTGGCATGTTTTTACTTTCCCTTTGGCTGTGACTGATTACCCTGATTATTGGTTGTTTAAGTGTTCTAATAATATAGAAATTGGAATACAACTTGTCAATGGGAAGTTTGAGGTAAATTGTGCATGACTTACTGGTTACAATATTTAGAACATTTTGTGTGCATTTTATTTTCCCCCCAACACGTGGTGGAGTATCTTTTCAGATATCATTGTTCTAGCAAACTGAAAGCAGGCTTAAAATTGTATTACCGTAATCCATTGGGTATTCTACTCCCAGACTTTCATGGCAGTCCATATATCAGAAAACCTCTCCTGGAGCCAGAGCATTGAGCCAACCATGAAGAAGGCAAACTAGTGCCTGTATTTTCTTAGAAGATTTGGCATGTTGTCAAATAATCTATCAAACATCTACAGGTGCACTGTGGAAAGTATACTGACAGCATTGCAGCTTGGTTTGATAACTCCAGTGCCCATGAAAGCAGAAATTCACAAATGTAGTCAGGTCCATCACTGACTTTGACATCCCATCCAGTGAAGATGTGAGGTGCTATCTAAAAAAGGCAGACAAGATCATAAATCACCCTGGTCCACTTGTGAGAGGGAAGGGAAGGTTGAGAACCACTGCTCTAGATCCAATTGTTACTTAAATGCTTGAGAAAAATTGTCATTGGCCTATTTCCTTTGGAGTTATGAAACTGTGAACATAACGAATCAATTAGGTACAATTAAAACAGTGGTTTTCAAACTTTTTATTTCCACCCACATTTTTCTTTTCTTCTTTGGCTTGGCTTCGTGGACGAAGATTAATGGAGGGGTAATGTCCACGTCAGCTGCAGGCTTGTTTGTGGCCGACATGTCCGATGCGGGACAGGCAGACACGGTTGCAGCGGTTGCAAGGGAAAATTGGTGGGTTGGGGTTGGGTTTTTCCTCCTTTGTCTTTTGTCAGTGAGGTGGGCTCTGCGGTCTTCTTCAAAGGAGGTTGCTGCCCGCCGAACTGTGAGGTGCCAAGATGCAGGGTTTGAGGCGATATCAGCCCACTGGCGGTGGTCAATGTGGCAGGCACCAAGAGATTTCTTTAGGCAGTCCTTGTACCTCTTCTTTGGTGCACCACTGTCTCAGTGGCCAGTGGAGAGCTCGCCATATAACACGATCTTGGGAAGGCGATGGTCCTCCATTCTGGAGACGTGACCTACCCAGCGCAGTTGGATCTTCAGCAGCGTGGATTCGATGCTGTTGGCCTCTGCCATCTCGAGTACTTCGATGTTGGTGAGGAAGTCGCTCCAATGAATGTTGAGGATGGATCAGAGACAACACTGGTGGAAGCGTTCTAGGAGCCATAGGTGATGCCGGTAGAGGACCCATGATTCGGAGCCGAACAGGAGTGTGGGTATGACAATGGCTATGTATACGCTAATCTTTGTGAGGTTTTTCAGTTGGTTGTTTTTCCAGACTCTTGTGTAGTCTTCCAAAGGCGCTATTTGCCTTGGCGAGTCTGTTGTCTATCTCGTTGTCGATCCTTGCATCCGATGAAATGGTGCAGCTGAGATAGGTAAACTGGTTGACCGTTTTGAGTTTTGTGTGCCCGATGGAGATGTTGGGGGGCTGGTAGTCATGGTGAGGAGCTGGCTGATGGAGGACCTCAGTTTTCTTCAGGCTGACTTCCAGGCCAAACATTTTGGCAGTTTCCGCAAAACAGGACATCAAGCACTGAAGAGCTAGCTCTGAATGGGCAACTAAAGCTACTAATAACAGAATACCTATGGCATAATGGTATGTGAATGGAAAGAAAAAGGTTGAGAACCACTGAGCTAGGGGGTTTCCAGATGATGTTGATGACCTGCTACAGGACCACACCTACTGCAGTGCCTGACCCATCTACCATCAGAGTCGATGGCACGTCAACCTTTGGGTGCATGAGCCTAGTGGCTCTTGCTAGTGCACCTTTGGCAGTGTCGAATGCAGCCGCAGCCTCGTCATTCCATTTCAGTTCCTTGCAATGTCTGGACAAGAGTTTGAAAAGTGGTGGCGTAACTTTGGCTGCACCTGGCACAAACAATGGTAAAAGTTTAATGGTAGATAGTCTCGGAAATTTGCAAATGGCCTTGACCTTGGAAGGTAGTGGAACTGCTCCATATTGACTGATGCGGTGGCCGAGGAAATCGATTGATGTGAGGCCAAACTGGCATTTGGCCAGGTTGATAGCTAACCCGTGGTCATCTAGCCACTGACATAGCTGACGGAGATGGGCCTGGTGCTGCTGCTACGAGCAGCTGGCAATAAGGATGGCGTCCACATAAATGTATATGAAATCCAAGCCCAGGGTAACTGCGTCCATTAGACGTTGAAATGTCTGGGCCACATTTTTTACACTGAAAGGCATACGGAGGAATTCAGTAGCCCAAATGGGGTAATCAAGGCAGACTTCATAATGTCAACTGGATGAACTGGGATCTGATGGTACCTGCACACCAGGTCAGTTTTGGAGAAAATCTTAGTGCCGTGAAGGATTGCAGAGAAATCCTGTACATGGGGAACCGGAGTGATGTCATTCAGACGCCAATAGCCCGTACAAGGTCTTGACTCTCCAGACGCTTCAGGTAGCAGTGATGCTCAAGGGCTGTCGGAGCAGCGAACAATCCCCATTTCCTCCTTATGTTGGAATTCGTGCTTAACCAATCACAGTTTATCCGGAGGTAGCCTGTGCAGGATGTCTATAAGTTGGAATGTGGTGCTATACTCCATGTTTTGGTTGGGCCGCCGAGAACTGAGAAGCTGGGGAATTCTGCGTATTCAATGTCCAAAAGCATCGAGTTGAGGCGGGGTCTGTGCAATGGAACGGGGTGCAAGGTGAGGGATCTTTGAGATCTACGGGAAGGGAGTGTGCTCACAAAAAATGAGCTCCCAGGAGTGGCTGTGATGCATCAGCAGTGGTGAAGGACTAGCTGAACAGTGTCAAGCCGAAATTAAGTGGAATTGTCCAGATGCTGCTGTTGTTGGCAGCGGTGAGAGGAGGGCCCTCCCTTCCTGAATGTGTGTCTAGGCTAGAGGAGGCAAATACGCTAACCTCTGCTCCAATGTCAACCCAAGAACTGACAGGAAAAGGAGGTTGCTCTTGTGGCTAGCCATCGCAGACACTATCGACGGCTGGCCTTGGCATTTCCCGGATGCGTGCAGGGGGGCTGCAGCTCCTCATCTCTGATAGTAATAGTACCACTGCTCTGTCTGCGCTGCATCTGGTTGAGACTGACACCACACCACTATCCAGAGTTGGCAGTGTTTGTGCCCTTTGCCGAGGCACTATCACTCCCCAACCGAAGATCTGCCATGCTGCTTAGCGTGTCACAACTTATCAGCACAGATCGCTAAGCGACGGGGTGGGGGGGGGGGGGGTCATTAAATTCTTCACCTGCAAGCAGCAAAAGAATGTCTTCTGGCATTTGTTTGAGAAAAAGTTCCTCAATCATCAGACAGGGCTTGTGTCTGTCTATGAGTGCCAGGATCTTGTTCAATAGTTCGGAAGAAGGCCATCACCCAGGCCGTCCACATGGAGAGGTTGTGCTGCCCTGTTGCACCAGAAAAGGCTGAAAATACGTATGAAATCATGTGTGTTCCCAGAGTTCTTTGTGCCCCTGGCCACCGGGAACTCCTAATCCTGACCTCCTGTCCCCCCACACAACACACACTCCCTTCACAGACCTATTTCCCTTTCTTCAGAGATAGGACCCAGTACCAGTGACACTTCTCAAGAAAAAGATATGAAAGAGAAAAAGGAAAAAAAGCACATTAATGAATAGTTAAAACCCCTCCCTTTTGTGTAAAGTAGATTAAACACCCCTCTATTATACAAGTAGTGAAACGACCCACTAACGTATGTATAGATTCTGGAGGCCAATCTCCCTAATTCCTGGGTAAAACAATTACAGAAAATTTTACTTTTTTTTCCCAAAGGATTATTATCAAACAAATACACAGGAAGAAAAAGTATCATTATTCAAATTTTAAAAATTCAAGTTCACTCATTCTCTTTTATTTTTCTTCAAAGTTGGTAGCTTGTTCACAAAGTTCTTCGCTATTTCAGTGTCAGTAAAAAAAAACCTGATTTTGTCCATTTGGCATCATCATTTTCAAATTGGCTAGTTGACGCAACACCAACTTGTTACCTTTATTCCAAAGGGTGTTCTTCAATGGAGTAAGTTCTTGTCTCTGCATTAATAGCACAGTATCTATGTCCAGATAAAAAATATTTTTTCACCTTCAATTTCCAGTGGTTCTCCTTCTCTCTCCTTGACCTTTTTCACCGCAGCGCTTAATATTCTTTCACAATCCTTGAACTTTATGCGTCTAATTAATATAGAATGTGGTTTTGATCCATTCCTGGACGTGAAAAGGGGGATCTATATGCCTTCTATATTGGTTCCAACATTTTGTACTCCCAGGACTTTAGGTAGCCGTTCTTGAAAGAAGCGGATGGGATTTCCCCTTCCCTCTCTCTCTTCGATTCCCACTATTGTAACATCATTGCATCTACTAAAATTTTCTAAAGATCCATCTTTTCCCATATTTTTGATTTTCTGTGGCCCATTCATTTAATTCTTTTTCCACATTAACCATTTTTTCCATTTTCATCCACCTTCCATCACTCTTTCATTTAAAGTTCCAATTCTTCCCTTTAACCTGGTCACAACTTTTAAAATATGATCCACTTTTTAATTTGTGTTCTGATCTTTCAATAGAAGTACTTTCATTATATCTTCATTAGTATATTTTTCTTTAGCCTGTGCTGTTACTCACTGGATTAACGTTTACCAGTTCATCCTCTTCCTCTGTATTTTGGTAATTCTTTGAGTCGTCATTTTGAGAGAGAGCTCCTTCTTCTTCTTGTTTCTGATGGTGCCCCTTCGCATCATGCATTTGCACAATAGTTTCCTCCTTTCCTCTTCCAGAGTGTCTCTTGGCTCCAATGCTGAAGGCGCTCCACAATTCCTCCCAACTGTCAGGCTGTCTGCCCTGTGGAACTTCTCGAGTCCCTAGACCAGACCTAGACACTATTTCTCGATCTGCACATATCGACATTCAGATGTTGTCGTCATCCTTGATGCACATGCTAATGGCCTCCAACCTTCTCCTACAGCCTGAAGTAGTACAGCACTTATTCCATCTTCTGAAGCATCCGAGGATATTTTCGTCTTTCAGGATTCGTCAAAGAATGTCAAAAGTACTGGTTTTGTAGTTAGAATGGTCTTCAGTTATCCCAATTCTTCTTCGTGGTTGTCTGTCCACTTGAATTCACATTTGTCCTGTAACAACTTTCTTAGGGTTCATTGTTTTGGAAGATAGTTTTGGTATGAATTTATGTATACATGAATCTATACATTCATGAATACCAGTGCCTTTTTTTGTCATTGGGTCTGAGCAACTCTAAAATTGCTTTCACCTTGCTCTTGTCTGGCTCTACACCTGCCTCTAACAGCTTATCTCCCAGAAAGGTGATTTCCTTCACACCAAAGTGACATTTTTCTCTATTTAACTTTAATCCATACTTCTGGATGCCTTGTAGCATTTTCATTGTGTTGTTTTTGTGCAGGTCCCCATAGGATCATGCCATCCATGTACATACATTCCCCATTTATGCCTTCTATTATGTTCCATTGTCCTGCGGAACACTTCTGGAGCTGAGGAAATTCCAAAGGCATCCTCAGGCAGGCGTATTGGCCCAACGGTGTGTTTTGTGCTATCATCGTGTAGTTTTATTTGCCAGAAGCCCCATCGCTCAGGCCTTGCCCTCTTCTCACTACTACTCTTTCTTTCTTCTTTGGCTTGGCTTCGTGGACGAAGATTTATGGAGGGGGTATAACTACTACTACCCTCCAGAAAAAAGTACAGGAGCCTAAAGGTGAACACTCAGCAGCACAAGGGCAGCTTCTTCCCTTTTGCCATCAGATTCCCGAATGAACAATGAGCCACAAACAATGCTTACTTTCACTTATTTATTTATTTTATAAGGTGGTTTATATAAATGTTTGAACTATGATACAAAGAATTTTGTGGCATGTTCATGCCGATAAATTCTGATTCTGAAGAGTTTCGTACTGCCAGAAGCTTTGGAGTATATAAAGCATATGGGTGAAATTAAAGCAACCCTAATGAGGCCAGTAAAACCATAAATAACTAGAGAAACCATCCAAAAATTGATGAAGCCCATCAAGAGCAAACATATATGAAGGAAAGAGCATGGCATTGGGGCCAACTACTTTTCACTGAGCTGGTGGAGGAACTCTGTGGGTCAGTCAACATTTCATCAGGACTGAGATATAGAATATAGAACAGCACACAGAGAAACAGGCCCTTCGGCCCACGATGTCTGCCAACTATGATGCCACATTGCATCTGCCTTCATGTGATCTATATCCCTCCATCCCCTGACTGTTCCTAGTGCCTGTCTAAAAAGCTGCTAAATGTTGCTATCATATCTGCTCTGTCTGCATATCTCACCCCTCTGTGTATAAAAATAAACTTGACTGATAAATCTCCTTTAATCTTCCCCCTTTCACCTTAAACTTATGCCTTCCTGGCAGTCCAGTTGAGATTATACTGTACCACTTCTTCAATGCTTTTGGCAGTATTTTATGAACTTTGGGCTGTTGATCACAAAAATCACCTTAAAATGTCCTTATCACATACCGCTCTTTTTTAGATATAACCTATTTTTGTGATTTCCTGTCAGATTTTTAACACGCTTCACGCCTACAAAACCATGAAATGCAACATGTCATTGAAAATTCATTTTCTGCACTTGCACTTGGACGTCTTCCCCGTTGATTTTGGTGCAGTCATTGACCAACGTGGTAGAAGGTTTCAGCAGGACTTTGCGACCCTGGAAAAGCAATATCGGGACATCTGGAAACCATCAGAGCCCTTTTTGGACATGAGAGGTATCAGATGCTGAGTACAAACAAAATTTACTGAAATCTTCCATCCATTTTAATTTCAAAGAAGACAAAATAAAAAGTGATAATTCTCTCTAGTTTTCTCTCACAATATTTAAATAAGACAAACGTTTTGATTTTAGTGAAAACCTTCGGTAATAAATAGAAACAAATTTGTTGCTTTTGAAACATATCTTGAGACTATTATCCCAAGTTTTTAGTCCATAAGACTTAGGAGCAGAATTGGGCCATTCAGCCTGTCCTTTTATTCTGAGGCTGTGCTTTCTATTTGGAGTGGAACACTGATAGAAATTGTAACATCCTCCAATAAAACTATTTTAAAATAGAAACATAGAAGATAGGAACAGGAGTAGGTCATTCGACCCTTCGAGCCTGCTCCGCCATTCAACGAGATCATGGCTGATCATCAGTACCCTGTCCCCGCCTTCTCTCCGTAACCTTTAATACCCTTATACTGAAGAAATAGATCTAATTCTCTCTTAAATAGATTTAATGAACCTGCCTCTACTGCCCTCTGTGGCAATGAATTCCACAGATTCACCACCCTCTGGGTCAAGAAATTCCTCCTCATCTCGGTCCTAAATGGTTTGCCTATTATCCTCAAACCATGGCCCCAGGTTCTGGGTTTTCCCGTCATTGGAAACATCCCATCTGCATCCATTCTGTCCAGTCCTGCCAGAATTTTATAGGTCTCTATGAGATCCCCTCTCAATCTTCTAAACTCCAGCGAGTACAATCCCAATTTGCGCAATCTTTCCTCATAAGTCATTCCTGCCATTCCAGGGATCAGCCTGGTGAATCGCCTCTGCACTCCCTCCATTGCAAGAACATCCTTCCTTAGATAAGGTGACCAAAACTCCACACAATACTCCAGGTAACGTCATCTCTTCCAAATTCGCCCATATTTATATCTGCTATCACAACAAGAGGCTGCTCAAACTCCGAAAAGAATTTTTAATCATATTTTGCTTCGGTGATAAATTTATTACATAGGGCCCAGAAGAGAGAATATAACCAGCAATTGAAATTTCTAACATAGTGCCATCTAGTCATCTTTATTGTGAATAGATTCAAGAGAGAATAGAATCAGTGATCTCGCTGCCAATAATACATAAACTCCAGGCCAGTTGAGAGTGCTACTGTTCAATCTGGGTGTTGCTTTCATTAGTGACTGTGATGTAGATCATTATTGCACATGATTGGTTGATATTTTGATTCTACCGGAGCTGGCACCTGTTGCATCCCATCAATCCTGGTCTGAGGCAGAGAAGACGTGAGGAATAGCCAGAGACCACACCACTGCATAAAGTCAGGACTTTCCAACACAACAGCCTTACTTCAGACAGTATGTGAGTCTCTTTTGGTTATATATTTACTTGGTTTTGGCGTATCCATCTAACATTAATAGCCTTATTACTCATTCAGTTTTATTGCCCCTGGAGCCTATTACTATTTCTGGAAGTGTTATGATATGAAATTGAAGTCTGCAGATCCAACAAATTATTGCTGACTTTAAACTTTCACTAAAGGTACAAAGAAATTAAAAGTAAAGACTGGATTTTTGTGACTGTAGATTTTTGTTCCATTTCAATAACTGATTGCATGCGAGTCTGTGGAGAAAGTGGGGACTGCAGGAATTGTAAACGTACTCTTTGGCAAGAGCTGTATGATTATCTTACTAAATTTAAATTGTGACTGTTTCAGTCTCTATAACCCAACGCCACTGGCTCGTTACTTTCCTAAATATTTGAATGTTATCTTCAACTGTAATAATAAACCAAACAGCCAATCTGCCGATTGTGCTATGATTCAATTAGTTAGCTCAAAGTCTCAAGTCAGTGGAAGATGTGTTGATGAGGTGGTCTCATTATAGGGAGTGTATAGAACATATAGGTCACCATCAGCGAAGGAATGCAGTTCGCCCTTTTAAAAGCCTTACAGATTATGCGATAGTGAACTTTAGTTGTCTCCTCTTTATTCTCTAGTAGAAAACAGAAAATCTTTTGAAATACTCAGCAGGTCAAGCAGTACCTGTGAAAAGAAAAACAAGTGAATGTTTCAGGTTGAATGCCTTCTGTCAGAACTGTCTTTTTTCCTCTTTGCCCTGTTAACTTCCAGAACGAATTTATCCAA
The DNA here is from genome assembly GCF_036971445.1 of Narcine bancroftii. NCBI lineage: Eukaryota > Metazoa > Chordata > Chondrichthyes > Torpediniformes > Narcinidae > Narcine > Narcine bancroftii. Next base: position 301,252,994 of record NC_091471.1, read on the forward strand.
ATTGTTGTGATGTGAATATAATCAAACATCCTCTGCAATTCCCCAATGATGTACTTTTGCCTGAACCTGAGCTTATTATTTCTTTGTCCTCATTTCTTCTCTTCCCTTGAGCTCTGCATTCCTTTCTCCAATCCTTCCAGACACCTGTTCATCTTTTTTTTTAATTAGGTAGGCACTTGGATTCTGGCTTCATTTACATTGCTCATGCCATTCACAGCATTTCCCCCAAAACTCTTCAGTGCACTCAAAAGCATCTCTCCTCTTTCCATAGAGCCATAGAACATTCTATAGCACAGAAATAGGCCCTTCGGCCATTGTAGTCTAACTAATATTCTGCCTAGTCTCACTGACCTGCATCCAGTCCACAGCCCTCCTTACCCCTCCCATCCATGTACTCGTCCAAATTCTTCTTAAATGTTGAAATTGAGCCCACATTCACCACTTCAGCTGGTAGCTCATTCTGCATTCTCTGTGTAAAGAAGTAAAAAAAAAGCCTACATACATTTACTCTGTCAATACTCTCATAATTTTAAATACCTCTATCAAATCTCTCCTCATTCTTCTATGTTCTAGAGAATAAAGTCCTAACCTATTTAACCTTTCCCTGTACAGTAATTTAGTTCCAGAAGTCTAGGCAACATCCTAGTAAATCTTCTCTGCACTCTTTCAATCTTATGATATCTTTCCTGTAGTTAGTTGACCAAAACTGCACACAATTCTCCAAATTTGGCTTCATCACTGCCTTAGACAACTTTACTATAACATCCCAACTCCTGTACTCAATACTATGATTTATGAAGGCCAATATGCCAAAAGCTCTCTTTACAACCCTATCTACCTGTGACGCTATTTTCAGGGAATTATATATATGCATTCCCAGATCCCTCTATTCTACCGCACTCCTCAGTGCCCTACCATTTACCGTGTATGACCCTTCTTGGTTTGTCCTTCCAAAATGCAACACCTCACACTTGTCTGCATTAAATTCCATCTGCCATTTTCAGACTATTTTTCCAGCTGGTCCAGATCCCTCTCACCATGGGTAATAAGAGTCTTACTGAAACTCCTCAGCCAATAATGTTTTATCTACTTAGCTCTCTATCCAAGTGTGTGATGGGAGTGTGAACTGATTAAATCTCACCTTGATATGTCTATTTTTTAAGCATCTTGCCTTTTTCCATCTCCATCACAACACTTTTGAAATATTCTTCACTAACACTGACCTACATCTCACACAATGTTTCTCACTGAAATATCCTAATTCTTTTCTGCCTCTGTGAAATCTATTCTTGATGACTCCATCCTCTGCAAATCTTCTTTCCCACTGTCCGCCAGCTATTTTGGCTACCTGTTTCTTCATGGCCGCCACTTCAACATCTTGAATGGGCTGCTTAAGTTTATCATTTCAAACACAGACAAAGCCATCCCTGAGCATTTCAACATAATTCTTTCATCACCATTCCAACACCACTTCCTTCGATGACTGGCCCTTGGTCGATCTCTCTCTCTCAAGTTATTTATAAATGACATTTCCGACCATCTCTATTTTGATTCTTCATGAGTCACATAATGCCATTCGTAAACTTTTCTTGACAATAACCTCATCATATTCTTTGAAGAGGAATTAGAGTAGATACAAATACTCTAATGCAGTAGAAAATATAGATAAATTATATCTAAAGGACTTTGAGAAGGAACCACATAATAGATATGATCAATGAATGTTGATAGAAACATAATTGCTCACAATCTGAAGTCAAAATGGGACCAGATTTTGTAGTTAGAAGAAAAGCAACTGTCCTACCAGCTGACCTCAGAGAAAGGGGGTCCCTTCTCCACTCTCAAACCTAATGCAGGGTTTCAATTCCAAACATCTACAATTGTTTCCTGTCTACAGTCATTTCCCCACCCCCCCCCCCCCTCAGATAGTCTCCAACTTGCTGATGTTCTCCAGCAGATTGGTGCATTTTGCTCTCAAAGAAAGCTATTCATAAAAATATAGCCGCCTTGTTGACCTGATGACTTTCCCAACATCATTTGCCATTGAGTCTTGAGTCCTGGGAGGTCCATGACTTATTAGTAGAAATTATTGTAATTAAGCAATTAATTACATGGCAAAAATCTCATGGGCAATAAACCAGGAAGTAAACGCCACACATATTAACTATTTTAAGAATCTTACATAGACCAATGTAAACATGTGAGCAAGGTCAAAGCTGAAATTCAGGAAGAATGTTTTGAAATATAAGTTTCACATCAATTAAAGTTATCACTGAGAATAGTTAGCCCCAGAAGTATTCATAAATTTGATGATTTCCAAAGTTTGTATTGGAGAAAGCTGGAAAACAGCTTTTGCTGTGGTGGAGAAATAAATATCAACATCGATGCCTGGATCTCCATGTTTAACTGTGCATGCGTGTTCCAGAAATTTCCATGAGTTTTGCAGCATACTGACAATGAACGATAATTTTGCCAAATGTATGACTGCAAGATTACTGCTGATTTCCAAATTGTTATTGGAGTGGGAGATAACATGGCAGGAACACACTTGGAGAATGGGCTGATACCACAAATGAATTTTGAACCGATGTTGTATTTTATTTGAAAGAAAATTAATTATCTGAAGTTCAGCAGTGGTTCAAAATACAATCACGGAAATCGCCAATTAACAGGGCAAGTTAGCAGCTCCATTAAAACAATGTAAACCAGGCCTAATTCTTAAGAAAAGTAAGAGAAACAAAATGCTCTTCATTCCAATATCCGGAATCCTAAGCCCCTGTAGGCGACGTCAAGGGCACTCACTGAACTGCTGAGCATTTCCAGTATTTGGTTTTCCAAGCCTGAGGTTTTGGAAGGAGTTGAAAAGAAGACATTATATATCACATTAGAATTGAACTTTGGTCAGATATATATATTTGGTTGGCACCTAAATGAAAGGATATAGAGACAATAAAAGGAATGACAAAGGATGAGTAGGATAATCAAATAGTTTTTTAAAAATAATTGACTGAGTAGTTACAGAATGTATTTTCACCATTAGAGAAGATAAAGAAATCTAAAGGGCATCAACACATGACAGAAACCAAGAAAATGGGTAATTAAATCAAAATGCCTTTATTGAGAAATGGTGAGGATGCGGAACATTGCTATCACAGGAAATGATTCAGATGAATAGTGTGGATGTAATTCAGTGCAAGCAAGAAAACAGAGCTAATGCTGATCAAATTATACCAGGAGAGATGTAAAAATGCTCAAATGGAGCGTAAACATTTTTTTTTTAATTTTTTATTTTTGAGCGTAAACATTGACACGGGCTTGGTTGGGAGAAATACTTTATACATTCCAGACAATTCCACATATAGTACAACAGCGAACAGGCCCTTCAGTCCAACTCACCCATGTCCTTGAAGTTGGCATGGATGAGCATAATCTGTTTTTGTTTGCAATGTCTGAGAAAAGTGTTGCTTGTGCAGATAGTGGGGACCAGAAAGTGTTGACATAATATAAAACTAGACCAGAAAATCTGCAGATGCTGGGGTCTAGTGAGGTGCATAAAAGTGCTGGAGAAACCCAGCAGGTCATGCAGCATCCCAAGGAAGTAAAAGGTAGGCCTGAAACGTTGACTACGCCTTACTGCATGAATGCTGTGTGACTTGCTGAGTTTGTCCAACATTTTTGAGTAAAACAGGAAGGTCTAATTTGCAGAGAAAAGGAGTGAATGAAGATCTTGCTCCACACACAAATGTGCTTTCAAAATTCCACAGGTAGTTAAAATCAGAAAATATTTAAAAAAAACTTTGCGATTTTGGTTGCATCTGTGAAGAAATGAATAGAACTTATTCTTCAGGTCAATATCATTTCATCAGATCTAGTGCTAATACATTCTAATCAATGTGGTGAATCCCGGTTTTAAAATTCCCAATGCGGTACAAATTTTATATATATTGCAACTTTGTGAAAAGATTTTTCCTGAGATGAGAATGGTCCTTAAATACAGTCGATGTAAAATTATGAGTGTGACATCCTAGAACAGTGGTTCTCAACTTTTTAATCACCCACAGACAATTTGTCTTCCTTTATTGCAGTCCATCTCTTCATCCACTCGTTAGAGGAGGGTTGGGGGATGCTGAACTCGAGTCCTTTCCACACATTGAATGGGATTTTTGTTTTGTTTTGCTGAGGAAGTATTTTTGAAAATTTTGGGGTTTTGTGGACATCAAATTTACACCATTTTTACATTTTACTTCTCAGTAAAATTGTCTTCGCCACATTTCTGAGGACCATCCATGGATCACCAGTGGTCTCCGCAGACCAGGAATATTGGTCTCAAAGCTTCTTCTCCTTAATAATTAAGTGGCTTTTTTTTTAAAGTTCTTTTTTAAAGCTCAGGAACAAATAGCAGTGATAAAAGAAAGAAAATTAGTTTTAATCCCTAAATGAGAGTTCCTCAATAAATGTAAGATGCTGGGGACGTTGGTAAAATGGAGATAATATTTCAAGATTCTCAATGACACATCTTCAGGTCTTTGTCGGGTGGGGAAGTATTATGGATCTGAAGCTTTGTGGCAATTCGAATAAAGTGTCCGGTCTATCCTACTGCCAAGGAAGATATCAAATGTGACATTATTAAAATAGTGCCTTTTTAGTTCTTAATTCACAAATAGAATGGGTTGGATATTTATCTCTGCTGTGTAATTGGGACTAGTTGATCTTCCTCCATAAAACAGTGATTGTATTTCTGGCAAGTAATTATGCATGTCATGCTTTGAACCACTTCCAGGGGCGAGATCAGATGGTACATAAACAAAACATCCTTCATCTACATTTTGGCCTGACTACCACGGCAGGCAGTTGCATTCTCTGACTTCAAGCAAGGGAGCAATGTTTATCCGCATTAACTGTACAGTTTTCTTAGAAAAAGAGAGTTAAGAACAGGAGCCTTCCAATAAATATAAACAGAATCAATGACAATAAACAGATTTGCTAACCTGCTTTAAAAAATATCCCATCCCACAGCAATAGCACACTTCCAGGTATCTTGCTGAAATGTGATTTCCATCTTCAAATAAAATTATGTATTTACTGTATAAAAAGCAAAATTATGAGCATGAGAGAATGCCAATCATTATACACATAAAAACACAAGAAGGTATGAAATAGGAGCAGGAGTATGCTATCTGCTTCAATAAGATTATGACTGACCTGGCAGGAGGTGGCAGAAATTGTTAGATGTGGAGGCGGGTGGTGTGGTAGGTGAGGGGGTGGAAGGGGCCAGGGCAGATGCGCGACAACGGAGGGAAACACGAAAATCTGCAGATGCTGTGATTGTAGTCAAAACACACAGAAATGCTGGAGGAACTCAGCCAGTCTCGCAGCGTCCATAGGAGGCCGAGGTTTTGGGCCTGAGCCGTTCCTCAGGGTATGAAGATGAGCAAGAATAAGAGACTCTCTTTTGCTTCCCTCTCTCTTATTGTTAGGGGGTGCTGAATGCCCTATTCCTCTACACCAGGCAACTCTGTCTTGCAGCAAAAGTTGCAGGTTACATTTTTGTGTCATTACATGACAATAAAAGGAATCTTGAATGATTATTTACTCTTTTCTTTATTAAGTTTTTATCTGCTGTATAACTATGCGGTATCTGAGTTTGGAATTGTTTATCTGCCTGCTGTGAATATTTGCATTCTCAAGGTAATTGAAGCCAGAACACAAGGTACTCAGAAATGAGTGTTCCACAGGGAAGATTCTTAACATTCTGGAATCCCAACAAATAATTTACTCTCAAGTCAGTCAATGGTCACTTGTAAGAAATGCAAGACTAGTGTATCAGAAGATATCTTCTGTAATTGTTTGATTGCAGAAGAAGACCGTTAAATCCATTGACTATGCCAAAATAAAGGGGTGGTTTAATTTATGAGAACGATGAAACCACCAGATGAAGGGCTCAAGCCCAAAATGTTGGTTATGTATTTTTACCTTTTCTCCAGCATTGTGTTTTTACTTGAACCTCAGTGTCTACAGATTTTCACCCACGTATTTTACATCAAAATAATGCATCAGTTTCAGTTATCCAATGCAAAATGCTATAGCGACTGCAACACTGATACTGAAAGAACACACAACCAGACGGGTTGAGCTCAGTGAGCAGAACTGATTTATTGCAGGCTGCCTGGCTGGCCTTATACTTCCAGCCTGGCTGAGAACTGCGCTGGGTGCGCTGACGTCACCAGGGCATCACATGGGTCACCAAGCACGGGCTTCTGAGCCTGGTGCCGAGGTTGAAGGGGAAACCCCTGATGGCACCGTTTTAGCCGGTTGCCCTGCTGTGTGTGTTACAAGCGGGGCCGGTTCGCCTGCCATACGGCGTGCCACCACACAGCCCCCCACCCTTACCAGAACCGGCGCCGATGTCCTGTATAGTCAGACGGCCTTGCTTCTTGGGCTGGGCCACAACTACGGGTTGGGTGGGGTCGAGGTGTGCTGGCTTCAGCCTGTCCACCGTAAATAGTTTCCTCCTAACGCCGATGTTCAATGTGAACGTGGACCCTGAACGCTGGACGACTTTGTATGGCCCTTCACAAAGCCTCTGCAGAGGGGCCATGGATGGGCCTCGCCAAATAAAAACTTACTCCGCGGAGTGCAGCTCGCTGGGGACATAAGAGGTCCATGTGCCATGTCTGGGTGGCGGTGGGGGTGCGAAGGAGCCCAACTGGGCCCGGAAATGGGGGAGTAGCTCATGCAGTGACTGCTGGGGGTTGTGAGGTGCATTGACGAACTCACCAGGTAGTGCTAGCAGTGCACCGTAGAACAGCTCTGCTGATGACGCCTGTAGATCTTCTTTGGGCATCGAGCAGATGCCCAGGAGCACCCAAGATAGTTCGTCCACCCAGTCGGGACCGGTGAGGTGGGCCATAAGTGCCAACTTAAGGTGGCAGTGTAGTCGCTCTACCAGCCCATTGGCCTGTGGGTGATAAGGCGTGGTGCGGTGTAGCTCGAACCCCAGCCTGTTGGCGAGCTGTGCCCAGAGCGCAGAGGTGAACTGGGCACCCCGATCACTGGTGAGGTGATTCGGGACGCCAAACCGGGTGACCCAACCATGCAACAGCACTCGGGAGCACTGGAGGCATCTGGCATCGGGATCACCTCGGGACAACGAGTGGTGCGGTCCACCACCGTGAAAAGGTAATGATTACCCCGGGAAATGGGTAAGGGCCTGACGATGTCCACATGAATGTGGCTGAACCGTTCCCGGACATGCTCGAACTACTATAGGCACTCTGGTGTGCCTATGCAGGTTCTGGCCCAGCCCATGATCTGCTTCCGCAGCCTGTGCCAGATGAAACGCTCTGCCACCATAAGGACCGTGGACCTGATGGAAGGGTGCGAAAGGTCATAGATATGGTGGAAGACTTGCCTGCACCACTGCTGGGGAACCATTTGTCACAGGATGCCCATGGAGACATCACACAGGACGGTGCCTTCACCACTAGGAGCCAGAAGGTCCTGGAACCGCAGGTCCGTGATGGCAGTCCTGAAGGCTCGCGTTTCCTCATCAGACTTCTGGTCCCGGGCGAGCTGGTCGGTCGAGGCCGGGTGTCAGCGTGCAGATGGCCGGTTGTGAGAGTGCATCGGCGACCACGTTGTCCTTTCCCACCTTGTGCTAAAAGTCGGTGGTAAACTCTGACACGAAGGAGCGGTGACGCTGCTGGCAAGACAACCAGGGATCCTTTGCCATGGTGAGTGCCTGCGTGAAGGGTTTGTGGTCGGTAAAGATGGTAAAAGTCCTTCCCTCCAAGAAATAGTGGAAATGCCGCACCGCCAGGTACATGCCCAGTATTTCACAGTCAAAGGCGCTATACTTGCGCTCTGGTGGGTGAAGAAGCCGGATGAAGAATGCCAGTAGCTTCCACTATCCATTCACTTGCTGTTCCAGGATGGCGGCGACAGCTGTGGCAGAGGCATCGACGGAGAGTGCCATGTGCAGGTCAGTGTGTGGGTGGGCGAGCATGGTAGCCTTCGTGAGGGCATCCTTCGTGGCCTTGAATGCTCTGCAGGCCTCTGGAGTCCAGGCAAGCATTTTATGTTTGACCGCGATGAGGGCGAAGAGCGGCTGCATGATGCGTGCAGTGCCTGGGATGAAACGGTTATAGAAGTTGACTATACCCGCGAACTCCTGCAGCCCCTTGAGGTTGTCCAGGGGTGAGAACTCCTTGATTGTGGCAACCTTCGTAGCGGTGGGTGTGGCTCCTTCAGCCGTGATGGTATGGCCCAGGAACTGCATGGAATTTTTTCCAAACTGGCACTTAACTGGGTTGATCATGAGGCCGAAGTCAGCAAGTCGGGAGAAGAGAGTGTGCAGGTGGGCCTTGTGTTGCGCCCGATCCCTGCTGGCAACAAGGATGTCATCCAAGTAAATGAAAACAAAATCTAAGTCCCTGCCCACTGAGTCCATAAGGCGCAGGAAGGTCTGGGTGGCGTTCTTGAGCCCAAATGGCATGCAAAGGAATTCGAACAAGCTGAAGGGGGTGATGATGGCCATCTTGGGTTTGCCCTCGGGGTGCACTGGATTTGGTGATACCCACACACCAGGTCAACCTTGGATAATACTCTCGCACCATGCAGGTTGGCCGTAAAGTCCTGGATGTGAGGGATCGGGTAACAGTCAGGAACTGTCACCTTGTTGAGCTGCTGGTCGTCTCCACAGGGGTGCCAGCCACCGGAGGCTTTCGCGACCAGGTGGAGCGGTGAGGCCCAAGGGCTGTCAGAGTGCTGAATGATCCCCAGCTCCAGCAGATGCCTTTGCCACCTGGAGCTTTTTCAGTGGGAACCGGCATGCCTTGGCGTGGGGATGTGATGTAACACCCCGTGGCACGGTGAGGCAGCGGAGAACTGTGGCTTGAAGAGGGCTGGAAACTCATCCAGGATACGCTGGAACTCGTCCTTGGGTGTGCTGATCATGGCCATTTGCGACTGTTCTGTGTGGGAGGTGTTGAGGCAAATGGCCTGGAAGGTACGGGCATCTACCAGGCGCCTACACCGAATGTCAACCAGGAGCCCGTGGGCGAGGAGGAAGTCAGCACCCAGGATGGCGGTCAGAAGGGATGAGATGGTGAACCTCCACGAGAACTTTTGCCGTCCGATCTGGAAGTGGACAGTCTTGTCTCCATACGTCTGGATCTCCATTGCATTGGTCACATGGAGGGGAGGTTCTCGAGGCCGGTTCCTGGACTCGATGGCCGTGGCCGGAATGATGCTCATCTGGGCCCCAGATTCGATGAGGAAACGTCAGCCGCTGACTGAGTCCCACAGGTAGAGAAGGCTGTGTCTGGCCAGCCACTGCAGCCATTAGCAGGGCTGATGAAACTTCCGAGCCTTGGCTCTCCAGCGCTGGTGGTAGAAGCAGAGGCATGGAGCAGATGCCTTGCCTCTGGTTATGCTCATTGTGGCTCCTGTAGGGACCGGGTGTTCTACCGCAGCGCTAGAGGAAGGCTTGGCATGGTCATGCCCATGACTTGTGACCTGCTGGACTGCTGAGCCCTCCAGGAATCACTCGAGCCATAGCTCTTGAGCCTTCTGAGCAACCTTCCTCGGTCAGCAAAGCTCTCTTGGGCCAGTAGCAGCCGGATGTCCTCAGGCAGATGGTTGAGAAAGATGCGCTCAAAAAGTGGTGTGATCGCCCATGAGTGCAAGCATCTCGTCCATTAGCTCAATTGGGGACCTGTCCCCCAAGGCGTCAAGGTGCAGCATCCGAGCGGCACGCTGGTGCCTGGATAGCCTGAGGGAGCCGGTGAGCACCCGCTTGATGGTCCCGAATTTATCTTCTGCAGGTGGGTGTTGAACGAGGTGCAGCACACGTTTGGCGGTGGCCTGGTTCAAGGTGGCGACCACATGGTAGAACCTGGTCGTGTCTGAGGAAATCTGGCAGAGGTGAAACTGAGCTTCTGTGTGGCTGAACCAGATCTCTGGCTCCTGCACCGAAAAGTCAGCGAGCTTGACAGTTATAGCACTGACCAAAGGGTTGCTCATGTTGGGTTCAAAGGCATTTGAACCTCTTGGGGTCACCAATTGTAGTGGCAGCTACACTGATACTGAAAGAACACACAACCAGACGGGTTGAGGTCAGTGAGCAGAACTGATTTATTGCAGGCTGCCTGGCTGGCCTTATATTCCCAGCCCGGACCTGGCTGAGAACTGCACTGGGGGCACTGACGTCACCAGGGTGTCACATGGGTCCCCAAGAATGGGCTTCTGAGCCTGGTGATGAGGTCAAAGGGGAAACCCCCTCACGGCGGTTGCCGGTTGCCCCGCCTTGTGTGTTACAAGTGGGGCCGGTTCGCCTGCCTAACGGCGTGCTGCCACAATGCAATCTTTTGGAGGAACTCAGTGTGTCAAGTAAAAGAATAGTCAATGTTTCAGTTCAGAACCCTTCATCAAGGCTATTATCCAACCTCAGATTATGTACTTTCTTGCAATTATTAATGAAATTTAACTTTGTCATTGATAAATGCTCGGTCTAAAAGTGGTGATCAACTTGAAATGAATGTGACATCAAGAGATCTGCATCTGACCTATAACTTGATATTGTTGATATGACCCCCTCTGACTAACTAGACATTCCTGCATTGATTACTGAAATGCATGCGCTGCCTGAAAATATCTTCAGTAAATGGAGAATGTTAAGATTATGTTGAAAGGCTATGGTTATAATTTTGCTATCATTGGAATTTGTTAAATGTTAAATGTTGACATACAGTGCAGTAACAGGCCCTTCCAGCCCTCGAGCCACCCAATTAACTTACAACCCCTGTACGTTTTGAAGGGTGGGAGGAAACCAGAGCACCCAGAGGAAACCCATACAGACACAGTGATAACGTACAAACTCCCTTTTTAAAAAATATTTTATTTATCTGTTTTTAAACTCAAAAAATGTACAAACAGACAGCTCCAAATTCGAACCTGGGTCACTGGCACTGTAACAACATTGCGCTCCAAATCATGGGTCATTTACCGGCATCACCTACGGCTCCTTGAACGCTTCCACCAGCGTTGTCTCCGCTCCATCCTCAACATTCATTGGCGCGACTTCATCTCCAACATCGAAGTACTCGAGATGGCAAAGGCCAACAGCATCGAATCCACGCTGCTGAAGATCAAACTGCGCTGGGTAGGTCACGTCTCCAGAATGGAGGACCATCACCTTCCCAAGATCGTGTTATATGGCGAGCTCTCCACTGGCCACCGAGACAGAGGTGCACCAAAGAAGAGGTACAAGGACTGCCTAAAGAAAGCTCTTGGTGCCTGCCACATTGACCACCGCCAGTGGGCTGATATTGCCTCAAACCGTGCATCTTGGTGCCTCACAGTTCGGCGGGCAGCAACCTCCTTTGAAGAAGACCGCAGAGCCCACCTCACTGACAAAAGACAAAGGAGGAAAAACCCACACCCAACCCCAACCAACCAATTTCCCCTTGCAACCGCTGCAACCGTGTCTGCCTGTCCTGCATCGGACTTGTCAGCCACAAATGAGCCTGCAGCTGACGTGGACATTACCCCTCCATAAATCTTCGTCCGCGAAGCCAAGCCAAAGAAAAGAAAGAATGGCAGAATTAGGTGAAGAACCCCATTCTCCAGAGAAAGGGCAGCATTTTCTCTAATCTTCCATTGCTGAGCTCCAAATCTGAAATATTCCCACTAATCTGTGACAATACTGATTGATGGATTGCAATCATAAATTTGGAGCCAGAATGGCAGGTGTCTTAGTCTACATTACACGACTCAGACTTTTGACGGAGGCTGTTTGTGCTACATATGTGCATAATAAGAAATGGAGGAGACTATATGTGCTCATCCAAGATCAAGGCCAATCCTGTGCCTCATTCACATTGCTGCTCAATTCCAAATCTCTTGTGTACAAATTTCTACTGGTTACATCCTAGGACTACATTCAAAAGCCAACCATCCACTGCTCTCTGAGATGGACAATTTCAAATATTTGCAACTCCTGCATCAAGAAATTTCTCCTCACATTAGACCTAAATAGACAATTACATGTCCTGAAATTATACCCCAAGTTCTATATTCTCCATCGACAAGGAATACCCAGTGAACCCTTCTCATAATCTCGAATATCAATACAATCATATCTTCTAAATTCCAGTGAACACAGGCCATTTATAATTACTCGTTCTGTATAGGCCAAGTCCACTTTTCCCAGAAATTTATCTAATTAATCGAGGTTGCACTTACTCCAAGACTAGTACTGCAACTCCTTTTGGCTGGTTAATCAAAAATAAGAGGATGTCATATGAGATTAAATCAAACCCTTGTTCAATAACAATTTTTATTCTATTCGAAGCCCTTGACAATATGGACAACATTCAATTAGCTGGTACCTTCCTAATTACTTAGTTTATTTGATTTTTAAAATTTTTTATTTTTCCTGTTTTGAAAATAGTCATTTTTAATATATTTATACATTCTTCTAGTACACCGTTTCTGTGGTTTGAATATTGTGCTGCGCTGTTAGCCAGAATCAGACACACACAAGGTAAAGACTGTACAACAGGCTTTAATCCACAAAGACTTCCACAGAGCCAGGCTGGCTGTGGCTGCAGTAACTCAGTGTGAGGCCTCGGGAGGCCGGCGCAGGCTTATATCCCAGAGGGTGATTAACACTCGACCGGGTGGGGCTTGATCCCTTCAGGCCGACTGATTGACAGCCAGCCAGGTGTTGTCCTGTCCCCTTACACTCCTGCAGGTACAGAGGTTTCCCCCTGCAATAGGCCGGCGGTACGCTCCTGCAGGTACAGGTGTTGTCCCCTGCAATAGGCTGCCTTTTTTTAAATTGTCCTGGGTGGGGGCGGGTGGTGCAGTAACAAGGAATCATACCCACTATACACATACAATATTTACTGGTTAAGACGGTCCAGCGGCCACCGGGGGTCTCTGTGACCATCGTAGGACTGGCTTCTGGTCACTGGTCGGAGGGGATGTGGGGGGGCTCGTGGCTGGGGTCTGTGTGACTAGTGTGGTGCCACGCGGAGGGGTGGCCGGGGGGGCTGGGGTCGACGTATGAGGGTCATATTGGATGGGTGAGGGGGCAGGTTCATTTCCCAGGGGTGAAGCAGGTCCCTGGTGGTTAAGAGGTCCTGCGTGCCCCATAGCTGCCTGGGGACGGGGATGTATGCCCGGTCAGCGTCGTCCTGAGTTGGAGGGTGGCGTGGTGTTGTGGGTGCTCCTGCTGGTGCCAGGTCCATGGTTGAGACGGTGTCCTCCCTGCCACTGCTGAACCTATCGTAGGCATAGTTGTAGTTTGCATGTAGGAGGAAGATCTGCTCGACCAGGGCTTCGGCCTTGTGTGTCTGTACGTGCTCATGCAGGAGCACCAGTCCCGGGGATGTGAGCCATGCTGGGAGGGACATTGTACAGTCTTTACCTTGTGTCTGTCTGATTTTGGTTAACAGCACACCACAATTTAAGCCACAAAATTTTCCCACGGCTGCCATGGAAAACTCCTTTAATCCACAAAGACCATATGTACTTGCCCTTGACTTGCACGTCCATCATAGAGCACCAGAGGTTGTGAGGGATGTCCCTGGTCAGCGTGGTGGCGGCCAGGACCATCTTGGAGTCAGAATTGTCGCTCTCTGGTTGTGCGCAGTAATTTATGCCATCCAGAGGCATGTGGAGCATCGGTAAGGTGGCACGATCATTGCCCGTATTGACCATGTCAACATCGGTCGCGGAGTGTGACTTGCAGTAGCCGATGGCATCCGGAGGCATGGGGAGCATCGGTAGGGCAGCCTGGTCATTATCCATGTTGATCATGTTAACGTTGGTTGTGGGGTGCGGCGTGCGGCTGCCGTTGGCACCTGGAGGCGTGGGGAGCATCCGTAGGGCGGCCTGCTCACCGCCCGTGTTAACCACGTTCTCAACGTCGTCGGGGGCCCTCCGTGTCAGCCACTGCCTGGCCTAAGATGGTGGCGGCACATGGGGGCCCGCTGCTTGGCTGGCCTTCCCCAGCCGTGTTCGTTGTGCTGGGGGAAGTGATGTCATCGCGGGCGGTGGCAGTGATGTTATGCCGTGAACCAGAAGTGACATTGCTGTAGTTCTCAGCGAGCGGCGCTGGTGAGAACGGGGGCTGGTCCAGGTGCTCGGTGCATATGCTGCAACAGTCGCTGGTGGGGCCAGATGTTGCACCGTCGAGGTCGGGAAAGCCGGAAGTCATAGCGGGGACAATAGCACTGCCTGGCACGTGCATGTGGAGGGGTCCGCGGGGGAGGTGGGGAGATCATAGAGGGTCGCTGAGCTGCCGGGTGGTTTTGAGAGGCACACTTTAGCGAAGTGACCTTTCTTGGGGCATTGGGAACAATACTGGTTCCTAGTCGGGCAGTTTTGGCGCGATTGTCGGTTTGACCCACACCAGGACCCACAATACCTACAGGGGCGCTGGGCGCCTGCCAGAGCAATGTTTTCCTTCCCAGCTCAGTCTGGAGCTGCAGCTGCAGTGTGAGAGGGCCATGAGGGAGCCTGGGGGAACCTGGAATCGAAGGCTTTGATGTGCAGGGCTGCCAGTTCCAGGGTTTGGACCACTTCCACTGTCTCGGTTAGGGCATAGATATTGTCTTCCAGCAGCTTCTGCCGGATGGCCCTCGAGCATAGCCCTCGGACGAAGGCATCCTGGATCAGCCTCTCGACCTCCTCTGCACCTACCCCAGGTTCAGCCAGACACGGTTGAGCCAACTCTTGCAGATGTCCCAGGTAACACTCAGCCGTCTCCCCGGGTTGCTGGGCTCGGATATTGAGGAGGTACCTTGCACAGACTGCATTCATGGGGGGCTTGTTCAAGTTCTTGAGAGTGTCCATTGCACTCTTGTACGTGGAGCAGCCTTTGGTTGCCTGGAAGGCGTGGGGACCCAGCTTTGACCAGAGTAGGACCAACCTCTTCTGATCTGAGTCCAGGATGCCGCCTTCGTGTGCCTCGATGATTGCCTCTACTGCGTGCTGCCAGATCTCGAAGCATGTCTGGACTTTCAGGTGGCGTGGGTCGACTTCGAGGCTCCCTGTACTCAGGAGTTTTCCATGGCAGCCGTGGGAAAATTTTGTGGATTAAATTGTGGTGCGCTGTTAACCAGAATCAGACACACACAAAGTCAAGACTGTACAACAGGCTTTAATCCACAAAGCCAGGGTGGCTGTAGCTGCAGTAACTCTAAGTGAGCTTCGGGAGGCTGGTGCAGTCTTATATCCCGGAGGGTGATTGACACCCGACCGGGTGGGGCTTGATCCCTTCAGGCCGACTGATTGACAGCCGGCCAGGTGTTGTCCTGTCCCCTTACACTCCTGCAGGTACAGAGGTTGCCCCCTGCACTAGGCCGGCGGTACATTCCTGCAGGTACAGAGATTGCCCCCTGCAGTAGGCCGGCGGTACACTCCTGCAAATACATGTGTTGCCCCCTCCAGTAGGCCGGTGGTGTACCACCACAAATATAATATCCATTTACTTGTAGTTCCCCTCCCTCCCTCCCCCAACATCAAAAGAAAACCAAACAATTTAAAAGACAGAAAATGGTAAAGGGAGAAAAAAAGAAAAATTTAGCATACCTCCAACCTTTCCAATCTACTTCCACTCTTTGAGGTGCTTCATTGCTGCATTTTTTGTATGTTTTATCAGATTTTTAGATCTTTGAGCTACCATTATAACTGGGCATTAGTGTATCTTCTCCATGGGCACACAATTATGCATCTCCATTAGCAGGGGGGAGTTGGACTTCCAGGTGATCGCAATACTTTTTTATGCTACTGACATTTTGCTACAAATTTATGCTACAAATTTAATTTGGAATTTTATTAATTTTTTTGCCCATGTCCACCAGGTTTCCCAATAAATACAACTCTGGGTCCAGCAGAAAGTCTACTCCTGTAATCCTAGTTAATATTTTAGATAATTCAATCCAAAAGGGTCTCACCTTCACGTAGGTCTATGTGGAGTGTATAAAAGTACCAATTTCTAATCCACATGAAGCACATTTCCAATATCCTTGGTTTTCCTTTATGTAATTTTTCTGGTGAGAGATATAATTAGTGTAAGAAATCTAATCTGGCGTTGATCACCAATGTCATGCTCTTCCTGCATAAATCCGACAAATACTCTTCATCAATCACTATTCCCAAGTCCAACTCCCACCTCTCCCTCGATCTTTGCAGGCCCAGCTTTAGGCTCTCATTTTGAAGTACAAAGTATAATCTGGATCTAGCCTCCCGAATTTGGAAGTGCCTCCCAATTGAAATAACCTTTCTATCTCGTTTCCTTCATTGTGGGGCCCTATTTTTCCTTCTTAACTGGAGAAATAATGGAAGATTCTATTAGGAAAATCATATTTATCCTTCATTTGTTCAAAGGACATGAGCTGTCTGTTTTCATACCAGTCCTCAATATTATGGATCCCCTTTCGATGCCAAATATCCAGATTTTTGTAACCTAAATTCATAGGCATCAACTCGTTACATATCAAGGGTGTTTTTGGTGATAATATCAATATAATCATTAATTTCCTTTCAGATTCTTATAAGATGATTTAGGATGGGGTTGTCCTTATTTATTTATTAATTTAGTATTTGTTTTGTAAATGAAATCTTTCGCCATCCCCTCTCCCATACTATGTAGTCACATGTTAACTCATTTTGGTGGATCATCTTCTTCAAATAAGGATGCAAGGAATCTCAACTAGGCTGTCAAGTAATATTTCTTGAAATCTGACAAATCGTAGCCCCCCCCTCCTCAATTTATAACCCATGTCAATTTTTCCATGGAGATCCTGGAAATTTTACCTATCCAAAGATAGTTTTTTATGGTTCCATTCAATGCTTTAATTTTATTTTGTGTGGCATATAAATAGGAATGAACTGAAAAGGATACAATAGCCTTGGCCACACCTTCATTTTGACACAATTTACCCTGCCCAAAGTGATGGGCAGGTTTCTCCTATTTAAATCGTCTTTGATTTTTTGAAGGATAGGGGTATAGTTAAATTTATATAAATACCCCAGGTTTCTATATATCATTATCCCTAGGTATTTAATACTACCTGGCTGCCATTTTAAACAGATCCCCTGTTTATATTTCTCATAATCCACATTAGTTAAGGGCATAATCTCACTTTTCCCCCAATTTACTTTATATCTGGAAATTGTAATATATTATTCCAGGGTGGCCTGTAATTTGGGCAAAGATTCAGCTGGATTTGTGATATATAATAGCACATTGTTTTCAAATAAGTATATTTTATGCTCAACCTGGCCCACCCTGAATCCCTTTATATTTGGGTCTTTTCTACTATGTTCTGCTAATAATTAAATAACCAGTACAAACAATTCTGGTAAAAGAATCATTGGATTTTGAGTGAAAAGAGTAGTCTCTTGCTTGGGGGTGCAATTATCTCCAGGCATCTATTAAATGTAGATCTTTCATATAAGCTAGTGTAGCTTTTGTCAGCATTTGCATAGATTTGTCTAATATTAGGTCTAGACAAAAATTGAAGTCTCATCCAATTAAAACATTATTTTGATCTCCCGCTGTTTTAAGAAACCCATTTTGTATAAATGACTCATCATCTGCGTTTGGTGCACAAAGTTTAATAAGTGTCCAAGCCTCTGAATAGATCTGACAGTCTACTATTACATATTTGAATATTTGAATCCCCCACTACATCCTTCACCACCAGTGGAATTTTTTTGTTTTTAAAATGGCTACCTCCCTCACCTTGGAATTACATGAAGATGATATTACTTGTCCCACCCAATCTCTTTTCAGTTTGGAATGTTGTGAGGTGTGTTTCTTGCACAAATCTTATATCTGTCTGTAATTTCTTAAAATGTGCCAAGACTTTTTTTTATCTTAATATTTCCATTCAATCCATTTATGTTAATACTGATGAACTTCAATCCCTTATTCATTAATATCTATATTTATTCTTATCTGCGTTTGGTGGCCCATATATATTCTTCTGCAGCAGTGTGCCTGCCTCATTTCAAATGTTTCTTTCCTTCTCACTGATGGTCCCACTGAAACAAAAAAAGGAAAAAAAAAACAAAAAAAATCTCCACTTTATAGGTACTAAATTCCTTCCCTTTTATTTTGATGCCAATCACTATCCCCTTGGCACCATTGTCCCCTTCAAACAGAGTACACCTGTCACTCTCATTGGAGCTTTTACCATTCTGTTTTATTCTTGTTCATGTTCATTGTATATTTACATTATCTACATCACCTGTCCTTATTTCCTCTTATATTATTGAATCATTTCCACTTATCATGTCACAATCTATTTGCTACTCATCCTGACATCATAAAGAAAATGCCAAGGAAAGGATATATTATTATTTTCCATATCCCTTATACCCTTTGACCCTTAATCTATTTTTCTTGCTCTCCCATCACTCCTTCAGGTCTTTCTTTTAATTTCCATGCCATCTCCATCACCTCTCGAGGATCTTTTCAATATTTTCTTTCACCCTGGGATATTGACTTGCAGCATTACTGTATATAATAAAACATAATTTTTTTACTTCAAATTCCTTTCACTTCTTGGCCAGTGTCACGCTCATGTCAGGGAAAAAGCTGATCCTATCCCCTTCAACTATCAGTGGTCCATCATGTTCCGTGGCCACACATAGTATCATCTCTCCATCACAGTATTTGAACAGTATTATTAATTCCGGGTGTGGGCATTGATTCGGCCCGGGTTGGGGACTGGAGGTTCAGTGGGCTCTCTCATTCCCAGGATTTTTGGGATATACCTCCCAAGGTATCCCACCAAGTCCTGACCCTCCACCCCTTCCTTCAGCTTTATAATCCTTATGTTCTGCCTCCTGTTATAATTTTCTAATGAGTCCAGCCTCTCCAGAAATGTCTTTCTCTCGACCTTCCATGCATCCGTGCCATTTTCAAACTTTTCCATTCTTTCTTCCATGGCCTCCATTTTGTCTTTGGCAGCTGCCATGCAGGTGGTTAGAGTGGCGAGTGCCATCTTTAATTCACCCACTCCTTCCATTATCTTTTGGACTCTCCCACTGAGGGTCTCCATCCTGGCTGCTAGCATTGGTATGACGCCTCTGTTGGCATCGATTTGCCACTTGTTGGGCTCGGGCCGTCTGCCACCATGTCAGATTCTGCTCTCATTGCGTTAATCCCATTCGGAGGGCCCGACAGTGTTTGTCCTTGCCTGTCGATCTCACCTGTTCCCAGGAGAGTATTATGGGCAAGAATGATTTAATATTTTTTGGTCGATTTTCAGGATTCTATCGTGGAACTCCTGTGAGTCTATCCCTCAGCTCCTCCACATCACTTACTTGAATGTTTGCTTTCTGCATCTCATGAACCAGCAAGACAAAGCATCTCACCAGCACGGTAATAGGACCTTCCGAACCACGTGTCCATGCTGCTCAAATACGCCCATGCGACCAATCAACCTCCTAACCCCGTACCTGTGAAAAGAGAAACAGATTGAAGGCATTTGGATTCTGAGGAGGAGTCTTCAACCATCAGCAGTGTTTTTTTTAAAATTTCACTTTAAAATGAAGATGAATTGCCAAATAAGATCTCATTATTTTTCATTCTCTAACTCCTCTTTCCCAGGAAAACTAAATTGAAAGTATGCATGAATTAAATGTTGAGATAAAGCAGAATGAAATGTGTTATCCTATTCATATATAAAAATGCTTGAAGGATCAAATTTTAACTACTCATTGACATTTGACTGTTCATATATTATTTTATATTGTGGATATGCAGGATGGTAATTTAGTAATAATGTCCAAAGCCATAGAAATCATTTTACCCATGATTCATTCTTGTATACCACAGTCAATCAGTAGCAATTCAGATGTTTTTAAGCTCTGAAAACCTGTTTTCTCTTTGCATAGAATGGATAGAAATGGGTGCCTCTCCATATAAATAAGCCACCTGTAATTTCAAGCTATAAATGTATTCGGTCCTCAATTTCTGTAAAACATTTTTAGATTAAACTAGTTAACTGGCAGGAACTGCATCCTCTATACTGTGCTAAAAACCAAGGTTAATTATAATAATGATTTAGCTTGTGGAGTCACCTTGGCAATTTTGATGTAGGTCATTTCCTTTGTGGTTTTTCACAATTCACATGTAGGAGAACCCATTATTTGAAATCGAGGACAAACATACTTTGGGATATTGGGAATTAAAGACACTATAATTTCTACACTGAGTATTAGTTTTGTGATAATATTTGTACAGTCTCCTGCCATAGTAAACCTAAAATGTTTGTCTTTCAGTACACAATGCATATGTGCCATAAACTGAATACACTTTCCTAACGTAAAGGTTTATATATTTTGTGCACTTTTCCCTGTCTTCAGAATTTGAATTTTTAAGAAATTGAAATCGATCATTTCAATGTTCTTGAAATTTCCAATTGAAATAGATTGAATCAATGGCAAGTCATTTTAGTTAAAGCTGTTGAAGAAAATACATCTGAAAAGAGCACACAGGGGATAAAAGGTAAGAATAATTGTTAATGATAGCTATATTCCTTGGAGCACAGGAGGATGAGGGGTGACCTCATAAAGTGATCCAAGTCATGAGAGTCTCTTGCCCAGAAAACGTAGGTTTAAGGTGAGGGGGGAGAGAATTAACAGGAATCTGCAGGGTAACTTCTTTACACAGGGTGGTGGAGGTAAGGAACTGGCTGCCAGAGGAGGTGGTTGAGGTGGGTACAGTTGCACCGATTGAGAAAAAGTTGGATGGATTCATTGTTAGGATGGATTTAGAGGGTTATGCAGGCAGGTGGGACTAGTGTGGGTGGGTCATTTTTGTCTGCATAAGCAAGTTTCGTTGATGAACTCTTCAGATATTGGGTAACCCAAGGTGTAATAACTACTTCTCTTTCTGAAAGCGATGAAATAACAGAATAATTATTTTGTCATACGAATTACATTGACCAATTTTTAAGAAATTACGAATAGCCCGTGAGGTCAATGAATGACTACAAGGGTGTCATCTTCATTAATATCACTGGATTTAATAGAATCAGGAAGACCACTTAATTTCTTAAAAGCTAAAGTCAAGACCATGTCTCCAACCTGGAGGTCTTGGGTCGTACGAAGTCCAGCAGCATTGAGTCCAGATACGGGGAGTGGGACACATCATCAGAATGGATGACCACAGTATGCCTCGTCAGCTGCTCTATAGTGAACTGAAGACCAGAAGGAGACCTGTAAAGATGCTGTGAAGGAAACTCTACGCTACTGTGGCCTCCACCCAAGAGAACTAGAAGCTATGGCTGCTGGCAGATCCCATTGGTGACCCCCCTGTGCTGTGAAGCCCACACCAGTTTTGAAGACAGACTCTGCCAAAAACTGATGGAAAACCATGAACGGTGTCACAAAGCAGCAGCCTCAGTTATTACAAAAATGTGTCCCTATTGTGCTCAGCTCTGCACTTCCAGACTGGGACTGCAAAGTCATCTTTGCGTCCACAGATGAACTGCACAACAACATGTCTTCTTCAAACCGAAGGACTACCAATAATTAATCCTTCCCCACTCTACTGTGTTGTACCATTCAGCTCCTTCCAGCACAGGAAGAACCAAAAGGATAAGTTGAGAGTGAGGACCAGGAGAGAGGCAGAAGAATTAGGCAGAAGAGGAGGAATGGAAGAATGAGGAGCATAACGGCAGTAGAGATATGAAAGACAATTCCACAGAATTTTCAGAAATCTTGTACCCATCATCTTCCCACCAACCTTTTCCCAAAACTGATGACTGACAAATTGCAAGTACTAAAGGACCTCTGTTTGAGGTGAGTGGAGGGACTTCTTTTTTACACAGAGACTGGTGGGTGCTTGAAATGCATTGCCTGGGATGGGGCTGGAGGCTGGTACAATAGGAACATCTAAAAGACTCTTAGATAGGCACATGGATGTAAGAAAAATAGTGGGTTATGGGTGTTTGGTAGGGAAGGGTTGGATTGTTGCGGAGTGGGTTTGTATAGATCAACACAACATATTGAGCCATTGGGCTTGTTTAGTGCTGTAATGTTCTATGTTCTAAGGAAACTTTATGTGTTCTCTTTTCAAAGATCTGACATGGAACAAGACATCTCTAAATCAGTTGAGGAAGATATTGCAGAAGCAATCCAAGAAATTACACCACAAGAAGAAACCCTGCTAAATTCAGGTGTATTAAAGTCAAAACACTGCACAATCTCATATTGTAGCTATGGTTTTAAAGGGGTTCTTTTTCACTGACGTTTCTTCAGAACATGGGCAGCACAGTTAGCATAGCCTTTAGTGCCATTGACCAGGGCTTGGATCCCTCACTGCCTGTAAAGAGTTTGTATGTTCTCCCTGTGTCTGCATAGCTCTCCTCCGGGTGTTCTGGTTTCCTCCCACCTTTCAAAAGCGTACAGGGGTTGTAGGTGAATTGGGTGGCATGGCCTCGTGGGCTGGAAGGGCCTGTATGTCTAAATTTTTTAAAGCATGAACATTGGCGACATATCAGTTTGATGGTGTTGATAATGTGAAGGGAATGTATTGACTTAGTTTCGGCCGGGTAAAATCATATGGCACTATTTTCCACCACAGAGCATAAACGTACATTTCCATTTGACATGACTCAAATACTGACAACAAATGAGGGGTGAAGGCTGCAGTCTATTCCTGTGTAAAGGGCATGCCTTCACTCTACAAGCTACACTTCTGACTCGGTGGTGATTAAGAACATACTGTGTGAGTGATTGTATATGTGCTGTTCTATTTGTAAGTACATCAGAATCTTTCACCATTGTTTGATTTCCTCTTCTCTTTCCATTCCAGCCCCACTTTTACCCCTTTCTTCCAATTGCACTCAACCTCTGACTCATTGAATATGGAGTGTGTAAACCAAGTACAGTCTTTATATCAACAGGGTTTGGTAGGCGAGGCAAATAAATGAATCAAGGGTCCAAATGTTACCCAAGATTATTGTTTGAGTGTTTCAATTTTGCGTTATTTAGAGATAACTGCTAAGCTAAGGTTTGGGAAGCTGTTAAAATGTTCCTGTGCAGAATAGGTTGAGATGCCAGACAGTTTGAAACTGAAACACTATGAACACTGATACAAGAATGTAATTAGTGTGATAAGTTCACATCGATGGTTTCAATAATAAGTGTGGGCATATGAATTTATTTTGCAAAAGCATGACAAAACTATGGCAATACAAAGTTTATAGACAGGAAGCATGTGTAGATGGAAGAATTTTGATACACAATAGATCTTTTTCTCAGATTCCACCTATCAGATGTTTCCTTTTCTTTCAAAATGTTAGAACCTAAAACAAAGTCAAAACACAGAGATGCTGGAGGAACTCAGCCAGTCTTGCAGCGCCAATCGAAGCTAAATGTACACAGAGCCATTGTCATACCCACACTCCTGTTCGGCTCTGAGTCATGGATCCTCTACCGGCATCACCTACGGCTCCTAGAACGCTTCCACCAGCGTTGTCTCCGCTCCATCCTCAACATTCATTGGAGCGACTTCATCACCCACATCGAAGTACTCGAGATGGCAGAGGCCGACAGCATCGAGTGCACGCTGCTGAAGATCCAACTGCGCTGGGTAGGTCACGTTTCCAGAATGGAGGACCATCGCCTTCCCAAGATCGTGTTATATGGCGAGCTCTCCACTGGCCACCGAGACAGAGGTGCACCAAAGAAGAGGTACAAGGACTGCCTAAAGAAAGCTCTTGGTGCCTGCCACATTGACCACCGCCAGTGGGCTGATCTCGCCTCAAACCGTGCATCTTGGCGCCTCACAGTTCGGTGGGCAGCAACCTCCTTTGAAGAAGACCGCAGAGCCCACCTCACTGTCAAAAGACAAAGGAGGAAAAACCCAACACCCAACCCCAACCAACCAATGTTCCCTTGCAACCGCTGCAACCTTGTCTGCCTGTCCCGCATCGGACTTGTCAGCCACAAACGAGCCTGCAGCTGACGTGGACTTTTACCCTCCATAAATCTTGGTCCGCGGAGCCAAGCCAAAGAAGAAGAATATATCTTTACCTCCTCTGGATGCTGCAAGATTGGCCATGTTCCCCCAGCATCTCTGTGTTTTGACTACAATCACAGGGTTATTTTGGTTTTTCAATCTGCTTCAAACGTAGAACAATCCAGTACAGGACCAGGCCCTTCAGCCCATAATGTCTCTGCCAACCAGGACACCAAATTAATCAAATCCTAGCTGCCTGTACATGGTCCATATCCCTCTGTCCCCTGCTGAGTTGTGTCTGCCAAAATTCCTCATAGACATTGCTATCATACCTTCCATTTCACAATCTTTTCAACGTTAAATTCTCTCCCATTCTACTTTCTCAGCACACAGTCACTGTTTTATAATCATACAATTAGTTGGGCAAGTGTATTGATAATCATTATGAAGTAGTTACACAGGGAAGGTTCAGTGCAGAGCTTCCTGAATTATTTAACAGTTCACTCTTTCACTACAGATGTTCCTGATTTGACGACAAGTAAAAAGATCAGTGAAAAATTGGATGTAAGTAATCTCTATATATAGATATTTCAAATACTGAATTACACCTATGGGCATTTGAGCAAAATAGATAATAATAGAGAATGTAGAATTAGCTCCATAATCATTCCTTGGTCTCTCCCACTGCTCTTTTCTAACTATCAGAGCTTCCATCCATTTTTAGAAGACGCATGTGCTTGAAGTCACAAACTTCCAGATTCAAGGACAGTTTCTTTCCTACCGTTCAGATTCTTAACTGATCTTTTATAGGCAAAAGATAATGCTCTTGCACTGTTTTTAACTGTACTTTTCTCTATACTCTGCACTTTTTGTTTTACTGTAACATACCGTTGTTTATTTGTTCGTTCTTGCACTACATGCTCATGAGTTGACTTGCCTGGATTGCATGCTAAAAGAAGCTTTTTACTGTCTCAGTACATGTGATAATGAACAATTTAATTTGCCTGATGCACACCAGATGCCAGAGATAGTTTGCTGATGTGAATATCACACCAAAGAACCTTGTTCAATTTTACGTCTTCTGCATTTCCACTCAGCCTGAACTGCTCTGCGCAAAATTGGAATTTCATTACAAAAGTTCAGCTAAAAACAGCGGAAGACCATCAATCTTTACCAATGAGAGGTGTATTTAGGGGTCTGAGAACAGCAAGAATGAAACTATCCTTGAATGTGGAGGTTCATGTTTTTAAGTTCGTGCATCTTCTGCCTGAGAGAGGGTGGGTGAAGACTGTGTGACCAGAGTGGGGTGGGACCTTTAATATGTCATCAGCTTTCCTGCTAGATCCTGGTCGAGGTGGTGCAGACAGTTGATGGAGGGAAGGTTGGTTTGTGTGGTGGCCTGAGATGTGTTCACAACTGTTCTAACTAGTATTTAACATTTATTAATAAAACACACATATTCCTATGTAAAGAGTAATGTTAATAAAGGTCTACAAGATTATGAGAGGCATTGATGAAGGAAAAATAGAGGGTTAAGAGATAGGGAAGATATAGTTTTTTCTTGTTAGGTACATACAGGTTGAAAAACTATCGTGGGATGAAGGGCCTGTAATGTGCTATAAGGTTCTGTGTTTAATCTCTTACATTTAAAAAGTGTAAATTAACTTTAGCTGAATTTGTTGGATCAGCTAATTAATGTACATTCTCTTTTTTTTACTTTTCACTCAAATCAAAAGATGAAAGTACAAACCCAATTGTTTTTTGTCTACTATCAGGCGTTCGAGTTTAAATTATATAATTTATCATTTTAATTATAAAAATTAGACGTGGAGCAAGTTGGAATCTCTTAAAAATGTAATAGAAATATATAGATTCACAAGTGCAATGAAGCTACCAGTGAAAAGTTATTTTGTTGGATCAAAAGCCATTCCAAAACAGTAATATTTAAATCATGTGTTTAACATGCTAAGGCTTTTCAAACAAACTGTGGTGCAGTCATACAATGGATGAGAGATTTTAAGGAATGTCTTCAAGGAGGAAATAGAGGCAGGAAGATTTAGGGCTTATCTAATCAAAGCCATGTTTACCATTGATGGAGCACTTATAGTAAGGAATGGGAGGAGTGCCAATTTCTCAGTGGATTACAATTCGCACATTCCCTCATTTTGGGGGGAAATGAATCAATATTGCATCTGCTGCATTAGCAAAGGAGAAAAGTGCAAGTGTTGTGAACAAGAGCACTGTCCTTGGTTATTCAGTACACACAGCATATTGTTCTCGACTATTATAGTTGACTAATCAGCCCAGTCTGCATGTTCAAGGCTCTTAACCCTTCTTAAATTCTCTGAAATTCATACTTTCCTCCCCAATTTGACAATGCCATCACTGATTACAGAGTAT
The DNA here is from genome assembly GCF_036971445.1 of Narcine bancroftii. Classification (NCBI taxonomy): domain Eukaryota; kingdom Metazoa; phylum Chordata; class Chondrichthyes; order Torpediniformes; family Narcinidae; genus Narcine; species Narcine bancroftii. The sequence goes on from NC_091471.1 coordinate 301,279,389, forward strand.
AATACATTATGGAAACAGGCCCTTCTGCTCACATTCTTCATGCTGACCAAAGGGCCTACTAAGATAGTCCTATTTACCTGCATATGGTCCATCTCCCTCTCAATCTTTCCTACAATGTACCTATCTAATTATCTTTTAAGCATTACACTTGTACCCACCTCTTGCCTTGGTAGCTCATCCCATGTGCCCTCCACATTTTATGTGAAAATTTACCCCTCAAATCCCCTTTAACTTCTCCCTAAATCAAGAACAATAACTGTAGCTCACCAATCTGTTGTCCCTCTTCCCCTCCCCGTTCTCTCTGATATAAGAACTACTGACAATTTGTACATATCATAAATAAACCTTGTTTCTTTATTCACTCAAGGTGTTTAGGGTGAGCCAGCATTTCATTCTCCATCCCTAATTTCCCTTGAGAAGGTGGTGCAGAGCTGCCTTCTTGAACTTCAATCCTTGGGGTGTGGCTACACCTCAAGTTCAAGTTTATTACCACCTGACTTATGAAACAACATTCCTCAGGAACACCATGAACAAACATACACACACAATACACAGCACGTAAAAAAAGATATAATTTTTTAACCATATATCTTCTTTCTTCTTCTTCTTTGGCTTGGCTTCGCGGACGAAGATTTATGGAGGGGGTAAATAGACCATGTCAGCTGCAGACTCGATTGTGGCTGACAAGTCCGATGCGGGACAGGCAGACACGGTTGCAGGGGAAAATTGGTGGGTTGGGGTTGGGTGTTAGGTTTTTCCTCCTTTGTCTTATATATCAATACATAGTAAAACCCCCTAGTATCTGGCACTAATGGGAATTAGTAGATGCTGGATAAGTGAATATTCTCTTTGTTTGAGTTTGCACTTGTGTGATTGGCATGCCAATTTTAAACTTCTGTATTTTTACCTATTTATCCTCCATGACTATTTTGCCAGTTGCTTGAGGCTGCCGGTTGCTTGAACTCAGGGGCTTTACTCGATTTTGGAATGATTTCCTCAGTTACAGGATACAGTTCAATCTCACAGCCTATGGAAAGAAGCTATTTCTCAGGCTGGCAGGTTGGATTTTAATGCTCCTAAATTGCCTCCTTCCATAGTGGTGGTGGGGTGGGGGGGGTGGGGGGGGGGGAAAGTGAGGCGGGGGGCGGTAGTTGCAGCAATTTGACCCAACGGCGGTGAAGGAACAGCAATATTTTTCCATGACAGAATGGTGTGTGTGGCTTGGAGACCAATTTCTAGTGATGGTGTTCCCAGAGTTTTGCTGCCTTTGACCTTCTCGCTGGTAGAGGTGGTGGATTTGGAAGGTACTGTCCAAGGAGTCTTGGTGAGTTGCCGCAATGCCTTCAGTAGACAGGATAAACTGCCCCAACTGGAGTGAGTGAAAGGATATGGATGGGGTGCCTATCAAGACGACAGCTGTGCCCCATGGGCCTCATTTTATAAATGAGTGTTTCATTTTCCTGCATTTTCAGGACACAGAGAAGGAAAAAGATGAACTACAGATTGAGGAGATAAAGGCAGAAGAATCTAAAGGCTCAAGGCTCAGACAAAAGGTCTGGCAGAAGTCAAGTACTGAAGTGCCAAAGGAGAAAAAACCCAGCAGCAAGAAAACTGAGGAAGGTAAAGAGGCATCATCAAATGATTCGCAGTTAAGACAGAAGTGAAAAATTGTTGCATAAAAATGATTACAAGCAAACATGATACAGAAATTTGCTTGAATTGTGCCAGTCAAGGCTCAAAATGTCGGTTATATATCTTTACCTCCTACGGACGCTGCGAGACCTACTGAGTTTCTCCAGGAGTTCCTCCTGCAAAATGGAGGGGAGCAGATGCATGAATAAAATGGTCCACCATTTTATTAAGGAGGCTGCCTGCATTTTACTCATACTTCGGTCTCAGGCCCGAAGCGTTAGTTATGTATCTTTATTTTTGCTACATAAAGAACGCTGCATGACTTCATGAGTTTCTCTAGCATTTTTGTGTCAACTAAGAGTGAACTAGCCTCTGTTATAATTTTCCTTTTGTATAAATAAAGGATTCTGTGTAGTCAAAACATCTATTTAACAGATTAGGGACTAGATACTTTCATTATATTTCTTCATTTTGTTATCCAAAAATAGACTTTATTTACAATAAATTATTTACAAAAAAGAAAACTATTCAAAGAAGAAAGGGGTATCGGTGCCACAAGACTCGCACCACCAGGTCCACCATCAGACACCTCCACCACAAACTTAGTCAGGGACTCATTTATTGATTTTCTTTTTGTTCTCTATGTATTGCTCAGTCAGTTTGTTTATATTCATTATCTATGTATAGTTCTTTATTTGTTTACATGTTTACGCTGTGTACAGGAAAAAGGAATCTCAGGGTTGTATGTGATGTCATGTATGTACTCTGACAATAAATCTGAAATCTAATGTCTGTCATATCTATACATTCTCATCAATGTGCATTGTTACATTTGTTCTTTTAATGCCCCATTACCACCTCTGTGGTACTTTGTCACTTCTCCCCCCCCCCCACTCTGTTATTTGAGGAACTTCCCCTTGGTCTCAATGCCTGGTAATGGGAGGACAATAGACCATGGTCCTTCCCCACAGCACCTTTGTGTTGGCCGCACCAAGCCTCAGTCCATCCCTCTGCACATACTCCTGCAGCCTGGAATGTGCAAGTCGGCAGCATTCCCTCACCAACAAACAGTATGCTGAATGACCAACAGGTTTCGGGCAGGCCAAAGTGCATCTTTCACCGAGTTTATGGTCTTTCAGCAGTTCTGGATGTCTGCCTCTATTACTAAGGAACAGCACTTAGATCTGAAAGGCTGCAACTGGGGATGAACCATGACAAGGACCCTTGCATCTTTCTCCATACACTCCTGACGAATCTACATTCAGCAAAGTTGTGGGTGACTATCTCCATTCCACTGCCGTCATTTCGGGGGCATCTTGCATTGTGAGTGATGTTCAGGTCATACTGTAAGGATCTAACTGGGAGGACTCCTCTCATCGCCAGCCAGGCCAAGCCCTGCTGCTTGTTTGTGAGCCCTGGTGATGAGGCATTCTGCTAGATGACCTGGGTGATCTGCTCATGGAACCACCCTACTGGGTTCATCAAGTCCTTGTCTCTCAGTTTCTGCAGGACATTCTGAGCTGACCTATTTCTCCTTTTACAGATGCAGCTTGACCCATTGATGATCTTCAGTCTGCTCCTTTGTTCTACCTGTTGAGGACAGACTGCTTTCTTTCCCCATTAACTTCAGGAAATGTGTACATCTGTCACCACCATCCAGCCCAGTGGCATAGCTAGTGGAGTTTGTGCTTCATGGCTCCGGGGATCCAGGTTCGGTCCTGACCTGTCTCTGCGGAGTTTACACGTCCTCCATGTGACCGCGTGGGTTTCCACCAGCTGCTCCTACTTCCTCCCTCATCGCAAAGCTGTGTGTCGGTTGGTAGGTTTATTGGCTGCTCTAAGAGGCATCTTTAAAAGATGGTGCCTCAAGAAAACAGCTTCTAACACAAATGCAAATGCAACCCGATGTAACAGCATTCTCCAGTCCTTGGTGCAAAAACATGCAGGCACAAAGCCAGACATAACACACATACAGACAGCAATACATATAAAGGACAAGTATTCATATCTACAAATAACTAAATAAATATTATTTAGTGTGACCATTTTCACTGCCTATGTGAAGAACCTGTTTCTTAGCCTGATGGTGCTGGCTCTGATATTCCTGTATCTCTTTGCTGACGGGAGCAGCTAAAAGGACCCTCACCATCCAGACCATGCCCTGCTCTCATTGCTTCCATCAGAAAGTAGGTACAGGAGCCTGAAGACACACCCTCAGCATTACAATAACACCTTCTTTCCCTCCGCCATCAGATTTCTGAACAGGCCATGGATACTACCTCACCTTTTCTCTTTTTTTGGCACAGTTCCTCCGCCATCAGATTTCTGAACAGGCCATGGATACTACCTCACCTTTTCTCTTTTTTTGGCACAGTTCCTCCGCCATCAGATTTCTGAACAGGCAATGGATACTACCTCACCTTTTCTCTTTTTTTGGCACCAGTTATTTTTTTTTAAATCTTATGTTAACAAAATTGTAATTTATAGTAATTTTGCACCTCATTCTGCACAATACTGCTGCAAACAACAAATTTCACAACAATAATTTTGAATCTAAATTGCCCCTTGTGAATAGTTGAGTGGCATAATCTAGGGTCGACGCAATGGGAATTTAAGAGAATAAAATGGGATTAGGGTAGAGATAACGCAAATGAAAACTTAACGATTGATGTGGATTCAATGGGCCTAAGTAAAGACACAGAAATGCTGGAGGAACTCAGCCAGTCTTACAGTGCCCATAGAAGGTAAAGATATATAACTGACGTTTCAGGCCTGAGCCCTTTTTCAAGTGTCTGCAGACTTTTGTGTCTCACTTCAGTGGGCCAAAGATTCACGGTGTGTGCCTCTACACCCATTTTTGAAGTAATTTGAAAAACATAGTGGTGATTTTTTTTTAAAAACAATGGGGGAACAAAATATTTTTTCCATGTTTTCTTTCACAGTGAAATCGCAAAAAGTGGCTGTTGAAAAAATTCAGGTGAAGCAGGTTGGTGAAGAGGATCCTTGGGCCCAAATCACCTTGAATAGGTGCATCGTTGCTGCTGCAGTCGTCGTGGTTTTCAGCATGGGAGTCCAGATGATTGTGGGTAAGCACTGCTGCTGAATGATATCTTCACATACTTGAATCTCTATTTGAAGCTGAACAAAGTGCGACCTGGTGGTAAAGGCTGGAAAGTAATTTACAATGCACTGGAGCAGCAAAGCAAGGAATAATCACTCAGCATTGTGAAAGTCCAATCTAGGTCGGCTATCACAAGGGTATTTCACTACATGAAGAGTGACCAACAGTCGAGTTAACAAATGAGCTGCGAAAGAATTCAATGGGTCAGGCAGCATCCATGGACGGAAATGGTCAGTCAGCGTTTCAGGTCAGAACCCTTTATCGACTAAAGTAAAAGGGAGAAATGTTCACATATACAGAGGGAAGGAAGCTGTGGAAGGGCCAAGGGGTAAGAGGTATTGGTTATTTGGTCACAGGTTTGAACATCGCAGGAAGGAATGTTGTTTGTTGTCTATTTTTCTTTGCCCAATGGGTTAAGAATCTACATTGGAGAGTCAGAGTCATTTTTAGTTGAGGCCAGGTAACGATTGCCGAATGGATTTTTCCAACAAACAGTGTAGCAGTTAATTCATCACTATTTCAGGGCCAGCGACCCAGGTTCAAATCTGGCGATGTCTTAAAGAGTTTGTGCGTTCTCCCCAGGTCTGTATGGGTTTCTTCAGGGTTTCACCCATGTTCCATAGACATACAGGGTTGATAGGTTCGTGGGTCACAGCGTGGTCTCATGAACCGGAAGGGCCTCTTACTCCTGTCAATAACTCTTAAACTTAAATTTTCAGTCCAGATTTATTTAATTGAACTTAAATTCCTCAGTCACTGTGAAAAGATTCAACTCATTTCTCCAGGTCAGCAGTTCAATCCTCTTACATTATTAGTCCAGCGACAATTCATGGTGGTAGTTTAAGCAGCCAAGAGTACTGCTTTAAGCCAGGGCATTAATAGATTGAAAATAGAATGGAATCCTCATGGAAGTGAGTAGGCTGAATGATCTGGTCAAATGTGACAGAAAGCTTCCTCCTTAACAAACCTTTCAACTATAATGTCAAGAGAAGAACATGTAAAGATAAATTAATAGTCCAAATGACCATTCTGTGGGCTGTAATAAAAACAAAATGCTGGAAAACTCAGCAGGTCAAACTGTCCTTTATGTATCAAAGGCAGAGATATATAATTGATTTTTCAGGCTTGAGCCCTTCATCAAAAGTTAATGATGAAGGTGTCCACAGAATTTTGTGATTTAATTCTGTGGGCTGAATATTACACCATTATTACAAGTCACTATTTACAATCGGGGTGGCCAACCTTTTAATTTAGACATACAGCATGGTAACAGGCCATTTAAGTCCATGAGTCCATGCCGCCCAATTAACCTACACCCCTGGTATGTACTTGTGGACCGAAATGGCCTGTTTCCGTGCTGTATGTCTAAATTAAAAGGTTGACCACCTGTGATTTATATGGTTGACACAGGACTGTCAACTCATGCAGTTCATTTGCTTGCAGGTTTTTTTGAGGTCGATGATACATCAATGTTGGTGTACTCTGACAGCAGTTTCCTTGATGATACAGACTTGAAATTGGTAAGGAAGTTCCTGGAATACATTACTATTCTGTTTTTAATATAATCTTCAAATATTCTGTAATATCCTGAAGCCTTCCTGGTAAGGTGAATGCTCGTGTCTGAACTTTTGAAACTCAATAACAGGTACAAGCTATGTTTTTAATTGATTGACCTATTTATATTTATAATTAAAAAATCCCTAATGTGTGGAAAAAAGTCCTTTTTCACTTTCTTATATATGTTTAAACCAAAAAATTAAATTGTAACAACCAATAATATTGTGTCATTAATTGGAACTAAATTATATTTCAGCATATATATACCAACAAAAAAAGTATAAATTAAAATACCACATAAGAGAGAGAAAAAAAAAGTGATAAATAAATATTCACAGTTGCAGTTAGTACAGTGGTTCTCAGCCTTTTTCTTTCCACTCACATAACCACTTTAGGTAATCCCCATGCCATCAGTGCTCTGTGATTAGTAAGGGATTGCTTAAGATGGTTGGTGGGTGGGAAGGGAAGGTTGAGAATCACTGCTGCAGATCCAATTGTTACTGGAATATTTTGCTTGAGAAAAATTGTCATTGACCCATTTCCTTTGGAGTTACGAAACCATGCACATAATGAGCCAGTTAAGTACAATTAAAACAGTGGTTTTCAAACCTTTTTCTTTCCAAGAACATATGATGTTGCAAGCAGATTGTTGGTCTTCCTGGAGTTGTTTATAGTTAGGGAAGTTTAGGGATGTTGAAAAGTCCTCACTGGAGAAGGTACGGAACTTCAAATTTCTAGTTGTCAACATCTCTGAAAGTTTGTCCTGGGACCTCCATATCAATGCAATCACGAAGAAGGCTCGCTAGCAGCTATACTTCATGAGGAGTTTAAAGAGATTTGTTATTGTCACCAAAAACATTTGCAAATTTCTACAGGGATACCATGGAGAGAGCATTCTGACTGGTTGCATCACTGTCTGGTACGAAGGTGCCAATGCACAGGACAGAAGAAGACTACAGAGAGTTGTGAACTCGGTCAGCACCAGCATGGGCATAAGTCTTCACTCCATCGAGGATATCTACAAGAGGCAGTAGATCTCAAGAAAGCAGCCTCTATTGTCAAGGACCCTCACCACCCAGGCCATGCCATCTTCGCACTGCTACCATTAGGAAGGAGGTACAGGAGCCTGAAGAGGAGCACGCAGCAGCACAAGGACAGCTTCTTCCTCTCAGCCATCAGATTTTGGAATGGACAATGGACCTCAGACACTACCTCACTTTCTCTTTTTTGCACTTATCTATTTATTTTAAAAATGTTATTTATGGCGTTATTTGCCCCTATAACGCTGCACCAAAACAATGAATTTCATGACATGTTCATGACAATGATTCTGATAGCTGTTGGGGAAAAAAATCTGTTCTTGAACCTAGAGGTACTGATCTTCAAGTTTCTGTACCTTCTGCCCCGAAGGAAGCAGTGAGAAGAGGTTGTGACCAGAGATATGGGGGTTCTTTATGATGTTGGCTGCCATCTTGAGGCAGGGCCTCATGTAGACCATAATACTTGTATTATGGTCAGTTTTTCGATAGCAAACCTTCGCAAACCAGCAACAAGATAATGACCGGATAACCTGCATTGAGCAGAAATCCAGATTGCTCCAAAGTATATACTAACATAGACATATATTTTGTTTCACTAGGCAGAAAGGACTATACTTGAGGATCAGGAACTGATTTCAAATGCTGAGGAAGCCATCAGTGAACTCCCCCCTGAACCTCCTGCCAAGGTTGAGATTAAAACTGCAGGTGTCACCCTGAAGGGAAAGACAGGTGGCTGCAAAGTCGAGGTGGCCGGTAAAAAACAAACCTCTGCACACATTAAAGAGATCAAAAGCACCAAAAGTAATTACAAGCCAAGAGATAGAGACTCGGAATCCAGGTCCAGTAAGGACAGGAAAGAACACAAGATCGAAGTTGAAAAGAAAGATGATAAGCACTTCAAGGATCAAAAGGAGGTTAAGCACAGGGGCCACCTCGATCAGCACTTCAAAGAAGAAGGCAAAATGCTTTCCAAAGGCAAAGAAGAGGGACGAGATAAGGGGAGTAAATTTAATCAGCACCTTTTTCCCAAACGACAGGAGAAAAATGTGAAACAAGGAACTTGCAGCAAACAACATGGCCATTCTAAAGACTTTGAAAAGCACAAGTATTTCTTCAAGCAAAACAACAAAAAATACGACTACAAAGTTCACAAGGAGTACAATAAGTACAGAGCAGGCAAGCACACTAAACACTACGGAATTGAAAAAATATTTAAGAAGAGTGGCGTGGGAAAACAATTTGCTAAAAATAAATTCAAAGAAAATAGAAAACTGGAATAATTAGGTTCGTCAAGTTACATGCAGGCATTATGAGCCACAGTGGAAATGCTCATTTAAATCAGTGAAGTATAACATTTCTAAATCAAAGTACAGTTATTATTGCAACAAATAACAGGCCTAAAGTTCCTTGCTGAAGTGTGAAGTTAAACTGTTTTTAATATAAAAGGCTGCCATGAAGATGTTTTTTGTCATTTGGGAAAGGAGCCTTCAGAGATTTAGAGACACTAATTCAGTAATCCTTCTTGTGGAACAAGGAACGAAGGTGGCGGGAAATGTTTGAAATTCCTGTTTGCTAAACTACAACTATAGTATATTACATTATACTATGTGTTTTTGTCTTCTCGTGTTTTATTGGTGGATTAAACAAAGTGAATATTATGAATAATGCCTTATTTCTTTCCCTTTTAGAGTAGGTCTTCTCATAGATTAAGCTCACAGTGTAGCAAGACTAATCGTAGAATTGTGCACCAATCAGAAAGTTATCCAGCATGGAAACAGGCCCTTCGGCTTAACTTGTCTCATTTGGCCATGTCCCTCTAAACCTCTCCTTCCCATGTACAATAAAATCCCCATTCAATCAACTAGTACTCAAACAACCAGAAAATTTAAAAAAATTGAGGAAATAAATAAATAAAAACAATTTCAGATAAATAAGACTGGGCGGATGGACCCCTTGTAGGAGCACTGAGACTTAATTGGGCACGCGCAGGTTTGCCCCACTGAATGGGCAGTGCCCCTCAACGTGCACACAATCTTTTTCCTGTCACCACTTGCGTGGAGGTGAGTCAGATTGTCAGCGCAAGGAAGGTGCGCCGAGGGCCTGACCAGGACACGTGTGCAGCTGAGACAGGTTGTCAACAGGAGGAAGGTGGTAGAGTGCGCTTAGGGCTTGATCAGGACACCTGAGTTGGAGCTGACAGGAAGGGGATAGGATATAAAAGGGGAGGGGGAAGATGGCAGCAGTGCTGAGACTTCGCTGGCAAGGTTCAGATTTTAGACCCAGTTTGTAAGATTTCCCTGATTTTGAGGCAACATTTTTAACTTTCGAGAGTTGTTCAATACATGGGCATATATGGTAGGTAAAAAATATACAATTTAAAATCGGTGCAGGTTAATTATGATGGCAGCACGGTTCGCATAGTGGCTAGTGCAATACTAACAGCGCCAACGACTGGGGTTCATATTCAAAGTTCGTAGAAGGGGAGAAGTTTAGGGGAATATGAGGGGGAATATTTTTTCACGCAGAGGGTGGTGGGGCTGTGGAATGAACATCTGGCAGAGGTGGTAGAAGCAAGATTGATGTTAATATTCAAGGAAAAGGTGGATAGGTATATGGATGGGAGAGGTGTGGAGGGTTATGGGCTGAATGTGGGTCAGTGGGACTAGGTGGGAGAAGATGTTCGGCATGGACTAGTAAGGCCGAACTGGCCTGTTTCTGTGGAGTAAATGGTTATATAGTTATATGGTTACATATTAAAGATGACAATATGGAATTTTTTTCAAGTTACTTTACATTTTGCACTGTATTTTGTGTTTTAAACAGTGCATTCTTAATGCAGGTGTATTAGTTAGGTATCCAAAGAATGAGTCTCAGTCAAACGGAAAATTTGCATATCTGGCATCCGCGATTCCCTTAAGTACCCAATAATGGAGATTTTACTTTACCTGTCTAAATTGTACCTATATCACTACCTCTGGCAGTTTATTCCAGATACCCACCAGCCTCGGGTTCCTTTTAAATCTGTTCCCCCCGCACCCCCCACCCTCACCTTAAATCTGTGCTCTCTCGCTATTGATTCCCCTATCCTGGGAACTAGACTATTTACTTGTATCTATGTCCCTCATGACTTTATAAACATCTGTAAGCCTCCTCCACTCCAAGGAGAAAAGTCCCTGCCTCTCCAGCTGCTTGATAAAATTCAAGCTGACCAGTCCCAGCAATTTTCTTATGAACCCTTTGTGCCCTTTCCATCTTAATGATGCATTTCCTTGAGCTGGGTGACAAATAGTCACACAATACTCTGTGTGTACTCACCAACATCTTGCACATGATCCTGCTCCTGTACCCATACCTAGACCAATGAAGAGAAGTGTGCCAGACACCTTCTTTACCATTCCTGTCTATCTGTGTCATGGAACCACGAGCCTGTAGTCACAATGTCTGCTCCACAACACTCCCTAGGGCCCCCACCATTAACCGCGTAAATTCTGCTGTGGTTTAACCTTCCTAAGTACCTGTCTCTCACTTGCCCGAGTTCAATTCTAGCAGTTGGTCAAAATTGCTGCATGTTTCTTCATGTCTTACATCCCTGGGAAAAAGTTAGGAATAAAATGATTGAGTGATTGTCACTGGAACAGCTCAGTTCAGGCCCTTCTGCCCAATATATTGTGCAGTCTGGTACATGGAACATGGAAAGTAGCATGGAGGTTAAGGGCTGTACTAGTAGCCACAGGCATGAACTAACAAATTTGAATTCCAACCCGCCCCCATGACAGATGAGAAATTTAAATTCTGGTTATTAAATAATTTGGAATTAAAAAATGAGTATCAGTAATGGCTAGCTTGACGATATGTATTGTAAAAATACATCTGGTTCACCAACACCCTTCCAGAAAGGAAATCTGCCAAATGGCCTGGTTCTGACCTATAATTATTTACACATCCATTGGTTCGGTTTGAACTTGACTGACCCCGAACAAGTCCTGTAAACCACTCAGTTCAAAGACAATGAAGGATAAATAGTAAATGCTGGCCTATCCAATAATGCCCACACATTCCAGAAACAAATTAAAAAAAGATAATCACCTTGTGCTCTGAAAGGTTTCTATAACTTCATTCCTGATTTCACTCTCTTCCATAAATTCAGTATGACAACAGAAGGCACTTGAAAATTCTTGTCAGGGAAAGCTAGAAAGAATGATCCTCTGCAACAACATATGAACATCAATATTGCTGACACATCAAGGAAATCAAAGATTTGGGGTTATAATGTTTGCTTGCAACAACTCTTATATTTCCTTATGTCAGTGATACATCCCTTCCATAGCCTCAGCTGCCACATGAGGTGAGCCTTTCCAGAATGCACTGGAGAACCATTAATGACAATGAAGGAGTAAGAGATCTCACTGGCCATCTTTTTAGAGGGGAACGGATCTTCAATGAAGTACTATATATACTTGTGTAAGAGTGGAGTTTTGGGGATCAATTTTTCAAGTCACTTTGGGAGGTCGACTTTTATACTTTTGACTGCGGTAAATGCCCGAGTCTTTCAGGGCATCAGGAGCTCCAATGGCTGGGGCCGGGTGGTAAATTTGTATTTGCTGCGTCTGGAGCTCTGGTGGACCGGCGGCCAAGGCAAGGGCTCACAGTCGGGGCATCAGGAGTTGGGATGTGCAGGCAGCCGGGGCCAAAAATAAGGGGGTTGACTTCTACACGTGATCGACTATTACACAAGAATATATGGCATGAAAAAAGAAACAGAGATAGCATTGACCACCTCATGTAGATTTAAAGACCTTCACCCCAAAACATTAAATGTGCTTTTCTTTCCACGAATGCTGACCTGCACCTTCTGAATATTCACGTCTTTTTCTGTTTAATGTCAGAGTTCCAGCATCAGCTGAATTTTGGCAACATGTTAGGGCTGATCATCAGATGCTTTGTAAGAGCTGCTTCTAGACTTGTGCAAGGAGGCATTTGGGAGGAGAGTTTTAGCTCACTTGCCAAGAGAATATACCTGTTGTTTAGGGATCAATAAACATTGGTTGGAGTTTCAGAAGTAGATGATCGGGAATGGGGGAAGTCATAAGATAAAGTAAATAAAAACGCAATGCTGGAGAAACTCAGCAGGTCAAACAATGGACTTTATATAGCAAAGACAGAGATACCTAACCAACGTTTCAGGTTTGAGACCTTCATCAAGGTATGAGCAAAATGTAGACAGGTGCTTGAGTTGATGAAGGCCTTAAACCCAAAACGTTGGTTAGGTATCTTTATCTTCATTATATAAAGTACACTGTTTAACCTGCTGAGTTCATTCAGCGTTGTGTTTTTACTTCAACCACAGAGTCTGCAAACATTTATGTTTTACCGAAGATGATGCAAGTCTGTTCGAATATCCTCTCTCTAATCTCACTCCCGTTGTCCCAGGAGTATATCAGGATATTTGGCCACATGTCGATTTGAAGGGATCCTAGCTATTGTGATCTTCTGGCTTCTGAGAAACAGTACGGAGGTTGTTGGAGACTGGCAGAGATGGTGTGGGTTGGGTGGGTGGGAGGGGGGGGAGAGGTCTTTACAACAGGCGGAGATTTGGCCTTGGTGGTGTGTGGAGAAACACCATTATTGTGAGTTTCCAGTTAAAAGTCCTGGGGAAATTCCTGATTCATTTCATGGATGTGGTGCTCTCGCACTTTACAAAAGAAATGGCATAATCTTCCATTTAAAATTAAGACTTTGTTCATGCATTGCTGGGTAAGATGTTTCGTTTTATTAGCTGATACCCCAGTGTGGACTTAGTAATGCCTTCTTCTGTCAACCTGTTTATAAAACATTTTAGATTCAGCTCACAGAAGAGCGGATGACAGTCGAGCTGAGGATGGGAAAGGGAAAGGATACAAGGCTGACAGAAATAGAGAATGTTCAGGCATTGTGGCGCTACATGAAGCACCAGGTAGAAGTGGACAGAGATAGACAAGAGAACCAGGCTTTAATCCTTACCTCTGGTGCTGTCTGTATGGAGTTTGCATGTCTTCCCTGCAACTGTGTGGTTTCCCCCGGTGCTCTGGTTTTCTCCTAAATCTCATGGGTCACAGGTTAACTCCCAAATGCCTGGGTAGAATCTGGAGGAGTTATGGGAATGTAAGAACAATGAAATGGGTTAGGGAACCATTCATCACAGACCCAGCCAGTGGGAAGTCTGTGGCTGAACTCTATCCTTCTCAGTGCAGCGGGGAATAATAATATTTTGGAGGAAGACCACCTTCCTCAGTCTCTCGCCCTCTCTCCCTATCTTTCTGCTTTCTTCCAGCCCCCACCCTCTTCTAGCTGAGGTACCCTGCTCCCCCCCACCATCTTTTTATTCAGATGTTTGCCTGATTTTTGCCACACCTGATGAAAGCCTCTGCCTTTTACTTCCATTGGATTCCACATGACCTGCTGAGCTCATCCAGCGCTTTCGTGGACTGCACTGGACCCCAGTACTTGCAGATCTTCTTGAATTCAGTATGAACAAGTTGGGCCAAAAGATGTGTTTCAGTAAAACTTTATGACTAATTAAGGCACTTTTGGGTTGCACACAGAAAAGCAGGACCATATTCAAGAACTCATCCTTAGACTTGAATGAATATGCAATGTGTCAAGACCTGCGTGGACGAGTGTGTACCCACATGTACACACTGGGTGTTCACAAACAGAAGCTCTAGAGGAATCAGAAGGTTTGCAACCTTCCAGGGATAAGATCTCTATTGGTATGAGCTGCAGAATTCTATCTTTGGAAGCGTATACAGACCATTACAGCCTTCAAAACAAGGGCAGACACCACTGATGGCTGTGATGCTTCAATACCCAGAGCTGAACACTTTCTATGTCTGTTTTGAGATGGAAAACCCACCAGTACCAACTAGAATCCCTGTAAAAGCTGAGGGCCCTGTGATATCTGTCCTTGAGGCCAACATCAAAACATCATTCAAGAGGGTGAACCCTCACAGGGCGTCAGGCCCTATCGGTGTACCTGCTCCAACCAACTAATCGGAGTGTTCACGGACATTTTTAACCTCTCATTGCTGAAGTCAGAGGCTCTCACCTGCTTCAAAAGGGCACCAATCATCCTGGTGCATAAGAAGAGCAGGGTGAGCTGCCTCGATGACTATCACCCAGCACCACTAACTTCTACCGAGATAAAGTACTTTGAGAGGTTGGTCACAGCCAGAATTAGCGTGTACCTAAGCAAAGGCCTGGACCCACTGCAATTTGCCTATTGTCACAATTGCTCCACAGCAGATGCAATATCGCTGGCTCTTCACTCAGCTCTGGATCACCTTGAAAACAGCAACTCATACATACGCCTTTTCATCGACTACAGTTCAGCTTTCAACCCAACATTATTCCCTCAGTGCTGGTCAAGAAACTACAAACCCTGGGCCTCCGTACCCCCCTCTGCAAATGGATCCTTGACTTCCTCATCGAAGGTCACAGTCAGTATGAATTAGAAACAACATCTTCTCCTTCTGACTATCAACACAGATGCACCTCAAGGATGTATATTTAACTCAGTATACACCTATGACTGTGTGGCCAGGTACAATTCCAATCCTACCTACAAATTTGCCGTTGTCAGCAGAATTATAAACAGCAATGAGGAAGCGTACAGGAGGGAGATAGATCAGTGGTGTCGCGCCAACAAATGCGCTCAGTGTTAGCAAAACCAAGGACATGATTATTGACTTCAGGAGGGAATCAGAACGCAAACTTGTCCTCATCGAGGGACAACAGTGGAGAGGGTCAATAATTTCAAATTCCTGGGTGTCAACATCTCCGAGGATCTGTCCTGGAGCCCCCATGTTGATGCAATCACGGAGAAGGCTCGCCAACAGCTATACTTTGTGAGGTGTCTGAGGAGATTTGGTACGCCACCGAAGATTTTCATGAACTTCTACAAAATGGAGAGCATTCTGGCTAGTTACATCACTGTCTAGTACAGAGGTGCCAACGCTCAGGACAAGAAAAAATTCCAGAGGGTCGTTAACTCGGCCTGCGACATTGCTTCAATCTGTCTTCACTCCGTCGAGGACATCGACAAATGGCAGTCCTTAACCCCAGCACCCAGGCTGAGCCTTTTTCACTCTTCTGCCATCGGGGAAAAGGTGCAGGAGCCCAAAGACAAGCACTCAGCAGCACAAGGACAGATCCTTCCTCGCTACCTTCAGATTCCTGAATGATCAATGAACCAAAGACTCTGCCTTACTTTGAATTTTCATGCACAATTTTTATTTATTGTTGTAAGGTGATTTATATGAATGTTTGTACTGTGATACTGCTGCGAAACAATGAATTTCGTGACTTATTCATAACGAATTCTGACTAACAATAACCGTCACAGTAAGCTAGAGTTTAAAGAAAGAAATGAAGCTATTAAAAAGATACTTTGATAATCATGGGAATTTTAGTCTGCATATAGACTAAAACAAATCAGTTAGATAAAAGAAGACTAGCTGAGTCTATGGAGTGTTCCCAGAATAGTTTCTCAGAAAAGCACATCTGAAAATCAGGCTATATTAGACCCGATATTGTACAAAAATAGAGTTTTAATTAATGAGCTCATAGTGAACTTGCCTTTAGTATGATTGAATTTTACCTTCAGTATGAGAGAGAAGGCTAAAAAAAAAAGGACAATGAGCAAGGATATGAAAGCAGAAGTGGCAAAGCAAACTAGCAAATTGGGTGCAACACGCAAATGTACTGGAGAAACTCAGCGGGTCATGAGGCAGTGTCAGGAGGTAAAGGGTAACCAATGTTTCAGACCTGAGCCCTTCATCAAGGTATGAGCAAAAAAGCAGGCAAATGCCTAAATAAAAAGCAGGGGTAGGGGGGAGGAAGGGCAGGGGAAGGAGCATGGGCTAACACAAGTCATAGGTGGATACACGTGGGAGGGCTGGAGAAAGGGGGAGGAGCCCAGTCCCACAGGCAGGAAGTAATAGGCGGATAAGGGAGGGAGGGGCCACCAGCAAGCGAGGGTAGGAGGGATGGCTCTCTGAATGGAGAGGGAAGGGATGGAGAGCTGGGGCAAGAAGAAAAGGGAAGAGAGGGAGAATAGGGAGTGGGCTAGCAGAAAGCAGAGAATTCGATGTTAAGGCTATCCAGTTGGAGGGTGCCCAGATGGGATATTAGGTGCTTCTCCTCCAATTTATGGGTGGTCTTGGTTTGACAGTACACAAGGCCATGGACAGACATGACAGCATGGAGGTGGGGCACAGAATTGAAATGGTTGACCTCTGGGAGATCCCTGTCACTGATGTGGACATAGTGAAGGTGCTCAGGAAGCGATCTCGCAGTCTGCATCCAATCTCTTCGATGTAGACAAGGCCACAATGGGAGCACCAGTTGCAGTAGATCACTCCCGCAGATACACAAGTGAAGTGTTACTTCACTTGGAAGGACTGTTTGGGGCCCTAATCTTTTTAGCCAACAAAAAGGCAGGCATAACTGGGACCAAAGGAGTTATTAAGGGTGAGAACACGTTCTGCCAGGCGGAGGAGGGCAGTGGTGGTGGAGGAGGGGGACTTGTTAGGTCTCTTGTCAAGAAAGAAACAAAGGACTTTGAGACCTTCTGTACAGAGCATGGAGGTGTAAAGAGATTGGATTGGATGTCCATAGTGAAAATGAAGTGGTCAAGTTCAGAGAATTGAAAGTCTTTGAAGAGATGGAGGGCATGTGAGGCATTGTGGATGGTGGTAGAGAGGGCCTGGACCAGGGGAGAAAAAATGGAGTCAAGGTAAGGTGATACTAGTTCAATGGGGCAGGACCATGCAGAAACAATGGGTCTACCTGGATAAGTGGGTTTGTGTATCTTAGGTAGGAGGTAGAACTGGGCAGTGCAGAGACAGGAAACAATGAGGTTGGAAGCCACGGGAGAGTGATGACTGGAGGTGAGAAGTACCTCTGGATTAATTGCAAGGTGTTCCAGTACTAGACACAAGTTCACCTAATGGCCGATAAAGGGCTCAAGCCCAAAATGTTTGACCTGCTGAGTTTCTCCAGCGTTGTGTTTTTACTTCAACTAATGGGTCAGTGACTGAATTGAAAAGAAAATGTTGCATTTGTCAGATTTATCATTAAATGTCCTGTCCACTTAGTGATGTCAAATATCCCTCCTATTCCAACATACAACAGTTATCACAACAAGGCATCAGTGATCAGACTCATGACCTCAATTTTGATTATAAATTTCTATTGCGGCACAGAATCGTGAAGAATATGGCTAGATGTGTATCGATGGAGGGCATCCCAAATTTATCATGTTAAACGATCATAATATTCTAAACAATAGGTTAAAGATTTAATAATAATTAAAATGTTATAAATGCTGAAAAACTGGAACAAGATCAGAAAATGAAGAAAACATTCAGCAGACTGGGTGACTTCAATCTGAAACATTAACCCTGTTTTTCGCCCTAGAGATCCTGCCCGATGAGCCGAGGGCTGAGCATTTACTGCTCTTTATTTTTTATTTTATTTTATTTTTTAAATTTATACATACAGCACGGTAACAGGCCTTTCTGGCCTACAAGCTCAGGCCACCCAAATACCTTAGTCAATCTATAACCTGCGTACGCTTTGTTTGAGTTTAAAATATATCGTATTGCCAAGTTTTTGATCTTAGAAGAAACATTTGCATATTAATTGCTCATTGCCGATAATGGATACATTCACTCTGGCATTCCAAAGATGATGAAAGACCTGAGATTTATACAAATTTTATTATTAATTATTGGATAATATTGCAAAATACAAAACAAATGTAGCAATAGAGAACAGGAGACTTTCTGGTGTCACATTATTGTCCATGGAACATTTAAGAAACTTTTCTCTGATTTAACCCTTGCTCTTTTGAGTAATGTTGTGACCTGCTGGTCCTGGTCCTGCATTGAAGAGCAACACTTTGTCTCTTGACAGGAGATGGACATCAGTGTTTTCCACTTCCTCATCAAAGAACTGACAAGATCACAAACTTGACCTCCAGTTTTTCCACCTTAATTCTAATACCATTATACACTAAATCATAAATTCAAAAGCATTCTCTAAAATAACAGCTTTTGTTATTAGAGGACCCAGAGGCTAGTTCAGAAAATAAAGCTGATTATTATGAATACTTAATATAAAGTAGATTGTTCAAAAACTTCTATACAGATAGAGTACCCCTTATCTGAAGATCCAAAAACCAAAAAATCCAAAAATGAAATTTATTTTTTAGAGCCAACGTGATGTCACAATTTGAAAAATATTCAACACCTAACTTGCCCAAGTGGGGCTCTGATGGTCTACTGGCACCAGTTTGATTACAATAACAGTAAAAAAAACTTTGCTTCTGTCCGGGAAGATGCCAAATGGAGCTGGGAGGTGTTGGGACTGGCGGCGGTGGTGGGGAGGTGTCAGGACCACCAGCGACGATGGGGAGATGTCAGGGCCGCCGGCGGTGGTGGAGAGGTGTCGGGGTCCGGCAGTGACAGTGGGGAGGTGTCAGGACCAGCGAGCAGTGGGGAGATCTTTTTTTTGTTAAACGCTAAACATTTCATGTGAATTTTCCACTTGTGGCATCCTGTTTACGCTCAAAAAGCCGTCATTATTTATTGTTGCTCTAACCACTGATGCAGGAATTCTGCTGGATATTACTGTGCTGCTTGGTTCCATTGTTCCAAAATTTTAAAAAAACCCAAACACAAAAGGCCCCAAGTATTTCGGATAAGGGGTACTCGACCTGTACAAGGCATAAAATGACAAAGGTTACACAATATATGGATACATACATGAATTAGTCCATAGCTGTTTGCTAATTTACATTTTCAGATATTACATTGTCATCTAAGATGTTGAGTTTCTTCTTCATATGCTCACAGTTGTTGCAGCCTTCCCTCCACTCTGATAATTATTTTCTATGCAATATTAAGGATATTTTTTAATCAAATGTTCTCCTTACATTTTGGTGAGTTTCCAACATGCCATTTCATTAGGTGATTCTGTTAAGCACCATTGTGTTACACACACACAAACACACCCTATCCACACCTACACACACTGAAGCACATGACCCCCAAACACATGCCTCCCCATGTACACACACCCCACTCCATAAACACATACCCCCCATACACACACACACACACCCCCATCCAAACACATCCACACACATACCTACATGCACCCTCCATCCACACCCACACACAAACACAGAGTTTTGGTTTGATTAGGGATCAGACAAATGTAAAAATTTTCTTTGGCTTGTTACATTTTGCAAATTGCCCACTTTCTAACGAGAATTTAAAAAAAAAACCAAATCAAATCCACATTTCAAAATCCATTCCAATAATTGAATTGAGGATTGCAAGGGTAGTAGTCTCTGGATTGGTGTCTGTGCCATGTGCCAGTGAGGGCAAGAATAGGAAGTTATGGCTGATGAACATGTAGCTGGAGAGTTGGTGAAGGGAGCAGGGACTCAGATTTCTGGATCATTGCGAGCTTTTCTGGCGAAGGTATGACCTGTGAGAAAGGGGCTGGGTGTACTTGAACTTGAGAGGGACCAATATCTTTGTGGCAGGTTTCTTAGAGTTATTGGAGAGGATTTAAACTAGCTCGGTGGGCGAATGGGAACCAGATAAGGTCTGATAATAGAGCAATTGGTGAAAAGGTAGACGCAATGTGCAGTGAGACTGTGAGGAAAGATAGGCAGTGAATGGAGTATAAATACAGTCAGTTGGATGAGTTGAAATATGTTTACTTTATTGCAAGAAGCATTAGAAATAAGGGCGATGAACTGAGACCGTGGAGCATGATTATATCATGGCCATTACAGAAACGTGATTGGCTGATGCAAGTTCAGGGCGTTTGGATGATTGAAAAGTCATAGGGAGGTAAAGAGGCAGGGGGATGGCATTGCAAATCAGGGATAATATTACAGCTGCAGAAAGGAAGGACATTGTGGAGGGATTGTCTCTTGAGTCATTATGGGTGGAAGTCAGAAACAGGAAGGGAGCGATCACTATTGGGAGAGTTTGATGGGCCCCAAGTAGCCTCCGGGATACTGAAGGGAAGAAAAGTGGACAGATTTTGGAAAGATGCAAAAATAACAGGGTGGTTGTTATGACTAGAGAGGTGGAAGAGCTAATCAAGAGGAAGAAGGATGTATACATAAAGTTTAGGAAGCAAGAGACAGGAAGGGCTTGTAAGAATTGTATGGTAACTAGGAAGAACTTAGGAGAGCTAAAGGGGGCATGAGAAGGCTTTGGAAAATAGGATTAAGGAAAATATTAATGCATTCTACATGCAAGTGAGGAGCTGAAGGGTGCCTAGAGAGAGAGTGAAGCCGCTTAGAGTTAAAGTGGGCGGGTGGAGGGGGGCGGGGAACATTCCCAGAGGCAGAGGAAGTAGGGAGGCACAAAATGAACATACTTCACTTCAGTGTTCATGCTTCGATGTGCAGTCAGTATCAAGCAGGCTTATGTGCTGGAATAAGTGGAGGTTAAGAAAGAGGAAGTGGTGGACTTTTTAAAAAACATTCAGATAGATATGTCCCCTAGTCCAGACAGGGTGTAAACCAGGAAGTGAGGGAAGGTTGCTGGAGCATTGCCGATATTTGCAATTTTTATAAATGAAGAAATGGAGGGCTAGGTCAGTAATTTTGCAGATAACATAAAGGTGTTGTGAACAGTATAGAAAGTTATTGTAGATTACAATGGGATATACCGGGAGATAGGATGCAGAATTGGGTAGAGAAGTAGCAGATGGAGTTCAATCCAGATAAGTGAGCAGGTAGAGTTTGTGGTTAATGGCAGGAATGAAGGAATCTTGGGGTTCAAGTCCAGAGATCCATCAAGGTTGACCCACATTGATAGGGAATTAAGAAGTTCTACTGCGTGCTGTCCTTCATTAGTCAGGGGATTGAATTCAAGGACCATGAGGTAATGTTGCATCTCTATAAAACTCATTTGGAATATTGTGTTCAGTTCTGGCCACCTCATGGCAAGAAGGATGAAAATGCTTTGGAGAGGATGCAGAGGAGATTTAACAGGATGTTCCCTGGATTGAAAAATATGTCACATGAAGCATGGTTGACGGAGCTAGCACTTTTTTGTTTGGAGCGTCAAAGGATGAGAGGTGACTTAATGGAAGAAATTAAGATTATGAGAGAAATGGATAGGGTGGACAGCCAGCCTCTTTTGCCCAAGGCAATCATAGCAAATACCAAAGGACATCTGTTTAGGGTGAGTGGAAGAAAGTTTTGGGGAGATATCAGAGTTAAGTTTTTTTTTACACACAGAATGCATTGCCGGGAGTGATGGTGGAGGATGGTATATTTAAAAGACTCTTGGATAGACACATGGATGTAAGAAAAGTAGAGGGTTATGGGTATGAGGAAGGAAGGGGTTAAATTGTGGTGGAGTAGGTTTAGATAATTCAGTACAACGTCATGGCTGAATGGCCTATACTGTTCTATAACAAATGAAATACTTGAATTTTCAAATTCTGACCAATTTGAAAACAAATGAAGCAAACTGAAATCATAATTGAACTCTTATAAAATATGATCACGGTAACATATGTGGTACTGTGAGAAAATATGCAACTCAGCTGACAAAAATGTCACCGTAAATGTTCGTTATGAAATTGTACATTGGAATTTCCTGACATTTGAGCCAGCAACCCTGGGTCATCTGCACTTACATTCCTCTGCCACCATGTTCTTGTACACAGTAATCATACTGCTTTGATCACTGACAACAGCCATGAGCAGTTCGGAATACTCCACTGGAACACAACATGGCTCTCGTTTTGTCGGAAGACCTTGCTCCTGCATTTTAATAAGTAAGACAACATGATTTGATACATTTCCTGTTAAAGGAATCCTACAGGACCCAACACAATTTTGAATATTGTACCGTTTTGGAACCAAAATCCAGTCATATGACGAATGTTCAAAATCAATGCTGAGCTCCTCCAATTTGCAGACTGAGTGATTAGTGGCACTTCTGTTTTGCCTAAAAAGTCTTTGTCTCTTTTCCCAAAATGTCTTCACTGTTTGTAGTGTCTTCAGCAACAAAAACGTAGAGTAGATCTTTTGCCTGTGATTCATCTTCCTTTGGATATCTTGTGGATGGATGTTAATCCAGGGGAAGTCTGGAAGTGGGAAGGGATAGTTGCACTCATTTAGTAAATGAATCAGCCGCTTTAGAACTTCCTCATTCCGAAAAATTGGAATTTCCAGTACTTTTCTGATTGTGTTCTTTAGTTTGGTGAGAAAAAGCTGATGTATCTTTTCCTCGGTTTCCCCAACATTTCCGCGCTGTTTTATTCGTTCCAAAAAGTTCTCCGCATTTTCTGGCAATAAAAATACAAAAGGTTCTTCTGAATGAACCAGCAGCTCCAAGACGTGGGCATTTGAAATATTCAGTGAGTGATGGGGAAGGCTTTCGATGGCTTCTTTGTCAAGGTGAAGCACAGACCTGGAATTTTGGTCAGTTGAATAATCTAATACAACATTCAAAAATCTATCAAGTTGTTGTAGGAACTCACGTAGAGGCCCGTGTCTTGGTGGTGAGTGGGATGGAAGGTCCAATGTTTCCAAATATTCACTCCCTGATCTTCTCATCACTTTGGAGGCTTCACTAAAAGTAGAATAGACTGGATTAGGATTTGTGTATTCAAAAACATCTCTCTATGCCTACCATTTGATATCCTTTGTATTGCTCATGGACAAGGTATACAGACCGGAAAAGTGGTACACTTGCACCCACAGCTCCTCCCTCACCGCCATTTGGGGCCCCAAACTACTCCTTCCAAGTGAAGCAACACTTCACATGTAAGGGTCATCTACTGCATCCGGTGGTCCCGTTGTGGTTTGGTTGAGCACCTTCACTCTGTCCACCGTCACTTTCCATCATTGGCCACCCAATACGATTCCATACACCACTGCCATGTCTATCCATGGCTTTGTACCCACAAATTAGAGGCATTCCATCTCAGTAGACTTCAAACAGACCCCATCAATATCAGCCTCCAATTTTCATCAACTCTCTCTTTTTCCCTAGCCCCTATCTTCTTTCTTTCCATCTCCCCACTCCTTCCTTTTATCACCCTTCTTTGACCTCTTCCCTGTCACCTCAGCTCATTTCTCTTCTACCTTCCAACCTGTATCCACCTATACCTCACCTTTTGACCTGCGCCTCCTCCCCTTCCCCCTCTCGTCTCATTCTTCCCCAATCCCCATTATTTTATTCTACCATATACCTGTTTTTCCTTATTCCTGACAGAGGGCTCAGACACAAATCGCTGCTTACCCTTCACTTCCATGGATGCTACAGGACTTGCTGAGTTTCCCCAGCACATTTGCGTGTTGCATCTCACTTAACTGGACTGTTTTATGCTCTATTCTTTTTGACAGAGACACACCAGTCTCCAGATACTGGAATATGAAGTTTAAAAAAAAGAGCCTGCAGGAATTCAGAGGTCAGGCAGCATCTGCGGAGGGAAATGGAGAGTCAACATTTCAGGTTGAGACCTTTCTTCAGTCCTGACGAGGGTCTCGGCCCAAAACATTGACTGTCCAATTCACTCCACAGATGCAACCTGACCCTCCGATTTCCTCCAGCAATTGTTTTATTTTTGTTAATAACCTATATATGTTGGTGGATCTGGTTTTAGACCTGGAGAAAGGATTCTTAATGCAACTTTATTTTTCTATTTTGACCCTCCCTCTCTAGTCTATCACTGGATTTAGAAAACACAGAGATGCTGGAAGTACTCAGCTGGTCTCACAGTAAAGATATAGAACCAACATTTCCAGCCTGGGAAAGGATCAGACCCGAGATGTCGATTATATATCTTTGCCTCCTATGGTCGCTGCAAGACCAGGTGAGCTCCTCCAGCATCTCTGTGATTTGACCACAATCACAGAGTCTGCAGACTTACGTGTTTCACTGGATTTAGGAAACCATTAAACATAGAATTAGACTTCATCTGTTCAAATACACGTTTCTGTACGTACAAGTGTATATGCTTTGTACTGCTCGTGAACAAAGGGTTAAAAACACCATCATTGATAGAGCCTGGTGAACTTTATAAAGGTTAAATTCTGTGCACAGTATAAGAATTACCTGCAACCTGTGAACTTGGAGAAATGAGGTGAGATTAGACTGTGAATCAAAGAACTTTTCTGAACTTAAACACACATTACACATGCAACGTGCTTAGAATTAGAAGGGGATTAAGTTAGGTTAGTTAAGATTCTGTTTTCATGTTCAAAGATAATTAAAAGTAACTTTTGTTTAAGTAACCATTTGCCTTGGTGAATATCTATTGCTGATAGGTTTTGGGGTCCTCTGGGCTCATAATAGTATGAAGGAAAGATCAAAACTAGAGAAGGGTATGGAAAATCGTAGTTAAAAACAGTGCAAGGGTGTTATGTTTCGCCAGGGTTCTGTTCGTGAGTGTAATCACAGTGAATCACTGCCAAATAATGTCACAGGTCATTTCATCCTTGAAAGTGATGAATAGCAAATATACCTGCCCTGCATCAATTGCTACCTTTGATACATTACTGCTGTTGTTTCCCCCTTCCCTCTGCAGACTTCCACCTACATTGTTCACTTTAGCACTTGAAAACCTCACCGTGGGACAGGGAGTAAGCATGATCCCGACTTCCTCCATCACTCCTCCTCAACACTTGCTAGAACTATTGGTGAACAGCCCATGAATATCTTTGCACCACAGTGATGTGCGGTGCATCTGGTCAATGTCTGCATGGGGACCTGCAGTTTCACATCATAATGTCCAGCCTCTGATCACTCTGTAGCAGAGTATTTGTTTACCAGACAGTGAAGAGAAATGAGATGAATGGCCAGTTTAACTATACAGCAATTTAATTTGATAGAATGGTTTGGCAGTTAAGCACAGCAATTTGTGTATCTTCCAGATTGAACAACCTGAACATTGTGCTTAATATATCCCGCAAAGGCAATGATCAACAGCAGAATTAATTTAGTTATATCACACCCTGAAAAAGTTTGGAAACACAGCAGGTTTCAGAGGGTGAATTCATTCCAACAATAGATTATTTTAGTTGACAAAGAAATGTGGTAAAATTACAATGCATGTTAATAGTCACTTCACTCAGTCTCTCAGTGTTAATTTCTCACACGAGTTAGGACATAGTCAACAAATGTAATGTTCTGTTTTCCTTGTTCTCATCGGGGGCCATACTCCCCCCTGGTGGCCACAGCAGATTTAAGGAAGGGCCACCGACTGAAATCATCAAATATGTTTTATGTTTTTTAATGTAGTTCGCAGTAGGGAAGAAACTAACTAAACGATTGCTTCACAGAGAAGGGGACCCACAAGCTTTGAGCAGAGTTCTAAGGAGGTCATAGCCAACCAGCGGTTGAAAATGGCTGCTTAACGCACGGATAAAATTTACCCAATTGGATAGCAGTGAGTTACTCTGGTGCTGTGGGCTGTAGATGTGATACATGACAGTCTCACTCATGTGAGAAATTTAGTACATAGAAAAGCCTCACTGTCAGTTTAAATTGGTGAATTTTGCCCAAATTTTGAATAAATAATTATATCTGTCTGATATTGCATTCTCTAAACTGATAATAGTCACAGATGTTTTAAATAAAGCTTTGAAACTCGCGTGTAATTATCCATAAGCAGGGTGATTGCACAGTATGGTTTGAGGACCAGTCAAGTAACTAACAGCATTTCTCAGAACTGTTATACCAGTCCCCGAAGGGGGTTGACTAAGAAAGGAATGTAATCTTCAAGCTCCCTTTCCTTTTTATTCCAAATGATAATTACTTGAAATACAAATATAGTGAAAAGGAAAGGGAGCTTGAAGATTACGTTCCCACAATATTTACCCCACAATATTTTAATTTTGATTTAGACATTCAGGATGCTAACAGTCCCTTCCCATACTGCCCAAAAACCCCAATTAACCTACAACTCGTTAAAATTTGAAGGATGTGGGGGAAAAAAAAAATCAGAGCACCTGGAGGAAACCCACACAGACAGGTGAAAAACATACAAACTCCTTACGACAGCGCCGGATTTGAACCCAGGTTGCTGACTGTACCTAATAGCCTGAACACACCTGGGATGGTCTGATCTCAGAAGCTAAGCAGGCTCAGGCCTGTAAATAAAGACTCTCTGTCTGCCTTATGGTAGTCAAAAGGTATAGAATTTCGTGGATGTAACATTCTAAATGTAATATTACATAATAAATGTAATAAATGTAATAGTGGTGGTTCAAACGATGCTATTACCTGGATTTGAATCTGGCACTATCTGTAAGGAGTTTATACATTCTCCCTGTGTGACCAGCAATGGTTTTCGCTGGGTGCTCCAATGTACGAGGGTTGGAAGGATAATTGGACCCTTTTACCATGCTGTTAAAATTTAAAAAATCATCTTAATGGAACAATGCTTCAGTATCCAGAGTTACCCAGCAATGCTTACTCAGCAGAGGGTGGCAGTGACTGTGCATCCTGTGTGGAGGTGCAGGATGGCTCTGACAGTTTGTCCTTCACATCCTTGATGAGAAAATACAAGGCTGGTGTCATCCTGGTGAAGCGCCGTGCATCAAAGCCAAACAGAAGCTGCCGAAGCTCTTCTCTCTCCATTCGAGCACCTGTTTCATTAAAGGAGAGCCACTTCATATGGATGTCAGCACAAATGATTATTATTGGCAGTTCCAAACAAACCAATCTCTTCAGAAAAGCAAAGAATTCCTGGAAGAACTCAGCAGGCCGGACAGCATCCATGGGTAGAAATGATATGTCAATGTTTCAGGTCTGAATCCTTTTAGAATTGGGTGAAAGAAGCTTGAGAGGGGCCCAGAGATGGTAGAGTAATGGACAGAAGGCGTGAGAGGTGGAGGGACAGGTCGAGGGAGAGATCATTAGGGTGTAGGGAAGGGAAAGTTAGAGTAAAAATATGTACAGGAATAGGTAGAGAAGAGATGGAAAAAGTGGAATTAGATGGGGGTGGGGTCACTTAAAATTAGAAGTCAATCTTCATACCATCAGGTTCAAGGATGTCCTGGAAGAGTGGGATGTGTTGTTCCTCAAGTTTACGTTGAGCCTCGTAATGAGGCCAAGGACGTACAGGGATGGTTCGGTGGAGTTAAAATGGTTGGTTACAGGAAGCTCAAGTTTAGATGCACAGACAGAGCTTTTATATTAGTCCTGATTACAAAGTTCAGACCCAGAACTGGAGCCCCAGTTCCCACATTCCCTCAGTTTCTGCACTGTGGCTCCTGTACACCCCAATCCTTTGGTACAACATAGGCTGTAGTTCTCATGCAATCATTCCACTTACACG
Source organism: Narcine bancroftii (assembly GCF_036971445.1). Classification (NCBI taxonomy): domain Eukaryota; kingdom Metazoa; phylum Chordata; class Chondrichthyes; order Torpediniformes; family Narcinidae; genus Narcine; species Narcine bancroftii. The sequence goes on from NC_091471.1 coordinate 301,307,109, forward strand.
AGTCCAGTTCCTGCACTCCGCATCCACTCCCCATCCGCTCCCCTTCATCCACCATTCCTCTCCATAGAGCCTTGATTCCCACACACCCTTTCCATTTTCCAGGACTGCAGACTTGCTCTCTTAAAATTTATTGGAAAATTTATTATTATACACATTAAGTTCCGGAAAAAAGTGAATTGAAGGGCATTGAGATATTAATGGAAATAACATTCAATTGTCTGGAAAGTTAAGAGGATGCTGGATTACCAGAGTTTTACTGGTAAGTTGAAAAGATATAGGTGGCATGGTTAGCGTAACGTTATCACAGCGCCAGTGACCCGGGTTCAACACGGTGCTCTCTGTAAGGAGTTTGTACATTCTCCCCATCACCTGCTTGGGTTTTCCCTGGGTTCTCCAGTTACCTCCCACCCTTCAAAACGTACAGGTTGTAGGCAATTGGGTGCAATTGGGCAGCGCGGGATTAAATGGCTGGAAGTGGCTTCAACTGTGTTGTAAACAAATTTATTTTAAATAAACATGACAGGGAACAAGCTACTGCTCCGATGCATTGTTGCTGGTCTACCTGGAGATCAGGACAGTGAAAGCTTTAGTTCTTCAACAAATTAGTGCTTATGAAAGTTGAAATGTGGAATGTGAAGATGGATGTCAGAGAGACAGGCAATGGGAGCAGAGAGTGACGGCCAAGGGGGATGTATAGTATTGACAGCTTTGGTTCCTCGCATCATTGGGATTTGCCACCAACACAGCTCAGAGCAGATAAAAAAAGGCCGTTGCAGAATCTGGATGTTAGTGGTGTCCTGAAGATGAGAATTTGTGGGCTGTTCCTCTGGGTGACCCAAGAACACACAAGTCTGATGTGGAGATTTCATCGTGCAGGAAGGCCTGATGCCTGATGTCCACCATCGACATCAACTTCAGGTCTACCAGGCTGAGAAATAGCTTCTTCCTGCATATGTGAGATTGATGAACAGTATCCTGTAAATGTGTCAATCATTTCAAAATATTTATATACATTTATTTTAAATTACAGGTACTCACCGACTTACGTCCATCTGCACATATGACTGAATTTTTAAAAAATAAGAAAAATTATAAAACTTAGACAGTCTAGGTTGTATTTGACAAACTATAACAGGGATACAGGGCATGGAAGAGCCAAAATGTGTGTACTTAACTTGTTAGTTGGGGTCCATAAGCTGGGTGCGGCCATCTTCATTCACGTGCGCATCTACGGTGGGTTCGTGTATGGAAGTTTGCTTGGTGCATGCATGGAGGGTTCACATATTGGAGTTCAGTTGGCACGTGCATGAGAGTTAAGGGCACAAATTCAATATTGCTTAACTCTCGCACATGCGCCAACCGAACTCCAAATCGCAAACCCACTGCGAATGCGTCAACTGAAGACTCTCGCATGCACTCAGGAATCAAAATGGCCGCACCCAGCCTATGGATCCCGGGATGCCGACTAACAAGTTCAGATGATGAAAATGACGCCAACTAACAAGGAAGGTTCAGATGATGAAAAGTTTGATTAAAAGTTTTGCTTTAAGATTTATTTACTCCACGCGTGTAGGCAAAATTCTGACTCATGTCCATTTCGAGGTACAACCGATACTTTGGTTGTAAGACAATGAGTACCTGTGTATCTTTATACATGTGATTATTATATACTGTGATTTATGTGTCTGTATCGTGGTCCAAAGAAGCTGTTTCATCATCTGGTGCAGTCCAGATGATAATAAACTTGATTTTGAACAATCCATAACAAAAATCAGCTGGGGGAGTCCACAATCTCTCCGGCCTCCAACATTTATAATAAACAAATTATTCTCATACTCCTCTTTCTCTTTTTCCATTAATTTCTTGGCATCTTTTTCGGTCTTCTAAACTCATGCCAATTCTCAAACTCTGACAATTCTAAGCCTCTCTCTTTATCTAATACCTGTATATTTTTAACTTTTAATTTCTGACATCGCTTGACAGCTTTTCCTGTGCAAGATTTTAATATCTAGGGAATAAGTGGTTGTTATAAACTATAAATTATTGTTTACATTTTTGACATAGTCATATTAGGTGAATATACTTCCAGGAAAACATTAATTTTAAGGTTCATTTTAAAAGTTTGTTAACTTTTGGATTAGACTGCCACCTAGTGCAATGCATATTTAACATTCAAAGAGGAAATAAGTAATAGATGACTTTGAACCAGGAATGGGATTATTTTAGTTTTATTCTCCAATCTGCAGGGAACAATTTGATTTGATTTAGGGTTTGCATCTTCTGCATATGCTTCAGTTCATGTCTTTCTCTGGTGACACCCTCCCCTTTTTTGATATTTTTGGGAGACCAACTCTCTGCAGATACTTTCTACAAACCTAGTAACTCCCACAGTTAACCTCAACTACACTTCTTCACCCACCTCCTTTCTCTCAATTCCTCTATCGCGTTGGGTCCCAGGATGAAGTCTTCCATTCCAGAACACCTGAGATGTCCTGTTCTTTAAAAAAAAATGTGGCTTCCCCTCTACTGCCACCAACTCAGCCCTTGTGCACATCTCTTCTATTTCCCCGCACATTTGCTCTGGCCCCCTCTACCCCGAGACACAAGGACAGGATTGCCTGTCACTCCCCGCATCCAACATTATTCGCCACAATTTCTGCCACCTACAATATAATCCCACAACCAGACACATCTTCCCCTTTCTGCTCTCCTCTGTGACTCCCTCGTTCACCACTTACTACCCTCTCAGTACCTACCCCTATAACCACAAGAAATGCTGCACTTGCACCCACATCTACTCCCTTGCCACCATTCAAGTCCTTCCAAGTGGAACAAGATTTCACTTGTGAATCTGCAAGGGGCACCTATTGCATCCGGTACTCCCCTTGTGGTCTCCTTTACATCGGAGAGACTGGATGCAGACTGGGAGATCATTTCATTATGCACCTTCACGCTGTGTGCTGCAATAACAGGAAACTCCCAATGGCCAACCATTTTCATTCCACACCACATTCCCACACCAACATGTCTAACCATGCCCTCATGCCCTGCCAAACCGAGGCTACCCACAAATTAGAGGAAAAACACCTAATATTCCAGGCACTATTCAACCATATGGCATTAACAGCGACTTCTCCAGGTTCTGTTAAACTCCTCTTCCCCCGAGTCTCTCTTTTTTCCTGTTCCTCTGTCTCCTTTCCTCCAGATCCCACCCCCACTTCCCTCTCCATTGAGCTACCCCTCCCTCCATCAGTTCTCAGCTTTTATCTCTCCTACCCTCCCACCTCTTAACCTGTGATCCTCCCCCTATCTATTCCTCCTTTCTCTCCTTGATGAAGGGCTCAGGCCCAAAACACAGGTCACCCTTTCATTCCTATAGATTCTGCGGGACCTGCTGCTTTTAAATTCAATTTTTAAATATTATTTACAGCACGGTTGAAACCGATTACAGTCATTTAAACCCATGCCGCCCAATTTCACCCAAAATAACCTTCAACCCCATACATTTTGGAGGATGGAAGGAAACTGGAGCAGCCGGAGGAAACCCACACAGACATGGGGAGAACGTACAAACTCCTTACAGACAGCGTCAGATTCAAACCTGGGTCGCTGGCGCTGTAACAGTGTTGTGCAACTGTTATACTAACCAAGCTACCCTTTTTGTGTATTTCCTAACCTTTATCCCCTTTTCTTGACTTCTAGAGGCAGTAATTCAACATTTTCTGGATTGTGCTGGAAGGATAGGTATTGAAAGGAGAGTGGCATCGTATTACACCACTTGTTACCCGTGGAGTCACTAAAACTGGAACAGGGTTGGTCGGAGAGTTTTCAGGTTAAAAAAAAGTTACGTAATACATTTAGAATGTAACATACATGAAATTCTTTAACTTCTGTCTACCATAAGGCACTTCGTCTAGCACCCCTCACAGAAACCTACAGCACCTGATGTTCCCAGGCGGTCTCCCCTCCAAGCTCTGGAGGGGAGCCTCCATGTACAGAAGCCTGCTTAGCTTCCAAGATCAGACAACCTCAGGAGCATACAGGCTATTGGGTGCTGTGCCAGAGTCCAGGATGGGACTCTTGCCCTTTCCAACAGCTTGCGCTTCCTTGGGTGATTGCTGTCGTAAATAGAAAAGGTGGTGTGATCCATCTCGAATCGGACAAAAAGCACAGGAAACACGAGAAAAGCTTGAATCTGGAGCAACAAACAAGCGGTTGGAGATTCTCAACAGGTCGGGCAACGTCGGTGAAAGCAGCGAGGATGGTTGACATTTTACGTCGAATCCTGCAATGGGACTGAATCAGGACTGGCTAAGACATTCCCTTCCTAGTGCAAGGGGTAAATACTAGTCACAATTGAAATATTGAATTATTGACTCTGGGCAGATTTTTGGGATGAGAAAGAGAAGGACGTATTCTGGAAGGGAAGCAAACGTAGGACGAGCAAACCCTGAATGCAGAGAAGAACAATGCGGTGAGCTGATCCTGATCGTAAGTGTAGGGGAAAAGAGTTCTTGGCCTGTGTTATTATCCAAGCAAACACTCACCTCCTGCCCCATACATCAGTGAAGCAAAACTTAACCAACAAATTTAAATTTAGAAATACAGCACAGTAACGGGCCCTTCCGGCCCATGCTGCCCAATTACATCCATGTGGCCAATCTACCTTCTAACCCTGTCTATCTTAGGAGAGAGAGAAAAGAGAGAGAGAGAGAGAGAGAGGGGGGAAACCCATGCAGACACTGGGAAAACATACAAACTCCTTACAGAAAGTGGTGGATTTAAGCCCAGGTGACCGGTGTTGTAACAGCGTTATGCTAACCATATGCTGCCCTGAACAGTCTGGGATAGTAATCACCCGTTTACTATCAATTTAAATTGTTAATTCTGTTTCTCTCAATTGAGAGAGAGACGCTGCTTGACCTGCAGAGTATTTGCGGCATTTTTTTTGCTCTGTTTTACCCGTTCAATCTACCCAAAAAGCAGAGGGGGGAGACACCTCATGAAAGCAGGCAACCAGTCGACTGCTGCTCCATTCAGCTGCACTGTTTGAATGATAGTCGCAAGTTATACCAAATCCTGGCAAGCTAATATAACAGATCTCTCAGTACATCTGTTGTTTTGTCTGAAAAAGCCATTTCAAAGTATGGTACACAAGGCATTCACATAACCAAGCATAAACAAGCGATAAGTGTCACATCACTCGTCAAAGATAATTGCATACCAAATTCAAAATATATCAAACAACAATGTTACTTCAGTTCACTTTCTGTTAATTCCCAGAACAAATGGTTCAGGCTATCACCACAGCTGCTGATAGCACTAGAGATCCCCTCAAAAAAAAATCTGCAAGGCTTAAAAATGACCTTAGTACAGATCTGTGGAGCGGCCGAATTCAGGGAGAGATGAGTGGAATGGAATGTAAATAGTGAGGTGAGAATTTTAATTAAGGTATCTGGAAATAAGGAGCTCAGCCATTACACCCACTTGCCAACATTCCTGTCCATGGTCTCATGCACTGCCAGACTGAGACCACCCACAAATTGGGAGGAACGACACCTCATAATCCCTCTTCCAACTATGGCATAGCATGGACTTTTCTGGTTTCCATTAGCCACCCACCCCCCCCCACCCCCATCAATCCCTTTGTCTCTTTCCCTCTAGCTTTGATTTTTCTCTCTCCCCTTTTCCCTCTGTTTCCTCTCCCCCATCTCTGCTTCCACAGAGGCCCATTGTCACCTTTCCTCTCTCCTGTGTCCCATTCATATTCAATTAACACCTTTTTGTCTATTGGTCTGTACTCCTCCCGTTGCCCATTCTTCCCTCCCCAGCCTTTTCATGCAGGAATCTGCCTGCTTTTTTCACTCATACTTCGAGGAAGGGCTCAGGCCCAAACTGTCAGTTAGATATCGTTATCTCCTATGGCTGCTGCGAGACTGACCGCCATAGCCAAGAAAACCCAGCAGCGCCTCGACTTCTGGCGAATGGAAAGCAGAAAAGACCATTGGGGAACATCTTCCTAGCGTGAAGAACATGTACACACTCGATGCGGGCGGAAAGCAATAAACATTGTTCTCCCTTCTGCCACCCGGCACTAGGGCCCTTGCGTCCAGAGTGGGAAACAGCTCTTTCAACCCAAACCATCAGGCTCTTGAACTCCCAGGGCAGATGTGGGTAGTGTACTATGGCCTTCTTAAGGTGTTAAGTGACTTCCTGACTTATATCTATGTAAATATGCTCCGTGGTCATGGAGAAACACTATCTTGTCCTACTGTGCCAGGTGGTATGAACAGTATATAAAGTTGACTTGACTTGAGACCTGCTGAGTTCCTCCAGCATATGTGTGTTTTTTAGCCACTGTGGTTCATCAAATAGAGGACTAAATGGTCATTAGCTAAGGATGGAGCATCAGCAAGAGATCATTGGATGAAGTGGAGAACACCAGATAAGAAGTGAGGCAAAATTAATTGATTTAAGACCATAAAACATAGGAGAAGAAATAGGCCATTCAGCCCACTGAGTTTGCCCCCCCCCCATTTAATCATAAGTTGATCCATTTTACATCTCAGCCCCACTGCCTGGCCTTCTCCCCATAAACCTTTGATGCCCTGGCTAATCAAGAACCTATCGATCTTAGTCTTAAGTGTACCTAATGACCTGGCTTCCACAACCACCAGTGGCAACAAATTCCACAGATTTACCACACTCTGGCTAAAGCAATTCCTCTGCATCTCTGATCTAAGCGGACGCCCTTCAACGCTGAAGTGGTGCCCTCTTGCCCTAGACTCTCCCACCATATGAAACAACCTTTCTAAATCTGCTCTGCCGATACCTTTCAACATTCAAAATGTTTCAGTGAGATATTTCCCCCCCCCCCCACCCCCATGCCATTCTCCTAAATTCCAATGTACTGGCCAAGTGCTGTCAAACGTCCTCATATGGATAACCCTTTCATTCGCAGAATCACTGAATCTCCTGTAAATATGGACCTTAACGTGTATCTGGGCAGAGGTAGCAAAAGGCCAAGGTTCCAGATATGGGTTTAAGTGGATACACAATCAGAAATTCAAGTCAGGCTCTGGACAGTCACCGTTGTAACAGTAGGAATGAAATCATGGTCAGGAATAACTCCACCACTTCTGAAGCATGTAGAAAGAGATCATACTCATGGTATTGTAGTTCTGGCAGGAATTTATTTTTTTCTGCATTTATTACATTTACAGAGCATTGAATTATTAATGAGGAAGTGGTAGCAAATAACTCACCGCTTGAATGACGCCTGACTTTTAGGGAAACATCAATGCACAGTTGCTCCTCTTCACATTTTCCAGCATTCCCTCTAATACTCAGAATGATATACTTCGTCTCTTCATTAAAGCAAACCGTCTGAACAGGAAATTTAATGTCATGGCTCAGCAAAATAAATAAAAACCCATAAAGAACATAAGAAATAGGAACAGGAGATAGCCATTCGGCCCGTTGGGCCTGCTCTGCCATTCAATGAGATCATGGCTGATCTGATGATCGCCTCATCTTCAACTACCTGCCTCTTTTTTCTATATCCCTTAATTCCCCTACTATGTAAAAATCTATCCAACTTTGTCTTAAGTATATTGACTGAGGTCGCTGCAAAGGGCAGCAAATTCCACAGCTTCACCAACCTCTGGGAAAAGCAGTTCCTCCTCATCTCTGTCCTGAATCTTCTACCCTGGATCTTGAGGCCATGTTTCCTAGTTCTAGTTTTCCCCACCAATGAAGGCAACTTATCTACCTCTACCTTAGCTATGCCTTTCATAATTTTATATGTTTCTATAAGATCCCTTCTCATTCTTCTAAATTCCAATGAGTACAGACCCAGATGCCTCAATCTCTGCTCTTAGGCTAACCCCCTCATCCCTGGGATCAACCTGGTGAACCCTGGCATTTTCCCAATATTTTCCCCAACTCCTGTTGCTTCAAGTGACTGTATTTATTCTGTAAAGCCACTGGCACAGAGGCAAAAATGAAATTAAATAAAGCACAAAAAAGTCTTTAGAAACAATATAAGGAAAGCAATCTTGGGCCTTCATGAATGCTCAGTGATTTGTTCATGTTTAAAGCAAATGATGCATTAGTAACAGTTAAGCAGTTAAAGCACGATCTAATATGAACATCAAAGAAGTGTGACAGAATTGTGAACTTGGTCAGATAAAATTGAAGAAGGGCAATGTAGAATTACTTGTTTATGAAAATCAAGAAATGTATTGCAGATTCTATTAATCTGAATTAAAAATAGAAGACAGGAAAATCTCAGGACAGGAGGCATCCATGGAAAGAGAAACATGAATCTGAGGGGCTGAATGGCCTCCTATCTAATAAGTAATAATTTTCAGACAGTAGACTTTTCTTAACTTACTGAAAAATCGTCCGGTTTTGCGAAAGGCAAATAAAATGAATACAAGGAAATGCCAAAAATGAACAAAGAAAAATGTTAAGTCCAATCTACATTGAATAGCAACCCCATTCTGCTCATTGTACAGAGATAAAGGACATTGCCATCCTCAAACAGTTAACAAGAATGAAGACTGGAGTGGCTGTGAAGTGACAGCAGTACAAAATGTGGGTCTCTGGCTTTGTGGCAAATTAAAAGAGATTTGAGATGCACCGTTTATTTCTATTTGAGGTTTCAGCTTTGCAGCTTACTGCAATAAACCCATGGGCTTTGTGACTTCATTACCCCCTGCAACAAAAGGCCATTCAAATTTGGATCAAGTACAAATGAACTAAATGGGAATTAAAACTAAAATCATGAGCGTGGACTACATTTCTAATGCAGGCTGCCTAGTGAGAGCTGCTAAAAATAAATCACAGCAGCTGCTCGCCAATCTTGCAGAGGCTGCAAAAACATAACAGGGAGAAATAGATATTAATATCTCTCAAGAAGATTGAGAGCTTGGGAAAATAAAGATACAGAGAAGGTCAGTAATAATTTGTCCAAGCGTAACTATTTTTACCTCTGTTTGTGGCAAACAGATGCTACTTTTGAGGTGATAATAAATATGTTGCAAATCACATTTAGGAGATGCATCATAAAAAGAACTGGCATCGTTTTTGTTTTATTTAAGTATTTCTCTGCAACTTGTGTTTCTCATGATTTATTGAGTATTTGATTTTTAAAAAAATGAATTACCTGATGTTCCTCCGAATGAACTTCACTGAATCTGAGTCCCCTTCCGCTTTCGAAGAAATTGCCTTGGTTTCGTCCGAGATAAAACACCAGCAGAGCCATCTCGGACCCCTCTATTAGCTGAAGCAGGCCCCCTTCAGCTGACATCTTATATTGGAGTTGCAGGTTGTACCCTTTCCAGTCCACTGTTTGGAAAAGGAAATGGGGAGATGTTCAGCACATTTATGAAATGTCTCTCAGTGACCTGACAACGGTTCAAATAGATCTTGACATCATTTGTGATTCAGAGCAGCGGAAACTCTACCCTGTCTTTCTCTGGACTGTCACTGAATAACACTCGACAACATTGATGGTGGTAACTAAATGCAAGAGGGTACACTAGTGCTTCTATTTCTTCAGAAGCTTGTCAAAGGCCGCAAGAAACTGCAGAACGATGTTTGCATGGCCCAATCTATCATATACACCTCCCTCTCCATCCATATCAACTCCATCCATAACTCCCGCTGCACAACTAGCACATTAAAGTCAACCACATGTGAGGTCACATACCACCAGCTTTAAGGATAGCTTCTTTCCTGCCATAATCAGACAACTGAATTAACCCTAATTAGAAAAAGATTTTCTTGCCTCTGCTACAAACCAGCTGATCTTTCTCTGCAGCACTGTACTTTGTAATATCTACTGGACTGCTTGCAAACAACTTCCTTCAATGTATTTTCATTAGATTTCAGATTTATTGTCAGAGTACATAAATGACAAAACATTCAACCCTGAGATTCTTTTTCATGGGAATGAGGCAGAATTACAACTTATTGGTAATGCAAAATAAAACTGTGCACAACGTACACATGTAAACAAATAAAGAAATGTGAACAAACTGTGCAATTAAAAAATTCAGTAGAATGCAAAAGTAAGAGATCTTAAATGAGCCACTGATTGAGTTTGTTGTTGAGGAGTCTGATGGTGGAGGGGTAGCAGCTGTCCCTGAATCTGATGGTGTGAGTCTTGTGGCACCTAGACCTCTCTCCTGATGGCAGCAGCCAGAACAGAGCATGGACTGAGTGGTGTGGATCCTTAATGATTTCTGCTGTGCTCTGATGGCAGTGTTCCCAGTAGATGTTCTTCACAGTGGGGAGGATTTTGCCGGTGACAACCTGGTCTGCCTCCATTACCCTTTGGAGGGCTTTATGTCCCCAATCCAGACTGTGAATGCTGCCGGTCAGCTCACTTTCCAGGGTTTCCAATGGCATTCCAAACCTCCGCAAACTCCTGGTATGACATCAATTATAGTCAACGATAAGCTTGAATGAGATCAGGGATTGGCCATATGGCCCCTCAAGCTTGTTTCACCATTCAATAAGATCTGGTTGCTTCAATCTTGTCCTTAACACCAGTTTGCTGCTCGCTCCCTCCATTCTTCAACTCCCTTGTGCTTCAAATATCTGTCGGTACCAATAACTCTAATAGCACAACTTCCTGGGAAAGAGAATTCCAAAGAACCATGGTCCTCTGAAAGAAGAAATTCCTCCTTATCTTTGTCTCACACAAGCACATGAAAGTAGAGATAGCGATCGAACTTTGAAAAATGAAAGAATATTTAGAGTACGACAAAAGCCTTGTGGCTCTTTCATTTTAAGTGACAGATCACTGCTCGATTAAGAAAATCCACCATCTCGCAAAGCATTTAAGGCCCATCAGGAATCATTCTTTCAGAAAAGACTTGAACAAATCCGAGAAGCCCAGGCTCAGCATAAAAAGAAAGTTAAAACACACCAGGCTGTGGTTAAAGCTCCATGGTAGGCAACACTGGATTTGCGTGATACAGACCAAAACAACTCACAGATACACAAAGATGGAAGGGATATAGGAGCATCAGAGCCAGAACCACCAGGCTGAGAAACAGCTTCTTCCAATGGGGCTGTGAGAATGCTCAACGACCAAAGGAACTGCTCACGCTAACTGTCCGAGACTCTTATATTCATTAAACAGTGTTTATTTATTTGTATAAATGAAATACTTTGTCCTGCATGTGTATTGTTTGTCTATATGTGAGTTATGTCTGGTTGTACGTTGCGCGCTTTGCACTGAGGACCGAAGAACCTTGTTTCGTCAGATTGTACTTGCGCAATCAGATGACAATGAACTTGACTCGATACAAGGAGGATATAATAATAGGGCGGTGAGCCAGTACCTCATTCTCTGGGGCGACAATAGTAAATACCAGAGGACATCTGTTTGAGGCGAGTGGAGGAAAGTTTAGGGGAGACTTCAGAGGTATGTGGGTTTTTTTTTTACACACAGAGAGTGGTGGATGCCTGGAATGCATTGTCGGGGGTGGTGGTGGAGGCTGGCATATAGATAGGCATATGGATGTGAGAAAAATAGAGGGTTATAGATGTGAGGAAGGAAAGGGTTAAATGGTTGTGGAGTAGGTTTACATAGGAGGGCACAACATTATGGGCTGAAGGGCCTGTTCTGTGCAGTAATGTGCTATATTGTAATACTGTTACAGCACAGGGTATATCCTGCCATCCACTCAGATACATCATAGAGAATGCAATGATAAGTAAACAGGCCTTTCTTGTGCACTTCACCAGATCAAGTGAAAGGTTCCCAGTGTACTGTATCTTAGTAATGGCAAATTACTTGTTTTTTTTTAAATGTAGTGTATACAGGCATCCCTTGAAGAACTGAGTCCACTGTAAGTCCTTCACAAGCACTGACCATCCAGCCAGTGAAGACATCTGTGTGAGGCATTGCCTGAAGAAGGCAGCCAACATCAGAAGAACCTCCATCACCACGGTCACAATCTCTTCTCGCTGCTACCTTCGGGTCTGAAGTCCAGCACCTCCAAGTTCAAGGGCAGTTTTTTCCCCCCCAACAACTATCAGTCTCTTGAGCCTGCCCATACTATCCCAACCCTGGCCATAAACTATTCAGCCAAAGACCAGTCTGCACAAACAAAACATTATATTTGTTCACACTTACTGTAACTGTGAACATTTATTTATTTATCTATCCCAGCCATCCTCAGCCCTTTTTTTCTTGGTTATGGATCTTTCAAGGACTGCTCAAAGTTCATGGGCCCCCTTCCCCTTGAAGTAGCCGTTTTGGTTTCTTCCGTACTCCTTTCTTACTGACTACATCAAAAATATTTATGTTACATGAGGTGAAAAGAAAACAAGGCTTTTACTTAAGAGTGCTGTGGCCCCCGTTGACAATGGCTGATCTATTCTATTATATTTATGATCTAATTTTCTGTCTCATGGCATATTCTGGTGATTTATGTAATTGTAGTTGGTGTGGCCACAGCAAGTAAGAAGTTTAGTGCATACTGTGTATGTACATTGTACGTATATGATGATAAACTCTCATACTCGGACTGATAAAACCTTTGATACAGTATTGTATGAGATACTTCTATTCATGAGTGATTCCTATATCCAATAAAGTACATTCTATTATTAGGCCTACCTCTGACATTCAATTTTGCAAGCTCCTTTAGACACTATACTCGTTAAATGAAAAACTGAATCAATGTCCATTGATCAATGAAATTAACAATTCTCTTCAACACTAAACAACATCCCTGCAGACAACAAAACATCTGCCTAACTTGAAAAATAGGCTGGAGAAATTTCTCCGCCTCCCCCTGAAAGAACAAAGTCTGGCTCAGCTGTTTGGAGGACCCAAGTGAATAAGGATTTTGATTTTTTTTAAAAAATGCAGATACATATGGCAAATATTAGCCTAAAGTAGCAGAAGAGGGTATATATGGATATAATGAAAACAATAGAGGAAGCAGAAAATGCTAAGGGGTTGCCAAATAGTCTTTAGCAGGCGTGCCAGAGTTCCTGGCTAAATGTTACATTACTCAAGGCATGATGGAAAACAGAACACCACTATGATGGATGAAAGCATCAGAGCATCAGAGGAGGTTACTCTACCCTCCCTTTCAACGCCTTCCAAGTTCCATTCACCAACTCTTTTCAGCTTGCAACTTTTGTTCTCCATTTCATTATGGAATTCCCTCTTGAAGAACACAAGAGAATTTGCCTCCACCACCTTGATAGACCCTGCATTGCAGACTCCAATCAGTTTAGATATGCAAGATGTTTTTCCTCATTCATTCTCAATCAAGTTGCAATGCCTCCATCTTCACTGCTCTTGGATCTACTAGTAGTCACAAATGGTGCAAAACACAACAGACATCAGGGTAAGCTATTCAAGGTGAGAAGGCTGTCATCAATCCATTTAGAAGAGAACATTTGGGGGGGGGGTTATTTAGTATGTCAACAAAGACTCTCAAAAGTTTCTACAGGTCTATCATGGAGAATATTCTGTCTGGTTGCTTCACTTTCTGGTATGGAGGTACCAATGCACAGGACAGGAAAAAACTCCAGAGAGTTAAAGCAGCCTGCGACATCACGAGCACCTTCTCATTGAGGACATCTGCAAGGGGAGGTGTCTTAAGAAAGCAGCCTCTATCCTCAAGGTCCCCCACCACCCAGGCCATGGCCTCTTCACGCTGCTACCATCAGGGAAAAGGTACAGGAGCCTGAGGTCAATCTCCCAGAAGCACAAGGACAGCTTCTTTCCCTCTGCCATCTGATTGCTGAATGGACAATGAACCATAGACACCACCTCAATTAATCCTATTTTCTCGCACTATTTATTTATTTACTTATTTTTGAAATGTAATTTATAGCAATATTTGCTCTGCGATGCTGCCGCTAAAACAACGAATTTGGTGACATGTTCGTGACGATAAATTCTCATTCTGTTGACATGCATCACTGCAAATGTACACTGACAATTTTATTGCATCCTTCCTCACAGTTTTTATTAAACTTTATTTATTCGTTCAAAAAACAAATAATATGACGTATACAGCAATTAAACATGAACATTTTTTTTCTATATATATATATAAAAAAAAAGAAAAGAACCCCCCCCTTCATCCAACTCTCCTAAGGAGAGCTATAAAAAAAGAAAGAATATTAAAGAAAAAGTTAAATATACATATTAAAATCAAGTCAACGTAAATTGAAATGTAAATATTCCGAGTATAACAGCCACTTATTAATAAAAAAACTATAATTATCATGTGAAACGTAATTTTTTCCATTATTAAAAAATATTTCATCTCATTATGCCATCTATTAATATCAATCATATTTGTATCTTTCCACGTACTAGCAATACATTTTTTCGCTACGGATAAAGCTAAATATACAAAAGCAAGCTGAAACTTATCTAATCCCAAGCCTTTCAGAGGTTGCAAACTACCCAATAAAAATACGGTTGGATCTAAAAGTATTTTAATCTTATACAGGTATTCTAAAAACGATTGAATTTTCTTCCAAAAAGATTGTATATGTATACATAACCAAACAGCATGAAAAAAAGTTCCAACCGTATCACCACTTCTAAAACACAAATCTGATTCATTAAAACCATACTTTTTAAAATTTTCAGGTGTTAAGTATAATTGATGTAAAAAATTGTAGTTAATCATTGCATAATGTGCATTTATCAATCTAGTTACATTATCATAACAGATATCTAACCAATCCTCTTTGGAAAAAATAAAACCAGTATCCGCTTCACATTTACTTTTAGATCTATCCCAATCCTTTTTATCCATACCATCCTGTAATATTTGATACATAGATGAAATATAACCCTTCTCTGGTACCTTCATAAGAAAAGTCTCAAATTTAGTTATTTTAGGTAAAATCATATCTCTACCAAACATAGATTTTACCAAAGATTGAATTTGATAATAAATAAATAAAGAATTCTTATCAATACCAAAATCTTCAAAAATGTATTGCTAGTACGTGGAAAGATACAAATATGATTGATATTAATAGATGGCATAATGAGATGAAATATTGTTTAATAATGGAAAAAATTACATATGTTTTGCATAATTATAGTTTTTTTATTAATAAGTGGTTGTTATACTCAGAATATTTACATTTCAATTTACATTGATTAGATTTTAACATGTATATTTAATTTTTCTTTAATATTTTTTCCTTTTTCTTTCTTTATGGCTCTCCTTAGGAAAGTTGGCTGGGGGGAGGGTTCTTTTCTTTTTTTATATACATTAAAAAAATAACGTTCATGTTTATGGTTAATTGTTGTATATGTTATGTACTATTTGATTTTTGAACGAATAAATAAAGTTTAAAAAAAACCCCAAATCTTCCCTCATCTGATTAAAAGATTAAAAACTTACCCTCTTTAAAAAAATCTCCCAAATTTTTCACACCTTTAAATCTCCAATGCAATAAACTTTGATTATGTATTGAAAAAGAAATAAGTTGATTATTATACAATGGAGTCAAAGCCAATAATTTACCCCTAGAACCTATCATTTTATTTTTTCTTTATCCATAACTTCATTAAATGTTTTAGTATAGGCACATTATATTGTAACAAATTCATATTCCATCTAAACAAAAATTGATGTATTTCAAATTCAGAAATACTTGCCATCTCAATTTTAGGCCAACTAGGATGCTGTACCAAATCCATTAATGAGATAATAAATTTAAGTTGGGCTGCCTCATAATAATTTTGAAAATGTGGTAAACGTAATCCCCCTAACTCATTTTTCCAAGTTAATTTATTCAAAGCTACTCTCGAAAATTTACCCCTCCATAAAAACTCCCTAACCATTTTATTTAAATCTCAAAAAAAAAATTTATCAAGTAAATACGGAATAGATTGAAACAAATATTGTATACGCGGAAAGATATTCATCTTAATTGTATTTATCCTTCCCACTAAATTAATAGGTAAATCTTTCCATTTAATCAAATCAGTTTTGATTTTTTTCATTAACGGAGCATAATTTAATTTATATAAAGATTGATAATTAACATTCAAAATTATACCCAGATATTTAATTCGATCAGTCCACCTCAAATTAATAATATTCTTATAAACCGAATAATCTCCTTCACTTACTGGTAATATTTCACTTTTTTCCCAATTAACTTTATATCCAGAAAGACATCCATATTGTATTAAACACTCCTTCAAGAGCAAAAGTGACTGAGCTGGGTTTATTAAATACACCAACATGTCATCAGCAAATCAATTAATTTTATACTCCTCATCTGAAACTTTCATACCTTGTATCTGTGTATTTTGTCTTATCAACTGTGCTAAAGGTTCAATCACTAACGCAAACAAAGCCGGTGATAAAGGACAACCTTGACCTTCCTCACAGTTATTCAGGAAATAACTGTTGCACTGCAGCCTAACACAAGAGAACACGAGATAACAATTTGCTGGAACGGAACCTCATGCACTACTTCCCTTCAATTTCTATTTTTCTGCACCATAAATTGGCAGGGTTGTGGGCTAGTAGTGGGATAGAGGACAAAATAGCACCTTGATTAATCTCTGGGACAATCAGTTTATCTCCTCGACCCATCTGGTTGAATGATAGATAAATAGACTCAGCAAAAGAGGAGATAATTTAATTCAAATCAGGTACAAACAAGAGAACAGAGAATAACTGGATTAATAGAGATTAAGGACTGCCTAAAGAAATCTCTTGGTGCCTGCCACATTGACCACCGCCAGTGGGCTGATATCGCCTCAAACCGTGCATCTTGGCGCCTCTCAGTTCGGCGGGCAGCAACCTCCTTTGAAGAAGACCGGAGAGCCCACCTCACTGACAAAAGACAAAGGAGGAAAAACCCAACACCCAACCCCAACCCACCAATTTTCCCTTGCAACCGCTGCAACCGTGCCTGCCTGTCCCGCATCGGACTTGTCAGTCACCAACGAGTCTGCAGCAGACGTGGACATTTACCCCTCCGTAAATCTTCGTCCGCGAAGCCAAGCCAAAGAAAAAAAGAAAGAGATTAAGTAAAGACACTTTGAGAAACCTCTAGCAACAAAATCACTACCTGAAAGAATGGGTCGACACATCTAGAGTCCACCTACCGGGTCCCAGAGACTGATGTTGAAGGCATATGAATGCTATTAAACCCTTAAAGTCACTGTCACGGTACTTTAGTGAGTATCTCAATAGAGCAGATGCTAAATTCGCTGATGAGAAAGCACAGTGCGTTTATTTTAAAATTAGATCATTGGTCACAGCACCTTCTATGCCACCCTAATATTCCAATTAACCAACAACCCCCGTGTACTTTGAGGGGTGGGAGGAAACTGGAGTCCCCCGGGAAAATCCACGCAGACACAGGGAGAACATACAAACTCTTTTCAGGCAGCGCACGGGCCGCTAGCGCTGCAATAACGTTGTGCGAACCAATTAACGTCACCAGTCCCTTCCCTGTGAAGCAGTTGGTTTCGTACGTACTTCTCTCCTCCAGACTACATTTAAAAAAAAATAACAGAATATTTTATATCAGCCCGTGGCCCCCAGGCAGGGGTGGGGGAGATTGTACAGCCCACATTGAGAATGGCTGATCCAGAATATTTACTCTAGATAAATTAAATGGTTGAGGGGGATTTTACACTTTGAAACCAGCAGCATTACACCACTACGATTAAATTAATGAACTTAGAGATATTGTCCATTGTTTGTCTTTTCTTAATAAATCCAGTTTCGTCAAGTTTTACTATTTTTGATACACAGACAGCCAATCTGTTTGCTCATAGTTTTGCTATTATCTGATTCCACCTGCATTGAATTCGCCCATCGTTACTGAATGAAGATCTACCGGGACCAATGCCTGAAGAGAGCGCACAAAATCAGTGAACCGGTGCGGACTCGAAAGGCCAACATGGCCCCAATGGTTATGGTTATATGGTTAAATCACTTAATCCTATGTTCACCTTTACAAAATGCAGTTGGTGTTGTATGTAGATTCTCAGATGACTGATGTACTGGAGCACAAGTTATGTTTTGCAATTATACGTTGCACTACAAAAAGCCATTCAGTCCTCATAAATCTTTTCCTCCCTTCTTAATTTATCCCCATCATGTCTTTGCATCCCTTTATTATCTGCTTGGGTGGATTCATTGAAATTAGTCGCCTCAACCATTTCATTCTAACTCAGGGTGGAATCCATCGTCCTAATCCTGATTGGATTTATAGATGACTATGTTTATTGCCTGAGACAGAAGGAATGATCTTCTCCGATGGACACTGCGAGACCAGCTGAGTTTCTCCAGATTTTCTGGGTGTTTTTGCTATCTTCTCTGTGCCTAGTTTTACGAAAAACCTCGAGGTAACTGGTCAGTCTACTTTTTTAAAAAAAGTTTCCCAGTGTGTTTAGTCTTTCCTGATAGATTTGACTTCCTGGTTCTGGAAAAAATTCAGTGGATTTTTTTCTGCACAATGTCCTTTTCATACTTCATTATTATATTTGAGCATATAGTAAACACAGCGGGACAAACATTAGATACCAAGCATCGCTCAACTAAAACATTTATGTTTTTATTCCTCAACAGTAAATGTGTTCAATCTCAAGTCTTTAGGGGGAGAAATAGAGGCAAAAGGCAACCTTCCTTGTGTCTCGCCATTCTGGGTGTTGATGGTTTTTCTGTGAAACAAGTGCTTCAGCCCAGTGGGAAATAAGAGCTGGCACTTGTGGTAAATCATGAGGTTACTTGGTTACTGAGGTGCCCTTTGCCTCCTCTCTGACTGTCCCACGTGGGCACAGCAACTTCATGTTTGAACAAAGATATTATTTTTGTACTTTACTTCAGTCACGGCTTATGCTTTTAATTCCCCCTTGAAGATCTTTGAGTGAAATATTAATTTGTGAGCTTTACAATGCATCAAACTATTTTTAGTGACTTTCAGCTACGTTTTGAGGCAAGTCGGTCCTTTTACTAATGACGCATTTATCACAAATTACACTGGACAACAATATTTTCTTAAATGTTTGCTTCCTGAAAAAAAAGAGGGATTATGATAGGCACTTCTAGCTGAACACAAAGATAATTTCAGATTTGCTGTATCATGTAGGAAGTTGGAGAAATATTAAATTAACTTTTATTGAATTTAGCATGTTTAATCGGATAATAATCCATTAGTTCAAAAACATTTGGCTTCCTGTTTCAGTGTCCAACAATAATTGGCCAGTATTGAAGGATTCCTATTGTCCTGATATTGCTTTTCCGTGGCCGCAATGTCCTATTGAAACCTTTCACCACGTGGGTCACTGATTGCACTGAGATCAGCAGGGAAGAAGTCCAAGTGCTAATGCAGAAGGGCGCGGGGGAACCATACTCCACTGACCATTAATGGCTCGACCGTTGGGGTTGTCAAGTTCCTTGAAGTGCACTTGGCGGAAAATCTCACCTGAACCCTTACCACCAGCTCCACGGCCAAGAAAACACAGCAGTGCCTCTACTTCCTGCAAAGGCTGAGGAAAGTTCATCTCCCACCCTCCATCCTCACTACATTCTACAGAGGGTGCATTGAGAGCATCCTGTGCAACTGCATCACCGCCTGGTTTGGAAACTGTAACTCCTCAGACTGCAAGACCCTGCAGAGTAGAGTGAAGTCAGCGGAAAAGATCTTTGGGGATCTCTTCCTACCATGGACATCTGCAATACTCAATGCAGAAAAGGCAATAAACGTTGTGAAGGACTCCATACACCCCTCGCATAAAATAGTAGGAGGTACCTTAGCACAGGTCCTTGCGTCCAGATTGGGCAAATTTTTATCCCCAAGCCATCAGGTTTCTGAATTCTCAGAACATATGTATTATGTGTACCATGGACCTTTACTGTATACATCTTAATATTTTAATATTTCAATGTGTTTAACTCCTATTCTTATATTTTTGTAAATATGCTCTGTGGTCCTGGAGAAATGCTAACTCGTCTTTACCGTGCGAGCATGGTATGAACGATAAATAAAGGTGACTTCACTTGAATTTTCAATGTTTCGCTTCATAATTTTGTGTGCTTGCATAGTCTTAAAATGTGACAGGAAATCACAAACATATCTAAAAAATGGTATGTGACAGGAAGATTTTAAGGTGATTTTTATGATCAGCAGCCCAAACTCCAAAAGTGTTCAGAAAGAAAATTCTTCGTTGTCCAGTGTTATTTAAAATGGCAAGGTATAAATAAAACTGAATAAAAAAATTTAAGAGACTTTGTTCTAATCAATGCAATTCTGAAATATCTCAGTTGATTTACCCCATGTGTCACCATGACCCATCATCTTCTCACTCCATTAATGCATCTAGTTGCCTCTAGTCCCTTCACATTATTCTTCTGCTAAAGCAGTCAAACAAATGTATGGACAGGAAAGGATTACACCACGATCATCGGTAGAACCACAGATGGTAATGAGGAATCATACAGGAGTGAGATAAATCAGCTGATTGAGTGCTGTCACCACAACCACCTTGCACTCAGCATTGTCAAAATTAAGGTATTGATTGTGGACTTCAGGAGGGGGAAAACTAGGAGAACATCACCAGTCCTCATCGAGGGCTCAGCTTGAGAAAGGGTGAAGAACTTCAAATTCCTGGGTGTCAACATCTCTGAAGATTTATCCTGGGACCTCCACGTCGATGCAGTCATGAAGAAGCCTCACTAGCAGCTGTACTTCATGAGGATTTGATATGTCATCACTCCTGGAAATTTCTGCAGGTGTACCATGGAGTGCTTTCTGACTGGATGCATCACTGCCTGGTATAGAGGAGGCAATGGACAAAAGGAAAAGGCTACAGAGAGTTTTGAACTTGGCTAACACCATCAGGGGCATGAGACTTCGTTCCATTAAGAACATCTACAACATCGTCAGAAGGAAGCTACCTCTATCCTCAAGGACCCTCACCATCCAGGCCATACCCTCTTCACACTGCTACCATAGGGAAGGAGAACCTGAAGATGAATAATCAACAGTAAGAAACAGCTTCTTCCCCTCTTCCATCAGATTTCTGAATGGTTGATGAACTACCTCACTTTCTCTCTTCCTTTGCACTATTTATTTATTTTTTTTAAAATGTGATTTGCAGCAATTTTTGCACCTGTAATGCTGTGCAAAACAATGCATCTTGTGTCAGATGTTCATGACAATTCCGATTCTGAAATTGCCCAAATGCAAGAAAATAGGACTAGCCCAGAATGATACCGCGAGTATGATGAGTTGGGCCGAAGGGCCTGCTCCGTGCTGTGTGAATCTATGGATCCAAAAAGAGGACAAAGTAAAACAAATGTGCAAGTTCTTTAATTGGATTTCATAATTTTTATATAGGAATTCTAATTCCACTGTAAATTGGCCTAGGAACAAGCCCATAGGAACAAATGAGTAAATATGGCAACATAAGATCCAGGCAATTTCATTTTATAGAATGATAAATCATACAGCACTTTAACAAGCACTATGATCCATAAGTCCTCACTGACCATCAAGCATTTACCCCATATTATACTCCTCATATTCTCATTACTTCTTCCCCAGAGTTTACCACTCATCTACACCAGCCACTCTCATCTTTTTTGGCTATGGCTCAAAGTTTCCCAGTGAAGCAGTCAAGTTTTGTTTCTTCCGTACTTCTCTGACCTTCTACATAAAGAAAAATTTATCTTACATGAGAAATACACTAAAGGAATAACCTCCAGCATTCAGTTGAGTTACAGGGACAGAGATTTAGATTCAAGATGGGAAGGTCAAAGAGCGAGCAGATTTGGGGTTAAAGGATAGCACAACTTCTTTCGTGGTCTGGAGGGATAATCCTGACTCCACAGGGCAGACTGCCTTTTCTATAAATTTTGGGACACTTCAGACCCCAAGTTATCTTCCTCCTATTTCCCCCACTCAGACACCTAAGTGCAGGATGGTTAGTCCAACCATCGTGGACAAGTTGGGCCAAAGGACCTGTTTCTCTGTTGTAAAACTCTGTGACTCTAACAGGCTACCTGCTAAATTGGCAACCCTAGTTCAGTGATGCCTGGTCCCAATCTGCATGTTTAAAGGACTTTGCCAGCTTAATTTCAGGCAGTTGACCTTGTTGTCTGCTTAAAACAGTGCAGTTACACAAATGATGGGAGCAAATAGGCAGGAAGTTAGTGGGCACGTTACCCATATATATTTAACTGTCTACCTGGTTGTTCTGTGAAACAGCTCCTCTAATTCTCTATTTATTAACATTTTAACACAATAAATACAGAATTATATAAATAATTTCAGACAGAAGGTGTTCATCTGCTCAATGTGAAATATAGCTGTTGTCTTCAATCAATCCTTCTCATATTTTATTATTCTATATTTCTCTCAATCTAGCAGGTTGTTTGGCCTTTCAAGTTTAGGCTGGCTCTCAATGCAATCTCATCGATCCCACACCACCCTTTATTTCTGCAACCCATTTTCTGTCATGTGCCCATCAACTCCATGCTAAATCTTCAACTGCTTTCCTCTCGTATGGACAATTTGCAGGGATAATAAACAGAGCAATCAGCGTGCCTTGGGAATATCAGAGGAAGTGGAAATTCCCGGAGGAAACCCACACAGTTACAGAAAGAAGGGACAAGCTCTACACACAAAGCATCTCGTGTCATGATTGAACCCAGGTCACTAGAGCTTTGAAGCATTACCACCTGTCACTCATCAATGGTAACAACTCTAAATATGCTTTTTTGGAGGTGTTTCCAGCACAACTTGACCCAGTTCAAATGGAGTACAACTTAAAACTCAAGGTTTTTTTTCCCCTTCTTAACAAATTCCTTATTTGCCTAAAATTTGTTTTGTTTTTATGCTTTCAATATGGAAATGAAAATAAAATGACTGACTGAAATGAAAATATATATATATTCTTCACATCCAAAATTCAGTATTTATTGTCCATTAATTAGTTCCACTAGTAATTGCAAGACTAAAACACATGACTGTTTACCTTTTTAAAGGAAATCAATCTCTTTTCTTACCTTCAGTCAGATGCAGAATCCTCAGTCTCACCATTTCTGCATCGTCTTTTATATGAAATGCCAAATTTCTAAGGA
Source organism: Narcine bancroftii (assembly GCF_036971445.1). Lineage (NCBI taxonomy): Eukaryota > Metazoa > Chordata > Chondrichthyes > Torpediniformes > Narcinidae > Narcine > Narcine bancroftii. The sequence continues at coordinate 301,330,235 of NC_091471.1, forward strand.
GAGGCATTGCACGATGTTTTTGTTTTGCACTGGAGCAAACTCCAAACTTGGCCACGTGGCTGTCATTGTACGAAACCACATCTTCAATGAAACCGTGCTCGTATCCAGTAGCGGCACCAATCACCTCAAGGTAATGATTGCTTTGCTCATCACTTTGCAGCCTACACACTGGCTCTTTAAACGCACTTGGATTTTTTTGTTTAGAGCTCACGCCTAATTCTTGATGTCCATTTCTTGGATCTCCCTGAGGAGAGAGCATGCTGGATATAATTTTATTGTCCTTATTTGACGGCTGTTCCAGTCTTGGTCCAGTTCCTAGTGCAACAAGTGATTTTGTGTCACACACAGACTCACTGTTAGCAGAGCAGTTTTCTTGTGCCTCAGTGGAATGGAGGTCAGAGTAGTCATCAGTCTGGCTGGTGGTCGAGTCTCCCGCGTTTACGTGCACTTTCCTGCTGTCCTGCTCCACGGGAAGTGCGCAAATGAGCAAAAGGAAAAAGTGAGAGATCCCAAAAGTTGACACAGTTTCCATGATTGATCGAACTCTGTCGAGGGCTGAAGAAACACAATCCAAGAGTTGGCTTTGTCTTTGCAAGATGAGCCTTGTTGATTGTGGTGAATTAAAGCTGGAGGAGTGTTCAGCAGAAATTTATAAAACAAAAGCAGACCTTGTATTTTCTTTCGTGGATATCAAATGTGCCAAGAAGCTCTTGATCTGCATTTTTTTTAATGCTACAATACTGAAATTCTGTTACCTTGAAATAGCGAAATAAACAAGGAAAACAGTGACCAGATCTATACAATTTTTTTTATGTCTAAGGAGTAAACTTGAGACCCACTAACCTCCCTGCCTTTACTATAAGCTTCTTGTAATATCCATATGCCCAAGTCAAACAGATTTTAGAACACAGAAGAGTAGAGACCCTTTAGCCCACAATGTTGTGCTGACCTACATTAAATCTACTCCGTGATCAATTTAACTCTTCCCTCCCTCACACCCATAAGGTTATATCCAAGGTTACTGATGCATTTTCTGGAATAGTTTGAGTTAAAAAAAATCAAAGCTACAGAAGAGACATAAAAACTAAACTGGTTATCTTGCAGAGCCATGTTTTGCGATCGATTGCTAACTATCTCAAAGCAAACCTACTTCTGATTTTTTGCAGCACATCATGAGGGCCACTGACTGGCTGGTGAAGGAAATCGCTTGAATCTGCTGTCACTTCAGCAAATGCCCCTGGGCTTGGTGGAAAAAGACACACAATTACGGTGGTAGATTACATCATCATTTCCTGCAAACAGTTGCTTGAATTTTAATTGTAATTTCTGTATGCAGTTTAATTTCTCACAGTGTGCAACTGCAGCCACAAACCATTAGTTCTTTAACATTTAAATTGAAGATATAATTAAAAGAATAGCTGCAAACATCTGAACTCCATAATTTCTATATCTAAATATAAATAAGCTGTTACATTGCAATAGTCCCGCACTCCTGGTTTATAACTAAGAAATTCTTTTGTAACTGACTGTGACGGCTATAAATGAAAGGAAGTATGTTGATCTAAGTGTACACAAAAACTTCATAATCCAATTCAACTGAACCTTTTTAGATTAATTTAAGAAGTAATAATAAAAACTAAAAAGATCTGATAGTAAATGTTTTCTTAATTGTAATATTTGCTATCTTAAAGGAAAATAAGGAATACACGAAAAATCACAGGAAATGTCTTTAATGACAGATTAAAGTATTGTACATTTGCAAGATACCTGAATACCAGCAAAATAACAACCTACAAAACTTATATTGCCATAAAATCCTTAAAGAACAAAGATCAATTAGCAGGAGGAGGAGGAGGAGGAGGAATGCCAGGTGGTGGAAGAGGTGTGGGGGGAGCTGATATCGGAGCAGACTCGCTGGGAAGCGGAGGCCTTATCATTGGTGGAACTGGAGCAGGAACCGGAACAGGCCCTGGAGCAGAAACTGGAGGGGGGCCCGGAGCAGAAGCAGGCGTTGGGACTGGAGCTGGAGGTGGGCCTTGAGGTGTAGGAGGTGGGCCTTGGGGTGTGCGCGGCAGGCCCTGGGGTGCGGGGGGCGGGCCCTGGGGTGCGGGGGGCGGGCCGTGGGGTGCGGGAGGCGGACCGAGAGGTGCGGGGGGCGGGCCGAGGGGAGCGGGGGGCGGGCCGAGGGGAGCGGGGGGCGGGCCGTGGGGTGCGGGGGGCGGGCCGTGGGGTGCGGGGGGCGGGCCGTGGGGTGCGGGGGGCGGGCCGTGGGGTGCGGGGGGAGGGCCGTGGGGTGCGGGGGGCGGGCCGTGGGGTGCGGGGGGCGGGCCGTGGGGTGCGGGGGGCGGGCCGTGGGGTGCGGGGGGCGGGCCGTGGGGTGCGGGGGGAGGGCCGTGGGGTGCGGGGGGCGGGCCGTGGGGTGCTGGGGGCGGGCCGTGGGGTGCGGGAGGCGGGCCGTGGGGTGCGGGGGGCGGGCCGTGGGGTGCGGGGGGCGGGCCGTGGGGTGCGGGGGGCGGGCCGTGGGGTGCGGGGGGCGGGCCGTGGGGTGCGGGGGGCGGGCCGTGGGGTGCGGGGGGCGGGCCGTGGGGTGCGGGGGGCGGGCCTTGTGGGGTTGGGGGTGGACCCTGAGGAGGCGGCCCCTGCGGGGTCGGGGGCATCCCCTGCGGGGTCGGGGGCATCCCCTGCGGGGTCGGGGGCATCCCCTGCGGGGTCGGGGGCATCCCCTGCGGGGTCGGGGGCATCCCCTGCGGGGTCGGGGGCATCCCCTGCGGGGTCGGGGGCATCCCCTGCGGGGTCGGGGGCATCCCCTGCGGGGTCGGGGGCATCCCCTGCGGGGTCGGAGGGAGTTGTGGCGTCGGTGGCATCCCCTGAGGGGTCGGAGGCATCCCCTGAGGGGTCGGAGGCATCCCCTGAGGGGTCGGAGGCATCCCCTGAGGGGTCGGAGGCATCCCCTGTGGCGCTGGAGGCATGCCCTGAGGGGTCGGAGGCATGCCCTGAGGGGTCGGAGGCATGCCCTGAGGGGTCGGAGGCATGCCCTGAGGGGTCGGAGGCATGCCCTGAGGAGTTGGAGGCATCCCCTGTGGCGTCGGAGGGAGCTGTGGTGGAACAGGTGGCACGGGGGCACCCGGCGGCATGGGAGGCATGGGTATAGCTGCTGGTCGTGAAGTTTGCATTGCCTCTGGGGGCATGGGGCCCCTTGGTGGTATGCCATTCATCAGAGGTGGAGGTGGTGGTCTGTTCTTCAGTCCAGGTGCTCCAATAGGCAAGGTCTGTGGTTGCAAAGGTTTTTCCATCTTGAAATGGAATTGAAGGAAAAACTAGAAGAGAAAAAAAAGCAGAAGGTCACAACCATCTCAACAGAGCATAACATTAACACAAAAATACAAGAAAGAGTTTGAACAGGATCAAAACAAAAACTGTTCACATCACCACCACCAACATTTTTAAACTAACTTTCCAGAGAGTGAAGGCAATGATATAATTGTACATTCTACCAGCTTTGGGGTTGAGGTCATGAATGTAAAGCCACAGACTGAAAATATAATTGAGAGAAAATGGATTCTAATTAATGGAGATCGGCAAAGAACAATTCTGAAAAGAGTGGACAAACAATGAATGTAAACTAGAAGCAAAAGCGTACTATACTGGAGAAATTCAGCAGGTCAGTGTACTTTATATAGCTTGAGCCCTTCATCAAGGCATGGCATGATCTGCTGAGTTTCTCCAGCACTTTTGTGAACAAAGAAGCACTCTCCCATTAAACAAATCAGTTCTCTATTCATCCAGTTTCTTCAATTCTACCTTGAATGCTATACTTAATTTTGTAAATTCCCCTCATGGTGAAAATTAGATTGAAATATTTGATACACAAACAGTAATAGATTCTTGAGCTGCATAGCATGGAAATAGACCCTTCAACTCGACCAGCCCACACTGACCAGGTTGTCCCATCCCAGCTAGTTCCACTTGCCTGTTTGGACTAAATATATCCTCTCCCTTGTTCTAATCTCACTCCTCTGAATGCTCTGCCCTCTACAAATCCCAACCTTACTATCAAAATTTTGATGAGGGACTCTGCTCCTCCCCTCATCATTTTTTTTAAGCACCAACCTACATTATGCCCATACCTTGATGAAGGAGCTCAGGCCAAAAAGTTGGTTATGCATCTTTATCTTTGCTGTATAAAGTACACTGTTTGGCCTGCTGAGTTTCTCTGCCATTGTGTTTTTATGGGTTTTAAGTGCACCAATTTTTAATATACAGAAGGTCCCCGTCATATGTCCAAGTTCCGTTCTGACCGACCGGTCAGATCTCAAAATGGACGCAAGTCAGACGGATGTATGTTACTCCAGGCCAACACATTCTTAAACTGGAGCTGTGGCACTTCATCCATGGCCCAGTCCGCCCTGTTGTCCACCACCATCTGGCCTGAGCTCACCTTCCCCACCTCGAACACCGGTCCGCCACCACCCTCGTGACCTGAAAATAGAACATATTCCGCGGCAGCGGAGTCTTGGCACCTGCCACTACTTTGGTCCGTCAAAATAAACAGCCCTTGGGTCCCAAGGACCTGATGCATAATTTTTATATTGATAAACTTTTAAATTAAAAATGGTATTTTATTTTGGACGCATGCACAGAGGGTCGTAAATCACATAGGTCGTAAGTCGGGGGCCACCTGTATATTAATGAGCGTGTCTTTGGAATGAGACATCCGCGGCAGCGGAGTCTTGGCACCTGCCACTACGTTGGTCCGTCAAAATAAACAGCCCTTGGGTCCCAAGGACCTGATGCATAATTTTTATATTGATAAATTTTTTAATTAAAAATGGTATTTTATTTTGGACGCATGCACAGAGGGTCGTAAGTCACATAGGTCGTAAGTCGGGGGCCACCTGTATATTAATGAGCGTGTCTTTGGAATGAAGGATAATATTTTAGGATTTTTGAATGACACACAAGTGTAATAACCATTAAATGGAGAGCAAAGACAAACAAAGAAAAGCTTATCCTGTGGGCAGGCACATGGTGCCTGGAATTTAATGAGGAAATGAGAAGGATGTATTTCAGTATAAGTATGAAAAGAGACAATTTAACTGAATGAGCCCAATTTGAAAGACAGTACAGGTACAAAAAGACTGAAGCAAATATTACAAATTTTTGAAGATGAGAGGAAAAGTGAGCAGAGCCAGTTAAAAAAAAAAGAAATTACAGAAACTTGACCAAACTTGATAAAGCTTCAGTTGGGAATACCATATCCTATTCAGAGCATTACATTTTCCCAAGGAGGGTACAGAAGAAGCTAACCAAGATTACATTTGGATAAGTGATGGCGCCTTAACTAGGTTTGACTGCTTTGTGGTTAGATTTGTAGACACTCCAAAATTAGTCGATAAAGCAATTTAGAGGAGGAAGAATTTGCAAAGGAATACAAGATAAAGTCAGTGAAGAGGCAAAAGTTCCACAGTTGCTCTTTAATCTGGGGAAGACACTGGAAATCATTTTTCTTTGACTTGAGTTTAAAGCATGCTATGTTGCTTGAAAGTCATAGAGTAAGAATTCAACAATGTTAATTCACCCAGACCTTGACCAACTTTACATTTTGTGTCTATTTTCCATTGAAGGGCACAGATTTATTGTACTAATACAAGTTTCATATATAGATTACAAAAAATTATATCTTGCAACCTGCAATAGACAAAATTTTTGTCAAGTCCACCCAAGGTTTCAAAGTTCTCAGCTGCAAATAAAAGCTAAAAAAAAATGATGTCTTTGTTTATCATCCAGTGCAATCCCCTACAGCTGTAGGGAGAAGCCATGGGTTCCAAAGTCAAGGGATTTGTAAGGGAGCATGAGGATCAGATGCCTGTGCATATATATTCCGAAGGGTGAATCTCCGTAGTGCTGATGGCTCTTCAGAATTATTAATGGCTCATCAAAAGCTACGATAATTAACCCAACCAGACATGCCAAATGTTTATCACAGATGAAGGCTCAGCACACCAAACTGGGAACAATCTGAGTTGTTCAACATGTTACAGAAATAACCAGCTGCAACCTTGGAAAGTGTTCTAATATCGTTCCAGGTACACTATGCCACTGAGCTGTAAGTGTCCTGGACTAGGAAATGAACATAATCTCATAACATTACAACTTCCATAGCCAATGAATGAAGTCAGATCCTAAATGACCTTACCCCAAGGTTAACATTTCTACACTGATTTTCTATTCTAAATTTAAATGTAGACATACAGCAGAGTATCAGGCCCTTTCAGTCTACAAGCCTGTTCTGTCCAGTAACACCCAACTGAACTACAACCCTTGATACATTTCTGAACATTGGGGAGAAACTGAAGCACCTGGAAGAAAGCCACGCAGACATGGGGAGGAGTAGAAACTTCTTGTAGACAGTACCAGATTCAAATCCCATTCACTAGTGCTGTAACAGCATTGCGCTAACTGTTAAGCTGAAACCATGTGCCCATGTAGTTTCTCTGTCCTTTTAGCCCATTGGCAAGATGTCTTTTTTTTTCCTTTTTCAATATTTTTATTAACATTGAAATTTCACATCCAAAAATACAGAATACATATGTTAAAATTCAAAAAGATATATTACTTAAATCATATCATTTCATCCAAGGTACTCATTTTAATCAAACAGATTATATATATTGTATTAATATTATATTATTTTATTAATTTAAAAAAAGGAAAATCTAAACTCACTACCAAGAAAGAAGCTGTTTGCCCAAAAGAAAAGAAAGGCAGAATTCTTATCAGGTGATAAATTACCTCATGAGCCAACAGTTCTACCTTCACAACAAATTAAAGATTATAAAAGTAATCTTGAATCTTCCAAAAAGGGACCCCACCATGTTTGAAATTTTAAATTCAAATTGGAAAGTGAGCATCTAATCTTCTCTAAGTTTAAACATGACATGACATTGCATAGCTTGATTAGGAGGGGTAACATCCCTCCATCTGAGCAACACCGCCCTAGCTATAAGAGAAATAAAAGGTAATATATGTAGCTCAGATGTTGTTAACGTTATGTCCCTCTCTTCAACAATACCAAATAAAGCAGATAAAGGATTTGGTTGAAAATTAACTTTAAAAAAGTGCAGAGAAAGTTTGAAATACTTTGATCCAATATTTTTCAAGACTCTGACTTATCCAGAAAATATGAATTAATGAAGCATCTCCATTGCTTCATTTATTACGAAGAGGAGATACATGCACCGAAAAACGAGTTAGTTTGACCTTGCACGTGAGTCCTATGGACTACTTTAAATTGCAAGAGAGAGTGGCGGGCACATAAAGAAGAGGTTTTAACCAATTTGAAAATGACATCTCAAGTTTCTTCAAGAATTAAAAACTGTAGGTCTTGTTCCCAGGCTTTTTAATTTTATTTGAGGGAGCCTCTCTTATTCCCAACAAGTCATAAATGTTAAGATATTGAATCATTATGGAAAGGTTGTAAATAAAAAATTACATCAATTAAATTCATATCAGTTATCTTATTAAATGTATGTAATTGAGATTGTAAAAAAATTCTAATCTGTAGATAATGAAAAAAATGAGTATTTGGTGGACCGTATTTAACTGAAAGATGTTCATAGGAAGCGAAATGTCTTAAGGATAAAATGTATCTTGAATCTTTCAAAATATTGCAAAAAAATTGGGTGAAAAAAGATATTTTTAAACTAATTTATGAAATTTTGGAGTTCTGTGTATCTCAGAATACTTGACCCTTCTAATTACATATTTAATCATCTTCAGTGAAACAAAAAAACTGCAGATGCTGTGATTGTAGTCAAAACACAAATGCTAGAGTAATTCAGCAAGTCTTGCAAATTACTGGCGTTTCAGGGCCTGAGCCCTTCCTCAAGGTAGGAGTGTAAAAACAGATGCCTGAATTAAAATCTGGGGGAGGAATTCAAGGGGGGAAGGAGTCCAGACCAACAGACAAAAGGTAAGAATTTATTTTGGCTCTGCTACCCCTCATGGTATGCTGCAGAGCATAGGCACCAGCATCTTGGCACAAACCTTCACGGTGGCTCCTTTAACAGACTGTTTATCAAGATTCAATTTATTGTTGTGTAATAAATACTGCAATATTACGATATTTGCAGACTGATTTGCCATCGGCAGAAATTGCTTGATGCGCCTCTTACAATCAGAGAAAGAGAAGCAAAAGAGAATCCCCTCAGAATCACTAAGATTTTGTGGATTCACCTCCAGTATTTCCACAGCCTCTACAGCCACACAGCCTGATCAACGCCCCGAGCTCCAGATCCGAACCTCAGACGCGATCAGGAGTCCTTCAGCACTCTTGGCACCCTCTTTTTTTTTTTTTTTTTTAATTTTTTATTTTTCACACCATAAATCACATTAGCCATGATATACACTATTTCCTTTTCACACATATACAGTGACTTTTTCTCCCCCCCCCTCCTCCCAAGCCACCCCCCCACCCCCCCCCTCATCCATTTTAGGTATACAATCTAGGTTGCATTAAGCCAGTCAGACAATGTTGTCATTCAACAAAAATACACCAGAAATTTAACTGAGTCCATTCTTTTCTTTCTAGGTTTTCGCTATTGTATTTAATGTAAGGCTCCTATACTTGTTCGAATATTTCAATATTATTTCTTAACCTATATGTTATTTTTTCTAATGGAATACATTTATTCATTTAAATTTAGTAGTTTCTTCCTTTTAATTTGGTTATGTATTCCATTAATATTTAAAGTCATATAGTTCAGCGTAGCCCTTTTATATTTTGTTTATCTTCTCTTTCCGTTTTTCCATCATTACCTTTCCTCCTTTTCCATTTCTGTTTTCTTATTTTCAACTCTTTATAAGACAACATTCCTACAACATCCAACATTTTCCTTATTCTCCTATTTCTATCTTCTTTATCCCCAATCTCCCCTTCCCCTCCTGAGTTGTCCTTTATCCCTTGTCGGACAACCAAATCTCCCCTCTCCATTTGGATTTGCGAATCCACTCGCAAGCGTCAACTGATTTTGCAGTGACCGCTATTTCCCCTCACCCCGCCTCCCCCAGAAAAGATTTCACTTTTCAAATGTCACAAAGGTCACTCTTTTAATTCCCTCCTTATTCTCTCTATTCCATTACCTTCCATTATTAATTCTTGTCTATACTATCTATATTTTCCTCTAAGTACAGATACATTCACGTATGCACATTGTCTCTATTCACTCTTATACCTCTTTACCCGCATACATATCAATCGTGATCATTTTTACTCTCATTACCCGTCTTCATCCCTCAGTCTATTTTTGTCTTTACCCACATACATATCAATCGTGATCATTTTAACTCTCATTACCCGTCTTCCTCCCTCAGTCTATTTTTGTAATTGTTCTGCAAATTTTCGTGCTTCTTCTGGATCCGAGAATAGTCTGTTTTGTTGTCCTGGAATAAATATTTTCAATACCGCTGGATGCTTTACCCTTTCTTCCATAAAATCGCCTTTGCTGTATTGAACTCTTTTCTCTTCTTTAGGAGTTCAAAACTTATATCTGGATAAATGAAGATTTTTTTCCCTTTATATTCCAGTGGTTTGTTGCCCTCTCTTGCTTTTTCCATTGTCTTCTCCAGTACCTTTTCTCTTGTAGTATATCTTAGGAATTTTACTACAATAGATCTTGGTTTTTGTTGTGGTTGTGGTTTAGAGGCCAATACTCTATGTGCCCTTTCTATTTCCATTTCTTGCTGTAGTTCTGGACATCCTAGGGTCTTAGGGATCCACTCTTTTATAAACTCCCTCATATTCTTGCCTTCTTCATTTTCCTTAAGGCCCACTATCTTTATGTTATTTCTTCTGTTATAATTTTCCATTGTATCTATTTTTTGAGCTAGTAGGTCCTCCATCAGCCAGCTCCCCACCATGACTACCAGCCCCCCCACATCTCCATCGGGCACACAAAACTCAAAACGGTCAACCAGTTTACCTATCTCGGCTGCACCATTTCATCAGACGCAAGGATCGACAATGAGATAGACAACAGACTCGCCAAGGCAAATAGCGCCTTTGGAAGACTACACAAAAGAGTCTGGAAAAACAACCAACTGAAAAACCTCACAAAGATAAGCGTATACAGAGCCGTTGTCATACCCATACTCCTGTTCGGCTCCGAATCATGGGTCCTCTACCGGCACCACCTACGGCTCCTAGAACGCTTCCACCAGCGTTGTCTCCGCTCCATCCTCAACATCCATTGGAGCGCTTACATCCCTAACGTCGAAGTACTCGAGATGGCAGAGGTCGACAGCATCGAGTCCACGCTGCTGAAGATCCAGCTGTGCTGGATGGGTCACGTCTCCAGAATGGAGGACCATCGCCTTCCCAAGATCATGTTATATGGCGAGCTCTCCACTGGCCACCGTGACAGAGGTGCACCAAAGAAAAGGTACAAGGACTGCCTAAAGAAATCTCTTGGTGCCTGCCACATTGACCACCGCCAGTGGGCTGATAACGCCTCAAACCGTGCATCTTGGCGCCTCACAGTTTGGCGGGCAGCAACCTCCTTTGAAGAAGACCGCAGAGCCCACCTCACTGACAAAAGGCAAAGGAGGAAAAACCCAACACCCAACCCCAACCAACCAATTTTCCGCTGCAATCGTTTCTGCCTGTCCCGCATCGGACTTGTCAGCCACAAACGAGCCTGCAGCTGACGTGGACTTTTTACCCCCTCCATAAATCTTCGTCCGCGAAGCCAAGCCAAAGAAAGAAGAAGTTCTTGTGTCTCTTTAGTTTTTTTATTAGATTCCTCCAATTTCTTTTTTAAGTCTTCTACCTCCATTTCTGCTGCTACTGCCCGCTCTTCCATCTTGTCCATTTTCTTTCCCATTTCTGTTAAGGTCATCTCTATTTTATTCATTTTCTCTTCTGTGTTGTTTATTCTTTTTCTTAAATCCTTAAATTCCTGTGTTTGCCATTCTTTAAATGACTCCATGTATCCTTTAATAAGAGCAAGTATATCCTTTATCTTGCCTTTCTTTTCATCTTCTATTTCACTGTACTCTTCCTCTTCCTCTTCTTCTTCCTCTGGGTTGGCCATCTGTTGTTTCTTTGTTGCCCTTTTCTTCTCTTCTTTCTTGTTTCTATTGTCTTCTGTGGTCTCTTCTTGCTGCAGGTGTTCTGCAGCTGTCGTTGCTGGCTGTGGAGATCGACTTCCCAGCTGGTCCCCCCTCCCGTCGGTGTGTTTTTTTTCCATTCGCATCGCGCATGCGCGATACCTCGCGCATGCGCGGTTGCGCACTTTTACTCAGCTCAGCGAGCCATTTTTGTAGTCCATTATTTACCGACCTGAGGGAGCGGGTTTCTCTCTCCGCAGCGGGCCTCTTCGGACAGGTAAAGCCTTCACCTTTTTCCTCCTTTGTCTTCTCTTCCTCTCTTCTTACCGTTGCTTTCGATTTTTCTTTTTTTGTCGCCATCTTCTTTCCACCTTTATACTCACTTTTCTGTAACTTTTATTTCTGTGCCTTTGTGTTTTCCTTTGTTTTTCCCGACTTTTCTGGAGAAGGCTGGAGTTCACCGTCCGGCCACTACTCCATCACGTGACTCCTCCCCCTTGGCACCCTCTTGAGACTCATTTCCAATACCTGGTGCCCTTTCAGCCAGTCTCCAGCAGTCTGAGCCTGGTGTGAATCCCTTGATCACAGTCGCCTGCAAACCATGTAGGTTCCTCTTCGCGAGACTCACAATCCACCGCCTGTGTGTTTCTTCAATCACAGAATCCCTCACAGGTCCACTGCCATGCTCACCATCCCATGGGTCGTCTCCTCTGTTTCTCCTTCTCAAACGTGGAGGGGGAGGGTGGTGATCTCCCTGTTTCCTGGTGCCCGGCGCAAGTCCGACGTTCCCAGAGTCTACAACCCCTCGTGGCTGCTGCCGATCATAGGAACCACTATCTTGAGCGCAGACCCCACAGTTGCAGTATTTTTAAATAAAACCTCTGTTTGCTCCATTTACAGGCCAGTTAAGGACTCTACGGAGCTGACAGCAGTCGGACTGGGCAGATGGACCCTGCAGGAGTGCTGCGGTGTTTAAAGCTTGTAAGGAGCTGTAGGCATCAGAACTGGGCAGGAGGACACTGTGTCTCTACTCCCTGCATTCCCAGGTCCACACCATCAGCATCACTGCCTTTACAGCGGCTCCAGCAGCGCCCGCCATTTCTTTTTACTCAGAAAAAAAGTTGGACAGTTAGCCCTGTGTTAACTGGAGATCAGGCAAGTGAGCAGCAACTTAATTGATAAATACAAGAATCAAAGGTGTCTGGGCAAGTGAGACGTAGAAAGGATGCTTCCTCTCTTGTAGCAGAATCTAGAACAAATAATCATTATTTAAAAATAAAGAGTCTGTTATTGACAGAAGATGTGTCGTTATCTCCTCAGGAGGTCATGATTCTCTGGAACTCTTCCTCTCAGAGCAGAGGAACATTTTTAAAGCAGGGATAGATACATTCTTGATAAGCGTAGGGTTAGTGGAGCTGAGGATTCACTCATATCAGCCATGAACTTACTAACTGGCACAGCAGGCATGAGAGATCGATTTCTGCTCCTCACCATACGTTCATATATACTAAAGTTGAATATTCTGGAAGCAAGCTGCTTTCTTAATCTCAATTTTTTTTCTCATGCTGTTCAGGGAGTGTTGTTGCATGACTTTTCCAAGAAATGTTATTACAGTATCTGGAGATCTTAATAAAACTGAGGTGTATAGCAGAGAATGTTAGTCCAAATCAAGCGATGCAGAACGACAATGTAAATAAAACATACCTGCTTTGTTTCTCTATTCCAGTGGGTCCAAAACTTCCCTTCAACTTTATCAATTTCTCTACTTGGTACCTAAGGGCAATAAAAGGTGTGCTGTGATACTTGGTTTGTTTATGATAGATATTTCAGTGCTATTTCTATTTCTTTCAAAGTCTCAACAAAATGTGTGCAGTGGGAAAGATAGAATTCAGGTTTTTACTCAAAAACTAAAAAAAAAATCTTTCATGCAACTTTTTCACCTCAAGAAACTTTCTTCAACTGCAAAAGAAACGTGAACATTATATCACTTTTTCAAAACCTGCTCCATTTGTTCAGACTTGTTTATTTGCAATTTCACCCTGTCTTTATTGTTCTATTTCAGAAAATAATCAACATTTAATAAAACACCTCATTGATAATAACTTATTAGCCGTTATCATCAATTTTTAAAAAAAATCATTATCAGCCATTTCAAGTATTTAATGTTATTGGAAGTAAATAACATCTAAAGTTAGCCCTAAAACTTTGTTCCACACAATAAAAAGGACTACAGTCCATTCCTCTCAATTCGATCCACAATACATATTATTTACATTCACACTAAATACGTAAATAAATGATTGAATAAATGCATAATTGTTGGGTCCATGGAAACAAAATTCATTTTGCCAGCCAGAGCAATCCTGAGACGATCCATCAATGTCTCAAAGTACCTTAAAAGAAATGGTTTCATATGGTTCTGCAGCAAACAACAAATACTGCCAGCGTCTGTCAGGTGGTTCAATTCGTTGTTCATACGCAGACATAAATCGATGGCGCGGTATTACACTTTCTGCAATTTCTGGATAATCAATCTAAAGGATAAAATTGAAATTTCTTTTAATTAAGCTAGCATTTCACAGATGCACATTACCTTGATAAATACTTTTGACTTGTGGTAATATTCTAGCAGCTTGATTGCACATAGGAACATAACATAAATAGAAGCACAAATAGGCTACCTCTCTCTCAACCCATGGCTGCGTGTTAGGCACAATACAGATACCATCTACCAATTTGTCGATGACACCACGGTTGTCGACAGAGTCATAGATGGCAATGAAGAAGCGTACAGGAGAGAGATCAGCTAGCTGAGTGGTGTCATGACAACCTTGCACTCAATGTTAGCAAAAATAAGGAACTGATTGTGGTCATCAGGAGGGGGAAATCAGAACACACACCAGACCTCATTAAGTGGAGAGATGTAGTGATGTGTCATGTATTATGCTGACCGCTTACTATTGGTTATGACTGTAGATTGGCTCCATCCTACTGGTATAACAGATGGTGCAACTTATCCCACTGGTCAGTAGAGGTGGCTTCTTCTGTTAATAAAACTGATATGCCATAAGCAAGGACCATGCTTATATCATTCCTAAGGCTTTTATTAACAGAAGAAGCCACCTCTACTGACCAGTGGGATAAGTTACACCATCAGTTACACCAGTAGGGTGGAGCCAATCTACAGTCATAATCAACAGCAAGCAGTCACCATAATACATTACATCACTACAAGAGGGTAAAAAACTTCAAATTCCTAAGTGCCAACATCTCTGAAGATTTGACACTGAGTAGACTGACAAAAGTCTGCCATTATATTAAGTACAGTAAAATCCCCATTATTTGGCACCTAGGGAGATTGCGGATGTTGGATATACAAGTTTTCCGGTTGACTGAGGCTCACGCTTCCAACGTCCAACTAATGCACCTGCATTAAGAATACATTGTTTAAAAGACAAAAGAGTGCAAAATGTAAAGTAATTTGAAAAATATCAGTCTTGTAGTCTTTAATTATGTAAAGTTCACTTTAATCAGGCAATTCCCTTAACTTATAAAATTTAAATTCGAACTCCAGTTGCTGGCGCTTTAAGCGCTGCACTAGCCGCTAATCTAATCTAACAGTGCCGCCATCATAATTAAGACTTGCCAACTTTAAACTTGCGTATTTTTTTTACCTTCCCTATATGCCAGTCTATAGGACAATCCTGATATAAATGTCGCCTCAAAATCGGGTTCGTCTAATATGCTGGGTCCAAATCCTAATCTTGACAGCAAAGTCTCAACATCACTACCATCTTCCTCATCCCCCTCTCACAGGCTCCGACTCAAGTGCCCTGGTCAGGCCCTAGCCACATTCTACCAACTTACAACCCGACTCACCGCCATGCAAGTGCCCCGGTCAGCTCACAACACACCTTCCTTGCGCTGACAACCCGGCTCGCCTCCAGACGAGCATCCCGGTCAACCCCGGCGCACCCTCCTCACGCTGACAACTCAACTCACCGCCACGCAAGTGTCCTGGTCAAACCCTCGGCGCACCTTCCTCACGGTGACAACCCAGCCCACCGCCACCAAAGTATTCTGGTCTGGTCCTCAGCCACCTTCCTCGTGCTGACAACTCAACTCACCTTCAAGCCAAGTGGCGACATCAAAAAAAAAGAATGCGTGTGAATTGAGGGGCATTGCCTGTTCGGCAGGGCAAAATTGCGCGTGTCCATGAAGTTCGGCATTTCCCCAGCGGGATCCACCGCCCAGTTTTATTTATTTGAAATGGTCTCTATGTATTTATTTATTTATTTTCTCAAATTTGTTTTTGCCGGTTGGTTGAGTTTTCAGTTGATTGAATTTGGGATAATGGGGATTTTACTGTACATTGCTTTGAGTACTATTCAATTACCCGTTTTAATGTTGAATAAATTTGTCTAATAGTTTATAGCCAGTCACAATCCAATAGTGAATATTCTTCTACCTATTAAACTTGGCAGTGTATTTCCGACTCCAATGTTGAAGTACAGTGACAGGGGTCATTCCCTGTTTCAATGCTGAATTCCTTTACTATGATTTTCTAGGCCCAGAGGAACTTCACTGTTAACACATTCAATAACTGCTGTCATTTTAGCAGGTGTGAAAAATCTGAACAGGAAAGGTGCATTCCAGTTAACAAAGAAACCAAGCAGAACAGATGCTAACCTCATAAAGTCTCTGATACTGAAACCCAAACTTGTAAGAAGGGTGTGAGACTCAAAAGTCTGCAGATGCTGTGATTGCAGTAAAAACACAGAAACGCTTGCGGAACTCAGCAGGTCCATCATAGGAGGTAAAGATATATCACTTGACGTTTCAGGAAGAAGGGCATTTCTTATCCATCTTTACCTTCTGTGGAAGCTGCATGATCTGTTGTGATCCTCCAGCATTTTTGTGCTTTCACTGTTACGAGCCAAAAAGACCACAAAACCCAGCAGTAATAGACATTCAGAAAGACAAGTGGTTTTTAAAACAAGTTATTTTGAATCAACTTTAAACATGAAAATAGAAACTCTATACTTACACTTTACTCTATACTAACTCAAATTAACCCCCTTTTAATTCTAAGTGCACGTGTATGCAATGTGTGTGTAAATTCAAGAAAAGTTCTTTGGTTCACAGTTCAATCTCACTTCTTCTTCCAAGTTCTTTGGAATGCAGGCAATTCTTAAACAGAATTTAACATGGATAAAGTTCACCAGGCGTTGGTGCTTGAAAGGTAAATGTTTACTGCTCGGGAAGGTTCTTGTAGGGTTTGCAGAGAGAAATATTAGTTGTTCCAGGATTTCCAAAACTGAGGTACCACCATTAGTCACCTCAAGGTCTCGCTGATGAAACTTGTCTCATCAGGCTTTTCCAGGTGGTAACCTCTTCCTCTAGGCCACCACAGAGCTCCACTCTGTTCCTCTTATTCCAAAACATCAGTCAGATAGCACTTCCAGCCATCCACTGCTTTGGAACTTTTCATCAGTTCTTCCTAGATTGCACTGTTCAGTGTCCCACACACACTGACTGAGAGAGCTTGTGTCCTCTATCTCTCTCTCTCTCCAACTGAGACTCCAGTAAAAAGCATGTGACTCATGTGACTTGCAAAACCCCCACCTTCTCCAGCAAACAACAGGAGTTCTTCCTTCTGCTCAAGTATAAACAAAACCCAGGACTTTGAGCACTTTGTAGAAAGGATACTTGTAGTCAGCCTGACTCCAGCAAGACAATGGTCATGCATTTTATGAGCCATTTCCATTAGCACCTACTTGTGAAATGTGCATAACATTTTCCAGAGATCCTGCCATGTGAATTCTTCAGTCTTTCAAATGAGATCGGTTTTAAAATGTGTGTATGTATGTAACCTATTCTAAATTTTACCAAATTCCTCCCAAAATTACCAAATTCTCCCCAAATATTTATACTATTACATTACATTTCAAGTCTTGGTCACTGGGTTCTAGGATGGTCAGTTAGTACTGACATGCACAATACCCTCTCCCTCGTCCTCTAAACTTAAATGCAAAATTGTGCAACATATTTCAACTAATATAATGAAACGAACATGGGTTTTCCACGTCTGTTTGGCTCATTGACTAAACAAATGTGCTCTTTTTTGCTGTAAAGCACAGCTGACATTTTAAACTATTTCATAATTACTCAAGTAGAATTGAGCTTTGTATCTTGGTTTCTCGGAAGAATGCTACGCATATCATATGCAGACAGGATAACAAACGAAGAAGTTCGACAAAGAACAAAAACAAAATTCTTTGGACGCATCATGCGAAGAGATATATTAGAATATTTAGTTACAACTGGAAAGCTGGAAGGAAAAAAAAGCAGAGGCAGACAGATTATGAAAATGATAGATGGATTAACATCATGGTTAGAAACAGGGGAGACAACAACTACAATTCGGAGGGTCAGAGACCGTGATGGATGGAGAGACATGATCTCCCAACTGAACGGCAAAGCACCTGAAAAGAAAATCTTGTTTTGCTATGAAAATGTAAACCTCACAAAACCTTTTTGGGAGTAAACCTCACAATTTTGGGAGTAAAAACACAAAAATACTGGAGGAACTCAACAGATATATATCCAGTGTTTCACTTTACCTCCAATGAATGCTGCATGACCTGCTGAGCTCCTCCGGCAATTTTGTGTTTTTACTACAATCACAGTGTCTGCAGACTTTCAGCCCAAGACTGCTTGCTCAATCATCCATGAGAAACAGCCATTTACTCAAGATAATAAAAGTCAACTCGATTCAATCTTCTTGGGAGTGAATCCTTTTGGAAACAGACAATCTTCTTGGGAGTGAATCCTTTTGGAAACAGACAGGTGATATACTGAATGAAAGGATGGAAACTACCACAGTCAGTGCACAGAGAAAATAAAATGAACATACCTGAAAAAGGAGACTTTGCTGTCCCATTTCTGCATCTCTCTGTTTGGTCACTATGAGAAAAAAAAACATTAAGATTTTTAATGGAGTCAAGACGAATGCTGGACTATCAACCACTTTACTTTCTAAACTTAAATATTAACTTTAAAATCTTCATGTTGTAGGATAGTTAATGAATCCCACAACATTCAAAAACTTAAGAAGTTTATTGGAATTTACTGACTGAACATTATTTTACCCTGACTCCAATTCCTAAGTTAAAACATTTTAAATTATTTTCTCAGCTCTTTTTCTAATATTTCACACTGACACATTAAATATCAAAAGTTTCCAACCATATTTACAATGTTGCACCTGCCAATTTTATTCTGGAAAGATAACCATCATTTGCCAAAATGGTCCATAAAGTCGCAAATACCTTTATAACCTGGGCGACCAATCTTCACAAATTTCTTCACCTCCACTTTAACTTTCTCGGGGGCAGGCTGTGCTGGCGATTCTTTTGCCTCTTTTGCTGCTCGCCGTGCCCTGAATTCAAAGCAGTGAATAGACCACTTGGTGTGGAACCACTATATTTGTCATGTATATATTCTACACCCTTTTCAGTTGCCAAAAAATTCCTGAAGCAAAGCACATTTCACCCAACTGCTGCCTGAACATGCAGTGCATAATTTAAAACGCCTCATCCCACATCTGCATTGTCCCTGAGCATCTAACTAAACTCCATGTGTATCACACTGTTAACTCAATTTGAAAAGGAAAAGCAGTCATTCTGCAGGTGGGTTTCTGAACTTGCTATTTTTGTGCATCCATAAGTTAATTCACTTGGTACAATCAATTATATTTCCTACAACAGCCCAACGAAAATTAATTAGGCACACAATTCCAGAACTGGCAGAAATAAATGCCTTCAACGGAGAAATCCAGGCTAATAGGTTTTTGGCCCTTGTTTCTGGGCAGGTCCCAAAAATGCTCAGCACGAAATGCACAGAGAGGTGGCCCCATAAAGGAGAAATAAAGATGTGGAGTGACACAGATTTGCACATTACTGACACACAGGAAACTTCGGATGTTGGAATCAGAAACTAACAATCTGCTGAAGGAACTCAGTGGATCAGAAAAAGGAATTATATTGGGCTGGAGACCTCCATCCTGGAACATCAACTATTCTTTTTCTCCCACTAATACAGTTCAATCTGCTGTCTTCTTCCAGCTGACTGTGTTTAGCCTTAATGCATTAGTGTCCTGGGACGCAGCTGGTGATTATTATTTGTCACATGGAAAGGTCACATAATCACAGGAATTGCTAATCCATGGGGGAGGGAATAAAAGAGCGGGCAACATAGTAAACTCATGCTGGTGAAACAGTCCCCCTTCTGATCTATGCTGCAACTACAGAGAATGATACAGATGGCTATATCAGCCTACAGATGAAATAAACTTCTATGATTTAAACCACTATTCATGCCTCTGTCTTCCCTTTACAACAGATGGAGCACTGATACTTTGATAAGGATTCAAAGCAAGAGCAGGAAAGGACATTGATTTTCCAAATAAACACCTCCATTCTTTGCAAAGATCTTGCATTCAGCATATAAGCAAGACATATATGGAAGATCTTAAGTGTGCTGACTTGCATTTGCAGTTAAATTGCTTTTCAGAAAGGAAAAGTCCTTATTTTTGAAACATCTCAAATATCAGTGCTCAGATTGCAACTTCACATCCAATATAGTTGTACACTTACAGATTAGTCTGGTGCTTTTTTCCCTGTGTGTGTGCCAAGTAACTCCCCTAAAGAGAAAAATTAAAGCACAGGCAATTCCATCATACAAGTACATATGCAAATCTAACATGTTCGTTGCAGAGATGTTTTAATTGCATAGCTGAATATACACTTCACTATTTCCATTTCACATCCTCAATTCTATTCTGATCTTTCCCTCACAAATCACAGAACCAGGATAGATGTCCCCTTGCCCTCACTTTACAAACCACCATTCAATGGATTGGCTTCTGCAGTTTGTAACATGGCCATGGTGATATCACCAACAGATGCATTTTCTTTTTAATTTTTAATTCCACCGTTCCTTCTAGGATGCTGTGGTTCACCCGTGCAGAGTGAACAATTCCATTCCCTTTCCTACGTATCTTGGTGTCCAACTGCAGGAACTACCAGATCTTCAATAAATTCCCTCCACACCATCTAAGGCCCCAAACAATTTTGAAATGTGAAGCAATGACTTACTTGTGCTTCCTTAAATATGCTGCTCATTAAATAGTTTCCTCTAATTGGAAAACCAAATGGAAACTAGGTGCCCATTTTGTAGACCATCACCCACAAGGGTAACCATCAGTTCTGACCACTTTAATTTCCATCTCACTTCCACTGGGCCCTCAGCTTGCACTAGTATTCTAACAAAATTCAATGCATCGCCTATTGAGGCAAATTATTGCCTTTCAGTCTTGGTGGTGAGTTCGACAAATTCAGATCAGCATTTTGATTTCAGATTTCCAGCATTCACTCTGCATTGCTTTGCAAATTTCAGACAATTCTGCATTTTAAACGCCCTGCAAGTATTTGTGCCCTTTCATCTGCACCATCATCCTTTCTGCCATTTAATCTTTTTCCTCTGTTTTTTTCTTTCTCTTTCCCTCTCTGCCTGTGCCACAGCTTAAAACTTTCTTCCTTGCAATTTCTAGATCTAAAAAAGGTTGACCCACTGAAACTTGCTCAGTCTTCCTCTCCACAGATACCATCTAGCCTTGGTAGTTCCAGCATTTTCTACTTTTGCTTTCATCTTTACAAGGATTTCATCTTGACTAAAAACAAATTAGGTCAATTCTCCCTCAAGAATTATCTGAAGTCGCTCTAGCCTTGGGAAATATATAGTGACAAAACATTTACACTGCAAGTTAAAACTTTCAATATTTCTTCATAAAATATTAAAAGTAACATATGACGTAATGACCCATTATCTCTTGTTAATCCAAAAATAAAATGATGCGCTTTAAGTTTATTCATCCAGCTAACAACTGCTTTCCAAATTAGCATTAGACTAATTTTATTATTGTGTTGAAAATTAAAAGCATCATTCTGATATTAGAGTTTGACAAGAACATCAACAGATATTGGAGTAAAGTGCAACACACAAATGTTTCTTGAGAATTTCAGTGGGCCATGCAGCAATCACTGGAAGTAAATGACTATGGATGCTACGTGACCTGCTGTGTTTCTCCACCACATGTGTGATATTTCTGGGCAAATAAAGGCAAAACAGTGGCTCCAGGTTCAATTGTGACTTCTGGTGCTGTCCATGTGGACTGTGCACATTCTCTCTGTGGTCATGCAGATTTCCCCTTGAGGTTCCAGTTACCATCCAAAGTCTCAAGGACAAGTTAGCTGGTAGGTTATTTGCTAACTATAGCCCCTTTCACATTGCCAACCCTCCTAGGAAGTGAGTAAACTTACCGGGCCTGCTGCACTCAGGAGCCTTTCCCACTGCCCCATGATTTACCTGGTTAATTGGCAACCTGGCATTTTAAGGGGTGGGGTCCCACCTCCAGCGGTGACAATGCGAGAGCAGGTTGTGTTTTCCCGCCGCCAGAAGGCGATGAGTGAGTCAACTCGGCTAGGCTCTGACACTTGTCCCCACCAAGTATCAGAGCCCTATTGAATTTAACAGGAATTTAACTCACCCTGCCCGGTTGAGACATTTCACACTGCACAATTACCGGGAATGGACCCGCTAGATTAGCCGGTTAACCCACACACGGAATCGGCAGCGGGAAAGGGGCTTGTGACTTGCCTCTAGTGAGTAGCAGGATTTAGGGAAAGTCGATGAATAAAATGGAATTGGTGTAAATGATTGCTTGGAATGATGAGCCAAGAACCTGAAAATTTTTAGAACACGACCCTGAAATAGTTAAATTACTGAAATGGTCTGGAAGTTAGCACCTAGGCTTCATTTTTTCTAATAAAGTGCCTTAGGACAAGAAGAAATAGCAAGGGAATAGTAAGAGACAGCTGAAACTGTCTGTTTTCATGCTTTCTGTATAATCAGCAATAATTTTAAAATAAACAGCAATTAACTCAAACCAACCAAACCATCCAGAGCTGAGATAAAATTCCATCCTCTTGCAGTTTCAGGTTACAAGAAAATCATCCAAAATATTTTGAACTTACCTCATTGTTGTGAAGAGTTAAGCAAAGTTTACATTCATATGAGCCTAAATGATTTTTCATAAAATAAGGATCCTGCAAAATTAGAGAAAGAACAAAAAATGAAGTATCGTGAAAGAATACAAGGAATGCAATGCACAAATCACACTAATCAAAGCATAACCTTATTTATGTCAATGGTTTCTAATGCTAACTGTCTCAGCCGTTCTCTTCGATCTCGATTGCTTTCAGAAGAGGAAGCAACCCCTCCACTCCCTGTTTTTCCTCCTGGTCGATGTTGAAAATCCATGGTTATTTGGTGAACTTTATCTTAATCCAAAATCTGAAAGATTTAAAAAAAAACAAAAAGGCAGACATATTAGGCCAAAATGCTTTCCTGATTTCAAAGAAAGATTTTTTTGCTTTATTCTGAACATTTATTTAAATTGATTTCAGATCACACCACACATGGCAATTCCTCGACATAGTGATCACAGCAGTCTAAGTATAATCATAGAGGATACTTGGTAAACCTGAGTGGCTGCCATTGATTACCTCAGATGCCCTTGTGGCTGATTCTTAAGTTGCCCAGCAAGCCTCTCAAGGTTCATTTTATTGTTGCGTAATAATACATTAAAAATGTAACATACAGGATATACTTTAACTTTTGCCTGCCTCAAGGCAAATGGAGTCACCATGAGGATTACCCGGTGCACCTAACAATAGGAGAAAGAGGCAAAAAAAAAAAGAGTCCCTTCAAAGTCACTTAGAGTGTCCATGGAATCACCTCCAGCGCTCTTGCAGCCTCTGCATCCGCACAGACTCCTGTCTGATTCATCGACAACCAGAGCTCCACAACCAAACCTCCAACATGAACAGGAAGCCTTCAGTGCCTGAGCCCTTTGGGAGCTCATCTTGCCTTCACCGCCCCTCTTGAATTCCAGCTCCAACATCTACTTCTACTATTACCAGTAAGAAAGATTAAAGCAGGATAATTCACCTAGCAGTAACACTGGCAACAATTTGAATGTAGCAAAGTTAGTCCCAACCCAATTGACCTTACAAAACATCTGAGGTTTTGTGTCTGAATTGGGAGAGCTGTCCCACAGGCCAGCCAAACAGCAAGACATGATTCTGTGATATAGGCAATGTACGAGATTGCACCATCAAAATCCCCATGAATGTCCTGCAATGCTCTAGCAGGAGCGGCCCAATCAAAGTAGAGACATAATGGAATACAACAAATGAGATAGATGTTGATCTGAAAACCAGGCATTTGTGAGGTAGCATGGATCATCACCAGTAGCAGAAATACCCAGCAATGTAATGTATAACCTAATGGCCTATTTTATCTACAGGAATACAATTAGTACCAAGCCAGGGTATTCTACTCTACAATTGGCATCAGGCCTGCCTATGCAATGAGGTACATTCTGTAAATCCTAAAGCACTTTATAAGGACAAAAAAACTGTCATAAGGTACAATCTGGTATGCAGCAGGAAAGTATAATTGAGGGCCCAAATGTATACTTCTCATTGGTAAGGAAACAAACTCCGTAGTTGAAAAACTCAAAAGGCAAGGTGAAATTTCTCATGCAAGTCTCAAGATTCCTTTATTACCATGTAATAAAGCAGGTACATTACACAAAATTTACTTTAATCTGCCTAAAGGCAGGCAGATTTGCAATCAGCAGAAATTGTTGGGTGCCTCAGTCAGAGGAAGAGAAGCAAAAGAGAGTCGTTTGCCCCACCACCACTGAGTGTCTGTGGATTCACTTCGAGTGCCCCTGCAGCCACACAGACTTCAGTCCAAACGATGACATCCACCAGATCAGATCCTCCAAAATGATTAGGACATCTTCAACCCCCTTAGCACCCTCTAGCATCCCAGTTCCAATACCTGGTATCCCTTCAGCCAGTCTGCAGTCCACAGTCTGGCGTGAGTCTTTTGACCAGTCACCAGCAGCCCGCGTGGGTTTCTCGCCTCGAGCTGCCAACAGCCTGCCACCAGCTGCAGAGCCCCTCACAGGCCAACCGCCAAGGTCACCGTCCCGTGGGTCATCTCCTCTGCTGCTCCTTCTCAAAAACAGGGGATGGTCTCCCTGTTTTCTGGTCCCTGGAGTCTGTAATCCTTCGAGCCTGCTGTCAAACGCAGGAGCTGCCATCTTGGGCCCAGAACTCACGTTGCAGGATTTTAAAATAAACCTCCATTGGCTCCATTAACAGGCCACTTAAAGCCTATACAAAGCCATGGGTAGTTGAATTGGGTGGTAGAACCCTGCAGAGCAGCACTTTTTCTCCTCTCCTCGCTTCCTGTGGGTCTGCATAAGTGGCAGCACTGCCATTACAGCAGCATCTTCTCCATAAATAAAGAGCTACTCTGTCTTGGTGGGCTTAAACTCGTGACAACGGGTTGAAATTTATCCCAGGCTACCATGGAGACATGGTGCTGCTGCTCTGTCTGAGATTCTTAAATTTTCACTGGGCAGAAGCGAATACCAGGTGACTGGAGGATGGCAAATGTAGTCAACGTATCATTAATCATCCACTTTGTATGGAAAAATATAAAATTATGTAAGGATTTGATGGGAGATTATTTCCATTGTCAAGTGAGAAGATAACTGCGGGTCAAAGCCTCAAATTGTGGGAGAATAGATTTAAGATTGAGTTGAAGAGAGAACTTCTCCCAGAGAGCAGTGAATCTTTTGCAGATAGACTGATGTTTGAATAATTTTGGAATTGGGAATTTATAGGAAATGGGCAGGTAAATGGACCCAAGTCCACGGACAGATCACCTAACCCTAATGACAGAACAGGCTCAAAGTATCAGATGGCTGACTCCTGCTATTTCTTGTATATCACACACAAATTTAGTTCCAATTGATTTCCATTACTTTGGTTCCCCACCTTCTGTGTGAATATATTACAGGTACTCCCCATCCCATGTCCATGTTCCATTCTGGCTGACCGATCGTATCTCGGAATGGATGCACGTTGGAATGGCCCTGTATTCCTGTTATAGTTTGTCAAATACAACATGGCAGCCTCCAAGGCCAGATCTTGTGAGAGGTTGGTCACCAGCCAGTTCTTGCAAGAGGCGCCATATTCCATATATATGCCCAATTTTCATCGTAATCGCTTACATTTTTTCTTTCATTTTGGGGCTCCTCTTTTAGTGATGTCAAGGAAATGTGCTTTGACAGACCCAACACAATGTAGGTTGCGAGGTTACACTGGTGCCCCTAGTTACCCGGCACCACCTTGGGCTCCCAGCAAGAGTGGGGACAACAGGCTCCTGGCAGAAGCAGGGATGCTTGCCTCCAGGAAGGGTCAAGGGAGGCTACAACCTGTCCAATATTTCTTTTAAATTTTGGTCGCACGTGCGATGGACATAAGTTGCATAGGTTGTAATTTGGAGAGTACCTCCAACCTTATGCAACAATTAATGTTAGTTAGCCCCAATGATTAGTTTTTGGAAATCAAATATATATCTATAGTGATGAACCAAATCTGTAATTTAATGGTGAATTTGGCATCAATCAGAATGTTGGGATAGCAAATGCAAAATATTTCCCATGAATGTTTTCCTTTTAGTGAAGCTGAACTTTTTCAACACTTAGATTTATGATAATTAACAGCTTAATGAACTTGTATTTAAAATGTCAATACAGTATTTTTAAAAAAAGAGGTTTTGACACAATGCTCTTTCTTTATTAGAAAGCTTGCTGGAATTGATCTTGGCAGAAATCAAACTATGAAACGGGATACATGCTGTATGGTGGGATTGAACAGTATAGTGCTGTCAGCACCCTCTAATCAAGATGAAACCACATTCTGGAAGACAGTAATGGGAAAGATGCAAGCATATTGAAGAGATATAAATTCATGAAGAGGTTTCAAGGAGAGGATTATGCAAGAGAGTTCCAGAGACAAACTTCAGTTTGGAAGGTTGTCACCTTTCAATTCAAACATTACTCTTTCAGGCAGAACAGTACACGACAAGAGTTTTCATTAATTTTAATTTTATTATTTGTTACGTTATATAGTGACAAGGACCACCCCTCAGCACCCCCATGACCCCTGATGATCCTATTCTGTCCCTAGCCAAGGATGTCATGCGGGCTGCCTTGAGGAGAGTGAATCCAAAGAAAGCATTCTGTCCAGATGGAGTATCCAGCCAAGTATTAAAAATCTGTGCTGACCAACTTACCAATGTATTCACGGATTATCTTCAACATTGCACTCTGGCAGGGTGTTTCAAACAAGCATCAATTATTCTGGTGCCCAAACAGAGCAAAGGAATCTGCCTTTTCAACCAGTAGCACTTAAGTCAATAGTGATAAAGTATCTTGAAAGGCTGGCGTTGAAGCAAATCAACTCCCATCTGAGCAGCGACACGGATCCGTTCTAATTCACCTATTATAGCAATAGGTCTACGGTGGATGCCATCTCATTGGCATCAACAACAAAGCTCTGGAACACCTGGACATCGCATTTATCAGGATGCTCTATATTGACTACAGTTCGGCATTTAACACCATCACCCCCTCAAAACTGATCAGCTGACTCCAACTCAACACTCCACTGTGTAAATGGATCCTGGATTTCCTTACCTCCAGTCCACAATCAGTGAAGATTGGCAAGAACATCTATTCCACAATCTCCATCAGTACCAGAGCACCACAGGGCTGAGTTCTTAGCCCCTGCTCTACTCACTTTACACCTATGATTGAGTGACTCGGTAGGACAATCCCACCACCCTCAAATTTGCTGAAGATATCACTTACAATGATCAGAATCTATTTTGAATAAAGGTAAGTTGGGGGTCTACCTGTACCAATGTGATTTCTTTTCCTTGTCTGAAGGAAATGCTTTGTCCAATCAGCACATGCAGATCACTTCCCACACCACCATCCCTCTTAAATGTTATCATTTCAGTGCTCCTCTTGTAGTGACGTCAGGAAAACACGCTTTGTCTGGCCCAACGCCTTTCTTTTAAAAAAAAGGTGATTTGGAACACACATGCAGATTGCCATTGCTAGGGAGGGAGAGAGTGATTGAAGAGGGAGAGAGAGTGGCGCACGTGTTCCAAATCACAAAGTATTGTCGCTGCTGCCATAGTTACCAGATGTCATCTCGGGCTCCCAGGTGCTGGATTGTTGACCTCCCACCTCTGCCAGGAGGCTCCCAGCAGGAGCAGATAAGAAGACGACCTGTACAGGTAGACTTGCAATAATTTCACCTTACTATGCAAGTTGCGGAACAGAACCCCATTGTAAGCCAGGATCTATCTGTAGCAGTGAGAACACAGTGTGTGCTGGGTGGTGCATATAAAAAAGATGAGTTGGCATACAGGAAGATCGAAAATTTGGCTGAATGGTGCACTCAATGTCACCAAAACCCAGGAGCTGAAGGGAAAACCACAGGTGTACAATCCAGATATCATTGGGGAATCAGAAGTAGAGAGGGTGAGCAAATTTAAGTTCTCGAGAGTTACTACCGTGGACTTTCCTGGACCCAACACACTAATGGCATAGTGAAGAAAGCACATCAGCTCCTCTACTTCCTCAGGTATTTGCAGAGATTTGGTATGGCATCAGAAACTCTGGCAAATTTCTACAGATGTGTGGTGGAAAGTGTGCTGACTGGCTGGATATGGGGACACCAATACCCCTGAGCATAGAGCCCACCAAAAGATTGTAGACACTGCCCAGGACATCACAGGCAAAATCCTCCCCAGCATCAACATCTACATTGAACACTGCCCTTGAAGAGCAGCAGCAATCATCAAGGATCCAGCACCTGCTTGGAGCACCTACACCTCTTTCCTGATGGATTCACACCACCAGATTCAGGAACAGCTCATCAACAACAAATTCAATCAGGGACTAATTTAAGGACTCTTACTTTTGCATTTTATTGACTTTTTAAAAAATTCTCTGTATTGGACAGTTTGTTCGCATTTTGATATCTGATTACATTTATTTGTTTCTTTCTTTGGCTTGGCTTCGCGGACGAAGATTTATGGAGGGAGTAAAAGTCCACGTCAGCTGCAGGCTCGATTGTGGCTGACAAGTCCGATGCGGGACAGACAGACACGGTTGCAGCGGAAAATTGGTTGGTTGGGGTTGGGTTTTTCCTCCTTTGCCTTTTGTCAGTGAGGTGGGCTCTGCGGTCTTCTTCAAAGGAGGTTGCTGCCCGCCGAACTGTGAGGCGCCAAGATGCACGGTTTGAGGCGATATCAGCCCATTGGCAGTGGTCAATGTGGCAGGCACCAAGAGATTTCTTTAGGCAGTCCTTGTACCTCTTCTTTGGTGCACCTCTGTCACGGTGGCCAGTGGAGAACTCGCCATATAACACGATCTTGGGAAGGCGATGGTCCTCCATTCTGGAGACGTGACCCACCCAGCGCAGCTGGATCTTCAGCAGCATAGACTCAATGCTGTCGGCCTCTGCCATCTCGAGTACTTCGATGTTAGGGATGAAGTCGCTCCAATGAATGTTGAGGATGGAGCGGAGACATCGCTGGTGGAAGCATTCTAGGAGCCGTAGGTGATGCCGGTAGAGGACCCATGATTCGGAGCCGAACAGGAGTGTGGGTATGACAACGGCTCTGTATACGCTAATCTTTGTGAGGTTTTTCAGTTGGTTGTTTTTTCAGACTCTTTTGTGTAGTCTTCCAAAGGCACTATTTGCCTTGGAGAGTCTGTTGTCTATGCTGTCGATCCTTGCATCTGATGAAATGGTGCAGCCGAGATAGGTAAACTGGCTGACCGTTTTGAGTTTTGTGTGCCCGATGGAGATGTGGGGGGGCTGGTAGTCATGGTGGGGAGCTGGCTGATGGAGGACCTCCGTTTTCTTCAGGCTGACTTCCAGGCCAAACATTTTGGCAGTTTCCGCAAAACAGGACGTCAAGCGCTGAAGACCTTGTTTACCTGTGCACATTCTGTACAATTGTTTTTGAATTACCAATAAGTAGTATTCTGCCTCACTGAGTAAAAAGAATCTCAGGGTTGTATGTTTTGCCATGCATGCACTCTTGACAATCAATATGAAAACTGAAATACAAAGGCAGACTAGCAGGTTAAATTCTAGCATTCATACAGTGGAACAATTTAGAGAAAAGGATCAATCAGTGCAAAGCAAGGTCAACATGAGAACACAGTTGCCTTAAACTCCACAAAATGCGCGTTTTTATTGCAGGGTTTATGTAATAGTAGCGAAACCAGCTTTAAAATCCTCCACATGCAATGGATGCCTGGGATCACAGGCCTCAGGCTCCAGCCCAGGCTGACGTGAACACAAAAACCGGTCGACGATCAGCCACGGAACCTGCACTCGCCCATCCCCATCCCCATCCCCATCCCCATCCCCTCCCCCTCCCCCTCTCCTTCTCGGCGTTGGAAACGGAGCCCCTCGCTCCAGCCGCCCTTACCTCGCAAACGATTTCCCCGGGACAGTCACGACCCAACGCGCGGCCTGGCAGAGCGGACCGGAAGAAGGTCAACCCGACCGGAAGTGGGGCACTCACCGCCCCGAGGGGAGGGGGGAGGACGCGGACGTCGGGGGGGCCTTCAATATGTCTGCAACCGGCTCGTCGGCCTGACGCCATTATTCTTGACACCCGCGGCAGTTTAAAGCCCCATTGTTGAGTTTGACAGGCATAATATGTGTCAGGGCCGCTTTCATTGACCGCCCGCTGGGCCGCGCCTGGCAGGAGTTATCGGCCCGGGACCTGCGGCCGCCATGAGGTACAACGAGAAGGAGCTGGTGTGTCTCTCCAGACAGCCGGCGGAGAAAGCGGCCGAGCTCGTTATGAGGGGCCCAAAGCGAAGCGATGGTAAGGACATAAAAATCTGCAGACACCGCGGTTGAAGTAAAAGCACAAAGCTGGAGAAACTCCAGCACTTTAATCGCAAATATAAAGGTGCATAATCAACAGACAGTTAATGGGATATGATAAAAGGAAAGGTGAGCACTGATTTTGGCTCGGAAAGAGAGACAGCTGGTGGAAAGGTGACAGGGGAACAAGAAGGAGGGATTAACGAAACTGGAGAAGAAGGTGCAGTGATTCTCAAACTTTTTCTTTCCACTCACATACTTTAAACAATCCCTATGCTCTGTGATTAGTAAGGGATTGCTGACGGTGGTATGTGAGTGGGAAGGGAAGGTTGAGACCCACTGCTCTGGATCCAATTGCTACTGAAATATTTTGCTTGAGAAAAATCGTCATTGGCCCATTTCCTTTGGAGCTGTGAAACCGTGCACATAAGCAGTCAATTCCGTGCTATTAAAGCAGTGGTTTTCAAATCTTTTTCTTTCCACTCACATACCACCTTAAGCAATCCCTTACTAATCACAGAGTGGTATGTGAGTGGAAAGAAAAAGTTGAGAACCATTGGGTTAGAGGATGTCCAGACAGAAGATGAGGTGTTGTTCCTCTAATTTACAGGTCGTATCAGTCTGGAAATGCATGAAACCATGCACAGATATATCAGCTAGGGAATGAGTTGAGTCATTGAAATGGGTGGACATTTCAGGCCTGATCCCTTCTTCAAAAAGCAGGAAGGTGTCTGTATAAAGACTGGAGAGATAAAGGGGAAGAATGGGAGGAAGAGGAATCCAGACCAACTGACAAAAGATATAATAAGAGGAAAGATGAACATTGATTTTGCCTCTGAAAGGGGTTGGAAAAAAGGGGGGGGAGAGAGAGAGAGCTGAGTGAAAGGAGACAGGGTGAGGTTTAATGGAAACTAAAGAAGTTGATGTTAATGCCATCCATTTGGAGGGTGCCAGTTGGAAGATGAGGTGTTGTTCCTCCAATTTGTGGGTGGTCTCAGTTTGGCAGTGCATAAGATCGTAGACAGACACATCAGCAAAGTGGCTGGAGGAGTGATAGGGGAATACAGTTCTTTTATAAGAATAGAAAACACTGAATGTTCAGAATAGTTATCATCTGTGGCAAAAGATTTTTTTCTGTCTGACCTTTGCAAATGCAACATCCAAAGTTGAACATCCAAAGTCCAACACCAAGTTATAATTAGCCATTAACTATTCAAACCATTCCGTTTTTATTTGCTAATGCAACTTGCTGGGTTTCAATCACCTGTCTCGAATTGCTTCTTGAGCTGACTGGAATGCTCGGCCATTTCAGTGGGACTAAAGTGAAAGGACAATCAGGAGTCATACACAAGGACAGCAAATTTAATTTCCTGAAGTTCGTTAGAGATCGAGATGCTTATTTGGTCATGCTTAGTTATAATAACTTTTTATTTGAGATTAATATAAATAAAATATTTTGAAATTTCCCATTTGTGTAGTTTATTGGATTATTAGTGTTAATGGATTGATTGTTACAGTATGTTTCCGATTATCCAAAATGTTTGGGACCGGATGTTTTTTGGTTAACCGGATTTTTTGAGCAACTTAAAGCACCCCAGTTTAACTGTATCAGCAGTTAAACAACAAGAAAAATCAACGGAAGGATTTTCAAGCATGAAATAATGTTTAATTCTTCCCAAACAACTGCTTACAAAATAAGATAAATGCATAAATTTAAGAAAAGATGATTTTTTTTTTAGACTCAAAATTTCAGGTAACTGAGAATTTTGTTTGTGGTTTTTGGATAATCAGAAGCGTTCTGTATATACATTGTGAAACTCTTGCTGAAGCTGAAAGGTACTTTGTTTTTTTTTAAAAACAACTAAGAAAACTATAATAGTAGTGAAACAAAGACTTGCAGATGGCGTGATTGTAGTTAATACACAAAAGTGCTGGAGAAACTCAGCAGGTCACAGGAGGCAAGGCAAATATGTATGACCAAAATGAGGCACCCCGAGAGGGCTGTGAGGGGCCGCCACAAGATGATGTTATAGTATATTTGATGAGACCAGAAATATCGCTAAATAAGTTGATCGAGAGATTAAAATAGTATGGACTAGTATCAGGTTATAAAGTCAACGTTGGCAAAAGTGAGGTGATGCCTACAGTGGATATGGATTGTTCTTAGTTAAAAAATTGACAAAATTTAAATGGCAAAATGATGCAATTAAATATTTGGGAATAAAAATTAATAGAAATATTAATAATTTGTTTTAAGTTAAATTATTTGCCATTATTTAAAAAAAGTTGGAAGAGGATTTGAGAAGATGGAAAAATTTACCAATAATAGGATGAGTGAATTGTATTAAAATGAATATTTTTCTGAGTTTACAATATTTATTTCAATCGTTAACTATTCATGTACCAAATTCATTCTTTCGCAGTTTGAATAAAATAATATGAAAGTTTATTTGGAAAGGCAAGATGGCAAGAATTGGTGTGGAAAAATTAACATGGAAATTTGATCAGGGAGGACTAAAATTATCAAATTTTAAGAATTATTTCAAAGCAGCTCAATTGAGATTTTTGTCCTCCTGTTATCAAAGGGGTGAAAAAGCAGCTTGGGTTCAGATTGAAATGAATAAAATTGGTGAATTTATCCTAGAGCAAATTCTGTATAAATGGAATAGTGAGTTGTTCAAAGGAACTAAGGAGTCATTAGTTTTAAAACATTTATTCAAATATGGAATGGAATTTAAAAATTGCCAAATATGGAATGGAATTAAAAATTGCCAAAAATGTTGTCAAACAAAACCAACTTCTTCCATTTATTTTGAATAATTCCTTATTTGATAATTGGTATAGTGAAGGTTTACAGAGGATAAAAGATCGTTTCTTAGGATTTTTAAAAACTTTTGACCAATTAAAAGATAAATACAATATACATAACAATACAATTTTTGCATATTATCAATTAAAATCTTATTTGAAATAGAAATTGGGAACTGATTTGAGACTTCCAAAATGAAGTCAATTTGAAGATATAATAACAGATACATTTATGGTTAAAAAAATTATTACTAATATGTATATAAAATTACAAGAAACCACAAAGAAAAAAGATTTATACCTTTAGAAAAAGTTACATATAGTTTAAGAAATCGAGTTGAAAATTTTTATAGTATTTGGAAGCCATATATGGATTTTATGAATACGTTTCTGTCCACCTTATCCACCCCTCTCAATTAGAAATAATAATAATTAATGAACATGTATATGATAATGCTGTTGTATATGTAGTAGTAGGTGTCTCTTTTCTCTTTTTTTCTTACTTTTGGGAGGGAGGGGGGGTTGGGGAGAAAATTTAAAAGTTCTTTTTTTCTATCACTACATATGATCAAACGATTAATGTTGTATTCGTTGAAATTTTTCTGTCTGTATTGATGCAAATGACAAATAAAATCTTCCCAAAAAAATGGGTCAAGGATGGTAATTTTTCAGATAATATTTGCATGTTCCTTTTATTCAGCTGCAAAATGTCGGCTGGTGAAGCTAGTTGTCAACTTCCTTTTCTACTTCAGAATTGACGAAGAGGAGGTAAGATTGCTTCAAAGTTTGGTTAGTGTGCAGATCATTTGTCACACTTTTATCCATGAATTTACAATTACCAACCTTCTATCAGAAACTGCCCTGTCGATGGCACCGCAAATGCACAATTCTTCTGCAGAAATGTTTTGCTGCCTGTTGGCACTCAAATAAAAGCCTTCCGTACACGATGAAAACCAGCCAGCGTTGGCATGCTTATTGTAATCCCTGTTCTGGGTAGCTTTTCGTGAATTTTTATCTAGTCAACTGTCATAACTCTACAATTTTCCAATCTCTCATTCTTTTCATCCTTCTTGTCCTGTGTGCTCAAACTCCCCTAAATGCTTCATGATCCAAGCTGCATCACTGTGAATCCTTGATGCTCCAAGTGCCAGCTACATCAGCCCATGCGTAGATCACCCTCCCAGCATTTCTTCAATAGCCTAACTTCATGAGAGCACAAACTATAATACCTGCTTTTCTGCTTGACATTTTGAAAGTGTTGGTTAATGAGTTGTGTCCAAAGAATAGTTCAGAGGTATCAAGATGAAAATAAAATAATGTATGGCCTGTTTTATTTTTAGGCACCAACTTGCAGAAAGCAAACTGTGTTTAATATTTGACAACTTACCTGCTCCACATTGTTGTACAGTAGAATTTGGGCCAAACTTTCATAGTTAGTTAAAAAGTGTTAATATACCGATGTTGTCTATTTATATAGCCTGTTGGTGCCTTGTTACTTGAGCAGTGTAAAATCCAAAAGGAAGATGACACTGGCTTCTCATTAGGTAACTTGAATTTTACTTCTATTTTCTTTTCATAATAACTTGCAGATGAACTTGGATAATTATGAAATTCTTTTGAAATGTGATGCATATGAATGTTACTATTGAAATACAGCACCAACCAGATACGGAACTCTGGCTTTTCTGTTACTCTCAGGCTTCCTCCTGACTTTTTTATATTCACCTCGATGAGCCAAACTTGATTTACAGGGGTCTCAGAGCCAGCACCACCAGGCTGAGAAACAGTGAGAAGGCTGAACATCCAAAGGAACTGCTCACACCAAACATCCGAGAGATTGATAGTTACAAAACACTATTTATTTATTTGGATGTATGTATGAATACTTGTTCTGCATATATATTGTTTGTCATGTCTGTGTCTGTAACATGTAATGTCTGGTTGTGTGTCTGCATGTTTTGCACTAAGGAACAGAGAACACTGCATTGTACTAGTGGAATCACATGACAATAAACTTGAAGTAAAACACAAGGCTGGAGAAACTCAGCCGGTCAAACAGCGGACTCGATAGAGCAAAGGTAAAGATGCATCGCCAAACGTTTTAGGCTTGAGCCCTTCATCAAGGTGTGGAAAAACCAAGGTTCAAGTGCCTGCTAACATTTTTCCATTCCTTGATGAAGGGCTCAAACCTGAAACATTGGTTATGTATCTTTAACTTTACTATATAAAGTACACTGTCTGAACTGCTGAGTTTCTCCACCATTGTGTTTTCACTTCAACCACAGTGTTTACAGACTTCCATGTTTTACTTTTAACAATAAACTTGATTTTCTTTAGCCACACCCTATGACTGGATATTGGAATACATTTCCACTTCGTGCAAACCTTGTCACCAGTTGCTCATGATGCTTACTTGTTACGGGGAAACATTTCAGAAATACTTACCGGTAGTTAATCCCCAAAACCATTTGCATTTCCCGCTCCCTTCATGGATTTTGAATGGGGTTGCCTTGTGATAGTGGTATTTGTGCCAAAAATGTACATCTGTGGATAAAGAAACAAAGAAATTAACATTCTCTGTGTGCTTATTGTGTATTGTGGTGCAGAGAAATGCTGTTTTGTCTGGTTGTACGTGTACAGTTGGATGATAATGAACTTGAACTAATAAAAGGCTTCTTGAGGAGTAAAAAAAAGCGTGTAGTTTGGGGGAAAGAGAGTTTTATTTTATTACGGAGGGGGAGGTAGTGATTGTAAAAATGTTGGTTTTCTTTACAGTTATCCTTGTGTTGATATTCCTTATCACTTCAACTGCCATCTGTTTCCAAAAGTATGATTCTGTAGAAAAAGAATGTCGGGATCTTCTGCCCAGGTGCTAATGTTCAAGGCTACATTTTTTTGCTTTTATTACTGCTGCACCACTCGTGTATCATTTCTGATAACTAGAAAGAGCACCTGAGTTTAATATTATCAAGTTTATTTAAGGAATGTCCACAATAAGCAATGAGGTTTCTCGCATCATATTCATAATTCTGCAATCTGATTTATTTATATATACAGGGAAACTCCAAATTTAAGCTTTTTTATCTTAAATAACAGCAGTTATGTCTGGCTGCAAAATTGTTTTATAGAGGCAACAGTTTGCCTCATTTTTTTTAATTATACATTCCTGTATTATGTTCACTATCGCAGCTTCCGCCAGATTATGAGGCACATGCCTCGTACCTCCAGTGAATCGGTTCAATCCTGACCTCAGTCCTGAACGTCTGGAGTTTGATCATTCTCCGTGTCTGTGCGGGTTTCCTCTGCATGCTCCTGTTTTCTCCCTCATCCCGAAGATTGGTAGGTTAATGAGCCACTGTAAACTGCCCTTGGTGTATATTTAACTCTGACTATGAGTGGAGGAAAAAAGTAGGATTCAGTAGGTCTCTCGGATTCAGGAGCTGAATCATGTTTGTCTTCACTTTGCATGTTCTAAATTGAACTTCAAGTTTTTTCTTTTTGTTTAGTTCCCCATTCTGCAAGTAATGAGAATAGGAAAGATGTATATTGAAAGTGTGGCTCACTTATCTGAAGTTTATGAATGCAAGAAATGCTATCAGTGGAAAACATATTCCAGTCCTTTGGCATCTTTCTTCACTATCAGAAGTAGCATTGTGTGGAAAAGGACGGGGGGGTGGAGTGGCAGCGGCACTGTATGGATAAATTCAGACCGCGGGCCGTAGGTTTCCCACCTCTGGTTTAGCATAAACTAAACCCAGTATTTCCAGCTAATTAAAAACACAATGCTGGAGAAACTCAGCAGGCCAAACAGTGTACTTTATACAGCAAAGATACAAAATCAACACTTTGGGCTTGTGCCCTTCATTAAGGTACGAGTGAAATATAGGCTGTTGCCTTGACTTCAGAAACTGAGTTCAGGGAAAGTTAAATAGGTTAGGACTTTATTCTCTGGAGCGTAGAAGAATGAGGGGAGATTAAATAGAGGTATTTTCAAATTGAGGGGAAATAAACTGAGTAAAAATAAATAGGCTTTTTTCCACTGAGGGTAGGTGAGATACAAACCAGAGGACATGGGTTAAGTGTGAAAGGGGAAAAGTTTAGGGGTGACTTCTTCACACAGAAAGTGGTAGGGAGTGTGGAATGAGTTGCCAGCTGAAGTGGTGAATGTGGGCTCCATTTTAACACAAGAAGAATTTGGACAAGTATGGTCACTGGGACAAGACAAAAAAAGTAGTTTGACACAGACCAGACAGAAGGGCTGAAGGAGCCCGTTTCTGCGCTGTATTTTTCTGCTCTATATAAAAGTACACTGACCTGCTGAGTTTCACCAACATCGTGTTTTTACTTCAACCACACTGTCTGCAGACTTTCATGTTTTTATTTCTAGCTAATTTGATTAGAACAAGTGTGTCACAATTGAAAAGATAAATGAATTGAGCAAAAAAATTTGACTAATGCAGGGTTTTTTTTCATGTGGCTGAGCTATATCAGTGCTGAGTGGTGGTCACAAAAATCAGTTTAATTTGATTCCACTACGGTTAATTTTGATTACAGTATTTGTGGATGAGCCAGAAAGAAAATATTCATTTTTGTGTGAAACGACAGAGGAATGTGAGGAATGGATTGAAGCTTTGACAAAAGCCAGGTAGGTATAAACTGTTTCTTTTTACCATGTATACCATTGTACAGGGTGACCCCTGGAATTTCCACCTAAAATGGAAGGTTTTGAGTGATACCCTTTGTATAAGACAAGCCCCCTCCCCAAATCTGGCACTTCTGCTGACTTTAACAATTTTTGTTTAAAATCAAATCACAATATTTTAATAACAATTTATAATTTGAATGTTAAAATTTTATTTGTCTATTTTAAAATAAACGACTGTCAGCTCCTGAACAGGCCATTTAAAACCGTACAGAGCCAACAGCAGTGGGACTGGGCAGATGGAACCCACAAAGAAGTGCTGGGTCTTCACAAATAACTAACAGGCCATGTGCGAGTTTGCATTGGAGCCTGCAGGAAGATGGCAGCAGTGTTGTGACTTTATTTTTAAGGCAAGAATTTTGGACCTTTTATATAGGACGACCTGATTTTAAGGAAAATATTTAAGTTTTGAGTATAGACCTATACGATGGCATATATCTATTCCCCATTCTTATTTTTTTTCTGTAGGCATCTAGCATTGAGGGCATAGGTTTCTTGTATGAAAGATGCAATACACCCACTCTAAAGTCACCATTAATAGAAATGAATTGTAAATGTGCTTAAATTAAATGTAATCAAATGAATGCCTCTTCTGACTGCTGTAGAATGGATTCATATCAGAGGTCCTGAATTTAACATCATTTAACCATCTCAAAATGTCTCTTGGATTGTGACCAACAGATAAGTTCAGTGAGAGTTGGCAGTAATGAATATTGACAGTGCGGGGAAGTTTATGGAAAGTTCCTGAAAAAAATATATATATTTCCAATCCATTCCATGTTTTAGTAGCAAGTTATCTATCATGCAGAATTATAAGAGCAATTAATTTCATGTTCCATCACTCAAAATAATGAACGGCCTGACTGCTAATCCATTTGCAGGACTACCTTTTTTCAATAAAACGTGGAAATCCTGAACTTAATGACGAATTTGAAATGCCGAATCTATCAGTTTTATCTGCCTTCAGATTCCACATAGATTCTCTTGCCTTGTAGAGATTCCCCAGCATTTGCACTGTGGATTCTCCTTTCTGATTCCAGTGAGGTTTGTAGGTCTGCAGGCAAGAAATCAGTGGGAAAAAAAAAAGTTCTCCTTTAAATTTACTTTTTTTTTAAGCTAATTCAGGTTTGTAACATTTTGAATACAATTTAAAATATTTGAATTACTACTTTAATTGCCTCTGAATGTCATAGTCATGAGACATTTAAGATTTTCTGTTGCTTTGACAGTCAGCAAGGCTGGGGTGCTGCTTTGACAACTGTCAGATTTTGTTGGGTAAGAATTTTTTTGATTGTCAAGGAAGATCGTGCTGCCTCTCAGTGCAGATTGCTGTTGTCCTACTTAAAGCTAACTCACCATTTCTACTCATGGATGCCGACTGACCTGCTGCGTTCCTCCAACCATTTGTCACTTGATCAAGATTCTAGCATCTGCAACCTTCTATCCTGACTAATTTAAGAGCAAGCATGGGCAGATAATTAGCCCAAAGAAATAAGATTTTGGCTACCTCGAAAACCAGTTGGACTTGTTTAAATCTCAATAGATTTTAATTGCTCTTTTTGTTTGTTTTTCAGCTATGAGTACATGAGGAAAAGTTTAATCTTTTACCGAAATGAAATTAAGAAAATAACTGGAAAAGTGAGTTTTCTATTAATCTTTATTGCTATTAATATCATTCTGTTGATAATTATAATTGTTTAATTATTCCTTTAATATGGGGGGTGATCTGTAGGAGCTAACTGTTCGCTGATGTTTCTACACACCCCAAAACAATCCAAGAGCATTTTGCTCAACGTTCCCTCAATTACAATTCTCTCGGGACATCAATTTTTGGTCAGTTTAATTAAAAGTTAGAAAAAGTCATGAAGGTTGTTAATAATTTTTAAATTGATAGAATAACATCAGGACTTCATTGTACAGAAAGAAGCCATTCAATTTGCTTGGGTATACCAGCTGTTTCCTTGTTACTCAAATCTTGTAGTGGGTGGGGGTATAGAGAGGATTTTAAATTTGAAGCTTTTTTTTTGCAAACACACAGATTAGGTGCAGGAGAATGTCATTTAAATCTTTTAGTTTGTAGGATCTTCTCTACATTCTCCACCTCCAAAAACCTTTCACCACCTTTCTTATCAAGAATCTATTTCTTCCTTAAAAATATCCCACCTAATAGCTCCATTGGGTTGGTGGGGGTGTGGAGGGCTGAAGCTCATTGATGGTACTGACAGTAGAGTTTTAAATTCCTAGGATTAAACACTTTCAGTGATGTCTTGGTCCACCCTCATCGACGCAATGGACAAGAAATAAAGCCAGTGCCTGTGTGATAGTACAGATCTATCACCAATGTACATAGTGTATATAGTTACTGTATCTAGACTGTGCTTACAGCGATTGGCTGAGAGCTAAGCCACACCTATTGTTTGGGCCTTAAAGGGTTGTGTCCCTAGCCAGGTCGGATCATTCCGGACTGGTCGGCCACCTGTGAAGAGCTCCGGTCTTTTGCTAATAAAAGCCTTGGTTTGGATCAACAAGTCTTTGGTTCTTTCGACGAGCTCTTATTTGACTCTGGGTCAACTGACAGTTTTATCCAGCCAGATCTGGCCCTCCGTTGGGGACTTGACATTATCCCCACTACCCAGAGGATCTCATTAGCGACGAGGTCGCACTCGACTGGGATAAAGGGGTATTGCATCGCCACGCTGGAAGTACAGGGCGTGACGGTCACCCACTTTAAATTATTCGTCCTTCCCCAATTGTGCGCCCCAGTGTTGCTGGGATTAGACTTCCAGTGTCAGTTCCAAACGGTGTCCCTACACTTTGGGGGACCCCACGCCCCCCTCTCGGTCTGCCATCGCCCCACTCCCAAAGCACCCGAGCAACCCGCCCCCGTGCCCCGGGGCCAATCCTGCGGCCTTTCCACACTCCGGATTGCCCCGCCAGCACTCTTCGCAAACCTCACCCCTGGCTGGAAGCCTGTGGCCACCAAAAGTCGGCAATATAGTTACGAAAACAGGC
This sequence comes from Narcine bancroftii, assembly GCF_036971445.1. Taxonomy (NCBI): domain Eukaryota; kingdom Metazoa; phylum Chordata; class Chondrichthyes; order Torpediniformes; family Narcinidae; genus Narcine; species Narcine bancroftii. The sequence continues at coordinate 301,370,777 of NC_091471.1, forward strand.
AATTCATTAGGAGTGAGGTGCGTAGATTGCTGGATGAGGGCATCATCGAACCCAGTTCAAGCCCCTGGAGAGCCCAGGTGGTGGTTGTCAAGAATGGGGAAAAACTACGGATGGTGGTCGACTATAGCCAGACCATTAACCGCTTCACACTCCTGGATGCGTACCCCCTGCCACGCATCACGGATGTGGTGAACCAGATCGCCCAGTACCGCATTTTCTCCACTATTGACCTACGTTCGGCCTACCACCAGCTCCCGATCCGCTGCGAGGACCGACCATTCACGGCCTTTGAAGCGAATGGGCGGCTATATCAATTTCTCAGGGTACCATTCGGGGTCACAAATGGTGTCGCGGTCTTCCAGCGGGAAATGGACAGGATGGTGGACCAGAACGGGCTAACCGCTTCCTTCCCGTATCTGGACAATATCACCATCTGCGGCCACGACATGCAGGACCATGACGCCAACCTAGACAAATTTCTTCAAACTGCCCGTCAGCTAAACCTGACTTACAATTTGGACAAGTGTGTTTTCCGGACCACACGACTCGCTATTCTAGGTTGTGTGGTGGAAAACGGGATAGTCATGCCAGATCCTGACCGCATGCGTCCCTTAATGGACTTACCCCCCCCACATACCCAGAAAGCTCTCAAACGCTGCCTGGGCCTTTTCTCGTATTATGCCCAATGGGTTCCAAACTACGCCGACAAGGCACGTCCTCTTATCAAGACCACCTCTTTTCCCCTCTCGACCGAAGCCACAGCGGCTTTCGATCGAATCAAATCTGACATCGCTGCTGCGACGCTGCACGCGATCGATGAGTCTGTCCCGTTTCAAGTCGAGAGCGATGCATCCGACTTCGCCCTGGCAGCCACCTTGAACCAGGCCGGTCGGCCTGTAGCCTTCTTCTCCAGAACCCTCCAGGGTCCGGAGAGTAGACACTCCTCGATCGAGAAGGAGGCCCAGGCCATAGTTGAAGCGGTACGTCGTTGGAGACATTACCTCGCTGGGAGGCGCTTTACACTGTTGACTGATCAACGCGCGGTCTCCTTCATGTTCAGCAACACCCAGCGTGGTAAGATAAAAAACGACAAAATCACCAGATGGAGAATCGAACTCTCCACCTTTAACTATGACATCCTGTACCGGCCTGGTAAGCTCAACGACCCGCCTGACGCGCTCTCTAGGGGGACGTGCGCCAGCATACAGATGGACAGACTACGGAAACTCCATGAGGCGCTCTGTCATCCAGGGGTCACTAGGTTTGCTCACTTTGTCAAGGCGCGCAACTTACCCTACACAGTTGAGGAGATCCGCTCCATGACCCGAGCCTGTTCGGTGTGCGCCGAATGCAAGCCCCACTTCTTCCGTCCGGATAACTCCCACGTCATCAAAGCCACCCGCCCCTTCGAGCGTCTTAGCGTAGACTTTAAGGGACCCCTACCGTCGACCAACCGTAATACCTACATCCTTACGGCCATCGACGAATACTCCCGCTTCCCATTCGCTGTGGCCTGCCCAGACACCACTGCCACCTCAGTGATACAGGCCCTTCACAGTATTTTCACCATCTTCGGGTACCCCAATTCCATCCACAGTGATAGGGGGTCCTCATTCATGAGTGCAGAGCTGCAACAGTACCTTCTGGAGTGTGGTATTGCTTCAAGCAGGACCACGAGCTATAACCCAAGCGGTAATGGCCAGGTCGAGAGGGAGAATGCCACCACATGGAGAGCGGTTACACTGGCTCTCCGGTCTAAAGGTCTCCCCACCTCTCACTGGCAGGAGGTTCTCACTAGTGCCTTACACTCCATCCGCTCCCTCCTATGTACTGCAACAAATGCCACCCCCCACGAAAGGATGTTCCTTTTCCCGAGGAAATCCGAATCGGGAACCACTGTACCGGCATGGCTCACCGTCCCTGGCCCTGTCCTTTTGCGACGCCACGTCCGGCACTCAAAGAACGACCCCTTGGTCGACCGAGTGACTCTACTCCACGCGAACCCACATTACGCATACGTGGAGTTCCCAGACGGGCGGGAGGACACTGTTTCGGTGCGGGACCTAGCTCAGGACGCGGTAGACCCAGCAAACCCCCCAACTCCTTATGCTCCAGGCCCCGTGCCGCAACAGAAGGACCAACAGCACCCCAATGACTCGGGCCACCCTGCCGACAAAACGACTGGGGAATTGAGCAACGGAGCAGTCGCACCCGATGAGCCCGCTGGCGACACCACTCCAGCGACCCCAATCCCGGCACCACGGCGGTCACGCCGGATGGTCAGACCCCCTGACCGCTACAGTCCTTGACCTACCCCTTCCTTTTCATTCTCTCCCTCGTTTTTGTTTTTTTTTTCCAGGGTCAATTCTCCAAGAAGGGGTGAATGTGATAGTACAGATCTATCACCAATGTACATAGTGTATATAGTTACTGTATCTAGACTGTGCTTACAGCGATTGGCTGAGAGCTAAGCCACACCTATTGTTTGGGCCTTAAAGGGTTGTGTCCCTAGCCAGGTCGGATCATTCCGGACTGGTCGGCCACCTGTGAAGAGCTCCGGTCTTTTGCTAATAAAAGCCTTGGTTTGGATCAACAAGTCTTTGGTTCTTTCGACGAGCTCTACAGCCTGTTCTTCCTCAGGAGCCTGAGGACATTGGGCATATCACCCGAGTCTCTCAACAACTTCTGCAGATGGATCACTGAAAGTAGCCTGTAAGGTCTAATCACGACATGGTGCAGGAACTGAAATATGGAAAAGCAGTCAAGTTTTAGTTTCTTCCGTACTTCTCTCCGACTCCATAAATAATATTGATGTTACATGAAAAGAAACAAGACTTTTACTTAAATGTGCTGTGGTCACCTGTGAGGAGCTGGGGGGTGGGGCATGGCATAGGGCCCGTGTTAAAAATGGCTGGTCAAGAAAGTCAGTTAAACAAAATTTGAAACCAGCATCCAGACTGAAGATCCTGCAGCTCAATTGTTATTATCCACGTTTGAAAGTTGAATGACCTTTGCAGGTTTCAAGTCTGGAAAAATTAACCAATGAAATGCCACAGTGTGACTTGTTTTTTTTTGGTATAATGCTTCTCTGTGCTCTGACTGCAGGATCCACTGGAACAGTATGGTATTTCAGAAGAAACAAGATTTCAAACCAGATCGTAGAGACCATAGTAAAGGGTACAGTGATTTCTCATGGTAACTATAGATTTTGTTCAGTTTGTGTCAACCTCTGAAATAATGAAACTAAATGCAACAATATTGAATTAACACACCAATCACCTTCCATCTGCAGGGCAGTGGAAAGCTAGAATCTATCTAATTAAAGATCAGTACAGTACGGTTCTGTTTAACTGAAAACCGATCAACTGAAATTCCAAATATACTAATGTTGTTTTGGGTGAGACATCACAAGTTGGGGAAAAAAAATACCATCCATGCTCATGGGGCTACAGAGAATCAGTTTTATAAAGGAAACATTTGTCCAGAGGTTACACATTGAAGGAAAGCATAGTTCTGATTATATATTTATAAAATTTCATTTTTTGCCATGAGTTACTGCAACTTGCATAGTGGTGTTCTCAGAATTTGAATACTATGCTCTCTCCTGACCTGCATGTTCCCCTCTCACCCCCATTTCCCCCCCCCCACCCCTTCTTGCTCACCTATCTAAGCCACTCTCTGTCAAATACTGTTTCATCAGGGTCGCTGAAATTCTGCTGGTGGACATTCACTGTACAATCTTATATCACTTACAGATGAAGTGAGACCTCTGGCTCGCAGGCAGGATTGTCGTCGATAGTGGGGGTGTCAGGAATTGGCAACAGCCTATACGAGTATTCTACGCATGCTACTGGATTGCTTTAGAGAAAATTCTTGAATATCCGTAAATTCCACTTAACTGAGATAGGTCCTGTTTGAAACATTTTGGATCATTAGAAACATACTGTAACAACGAAATCTGATATTGTCTTAAAGACAAGGGTCATTGAAATGATTTTCATTGTGAAAGGTAGTAGGCATTGGTGTCCTGCAGGGGTCAGTGTTGGCACCATTCACATAACACTGAAATTGTATGGTAAAGTCTGCAAGTTTGGCAGCATTGTACTCAGTGTGGATGGTGAAAAATTGCAGGAAGACCTACCTTGGACAGACAAGTGGCAGATGGGACTTTAACCAGGAAGTACATGATCAAAATTATTTTATTGTCATGTCATAAAAAGTGTATTGTTACACGAAATTGCCCAGGTGCCCTTTGCTGTCAGAAAAAGCAAAGGAGGGAAGACACTGATTTTGGCTCCAGTGTACACCAGGAACTTGTGCCTGGTGCTTGTACCAGACACAAGCTGCCATAGCCATTAGCGACAGCCGCCGTTTCCTGGAAATGCATATGGAAGTCGGCAATGGCGCACTCCAGAACCCCACTGTTAGTGGTAGAAACACCAAGAATCTGCACTGGTGTCGTCCCTGTTCAAGGGTGCGTACGGCCTTGCTGCTGGGATGCGTGGAGCCTGGGCCTTTGGGCATGACGCAGCACTAACCTCAATAGGGCGTCCACCCTAACAAAATGTCTGTGCGGGCAGCCACCCTGAAGGGATTGCTGAAATCCTCGTCGGCTAGCATGAACTTGATGTCTTAAGGCATCTGCTGGAGAAAAATTTGTTCAAAAAGCAGGTGGGGCTTATGGCCGTCTACGAGACCACAACCATCCTATGACTCTTGTTAATAGTAGCTGCGGCACCCAGGCAGATCACTCAACTTGAATCAATTTTGGCTCAAGCCTTCGTTTCCCAGCTCTGAATCCTGGCAGGGAACTAGTGTGAGCACTGAGTTTGGCACTGATCATCATGTCTGTGCATTAGAATGAAAATACTGTCCGCTCCACTGTAAGGCTTTGAGGGCTAAATCTTGCTAATGCTTGAAGAACCAGTAATGGTTGGTTTGATTGTTCTGAACTAATTTCAGGAAAACATTGCTGGCATTGGAGCCACCTCCACAGGCAAGGCCCGACAACTCAAAATTTTGGCACTTTCTAAGTTGTCTGGGAAAAGGAGCTGACAATTTACTATTGGACAAATGTGAAGATTGGGTGTAGTTTTTCTCACTTAAATTTGGCATGGAATGTGGCTGTCAGACACTAAAAGCAAGCCCAGTAGCTAACCATTTCCATCACTTATAACAAAGCAGTAGTGAGGTTGAAACTGCACATTGCTGTGGTCAGCCATGGTGTACTGTTCTGGTCAGTGAAAGCCATCATCAGAAAAGTGAGTTGTAAACATGTGTTTGTAATTAGGAGTGGACAGCACGATACAAACAAATCAATGGACTCAAGTTGGTTGAGAGGGTTCTTCTAAATTGAACCTTGAATGCTGGACATGAGGTAAAAGACATGAACTGCCTGAAAGCAAGCTAAATACTTATGCTTGAATTTGTAGCTATCCAGCATGCTGTTAATAAAGTAGATGGAAAAAAAAAACCCTGAAATAATTCTGGAAACTGTTACGTATTTTGATGGGGTCTGTTAGGCAAGAATAATCCACAAGGACAAAATATTTTCCCTGATTTCTACTTAGAAAGCACAGTAATACTCCTTACGCAGCGAATGACAGGCCCTCGGCTATATGTCGAATAGAGACCTAAGGATACAAATACATATTTCCCTGAAAGTGCTGCACAGGTAGATGAGGTGCTGTGAAAAGTGTTAAGCCTCACAGAGCATTGAGTAAAGGAGTTTGGATGTTGTGTTTCAGCCACCAGATTTTGGCATCTGGAATATTGTATGCAATTCTGGTTGCCCCACCACAGGGAAGAATACAATTAAACTGGGGACGGTGCAGAAAAGATTAGCAAGGATTGGAGGCCTGGAGTCAGAAGAGACTTAATAGGCTGGGACTATGTTCCCTGGAGATGAGGCTGAGGGGTAGCCTGACATAGACATAAAATTATGAGCACAGATTAATAGCCATAGTCTTTGACAGAATAAACTAGAGAGCAAGTTTAAGATGAGAGGGGAAAGATTTCAAGGGAACCTGAGGGACAGGTTTTTCAGAGTTCTGTGGATATGTGGAATTGCGGGTGAGGTCAAGAAGGCACCTTGGACAAGTTGGGCCAAAAGGCCTGTTGTATGCTATATAAGCTCTGAATCCAATACAGTATCTATTTGGAAATTCTAATGGTTCTGTATCTGGCTTCGTCCTCATTACCCACATATTGGCGTGGGCTGATTGCGTGTCCAGAGCTTGGACCATGAATGTAGATAGGTTTGCAGCTGAAACTGGGTCTGGAATGGGGACCAGGGTATGGGAAGGGTCAAAAGTGCTTGTATATGCTGAAACTCATCAGGGCTCTTTCCTACACTCCCTTTTAAATTCTCTAGGCTTACTGGTAAATATATTGTATAACATGCTTATATACAAAAATAAATGTCTTGGGATATTAATTAGTGTCCAAAAGGTCTGCCTAGCACAACCAAGGTGCCAGATTCTGTTTTATTACAAGTGCCAGTTTTCCCAAAACTGATGTAATTTACTGATCAAACAGGAAATAAGGTTCTAAGAGTCCTAAATTCACCTTTTTCTTTTCCAGATTCTGTTGGACCTGCTGCATTTTCTACTATATTTTTTATTTCTGCCCTTTTTTAGTAAAACTGATGTGTACGTGATTATAAAATCAGATGGGACACAGAGAAAAGTTGGTGTGCAAGTGGTTGTAATGGTGTTGTTAGATAAATAATTGGTGTATTTATATTTTGTATCAATTTCCAAAGGTTTTCGATGCATGCATGTAGATTCTTTGGGGTTTTTTTGTAGTAGACAATATCCAATGAACTCTTAACTGTGAACTTCAGCATTTCTGTTGGAATAAAGCATAAATGATCATTAAACTATTTAATTTTAAGCTCTGGTTGTGCATTTGCAACTTGAGGATCCTCGCATTTCTATTGTACTGAATCCATTATCAAATTGGGCTCTCTTTTACAACTGTATCAGATGCTGAACAAATCTCATGTTAAAATCAAGTATTCATTGTGGGGACAAATAGCTTTTGAGGGGGGAAAAAAGCAAAGGTAAATGCCATGCTGAAAATGAATGGTTGACTTATCATTAAAATCTGCTTTTGTTCATGATTCCTCAGTGTTATGGCATTTTTTCCTTTTACACGTGCAGGACAATATGGTCCAACCAAGATCCTTAAATGTACCTTTTTTCTTGTTCCTTCTGTCATCTAATTATCTTTTTTTGCCATTATCACTCCTGTCCTCCCATTCTTTCAGAATGAAGCTTTATTCATCACATTTGATTATTGTTCAAATGCAGTATCAGTTCCATCTTGACTGTTTACTCATCTCTACAGTCACTGCCTGATTTCAGATTTAGCATCTGTAGTGTTCTGGGTTGAAGCATTCTTCCTTTCCCTAAAGGGAGTTCTGTGATTATCACACATTCTGACCTGAACTTTTTGGCCTCTCCAGTTTTTTTTTCCCTTCCATATTTAATATCACTTCTTCCCTCCCACCCACCCCCTTACCTTAATCTCAGAGTCCACACCAGAAACATTGATTTATACCCATCGACTTCCTCCAGAATTTTTATTTTTAATTTGCAGTGTCCTGCCTGTTTTCTTGATTTAATGTTTGCTTCAATAGCCAATGAACTCTCAAAAACTCTGTCATGAGAAAACAGTTGAAATGCAAAACTGGGATCACTGCATCACATACAGCTACAAAAGGCTCATGACTAAAATAGGAACCTTAGATTTCATAAACAATGGTGTTGAGAATTGAGTTCTGCATCATGTCCATAAACTTATCCCACATGATTTTAATTCTGACCAGAAGGCAAAGGAGGGTAAAATTAAATCTTTACATTTGTCACTTTAAATGTCTCCAAATCCAAACAAAAACCCTTCACTGACCTGTTAAATTTCCCCAGTTAACCAGAGGCTTTGTAAATCATAGAATTGAAATGCCTCTTCTATTCTTCCAATTTTTCAGGATGCTCCAAATACACTGGACAAGTTTGGTCCATAAATTTGCTTCCTGAAGAAAAATTGGGGATTATGATAGACAACTTCAAGCTGAACACAAATATAATTTAAGATTTGCTGCATCACGTAGGAAGTTGGAGAAACATTAAATGAACTTTCATTTTGCATGTTTAATTGGATTAAGATTTTGACATTGTGTTAGATCAAACTGACCTAAAAATGTTTTGCTTCTGATTTTCGTGTCAATGTCCAACAAATAGGCCTGCATTGATGGATTCCAGTCGCCCTGATACTGCTTTTTCATGGCCGCAATGTCCTGGTGAAACCTTTCACCATGTTCGAAGAGACTGCACCAAGATCAGGGAAGAAATCCAAGAGCGAATGAAGAAAACGAAATTTCAATGAAATGTTGCACTTCATAGTTTTGTATACTCAAAATATAACCAGAAATCAGAAAAATGTTTTTTTTTAAATAAAGTACAGGATAGGAACATTTTAAGCTGATTTTTGTGATCAGCAGCCCAAAAACCATGAATACATCCGAAAGTGTCAGGAAGATAAATCTTGGTTTTCCATTGATATTCCTTCTATGCAAGTTGGAACTACATTGCTTGTATACTTTGAACACTAAAGCATATTTACTTGCATTTATATTGTTATTTTATGCAATTCATTGGAGCAAAAAAAAAATCAGACATTAACACACAGAAAACGTTATGGCCACAGACCGGATAAACAGATTTTAACTAAGTTTTAGAAACGGAATTCCAGATCATGTTTATTGATGATATGGAGTGTGGTTATAAGTACAAGATCTATCAATCACAGATTTTGTTTAACTAGGACAGTGATTCTGAACCTTTTTCTTTCCACTCACATTCCATCTTAAGTAATCCTTACTAACCTATGGTAACCTATGAAAAAAAATAGGTTGAGATCCACTGAATTAGGATGGATTGGATGTTAGAAGATTAATGGACCAGCTCATTGAATTTCAGATGCAAATGCTGGATTATCAGACAAGCAGGTAAATTGGTTCCCTTTACTGCTTGAATGTCTTTGAAAAATGTTTTTAAGCTCAAACAATTTATTGCTACATCTAGGGTACAATTACATGTAATGAAAAAAAATTGAGTTCTGTATACAAAGGTGCTCTCCAGCAATAAAGTGGCAAGGACCACCCGGAAATGTGGCTGTATTTGTCGCTTAATAGCTGCATTTAGAGTTGTATTTTTCTTTGCAATAATTGATACACATATTTAGAAATAAACAACTTTATTAAAAGCAAAAAAAAACAAACAAAAGCAAGATAAACGCCAGAGACAAAGGTCGAGACTAAATTAGGGTAAAAGGTGAAAAGCCAAGTTAAGGAAATTTGATTCCTCAAAAACATTTTAGTAGTTACAACTGAAATGAATTTACAGTACTTTACAACCCAAGAAACAGGTGGAATGGCAAAAAATTAATAGTTCTACTATAACATTACATAACACAAGATCTTTAGAATGCCTGCCATTTAACTTCACAAAATTGAAAAGAGTGCTAGGCAATTGTAATCACAAAAGCATTCCTTTAACCTACTACACAGTAGATGTACTGTCAACACTGAAAGATTTGAAAAGCTGAATGATAATATCTAGTTATATTTCAAAATCTACAGCTATGCCAATATAGTCACAATTCCTGAGCACCATTAACTTCAAGTGTATGTATTGTATGACTTGTGTATATTTAACAAGTTTTTAAATGACCACAGATTTTATTTCCTTAATATTGTTTATTTAGGATAGCTTTTGTCCCATCTTTTACACCAAGCAACATTGTACAAGATAAACTTTAGCCACAAAAAGACAGACTCTATGGTACAAGTGCAAAGAACATCTGGTTCATCTTCCACTTGTTTTTAAAGGTAACGTCCATCTTATACGGGATACGTGTAACCTGATCTAAAGCTCCAAAATGATGCAGATCTACGGGAGGTTGAAAGCTAATATGGAGTTTAAAGGGAGTTGAACAGCTCAACACTTAAAAATTCAGATTCGTGCACTTTTTAAATTAGAGAAATTTGCAGAATTGCTAATCTTTATGTAAACATTTTGGGGATAATATGTGCCCGAAATAATCAGGAGTTTTAACATTATTGTATTACCCTTGGTTTCCACGATCATAGGATATTTCATATTTATGGCAGGTAATGCAATTTTATTTGTACTTAATAAAGTATAACACCCATGTAATTTCACCTGAAACAAGATTGTTGATGCACCATTTACAACAAATTGCAATATTTTATAAAACAGGAATTTAGTTATTTACAGATGCATTGCTTTAAATGCTCACTCAGGCTGCAGTGCAAACAGGATTGAATATTATTGTATCTCAAACATTTTCCCAATATAAGCATTTTAATGTTAAACTGTGTTCAAATATCCTTAAGTGTGCCTGGGGAAGTGAAAATCTAACTTCCAGCATATGATGGACATTATCTTTCAGTGCTGAAAAAAATTCATCTGTGCCTTGTTTCAGTTCACAAACACTTGGAACGGATTAATTTTTCCAAAATAGAAAATGCACAATTTGTTACAAAAAAAAATTCTCAAAAGTATTTAGATAGACTAAAGAAAATTAATAGTTTTTAATATATCTCTGGCAATTTGATAATATATATTAAATAGGTATTTGTACATTTTTCCTCACAATAAACTGAACTTGATAAATAGTGTACAGATTACAATAGATGATTTATTATTAAGGGGCAAATTTAATTTACAATTTCTGCATGCCAGAGGCACCCCTGACGGTTTGTACAAATTGACTGCAGTTCGTAATATTAGAAATGCATTAAATGACAGAGAGATGCATCGCTTCTCTATTAAGTTATATGGCTCAGTTTTCACAGCATGTAATTACATTTCAATATACCTACAAATTTAAGGCTACTAATGAGAACATCCTGCCATTGTTTTGATGTTTTATCATTACAGGTTTACTAGCTTTCTACCAAGTGTGAATTTTGTCACTTTGTACAAAAAGTCAGATTTATAGCTAATTCACAACTTTCCAGTAGATAGTTGATGGGCAGAATGTATCACCCAAATTATCCATCTGCTGGTAACAGTCAATATCATTGGTTTCTACAAAGTAGATCCTCTAAGAGATTGAAATCCAACCAAAGACCATAATCCTGGACAAGTCAGATTTTAAAAAAAACTTTTAGTGTCTCTTTCAATAGAATTGATCTCTGGATTTAACATTTGATTTGTAGCACAATAACCAAGTTTACGACATCCGGTAATGACTGCATCAGACTGAAGATCTAATTTTAGTCAATCATTTCCATGCTCAATTTTCTTCTCGATTTCAAAAAGGAATAAAATCAAAGATTTTATGATGCTAATCTCATTCTTCATAAGCTCTTGTGCCACACTTCACAGGACCTTGCCCAAAAGTGTGCCAGAATGTAGGGAAGTAAAATTATACAGTACTATATTACCATATTTTAAATTTGAATAAATATGAACTTCAAGTAAATATTAATTATGATTATGCACCAAAGCTTATAACCAGTCAGTGGAAGTTGTCCAGTGTTTGCACTGGAACACTACTACTTTTATATTGTGCACCACAAAGCACTGAACATGTACTTGTAAGACATGTCACTTTTTTCATACGTGTCATGCAAAAAGGTGCATGCATATTGAAGTCATTTTATCTTAGTAGAACCACAAATCCCCATTACATAATAAGCCAACATTTCTGCTCACACTTTTACAAGCTTTCATTTTATTACAATTACTGTACTCTGTCACAACCTCAAATCCCCACAATCACTACTTTCTAAACATTCCAAAGCAAAAACAGTAAAATACAACAGTTTTTAAACTGCAATGTGGTTTCAAAACAGTCAACGGAACTCAAAGTCCTTTACCACCCCTGACCCCACCTCCCTTTATAGCTTTTATATTCACTTAATATGTTGGATAAAGTCTTTAAAAAAATCATGGGCTTCTCTGTGCTATAATGCAATAAATATGAAGCACATGACTCAGTTTCACAGAGGTAGCACAGCATTGTGCTGGCTTACTTTTTAAGTCACTCAGTTATATATTCCAATCATACTTTTTAAAAAATGCTTGGCATTGGTCTCAACTGTAGTTTGGTTAGTGAATACAATTACATTTTTTTTTTAAAAATCTCTGCAATGTCTTTGCTTCAGATCTTTTCCTTAAATTTTTTTAAAATTATTTAATAAATGGAAAAAAAATTAGCTTCAAGCAGAATCCAATGTTGAATTCCTAAATCAAAAAGTTTAACTTTTGTCAGGATATTAAAAAAAATCTTGAGGTACTTCTTAAAAAACTGCTCTAGTAAAGATGTCCCACCATTAAAGTATAAAACTGAAAAATAAACATTTAAAATACATTTTTAAAATGACAGTTCATGAAATCCCACTGCATTTTAAATTTGTTTTTCTTTTCATATTTGTTTTTTTGTTGTTTATCATACATTTTTCAAACAGTGTGTAGAAAATGGTAACATTTACACTTCATTATATACTAAGCTCACCAAAAAAACCAATGTGCTATTGTTTACAATTAAAATTACACACAGCAATAATTCAAATGTATATTTTTTCTAATATTAGAATACATCATTTCAACTGCAATTTACAATGCTATAAAACAATTAAATTAACAAGAGAATGACAGTGACGAGAGGGTTTTTTTGTGTTGTAACTATCACTGAACATACAAAAGACTAGAGGCAGAGGAGGAACGGAGCACGGTCAAACTTGTATTAAATAAAGGTTGAGGAATAGTTGCATCGTACCAAACTTAACAAGTGATGCAAAGTATTACAAGGACACCAAGTGATGCTGAGAAGTTCCCAGCAGTCAACCTCTCAGAATAATTAAGCACCAGGGATCAGAACCCACAGAGGCACAGTTCGTGATGATTAAAATAGCACCAACAGCAGGCTGAAAAAAAATGCTGGTGTGTGCTGCATCTCACACCTGAAGACCTCCATCAGCTTGCTGGATCAATGACCAGCCCCATTCACTTGGGAAGAAGATCGTTTTTTTTTTAAATGCTGTACAATAGGACCCAATTCTTTTTGCAGCAACACGAAAACCAATTCACAGTAGAATGTATTTTATTTTCCAGTAGTAAAGAAGCAAAACAATGTTTGCAGGCCACTCAAGCACCTTTAGTTTGACGGAAGTGGATGAACTTGGTCCACATTGTCCTTGCATAGGTCACATTGTTTTGAGGTAGAATTCCTAATTACCTAGAGATAGAAGGGGAAATGTACATTATCTACCTTCCATTAATAACTTGCTTCTTCAGATACAAAAACAGAGTTTTGGAGGGGCAATTTTTCCATTCACTCAAGGGACAAGATGAATATTAAATTTGGACATTTGTACACACCAGATTAAATTGAATAAAAACAGAACAAAGTATGAATGATTTTTAGTTTTTACTGAGTAAACCTCAAAGTTAGTGATAATTTTGGTCATCAACCTATCATTAAAAAAAGTGATTTTTAGTCAGATGGCTATCAAGTTTAAAATGCTTTAATAAAACCAGCATATTATTGGTGCAATTTGTTTTTAATTGATGGTTATGTCATACCTTAATTTCAGGTCTTAAGCACCCACACCTAGTATGCCAAGAAATACAACATTTCTAAAGTGGTCTTTATTTTATAAATATATATTTTTAAAACACTGCTAGAGTTTGCATTTCATCGAGGTATTACAAACATAGCTGCACACATTTTGATAGGGTTATAACCTTGCACATTTTTCTAACCTTACCTTATAAGACTGATAAAGTACGCAAGTTCTTATCGAGGCTTAACCCCAGAGAAATGTGTAGCATAAGGAGGCTGCATGCCAAGTGTGACCCACATTGCGGATGTATTTGTACCAGACTGAGGGATTAGAGGTGCTGCCTGTGCAAGCGCTGAACGTGGAAGAGGTGGGTGATGCACCGTGAAGGACGGGTGAGTTGCTTTGGGCTGCAAAGACGCAAGCTTCAAGGCTAATGCAGTGTTAGCAGATTGAAGCGGAGTAGTTGAAGAGCAAGAGATGGATGGAGGCAAGTATCCATCACTAACAGAAGACATAGACCGGAAAATAGAGGAATCAGAACTAGTTGAATTTAACAATGGAGGGGGTGGAGGCAGGGAAATATTAGGAGGAGGAGGAGAGTTTAGCACAGACTGTGGAGGTGCTCTGGTAAGGTAGGGGCTCATTCTGCTATCAGTGGAAGATAACGTACTAGAGACGGAAAGAAATGATTGGGAAGTTGTAAGAACAGTCTGTAGAGGGTTAAAGCTTAATATTGTGCTACTAGATACTGGAACATTGCTGAAATTGGCTCCAAATTGATGAGAAGAGACTGAAGGCACCACATGGTTAAAAATACCTAAAATAGGAGAGAAAAAAAACAGCTCAAAGATTTCTGTCGAGCAGGAAGCAAAGCATCATTACAGCAGCTAAGGGTCACACTTAGCTTTTCATTAAAGCAAGCACAGTTAAAGCAAAAGAAAATAGATTTTTTTAAAAAAGCAAAACAACTTAGGTTACCCAAAGCAGAGCAACTCTCCTTTTCAATCAATATCCAAGGAAAAATGTGTTACGTAAAAATACAAACTTAAAAACTGTTCAACTCGTTTTAAGGATGGATATTTGGAATATCCACACACTCAGTACCTTTACTCATCATTTTTTTCCTCCCAGTTCCCACCCAATTTTGATCTCAAAAGTAAATGCACCCCCTGAATACTGTCTGAACTGCCCATCCTTGTGTGCATTCAGTTCGATATTGGTTTATTTTTTCAGACATCAAGGTCATTGTGATAAAAGATCTTTCACCTGATACCAATGCTTACTGTCCTGAAAGGGAATTGAAATCAGAATTTTACTAAAGAATTTAGACCTCAACCAATTCAGTTCACATAGGTCAGACAAACCAGTACATTACTCAAAATTAAACTGGAGTTTGGAGGCCAAGGTGACAAAATAAAACTGTTCAAAAGGCAAAACAAACTTGAATGAAGCAGCAAGGAAAATCCAGCTTTTTATGCAAGCATTATTTAGCTGATTTCACTCTGTATTTATATCCATGTTTGATATGACAATTAGCCCCACCCCCCCCCCCCCACAGATCATTGGAAAGGCCTTTACAACTAGCATATTGAATAAAGAAATTCAAAACTAAACTTTTTAAAAAGCAGGAATAATTTTCAGATGAACCACCAAAAACAAAATGCAATCTAGTGCCTGCAATTTTATGTTGAATGGAAGATTTAAAAAAAAAGCCTTAAATATGTTTCTTAATTTAGACATGGTTACTGCCCCTTTCAGCCCATGAGCCTGTGCCGCCCAATTAACTTCCACCCCCGATATATTTCAAATGGTAGAATGAATACCAGAGCCCCGAGGAAACCCATGCAGACAGAGGGAGATCATACAAACTCCTTCCAGACAGCAAACCCCGGATCTGATCACTGATGCTGTTACAGCACTACACTAACCACTACGCCAACTGTGCCACCCAATATCCTGTGAGAAACAGTGGAAAACTTTCTCCAATTCACCATTCAATTCTTCCACAGACATCCATTTGATCAGTTCAATAACTCAATAAAACCACAAAGCAGTTAATGGGATGTTACTGCAATCAACAGTGCATTATTTCAAAGTAAGTTATTTTACGAATTACCTTTTTATGGCCTAAAGTGTAACATACCCAACTGTTTACAATTTTAAGGAATGATCTCAGTGGAGCTCATAAAACATTGGAAAAATGAATCAAGGCTGAAGTATGATGAGACACCACAATGAGGCAAATATTCTGGGTGTTGACATAAAGATGGCGACACTTGTGGGAAAGAAACACGGTTTCAGGTCTTTAAGCTGAAACGTTGCCCATTGCTTCATCCACAGATGCTGCCTGATCGACTGAGCTTTTACAGCATTTTCAATTTTTATTTCAGACTTCCAGCATAAGTTTCTTTTTAATTTTTCTGGAGCCACATCTTTTGTGTAGTAGATATAATTTCTTGTGTCGTCTATCAATGGGTAACTGGGAGGTTTAATGAGCATAGGTTACTTGGAACTACTTTGAACGAGTTCAATAACCTTTCTCAGGTCCAGCTGGAACTAAGCTTGAGAATCAAGAGTGCAATGGAAATCCTGAGATAGCATGCATATTGTTGAGATCACCCAAAGCTGTCCTCTGCATAGACAGAATACCTTAATTACTAAAAGAATGAAAATTGACCGTGTTGCTTCAGTGCTCAAGTCTTTCTGCAACTATTTGAAGTCTGCAAGTGCAATGCTAGACAATTAATGTCCAAAGAAGATGACATTACAAAACACTGTCACCACCTCCTCTACCCGAGTCACCATTTCCGTGGAACTATACAGTACCCCTAGGTCTCTATTCTAGAACACTCTCCAGGACCCTGCTGTTTACTATGCAAATCCTGTCCTGGTTTGACTTGTCACAGTTAAATTCCATTTGCCCTTCCTTCCCAACTGATCCAAATCCTGTTGGAAATGAAGATATCCTTCCTCAATTCTACTCCAAGTTAAATACCAAAATGATGCATTTTGATATTATCATTCAATTGCAGAACTAGAAGATGGAGCCAAAAACATAACAAAATGAGACAAGTGTAAAACAAAATCTGGAACTGGTGCTGTGAGCAAAGGCAGTCAGGCACACCATCTTTAAACCATGACCCAATAAAACACTGATTAGGGTGGATCCTCCCCTTTCACAAAGCAGTGGCATTGGAATGAGAGAAGGGAATTTTATTTTCTTTACATTTATTGTAGTAGTTTGAACAAAGTGGGTCTCCTGAAAGAAATTGTGTTTTGACCTGATGAGTACGTGATCAGAAGTAAAATGGAAACTAAACTGCTTTTCAACTAATCCTGAGAATGTGAATCATGAATTCTTTGAATATTTTGACAGCAGAGATAAATAGATTCTTGAAAAGCAAGAGGGTAATGGGTTATAAGAGATAGCTGGGAGTACATAGCTGAGCTCAGCAGCATAGCCTGTTAACTTGACAAGCTGTCTGTTTCTCTCCACAATTATTTTGGACATCCAAAATAAGCATTGTTTTGGTCTTCAAGAACAAAGCTGCCTTCACTGGTGCTTGACGCAAACTGACCGGTGGGAGGGGGGTGGTTTCTTACTGATTGTAACTGTACCTATTCATGCACTCAGCTTACCAGGACATTAGATAGTGCTCATCTGAGAATGACATTGTGGCAGCAGGTCAGAGTTAAGAGAATTTTAATACAGTAGGGCAGTGGTTCTCAATCCCCACCCCCCCCCCCTCCCCTCACCCCACTCACATACCACCTTAAGTAATCTCATAAGATGCCATAGGTTCTCTATAGTTAGCAAGGGATTACAAAAGGTAATGTTTGAATGGAAAAAAGGCAGAGAACCACTACAGCAGGGAATAAAACTTGAAAGTTCCGGTTAGTGCCACGTTACAGTGGGGGGGGGTTTGAATCCCAAGGAGTCGGTAAGGAGTTTGTACGTTCATGAA
This sequence comes from Narcine bancroftii, assembly GCF_036971445.1. NCBI lineage: Eukaryota > Metazoa > Chordata > Chondrichthyes > Torpediniformes > Narcinidae > Narcine > Narcine bancroftii. The sequence continues at coordinate 301,388,342 of NC_091471.1, forward strand.
ACCCACTTCATGTCTGATTTCCTCTCACCATTCAAAAACATACCAGGGTGTAGGTGAAGTGGCACAGGTTCATGGGCTGAAATGGCTTGTTACTGTGCTGTATCTCTAATAAAAAATTTTTTTTAACCTCTCTTTGGATTCAAATACTGTCTACTTTCAAATAATTTTATCAAAATAATAATACGCTATAGGACTTCCTACATCAAAATATATGAATTTTACAAAAACACAAAGCAAACTATATTTTATAGGTGCAAGTCTAACTATTAATTACATTCTAATGTACTGAAAGATCAAAGCAAGAATAGGTCAATCCACAGAAACACAAGAAATGCAAATGCTGGAATCTTGAGCAATAACGCTCAATAATTTTGGGTTGAGTCCTTCCGGCTAGCCATTTCTCTCTATGGAGTTTGCCTGGTATGCTAGGTCACATCAGCTTCTCTTTGTTGGAATTAGTCAATCCATCACAAGCAGCTGGAACAAGGACTATGTGCACAATAAAGGGCATTGATCCAATGAGAAACTAGAAATTTTGGCCCACAGTCCTGCCGCAACATGCTAGAAATAGAACCCCTACAAGTCTGCAACAGAGAGTAGTGGGGTAGGTGATGATGAATTACCCAGCAGCTGGAAAGCTTTTGCCACTTAATATTTATTAATTTTCAGCATATGTAGCTATAGAGTGGTTGATGAACAAATAGTACAGTAAAAACCCTTGGTATCCAGCAACTATGGGGGATTGATAGATGCTGGATAAGCAAATTTTCTGGTTGCTTGAGATTATGTGTTGCCTGACTGGCAAATTAATGGTGAGGCGCTCCAATTTTAAACTTCCAGATATACTTATTTATTTTCCACAATTTTTTTTTTACCAGTTACTTGAAGCTGGCAGTTGCTTGAATTCTGCATAACAGGGGTTTAATGTTGTTGGAATATATTTGTCACTTTTTGTTCCTTTTAGGTCAGTGATCCCTGACAAGGAATTTTGACTAGGTTTTATTTCCTTGTCTCACGTGATTTGTCATATTTATATTATGAAGCAATGTAGTCTTCAAATGTTTGAGGAGAGTCAATTTTAGAGAGACTTTTGTTTCTGGATAATGTGTACAGTGCATGGAAACTCAAACCCATCTCTGAAGCTTTGAGCAAAATAAGTGGCCATGTTCTACTTCTGACAATTGAAATGCAGATCATCTAAAACTCTAAATGAATGTGTCAAGTCAGTGCATCACAGCCACTTCTCTCTAGTTAGCCCATCTTAATACTCTTCCCCAAAACCATTTTGGAATGACTAACTGAACGGTCACCTGTAATAGGCCTGGTGCCAAAAGGAGAAGCTTGGCATAAAGTGGATGCTGACTGGGATCCGTTGTCAGAGTTCTTGGTCAAATTGGAATCGGATATTGGAGAAAAAGTGGACTTCCATTTACTGCTGTTGTCTGTACTACTGGAACCAAGTCCTTGCTTCCGTACTGTTAAACTTCCAACTACATAAAATTAAAAAAAAAGTCAGTACAATAGATTGAAGGTAAAACAATTCATATTAAAATTTTGTTTTCAAGAACAAATTTATTTGAAGGTTTCTAAAGACGAGTTTAGAGGCTTTGGTGCCCAATGGATAAATTAATTGCATTAAATTCAAATTAGAAATCACACTAATGACTTTGACAACAAGAAGTGTGAAGATGCAACACACAGTGCTGGAGGAACTTGGGTCAAAACATCGACTGTCTATTGCTTTCCATGGATGCTGCATGACCCACCGAGTTCCTCCAGCATCTTGTGTGTTGCTACATTTATAACTTTAAACATATGAAGCTTTTAAAGTTCAATCATCATAAAGGACCACAAGTGAAATAAATCATGCAGGTTCACAAGATGAATACAACTTTAGAGGTCAGATAACCCTTTCCTGTGAAACTCCACCAAAGTCCAGCTGAACATCTCATCACCTAACTTTCTCTGGTTTACGAATGTTCGCTGAATACATTAATTCTAATGCAAGAAGGTTTATGATGTTGAAGCTTTATAAGGCACTAGTGAGACCTCACCTGAGAGGTATTGGGAGCAGTTTCGGGCTCCTCATTTAAGAAAGGATGTGCTGAAATTGGAGAGGGTTGAAAGGAGATTCACCAGGATGGTTCCAGAATGAAAGGGTTATAATTTGAGGAGTGTTTGACAGCTCTTGGCCTACAATTGTTGGAATTTAGGAGAATGAGGGGGATCTTACTGAAACACTTTGAATGTTGAAAGAAATGGACAGAGTAGATGTAGAAAGGTTGTTTTCCATGGTGGGAGAGTCTAGGACTGGAGGGCGCAACTTCAGGATTAAAGGACTTCTGCTTAGAACAGAGATGTGTAGGAATTTCTTCAGCCAGAGGGTGGCTAATCTGTTGCCACAGGCAGTTATAGAGGCCAGGTCATTGGCTACATTTAAGACACAGATTGAGAGTTCTTTATTAGCCAGGGAATCAAGGGTTACGGGAAGAAGGTCAGGCCATGGAGCTGAGTGAAAAAAAATGGATCAGCTCATGGTGGAACAGATGGGCCGAACAGCCTATTTCTGCTCCTATGTCTTATGGTCTAATTAGCTACCAGACTGCACCTTCCCTTTCTCACATGGTGAAGGCTGCCCAGATTCTGAATATTCACTGGGCCATTCCAGGGATTCCTTCATGGTGACTGTGCTGGCAAGCTCTCGTAAGTGGTTTCAAACGATCAGAGATAATTTCATGGATTGAAGGGGATATGTTCATTGTCCATGGCTAGAACTTCCAAAGACAAAGGGTGCAAATTGATTTGGATCATTGTCCTCAATAAAGGACTTTATAATTTATTCCTCTAACAAAAAAAAATCAAAAGAATAATTAGATATGTGAAATATTCATTAAACGTTGATAGTTGTTTCCTTGTTTGACTACTACAATTCTCAATATTTTTCTTGCTATGAAAACATTTTTGTTTCCTTTCAATTCTGAATTGGTAGGTTCACTTACACTACATTTTTAGTGTAATTCTAATGCTTCTGATATACTTTCCATGAACTTGCTTATCCCCAAGCTACACTTCCAAATGTTGGTTAATCATGCATGCAGGCTTGCTTGTTGCCCCTGTCCAGATATGCAAGTTCTGAAAAGATTCATTAAGGATTTTGACGGTATTTCATTGTCACCCAACTGAAAACTTTCAATTTACTTCAGTTCACATATCAAGTCTCTGCTGGTGCTCATATTTGCAGACATGAACACCAACAACAACCCCACCCCAATTCAGAATGATCCAAGAAATGGTTGAATAAGATCCTAGCAGGGTCTTGTGGTTAAATTATTTATTACCAGGAACTGTGCTCCATCACTTCCATAATTAAAATCAATCATTAAAGAATCATTTCATATGAAGATATTTGAGTATTTACCATCAGGCTGGTTGAAATCCACAAACATTAGTGAAAAATGTCTAAAGGAACAGACCCTTCTACCCATTATGTGCACCAACCATGGCACCAATTTAAACTGATCCCATCTGCTTGCACAAGGTGCATATCCATCTCTTCCCTGCTTCTTCATGTGTTTGCCTAAGTTACTGCTTATCATATCTGCTTCTGCCACCTTCCTTGGCAGCACATTCCAGGCACGTATCCCTCAATGTTAAAAACTAGTCTCACAAACTTCTTTGAATTTTTCCACCTCTTACCTCAAGTTTATGTGCGGTTGTATTTGACATTTGGACGTCTTTACAGTGTGGCAACCAGAACTCCACATGGTATACTAAATACAGTTTTATATATAACCTCAATTTTTATACTCAATGCCTTGACTGATGCCATACAGATGCCTTCATCATCACCCTATTCAACTGTGTGGCCATTTTCAGAGAGATGTGCTTACACCCTTAAGATCCCTCTGTATATCATCCCAACTAAGGGTCCTACCATTTACTGTATGTTTGCTAAAGTGCATCACCTCACATTTGTCCAGATAAAAGTCAATCTGCTATTTCTCCATCCAAATTTCCAACTGATCCATATCCTGGTGTATCATTTGACAATCTTCCTTGCTATCCACAAATCAGCCCATTTTTGTGTCATCTGCAAACTTACAAATCAAATCACCTACATTTTTATACAATCATTAATATAACATCACAAACAGAATTATGGTTGAATTCTGTGCTATCCAAGTCCCTTTAAAAAATGGTGAAGTTAAAAATCTTCCATAAATTATTGCTTTTGCACCTTCCCATGATCTGCCTATATATCTGTTCCTCTAACTCCTACTAGCGATTGGGAGGCCGAAAGCATAACCCCAACTTTGTTACTTCCAAGTTCTATGCAGCCTCGCTGAATGAGCCCTCCAAAATGCCCATTCCAAGTGCAGTTGTAACATTCTCCCCAACAGCAATGCAACTCCTCCCATCTCTTTCATATCCCCCTGTCCATGTCTGACATGTCTCCACCCTGAAACACTGAGAAGCCATTCCTACCCTTCTATCAACATTTTAGCTCATGGCTACCCTATCATATTTCCATTACTAATCCAACCTCTGGCCTCATCTGCCGTACAAATTAAACACCTTGCATTAAAATAAATACACTTCAGGCCATCATTCTTACACATCACAACTCTGTTGACTATGGAACGTGGGGAATTTTTTTTCCCCCACAAAAAAGGTCACAACAACTCAACTTACCTGGGTCACTTTCCCCACAAGCAGGTGTAATTTCTTTACTCTCGATCGACACAGTGCATTGAGTCATTTTTCTTTCAATCCTTGAAAACAAAGAGCATTGGTGAGTACACTTATGTCGGTGCTGACACCTGATGCCTTTGATACTCAGACACTACAAACAGTTGAGATAAATTAAAAATTAAACTAAGGTGCAACTTAATTAAAAGCACTAAAGCAGAATATACAAGACACTTACCTGCACTTGTGTGGGGCCAGAAGGAAAGTTAAGAGATTGTTAATGGGCTCCTATTTTAAGATTGCACTCATTTCAAAGTGGTGATACAGACTTTGCAATATTATTCATTATTAATTGAAAACTATTATTAGTTATAATTATTCCAAGATGGCTATTCAAAATTAAAATTCAAAGCACTCAACTACAAAATAAATAAACTCAGAGGAATAAACAAATTATTTAATTTACCTCTCTGCTCCAAAAACCACTCAGATTTTCTGACTTCAAAATTCAAAGAGGTCATCATACTATTTAAATTGCACTGCTTCAAAACAATTTCTCTACTTCAGTCACATAAATTACCAGCTCCCACCTTCCGTTAATCTGTTGATTTTCCTCCTCTCGTTCTTCATCAGATGTAAGTGGTGAATAATGAACACCATTTGACATAAACATTTTCTTTTTTTTCAAATTTGGAGGTCCTTCATTATCTTGGTGTGGAACAGGAGAGCTTTTCACTGAAGTCTCTGGTGATGAAATTGCTGCTATTTCCAGAGGTTGATTGATATTATTGACCTAAATAGCAACAACAAAAAAACCCCACGATTTTGTAATGTCTGCCATTTCTGCTTTTGGGAGTGGTTTGCCTTCTGGGAAGTTTAGAGACAATGGGTGTGTAATTATTACAGCAGTCAACTCACAGAGGATTATGATTCAAAGTGGGGACCATGTCACCTACTTATTCTTAGGAGTTTCCATCTGATGCCAGAAATGTCCTTTATTGTCCAGCAGTTTAACATCCATTATATCCACATGACAGACAAGATGCTGTCTGAAACAATCATTGCTGCTATTTTGGAACCAAATAAAAATGTCTTAATGGGGACCTATTCACCAGATTTAGGTAAAATGTACCGACGTGCTATGTATACAAAATCTGTGTACTTGCACAAGTTTAGGACGTCCCGTGGTAGGGGAGTCAATGAAAGGAGGCAGAGCGTCAGCAGAGAAGAGCATCCATATAAAACAGAGATGTGGAGGTATTTCTTTAGTTAGAAGGCGGTGAACTGAATTTGCTACCACGGGTAGATGGGGAGGCCAGGTTGTTAGATCTATTTAAGGTAAAGATAAATAGGCATCTGAATAATCAGGTTATCAAAAGGTTATGGAGAGAAGGCAGGGAAGTGGGGTTGAGTGGAAGAACCTAAGCTCATGATGGAATGGCAGATCAAACCCATCGAGCCAAATGACCTACTTCCATGCCTATATCTTAAGCCGCTTTCAGATGGCCAGAATACCCCAACTTAAAGCTACCTAAAATACCCGAATGCGGCTGTTGGGAGGCCACCTGAAAGCGGAGAGCCCTGACCCGAGGAGGACCTACCCAACCCTCCTCGGGTAGGTGTATTCTCCACTTCCAAGTGCTCCCCCTAGGCACCTGAAAGCAGGCAGAACTACAGCCACAGTCGACAGGGGCCGGTGTTTGCTCTGCGCCGCCTCTCCCTGCTGCGGATCTTTCAGGTGCCAGAACAGCGCCTTCAGCACTGCCAACTGAATGTTGCTTCGCGCACACACCCGCAGCTGGCTCCGGAGCCGCATTCTCCCAGCTAATCCACCTGAAAGCGGCTTTATAGTCCGGCTGATGTGATCTTGCCATCCACCACAGTTTAGAAGGGAAACTGCTGGTGTGTCAGCGATCAAGCTACATGCAACTCGAGCAAGATCAACTGCAAAGTCAAGGCAATCTTGGACTGTACATTCACATCAAACTCAAGGGAAAAAACTATGGTCTAAACTAGGCATTCTTATTGGAGGTCTTGCACACCAGCCACCCTCCCCCCCACCCCAACCCAGCGGCCAGAGCACATTTGAGGGGTGGGGGGCACAATGTGAGATCAGAATAGTTTTATGTTTTTAATGTTGTCAGTAGGAGAGATGTATAGAAGAAACCAACTTAATTTGACTGCTTCACAGGGAAGAGGGTCATAGCCAAAAAGGTTAAAAATAGCTGGTCTGATCCCATAATTTAAAGTACAAACAATATAACGAACAACTTGCCTATAACCTCAGTGGCCTCAGACTATCTACAGTCCACACACCCAGGGGCTGCCTGGCTGAGAGGCAAGGAAGGAGGGGAATATTATCAAGCAGTGAGGCTGTCAGCATGCATTGGATTGTGCACTGTGTAGAATCACTCAGCCATGACAAGCATGACCTGAACTCCATCCCACAAACTCTTTGTCCAGACTCAGTGATGCTCCAGATTGACATGAAACCAAAAAGACCTTGTGTCAACTGGAAAAGAGTTTCAGATGAACTTAAAATTTGGAGGTTAGGAACTTTGGTTACAAACTCATAACCTCATCTCCATTTCTGGGAAGAGGAGGATCCATATGACAGAAGAAGAAAAAAAACATCAGGGACAATCACAATCTCAAAAAGCAAATCTAACTGCGGCAAGTTCACCGGCATTGACAGCGGTCTCAACCAACCCCTTCCAATGACAGAAGAGCTCATTCCCAAATCAACAAACAAGTTTCACTTTAAAATTGATTAGAAAAAAAAAATTAAACTGAACTACCTACCATGGAACTTATATTCAAAGGAGATCCTGAAGAAAGACCTAGTGAAGCAAGCAAGGATTTACGCTTAGGAGAACTGCCTGCATTCAAGCTGGATGTCACAGAAGAACGTTTTCTCCTGCCCTTCTTTTTTCCTTCTTGAGATATTGACTGTCCAGATTCCAACTTGATGGCTGAAGTAAGTGAAGTCTGTTTGTTTAAAACAGATTGCTTTAGATTTCCACCGTTTGCAGTGGCAAATATTATTCTCCGTTTAGATTCATTCTCCTGATCAGAGGCACCTTGGTCTGATGGTAAATCCTTCTTCATTACCTCCAAGAAGGCCTTTTGTGTATCTGCATACTGTAAAACCCCACCAACATTCAGTGAACTGGCTGCTGGGTTGTGAGAACTGGAGAGCCTAGAGCTGGCTGAATGCTGCACGGCTGAGCAGTTATGTTCAGGATTCCGAGACTGCATCAGGTGCATCGGTGGATGCTGTAGGTTTGTAGTCTGTGGGGCAGGATTGTTGGCAAGGATACCTATGCTGGTGGAATCTGATTCTTCTAATGTCTTGTCGTAACTATTGAGTGTTGACTGGATGGAAGACCCAGAGTGGACTCCATTGACTGTCATAGAGCCAGCTGAATAACAAAAACCTGCAAACAATAAGGAAACACTGCAACAACCTGAGCTGTAATGAAAATATCGACCATCTATCTTTTGCTATTGCTTAACACAATCATTCAATATATAATATACAATAAAGAGCTTCCCAGAACACCTTAAACATTTTCTACAACCACATGCATCAATTGTTTTGATTACAGAAGCAGGGAGGACTTACTGCTGTTCTATAGGGCCTTCGTGACAATGTACCTTGAGCAGTTTTGGTCTCCTAATTGGAGGAAGGCCATGCTGGCTAATGCAGAGAAGATTCCTGGGATGGTAGGACAGATGTATGAAGAAAGACTGGACAGAATAGGGTTATACACATTGGAACTTGGAAGAATGAGAGGGAAATCTCATTGAGACACAAAATTCCGAGAGGATTAAACAGGCTAGTTGCAGGAAGACTGTTTCAGATGTTGGAACAAGGGATCACAGTCTCAGCGCAAGGTGTAAAGCCATTTAGAATGGAAATGAGGAGAAACCACCTCTCTCAGAGTTGTGAAATTGTCGATCTCCGTACCACAGAAAGTGGGCGAGTCCAGTTCATTAAATACATTCACAATATTGGATCTGGCCCTTGTGGCTAAAGGGATCAAAGGAAATGGAGAGAAAGAAAGAATAGGGTACTGAAGTCGCTTGATAAGCCATGATGGTTCTGAATACTGGTCAGGCATGAGGGCTGAAGGGCTTTCTCCTGCCCCTACTTTGGCACATTAAAATCTTTCATACAGGTTACCCACTTTTTACATTCATTCAGCTGCATATTCTCAAAAAAATATGGATTATATTAACCATCATTAATTCGGCTTTTACCATTTCTCTTGCCATTTTATTTTGCCAGTGGTTATATTATACAATTAGCATCAAAATAAATAGCATAATAGTCAATTTACTATAACAACAAAATCCACATCTGATCGATGTATTAACTGTCTCATCTGTGTACACGATCATTTAGAAATCAAATGGAAAAGAAACACTACCTGAGGTAGCTAATGACTGTGGTTTGTTTGTCGCTGCGTTCCCATGATTAGCACCATATTGTTTGTCAAGCATCGATAAGTCACGATTTGAAACATGAATAGGACTAGGTGTGTTTCTCTATGAAAGAAAACATACTAAATGAATGAGCTGAGAGCAGTAAAAACTTAGTTTTGTTGTTGCCTCCAGCGAGGTAATTGAAACAATCTGCACCCAAATCTACCCCAAAAATTATAGCTCCTCACAGAACATTGATTCTGGAAAAATTATCTGCAACCTTGAAACATAACTCCCTTGATATTCAGGTATAGTATTACTTGCTTCATGTTTGCTTAGCTTATTCGAACCAGTGGTTTAAAATTTTGTCACCAGGGCTAATTACAAGGATCAATTTTCCCAGTATTGGTCCTCCTTCAGGATTATGTTTTACATTATCCTCTGCATATCTATAATTGTCAAGCTACCATCACAGCTTTAATTCTGCAATTAAACCGTGTGTAAAGACCAACTCCAATCACACCTGGTCTGGGAATTTCTTGGACCTGTCAAGAATCAAGGGAAATCCTCATTTACACAATTTCACCATCCTTCAAACGACTAGATTCCAGTAGCATACACATAAACCAATCAGCTGGTATGACAGTATAAATAATTTCTTGGGAGATTTCCTCTGCTCAGGTTGGGAATGCAATGAAGTAGGAGGTTGAACTCCAGGTCTACAGAAGAAACTAGGGCTAAAAGTCATTTAGAAATAGAACTGTTATAAGTAACAATTTGTTTAATCATCCAAGATTTGAGGGGAGTGTCATAGAAATGGAGAAAATATATTGACATGGTATTAGGTTAATCGGCATGCTCTTTGACATATTGCCCATTTTTTTTTTTTAAATGTCATTGCAGGTAAATAAAGTTGTGATTCAAACGGGCAGCCAGAATCCAAGCAGCAACACTGAAGTTCGCTGTGGATTTGTGCATTATTAGAAGAAATTAAAATCAACAGGCTTATAGCTGAGGTCACCAAGTGTGAAAATGGCAGACGGAGAAGGGGTAACATGAGAACTAGTTTATGATGCCCATGGGTGACTGCTCCAAAGCACCAATCCAAGACACAGTGGCACTTCAGAATGCCCAAGTCAAAGAAGAGGGCAATTGTACTAGGGAGTTCATGTTTGCAGTGCTAGTTCAGTGGAGGTTTAACAGAACATTTAGAAATGAAATGAAAAGGGGGTGAGATAAATGTTTGCAGAATGGGAGAATTAAAGATTATGGGGAGCAGGTGGGTAAATGGAGCAAAGTCCATGGCCAGATCAACTTGACCTTTTTCAATGGTGCTACAGGCTCACTGGGCCAGATAGCCCACTCCTGGTTATTGTGTTCTTATTAGTGAAAAGGAGAGATAATTAAATAGGAGAGTGATGGAGACAAAAGAGACTGCAAATGATGTTACAAAGAACAATCAGCTGGATGAATTCAATGGGTCCAGCAGCATCAGTCAAGGAACCATTAACGTTTTGGGTTTCATCAAGATTGATTATGGAGTCATAGCTGCTAATTCAGAATTTATTCAAAACTAAACAGGGCACTGAATTGGTAAAATTAAGAAGGACATGAAGCAAGATATGTTAAAACATTCAATTGTGCATTTAGTAAAATATTACTCACCGCTTTCTCAGCACGAACTGGTAGAACTACACTGGCCAAAGGAATGCTGACAGGCAATTTGTTTGGTTGAACAGTGCTCAATGGAATACTGATTGGTAGGCTGGTTATGGTTTCAGAATTATTAACTGGGCTTCTGTTAAAATCTTTAGAAAGCTGCAGCAAAAATAAAATCAAAAATGGTTCAAATAGTGCACAGTTACAAAATAAAACCAGTGCAAATTTATTGAAATTCAGATAGGTTGATGGTACTGGCTTATTTCTGAAATGTGCAAAGCAATACACATGTTAACCGCTAATCTTCTAAGATTCTCCCAGAATAGCTGTCAACAAGCCCAAACTTGGGCTACTTCTGAACAAGTGCTGAGTTCCACCATTCCACTCCAGAGAGATCTCTGGGACACCTAAATTGTGCCTGTAAACTCTTCATGAAGTTCAATTAAGCAATTTTGATTTGGCACATTTTCCCTGCTCTCAAAGATGCTTGTGAAGTACCTTTTTTTAAACCTCATTGTTATCAAAAAACAGGGAAAACTGACACTACAACAGTATAGTGACTGGGCTCCTAGCAGAAGACCTTTATATTATTGCAGGGGAAAGCAGCCAGTGATTCCAGAGCAGTGGAAAAAAATCCCGCATATTATTCAGAACAAATTGCATTTGAAATGTTGTGCATTTGATCATAATATGCAATTTGATTGTATAAAAAATTGTCATACAATTTTGATTCACCAAAATCCTCAGTTATCCAAAATCAGAAATCCTCATTTATCCGAAAAATTTCAAAGCCGAAATGATGACATTTTGCCGCTGAAAATTTTTTAATAAATGAGGATATCCAAAACAATCCTCAGTTATCCAAATTTTTTTTCAGAACCGAACTGATATCACAGGTTGAAAAAAGAGGAATTTTGAGTTTTTGGTGTTGGATTTATCTTATTTTGTTCAGGTTGTTTTTTTTGGTGAAAATTAAACATTATTTCATGCTTTAAAAGCCTTCCTTTATTGTTTGTTGTTGTTTAAACATTTACAAGTGATTAGCCGCTGATGCTGGGCTGTTTTTTAAAAATGACCAATTATCCAAAAATATTGTTTATCCGAAATAAGCTTGGTCTTGATCATTTCAGATCATCGGAATTTTACTGTATATTTAAACAAAGGAATGGACAATAAAATACAGACCAATACATGGACTACCAATCAGGGTTGCCAGATTTCTGCCGTTTGGCAACAAATCCGGCAACCCTGCCAATTCCCTATAGCATATTTAAATTAAAATAATAAAAAGGCCAGAATCAGATTACAAGAAACAATTAATGACTGACGGAATAATATTGATTCAACATTCAAATCAAGATGATAATCTGAATAACCTCATACTATAAAATCAAAAATATTGTATACAATGCAATCAACTTTTGAAAGATGTTGGAAAGTGTGGTAGACATTGCATCACTACTCAATGCATCCACCTTTTGTACAAAAACATTTTTAAATAAACACCGAGGCATTTACTGAAATGCTTAAAACATGCATCCAAAATACAAATGACCAAACTACAGAATATGAACATGACAGTTTAAGTCAAATGCTGAGCTTTTTTAAAATCATCAGTCAGCTAAACCCTTTATTTGGATTATCATCTTCACTCGAAAGAAACAGCAGAGATAATACTGCTATCAAACTTTCATATCAAAATTACATTTCCATAATATTGCTGTTCAAGTTTTGAAGCTTTTTAATTTTATTTTTAGAAAGCCATTAACAAATAAAATTAATCTGAGAAATTGACAAGAGCCTTGTAGCTAGAAAATGTGGATGCAACCTAAAATGAGAAGGAGCCATTTTCATGCTGACTAAATTTGACATTTGCCCCAGAATATTGAAAGAATGCAAAGAAACTCAGCAGGTCACATAGCATCCATAGAAAGTAAAAGGTCAAACAGCATCTGTTTTGAAAGGGGTGGTCAACACTTTGACCCAATACATGGACAATCCCTTTCCTTCCAGAAAGGCTGCTTGAGCCATCAAGTTCCTTCAGCAGTCTGTCTTTTTTTTTGCTCCAAATTCCATCATCCATAATCTCTTTTGTGTAAATCAGTAATGGGCTTTAAAAAGATTTTTGTGCCAAATTTGGAGCATCACCTCTTGCCATTGTCAGAGCTAAACAATATAGAATTACCATAAATATTCGTGTATATTGTGTTTCGTGTATAATGTCCCCCCATTTTTGAGGGGAAAAAGAGAAAAATTTTACCCGTGTATAATGCAAACCCCCCTCCTCTCACCCGATTTCCTCTGGCGTCTCTCCCCTTCGCCTGCCCGAGTCGCGCTGGCGTCTCTCTCTCCCCCCACCCCCCCCAACCACACCACTGTCAATGTAGGGAGCTGCTGATAACCTAACTTTAAACCTGGCAGAAAAAAATTGTTAAAATAATAACCTCGTGTATAATGTGACCCCCCCCCCCCTACTTTAAGCTCAAATTTCGGTACAAAGTTTTTCACATTATACACGAATATTTATGGTAGGCCCTTTAGCCCATTGGCCAACCTTTCTGGCCATTTATACCAATTGCCACTTTAGGTCTGTATTCATCGGTCTTTCTTGTCAATTTAAGTAGTGTGACAGATTATGTTGTGTTTGTCTTGTATATAGATATGTATTTGGGAGATAAATTTGGGCAGGTTTTTTTTGTGCAGGTCACATACAAACACTTCAAAACAGATCTCATTTAAAATACTAGAGCTCTGTTCAAGCAAGACATGGCAGCTCCTGGGGGCCTTTGCAAAAACTTTGGGGAGTGCCCAAGAGACTTCACTAATGGATTGTGGTTTTGCAAAGCAACAGATGAAAGAGATCGGAGTAGTTTGGAGCTGCAGGCTGTCCGAGGTGCAGATTGCTGTTCTACGAGAGTCATGTGTTTTTTGAAAACAGAGAGGGAGTCAAACAGACTTCACTCTGAATGAGATGGAGAGAGAGATCAGTTCTGCAGTTTTACAGTCAACAGCAATAGCTGGGACTGGAACAGCCTGGTCAAAGCCCTTGTGGTTCATACAAGAGGAGAGGACTGGCTGCCTATTGTTTCACTTGAAATAAGGGAAACAAAAAGGAACTCTGTGGTGTCCAGAAAGCAAGAGGTTATCATCTGGAAAACCCTTTTGGGGCAAGTTTCTTCGGCAAGACACTGATGTAGCTGATTAAAAGGAATCAGTTTTGTGGGTGTCCTGCAAACAACAAATTTCTCTCTTAAAACCGACATGAACCTTCTTGAGCAGTAACCATTTACCTTTCAAACACCATTCATAAATGTTAAATTATGTGCACAGTATAAGCATTGCCCGCAACCAGCGAACTTGGAGGAATGAGAAGTGAGATGGAATGTGAATTAACTAACTTTTCTGAACTTACGCACATTACATACACGTGCGCTTAGAATTAGAAAGGGGTTAAGTTAGGTTAGTTAAGTTAAAGTGATAAATTAAAGTGTGAATCTGTTTTCATGTTTAAGATCATTAAAAGAAACTTTTGTTTAAGTAACCATTTGTCTTGGTGAATATCTATTGCTGCTGGGTTTTGGGGTCCTCTGGGCTCGTACCAGTAGTTGCTTAAATTAATCTTATCCAGAATATCTGTTGCAGCTAATCAAGCACTCCCAGAGCTCTGCTGCCATTTTCTCACCTTACAATTTATCATGGTTTTATTTTTAATGCTGCTGTGCATTTTTTTTAACCTGCCTCAATGTAACCTATAATCGTAAGGAGCTTGTAATTGCTTTAATTTCAAAGACAAACGTGTTTAATCACAATGTCTTCTCTCCAAATTCACTTAAACTACTTCTCAGGCTACTTCTCAAAACCAGTACTGAAAAATCCAGAGTAATGGGAGCAGAGTTGGGCCCTAACAATTTATTTGGTACTCTACAGCTGTAAAAGGTTTTCAATATTTGAATTATTTGAATTTAAAAATTGAGTATTGAACATACAATATAGGTCTGAAAGTTTGGTTAGCCATTACTTTTTACATAAATGATAACTATGTAAAGAATGGATGGTTGAATTAAGAGGCTAATGTTTCAGATTCTTTAGTTACTGGTGTCTAGAACTTTTTGTTGCCTTTAATAAAGTTGTTCCCATTGATTCTCAATCAACTGCAAAAAAAAACCTCAAGAATAGTTTTCACAATAACTAAATCGGACTTGGATTTCCATATTTGACAGGGAAAGAAAGCCCTAAAGTACAAATGAGGACACTCAAAGTGTTGTGCTGGATCTTGCTAGCTTTCATCAGCGGACCTGATCTTGCCTTATTCAGCTGTTCACATGAGGCTCTTGACATTCAAGGACACACTATCAACAGCAAAAATCAGCTCTCACTCACAGATTTGGATGGAAAATCCAAACGGATCACCTACCTTTCATGTTATTTGCCCAGCATTATATTGAAGGCCAGTTAAATAAATACAGTAAAACCCCCTGGTATCTGGCATCTACGGGGATTGGTAGACGCTGGATAATTAAATGGTGAAGCACATCAATTTTGAACTTCAATAAATTTTTTTTAAAATATCCATCTTCCGCAATATTTTTGCCAATTGCTTGAGGCTTGAATTCGGGATCACGGGGGTTTTTGAGTGTCTCAGTAGGTCAGGCAGCATCCGTGGAAAGAAATGACCAAAATCAATGACTAAAACAGTTTACTAAAGAGAGAGCCATTTTGGATTCCCAGTAATCCTCAAAACAAAAACTTGCTCAGTGATGCTGTTAATAGACAAATTTTACTCTGCTATTGCAATGGGACCAAGATAATGCAGATTAGAGTCCAAAACATAATAAATTGCAGGTCCTCAGCTCGATGGGTTAATGCAATCTCCCACAGAACATAAAAATCAGGCGAACCATGATCAGCATTCAAAAATTAATCAGGCTGATATCACTTGCCACACACACCGGAGGTAATGATAACACAGGCTATTCGCAAAGCCAGGTTGAGCACTTATTTTTTAAAATATAAAGTATTATGATTTTACATGTAATGACATGAGGAATAAATTATGCAATACACAACTTCACAGAGTCAGACAAATGAATGAAATATAGATGAGGAAAAAAAAAGGTTAACATGGATGTAAAAGTTCAACATTGCATTTGCTTCATAAAATGTCAACATCATAATACCTTCTCTACACTTTTCTCGCATGCTGCCTGCTGGATTGTTGGTGATAATGGTTGTAGCTGCTCATTGGAACCATGATGAACACCATTAGGAACTCCTGGACTCTGATGAGAAAGACCATTTTCTTTCTGGTTTTCAATCCTGCAACACATTAGGTTATTATACTTCAACATGACATTGAGGCGAATTGCACAACCGTGCAGTTAAAGCAACAAATTGTTATATTTAGCTTCCTTGATTATCTCCACAAGCCATAGTAACTATCCTGTGACTCAATTTTCTGTAGTGTACAACATTTTGATCATGCAATAAAGTAAGTTGTTTCGAGTGTTATCTTAGTTTCTAGGCTTTCTTCTCCATTAAGCAAATTTAGATTCCTTCCATTCCCAAGTTGCGCACTGCAGAAATGTTTGTGTGGTTTTATGAATTAAATGCTTTGAGTATGCCAGAAAACACAAGGATAGGATTGTCATAAACACAGGTCTTTTTGATGCAGTATTGATTAAAATTAATTTTAAAGTTTATCTTATGACTTTATTCACAACTCATCCCTTTAACTTTGATAAATTTATACTCCATTTCCCGTTAGCGTAGCAGTTAGCACAACATTGTTACAACACCAGCAACCCAGATTCAAAACCGGCGCTGTCTGTGAGAAGTTTGCATGTTCTCCTCGTGTCTGCATGGGTTTCCTCCGGATGCTGTGGTTTCCTCCCACCATTCAAAACATACAGGGGTTGTAGGTTAATTGAGTATAATTGGGTGAAGTAAGCTCGTAGCTGAAAGGCCTGTAATTGTGCAACATGCTTTTAAAAAAAGTTTAATATTTGTATATCTGCATTTAATTACCAGTTTTGGATGAGGTCAAATTATTGAAAGACCACAGCACCAAGCATTGCTATATTTATATGTTGATTTTAAGTAAATGCAACTGTGATGCTTTCTTTAATTAACAGCTATGGGTGGCACAATTAGCGTAGCAACGCTATTACAGTATCAACGATAGTTCGAAACCACCACTGCCTGTCAGGAAGCTGTACATTCTCCCTGTGACTGTATTTATTTCCTCTGGGTCCTCCAGTTTCCTCCCTGGTTCCAGATGAATGGGTTAGCAGATTAATTGGAAAAGTTTCAGGCACAGGCTCTTGGGCTAGAAGAGCCTGTTACTATACTGTATCTCTAAATTTAAAAAAAAATACAAATCCATAGAGGCTCTATGGGAGCAATGAAAATGAAACACTTAATTGCAGTGGTTTCATTTTTCACTCTTCTGTCACTAACCTCTGGGCACAGGCCAGTTGTACTTCATGTACAATCTTCCCCCCTCCTGTATGATCTTGGTTCAAATGTCGACGAAGTGCTATTTTGGCTGGAGAAAATCTGGTGTAGTCTGGAAGAGAATGACTTGATGATCTGTCCATTTTGTGTTTGCTCATAAGGTTTGGGAGGCACAGCCCATTCTCCTGGTCTGGAAATGAAGTGCTGTATGGATTTTGTGATTTGGAAGAAGGCCGGCTTAAAGAACTGTGGATTTCAAAAGGAGTTGCACTTCCATTCATAGAGAGTTCAGGACTCAAACCATTTATGCTTCCCATTGGAATTTTAGGACATTCAATTTCAAGTTGGAATCTGTTTCTTTCTGCATCCATTTCATAATTCTTGTTTTTGTGACGTAGCTGAAGGGATACATCATCTGAAGGCATGTAGGATTTGAGCTGTATCAGTTCTTGCTGTCGTTGACACTTTTCCAATTCCACAATGCTTATCTAATAGTACCAGAGGAAAGCAAAAGACAGTTGGAAGTAAAAATATCTGTAATTCATCACTATTTTCCTGAACAATTAGAAACAGTTTCAAATACAAAATCTAAATAACTGCAGTTAGATGACAATGGAAGTTACATCAGCGACAATGGCAATTCAAAAGGAAACCATGAACCTCTGCAAAACGTTGCATTTTTAATACAGAAAACTAATGCTACTTGAACTTTGTGTTCAGGATACCCATCTTAAAATATTTCATGAAATTTAATCTAATCTCAATAATATGCACTAGAATAACCATCTTTTTCAACTTAAATATGGGTTTGAATGCCGTCCAAATCAATGGAATGAAAACCTGTTTCGGTATCAGTGGAATGAATGTGTCATATGACAGAAATTATAATTCATCATCAGTAGAACCAGCAGGCCAAAATAAAATGGACACAAATTTTCACCAGCTCTGTTATTTTCCAAAGTTTTATTAAATCTGTGGTAGTAAGTAATTCTTCTAACTCTATATTTCAATGGAATTTCAGTTACTTCTCGTCACAGCCGACGAGAAATATAATAACTTTTCCACTGGAGCATATGCCTGCAAAAAGCAAAGTCTTCACCCATGAAATTCGAGTGATCAGGGGTCAATCCTGAATACCAGTGCTGTCTGCATGTTCTTCTTGAGATTGCACAAGGTTTTCCCCAGATGCTGCTCCCTAACCCTCCCCAAACATCCCGAAGACACTTGGGTTGATAGGTTAATTGACCACTATAAATTTCCCCCAATTTGCAAGTACTAGATTCGGCAGGGGCAGTGAAGTTCACAGGTTGATGGGAATTGGCACAGGTTCAGTAAGCCTGTACTATGACCAAATTCACCAAGACAAGTAAGCTAAGGAATAAATTCACCAATGAGGCTCGTAGACCAGGGGATTGGATTTAACTAACATATAGAATAAGGATGTGTAGTCTTCCAAAGGCGCTATTTGCCTTGGCGAGTCTGTTGTCTATCTCTTTGTCGATCCTTGCATCAGATGAAATGGTGCAGCCGAGGTAGGTAAACTGGTTGACTGTTTTGAAGACTACACAAGAGAGTCTGGAAAAACAACCACCTGAAGAAACACACAAAGATCAGCGTGTACAGAGCCGTTGTCATACCCATGCTCCTGTTCGGCCCCGAATCATGGGTTCTCTACCGGCACCACCTACGGCTCCTAGAACGCTTCCACCAGCGCTGTCTCCGCTCCATCCTCAACATTCATTGGAATGACTTCATCACCAACATTGAAGTACTCGAGCTGGCAGAGTCCGTAAGCATTGAATCCATGCTGCTGAAGACCCAACTGCGCTGGGTGGGTCACGTCTCCAGAATGGAGGACCATCGCCTTCCCAAGATCGTGTTATATGCCGAGCTCTCCACTGGCCACCGTGACAGAGATGCACCAAAGAAGAGGTACAAGGACTGTTTAAAGAAATCTCTTGGTACTGCCACATTGACCACCGCCAGTGGGCTGATATCGCCTCAAACCGTGCATCTTGGCGCCTCACAGTTCGGCGGGCAGCAACCTCCTTTGAAGAAGACCGCAGAGCCCACCTCACTGACAAAAGACAAAGGAGGAAAAACCCAACACCCAACCCCAACCAACCAATCTTTCTTTGCAACTGCTGCAACCGTGCCTGCCTGTCCCGCATCAGACTTGTCAGTCACCAACGAGCCTGCAGCTGACGTGGACATTACCCCTCCATAAATCTTCGTCCGCGAAGCCAAGCCAAAGAAGGAGAATAAGGATGTTCTCCTGCCATTATCACCCCAATCAGAAATGATACAAAGACAAATTAGAGTAGAAAGACAACTCACTCAGCTTCTAGATATCAATGCACATTTACTTCCAATCCCATGATTAAATCATTTGAGAAGATCTATCTTTGGAGTAGCCTGTAATCATCTCTCACCTGTCTGATTAATAACTTTGCCAAACGGCATTTCCATTATTCCAAAAAGACATTGTTCATTTTCTTTCCCCCATACAATCTATATAGAACAGCTTGGAGTAATCCTACCTGAAGTTCTAAGCAGTGTCTCTGTTTTTCGGAGATCTGACTCTTCAAGGCTTGTTTCTCCTTCAGCAGGTTGTCCAAAGACAGTGATGACCAATCCAAATTAAGCTCTTCACATCGCGCTTTCAGCTGCAGAAATTATGAGCCATGTGAAAAACCTAACAACTGCCCCTCGCACAATTTTTGACAAGTTACAGCATCTCTTCAATATTTTAAGTCTATTGTCCTGGTATATTATGCCCCTCAAACCTGCTCCAAATTTAAAGCAGACTTTAAAATCATGTATTTGTTTTAACGATACAAGAGAAAGGAACACTGTTCATTTTCTACTTCAACCAACCCTGGCTCAGCAAATGCAAAGGAACTGATGATGATCGGAAATGTAAATGCATTTTTCATTGTTTTCCCTACCATTTTCTTAAACTATAAACCCTAGGCAAGATTTTTTAAAAATTTTTTTTTCAAGAACAAAGTAACTATATTTATCAGAACTGCTATTATGACACCTGCTTTCTAGTTTCAATAACCAATCCAACCCACAGAATTTTTGAAAAATGCCATGTTCTTTTTAAAATTGCATCCCATTCCAAGCCCTTCAAATAATTACCAGCTGAAGACTTTGTTTCCTGAGGTCACCATTGTCCTTTTCCAGCTGCTTTGTCTGTTCTTTTAGCTGCCTGTTGTGCGCAATAATCTCTTTCTGTGCTTGGAGTAAATCATTGAATGTCATGGCCTTTATACCCAACTGGAAGAAGATGCAAGGTGGCAAGTGTAAAATTTAAATGTTGTACAACTATTCTCAATTTCTCACTATTGTTCATACACAAGCACATTGGAACCTTATTCAATTATTTAGCAAGCTCGTACCATCCAAATATTTCAATTAATCTACAATCCATGTACGTTTTGGAGGGTGGGAGGAAACCGGAGCATCCAGAGAAAACCCATGCAGACATGGAGGGAATGTACAAACTCCTTACTGACAGCCCCAGATTCAAACTCCGGTCACTATAATAATGTTGTGCCTACTGCTATGCTCACCGTGCCACACCATCAAGTCATTTAGAAAAGTAACAATTATGTTTGGCAAATCCAAACACAAAACTGGAATTGAAGTAACTTGGTAACTTCCAATAAAGTATTTGTTCAAGGTAACTTATTAAATAATTTGATTAAATCGGAATTTGAAATCCACATGGATGTGATTAGCAAAATCCAATTTTAATTTACAGTGAAAGCAGCCAAGAACAAAAAAAGCTTGACAATAAAAAAAATTTGGCTTAGCAAATGATGTCAATTTCTTTAAAGTTAATAATCAGCACACATATGGTCATAAGTAAAAGAAAACTATTTAGAGGGATGGGTTAAGGGCTGAAATTGGGGAGAGAACCATTTCATCACACAAAAAAAAACAGCTAAATCTGACCTGGCAAATCTAGACAAATTTCTATAATCACACTCAAACAAGAGTATTTTGTTCACAGGTTTCCTTTTGACTAGTTTATGCACACATTACAGTACAAATATCTCATTATCAATGACAATGAGATAGACAACAGACTCGCCAAGGCAAATAGCGCCTTTGGAAGACTACACAAAAGAGTCTGGAAAAACAACCAACTGAAAAACCTCACAAAGATAAGCGTATACAGAGCCGTTGTCATACCCACACTCCTGTTCGGCTCCGAATCATGGGTCCTCTACCGGCACCACCTACGGCTCCTAGAACGCTTCCACCAGCGTTGTCTCCGCTCCATCCTCAACATCCATTGGAGCGCTCACACCCCTAACGTCGAGGTACTCGAGATGGCAGAGGTCGACAGCATCGAGTCCACGCTGCTGAAGATCCAGCTGCGCTGGATGGGTCACGTCTCCAGAATGGAGGACCATCGCCTTCCCAAGATCGTATTATATGGCGAGCTCTCCACTGGCCACCGTGACAGAGGTGCACCAAAGAAAAGGTACAAGGACTGCCTAAAGAAATCTCTTGGTGCCTGCCACATTGACCACCGCCAGTGGGCTGATAACGCCTCAAACCGTGCATCTTGGCGCCTCACAGTTTGGCGGGCAGCAGCCTCCTTTGAAGAAGACCGCAGAGCCCACCTCACTGACAAAAGGCAAAGGAGGAAAAACCCAACACCCAACCCCAACCAACCAATTTTCCCTTGCAACCGCTGCAATCGTGTCTGCCTGTCCCGCATCGGACTGGTCAGCCACAAACGAGCCTGCAGCTGACGTGGACTTTTTACCCCCTCCATAAATCTTCGTCCGCGAAGCCAAGCCAAAGAAGAAGAAAGAAGACAGTACAAATAAGCTTGTAAATAGATTTTATGGAGTACAAGCTTTCAAATGAGAAAATGACTTCTGCCTCAATTATGTATGCTAGATAGCAATAATATAGTAGAGCATCAACTTAAGTGTCTCAATTTGCTCAAAAGCCAGTTGAAATGCACTGGCTTAAAATAGCATGGTAATTGTTAATCTCTCAAACTTTTCAATTTTAGTTTTGCAAGAGCTTTATCTGCAAAATCTAAAATAAAGATTTAAAAATAAAAATTTGCATCTCTTCCCCTGCATTTAGTCCATCTTTATTTTTCTTTCTGCATATATTTCGGCATATAAGTCGACCAGCAGGTAAGTCAACCCCTTTTTCAGCCTCATTATTATATATCGGGTGTACAAGTCAACCCCTAAAAATTGTGTTGAGTGAACTGTTGGGCAGGCGTATAGGTCAACCCCCAAAAATCATGGTGACTGAGCTGTAGGGTATTGACTGAAGGTGGTTGCTATCGTGGAGGCTCCAGCAAAACGACATAAGTATGAAGCATGTTTTAAGTTAAAAAATAATAGCAATGGCCAAGAAAACCAACAACTCTTCTGCTGCAAGAAAATTTGATGTACATGAGAAGTTGAGACTAATAAAAATACCAAAAAGGTAATGTTCAATGAGAAGAGGAACCACTTGTTGGCCAAAGTTGGAAAATCACGTTGCAGAACGAGTACATGAACAGAGGCAAGATTGCCACATCGTCATGCAAAATAAAATAAGAACATTTGCACTGAAGTGGGAAAGTCGCACCCAGAAAACAGTAAAGATTTTGAAGCTGAAGTAGGCTAGTGCAACCATTTCATGAACAGGAAAAATCTAGTATTACAACAAAAATTGCTCGCAAACTACCAAAAAATCTCGATCATAAAGTTGTAAGTTTTCACCAGCTTATTATACAGAACCGGCAGAAATACCGGTTTGCATTGGCAAATAACAGAAACTTGGACAAAATCCTCATAAATTTTGACATGCTAGCCAATAGAACAGTGGAAAGTAAAGATGTGAAAAATGTACAAACCAGAAGTATAGGCCACGAAAGGACCAGTTTTACCGTGGTGTTATTGTGAGTGGTCGGCAGGACGAAGCTAAGATCCATGGTAATATTCAAACGCAAACTTAAACCCAAAATAAAATTCCCAGCAGATATTTTTTGTACATTTTCAAGAAAAAGTATGGATGGATGAAAATGGTGTAAAATTATGGATAGACAATGTGTGGAATAGGCGGTCAGACGGTTTACGCAGAGAATGGAGTTTGCTGGTCTGGGATATGTTTCGTAGTCATTTAACTGAGAACACTAAAATTAGATTATCCCGGGTGGCTTGCTATCTCTATTGCAACCTCTCGATGAGTGGCTTGTTCAAGCAGACAAAGACCACATGCATGAAGAATGGAGTACATGGATGACAAATGCAGAAAAATCATTGACAAAAGATGGGGCAATGCATACTGCATCACTTGATGTACTGTGTGACTATGCTCAAAGCATGGGATAAAGTGAAAGTAGAGACTGTAATAAAATTGTTTAAAAAGTGTGGTATCTCTTGTACAATTGATGGCACAGATGATTTATTGTGGAACACTGACGATGACTGAAGCCGCCTCATCAGATACAGACTGGGATCCGTATGATGACTGTTTTAACCACACATGTCAAACTCAGGCCCGCGGGCCAAATTTGGCCCGTGATATAATTATTTTTGGCGCGCAAGATCATATCAAATATGTATTAGAGCTGGCTCGCTGGCCGCCACGCCAGTATAGCGCATGCACACCTAATACTACAAATCCCAGAATGCTTTGCAAATGCGTTGGCATCAGCCCGCTAATCACCCCCACCTCCTCTCTTTACTTTCATTAGAATCTGTGACCTGTCGCCCAACTCACATGTAATAAAACCCCTTACGAAAAATGGCCAAACCAAAGACAGAAAACAGGACCTTTCAAGACAGGTGGGAGGCAAACTCTGACCCCAGACTTTGGTGAACTTGCATCTAAGAAGAGATGCCAAGTATCTGGTTTAGACCCAGGTGCATCAGAGTAAATCACAGTGTAAGCTTGGATTCATATTTTCTTTGGTTAACTTTGGACTGTTCATAGTTGAAAGATTGGATTTTCATTGAAGCAAGTTGTTATTTTTTTGACTTGTTGGCTTGTGAAAAAAAATACATTTTAAAGGAGCTTAAAGGCTATAGAGAAATATTATTTATTGAATATTTTATTTCTCATTTGTTAATGCTTCTTCTGGAAAGAGTTTAACCAAAACTATTATGAAACATTTATTTTAATAAGAAAAAGTTTAACATTACATATGTTGAAAGAAGAGAAAACATGCAGATGTTGTTGAAAATTTTCAATAAATATTTAGTTTGGCCCACGACTTTGTCCAAGTTTTTAATTTTGGCCCTCTGTGAATTTGAGTTTGACACCGCTGGTTTAAACAGTGAGAGTATGGATGTTCTTGCCACGATCTTTGCCTCAGACAATTACAGTGATAAGGATTCTAAATGTGTTTTTTTTTTCAATAAAATTTTCAATGAAAACTTGTTGTTGGGTTATTTTTTGTATTTCAAGGATCAACTTATATGCCAACCGGTTTTCAGGGTCGACTTCTACGCCGAATCGCCATCAAGCAATTTTTTTTGAGTTGAATTTAAGGTTTCAAAAGTATATTTGGCTTATAAGTTGACCCCATTTTTCGAGTTTCAAGATGTGACTTACATGCCAAAATATACAGTAAATCCAATTTATATTTCTAGGTTTATACCTCCTGGTTAAGACTCTGTGTGCTTCAACGAAGATTCCTCAAAACGTTTCGTTAAAGAGCCTCACTGTTTCTTGTCTTGCTCAGAGCCTCTGCAGAGAGTGCCACTCTGAAACAGACGCCAGTTAGAAAAAGTCTTCTCTCTGAATCCCATTAAAAACATCGGTGGCAATTGTCAGCGAGGTGCATGGCAAGTAAATGCCTTTCCTGCTAACTACAAATGCAGACGACTGCTTTCAGTATTAAGTTTCTGAGCAATATTTCACAACATGTCCCACATAGTGAGAAGCTAGACGGAGCTTCTTTCCCTAACCTACACTTCAACCAAGGATTTATACTGTGTACTGAAAACTTTCAAAAGTGAATGGGACTCAGAATTACAAGAATAGATTCCCAAGATGACAGCAAGATTATGTGTCTCCAATACAAACACAGGAATTAAGCACAGTCCAAATGATACCCAGTAGTGAGCTTCACAAGGAACCCATTTGCAATGTTAACATAATTGTATAATTTAGTAAATAAAGAAAACCCCGTGTTCAGGGTAATACAGATCTTAGCACGTAGCTTTATATTTTGTAGATGTAGCCATGTAACTTGTACCTCTTCGAGTTTTTGCTGAAAAAGAAGGCGGACCTCTTCTTTTTGCGTTTGACAATGTCTGAACAGCTGCTGTGCTGTCCCCGTTAACTGCATGTTCTTCAACTGCAAAAGAAACGACCATTATCTTTTCTCAACAACCAAAGTATTGTACTTCCTGAAATTTGTCCAGGGCAAAAAAAATTGCATCAACTGTTGGCCTAACTGGGCATTAAAGGCTAAAAGCGTGATTCTGATTTAATTTAAAGACTTCTGTAATGATGGTGGTTAGTAAATTCTAATTCCTACCAGTGCAATTTCAATTCTACCAATTCAGATATTAACTGGACTAACCAACTATTTGTTCTCCTGTGTCAATTGTGTTTTTGAATCCTATATCATCAATAAAAACCCGAAATATACACTGCCAGCAGTTCCATAGACAATTGAGACACCAGTTCTGAGGGAGATTTGCTTGGCGCAATATACATTTGTGAATATTACTGGTTAAATGAGTTAAAGAAAAAGTTATAACATTATGTTAGAAAAGTTTGTAAAACAGTAAATGTAATGTCTTGAATACAGAAGAAGGCTGATAATAAACAAAGTTGTCAACAGTGAGAAAGGATGTATGTGGGTCTGGATAGGGTCAGGAAGAGAAAACAATAGAGCTTTGGGTAAGCGAGTGAGAAATTAATCAACATAATGTGGAATGTATACTTGCTAATGCCTGTAGAGTTTTTTTTATATTTGCAATAATTAAATATATTTTACAATACTTTCATCGACTTTTAACAGCTATTTCAAATATCAGTAATGTTCAAGAAGCAAGTCCTTGAGAAGTTTGACGGCCACATCAACCTGTGGGTGTCTCCCTAGATCTCTATCAATGTAGACTCGCCCATAAGAGTATTAGGTCACCCAAGACTCTCAGTATTTGGGTTGAAAGTCATGTTCATGCATCTGCATAAAGCACTAGATAGTAGGAGAGTGAGCAATTTGTCCTCAACAAGTAAAGGAACTAACATTGCATATTACATTAATTATTCTGGACATCTAAATCATTACTCCCTATCCACAACCCACTCAGTCCATTAATTCTGTCAGTCATAGAACACAGAAACAGCCCCTTTGGTCCAACCTAGCCATGCTGACAATGGTGCCTTCCTCAGTTGGTCTCATAGCGCTGCATTTGGA
Source organism: Narcine bancroftii (assembly GCF_036971445.1). Classification (NCBI taxonomy): domain Eukaryota; kingdom Metazoa; phylum Chordata; class Chondrichthyes; order Torpediniformes; family Narcinidae; genus Narcine; species Narcine bancroftii. The sequence continues at coordinate 301,414,977 of NC_091471.1, forward strand.
CCACATCGTTCTAAACCTTTCGTATCCACGAACCCACCCAAATGTCTTTTACCAGCCTCCACCACTTTGTCTGGCAGCTTGTTCCATACATCAAGCATTCAGTGAAAAAAACTTGTCCCCCTTAAATGGTTTTCCTCTCTGCTTAAACCTATGCCCTCTTGTTTTAGAGTCCCTACTTTGGGGTAAAATAAGGTTTCCTTGCGTTTAATTAGATCACCTCTCAAGCCTCCTACGCTCCAGGGAAACAAGTCCTTGCTTATCCAGTCTTTCCTTATAATCAAGCCTTCCAGACCCAGTAACATCATTGTGATTCTTTTCTGCACCCTCTCTAGTTTAATCACAACTTTGCTGTAGCATGGGCTGAAACAATCACAATATTTATGCTGCAATCTCTGCAGCATATACAGCTGTAATATTCCCGCACCCCCCCCCCCCACCACTCTTGCAGTCGATGCCTCACCCAATAAAGAGATGCTTTCTTCACCATCTTGTCTGTGTTGCTGCTTTCAGGGAATTATGTGCTTTTACCCCTGGATCTCTCAATTCTAGGATGGTCCCCAAGGCCCGAGCATGCACTATTCACATCCTGCCCTGATTCAAGTTCCAAAAATGCATCACTTAACATCGGAATTGAATCCCATCTGCCATTCCTTTGCCCATTTTCGCAGTGGATTTGGATCCAGGTAATCTTGAACAATCTTTTTTTCACTATCCACTCCATCAAGAACTTTAGTGTCCCCTGAAAATTTACTAATCATGCCAGTTTAATCCAAGTCGTTAATACGCATGATTAGCAATAGGGGACCCATTCAGTTGAATCCTTCTCAGACTATTGAAATTAAAGTTCAGTACATCAGATTAAAAAGGCATGGGAATTGAAACTTGCAAGACCTTAATCAGAGTATCTATGGGACAAGATTCTTAAACTGGTGAATACATCTTCAATATGTGCCCAACATTCATTAATCCAATTCAAAGTGGTGCATCGTGTTCACATGTCCAAAGATAAGATGGCTTAAACCTTTTCTAATATTAACCCTACTTGTGACAGATGCAAATTTGATACATTGACACGTTTTGGTCTTGTCCATCCTTAGAAATTGGAAATAAATTTTTAATATCTTTTCAACTGTATTTCAAGTGGAGCTATGAACCAATCCAATAACTGTTCTTTTTGGGGTTATTTGTACCAGACATGGAGTTTTTCTGTACCTTCGCAATGGGTTGTGGCCTTCTCTACATTGTTGGGTAGAGGAGCCATGGAAAGACTCTAGACATCCCACAGATATTCTCTAATATCTCTGTTTAAGTGTAAGAAAAAAATTAGATATCATGTATTTGATTCATCGGTGAAATTTGAAGATACATGTCAACCTTTTATGTCTAATTTTCATTTGATGTAAATACTTTTAATGTGCTTAGATGTAATTACTCTTCAAGATGAGATACAGTCTTACCTTTGTAATTTTGATTCATGGTATGAATCAAAAGCTACAAAATATATGTAACCCTTAGGATAAGATGCTCAGATTATTTTTTGTTAGTTATCTTTTTTTTCAATAAAGTACATTTGTGGGGTTTTTCTATCTATCTCTCTCTCTCTATAGAGATATATATATATATCTCTATAGATATAGATATATCTATAGATATATATAGATATATTTCTGCTTTCATCCAGTGCAGTGGAAGGGTAATCGAGTTTATACTGTTTGAAGTTTTACACACATACACACGTACGTGATATTGTATTTTCAGTTTTGTTCTCTTTTCTTCATTGTTCTGTATTTATTAGAAAAAAATAAAAAAGATTGAAAAAGAAAGCAATAGGGGACCCAACACTGATCCATGTGGCACACCACAAGCCTGCACTCTGCAAAGTATCCCTTCACTACCATCCTCTGTCTCCAACCATCAAGCCATATTTGTATCCAATTTCCAATTAACTAGCTCACCATGCATCCCATGTTTTTGAATCCTATATCATTAATAAAAATCCCAAAATATACACTGCCAGCAACTTAATAGACAATTGAGACACCAGTTCTGAAGGAGATTTGCTTGGTGCAATGTACCACATTTGTGAATATTATTGGTTAGATAAGAAATGTAAAATAAATTATGTGGAACCTCATCAAAAGCCTTGATAAAGTCCATATGTAAAAATGCCCCTTCATAAATAAAACAATTGAATTTGTGAGACACGATTTCCATGCACAAAGCCAAGTTGATTATCCAAATCAGTAGTTGCCTGTCCAAATACAGATAGATCACGTCTCAGAATCCCCTCAAGTAACTTTTCCACTCATGTTCGGCTTACTCCTGTAGTTCCCTGCCTTGCCCTTGCAGCCCTGCATTAAAAATGGCACAACATTTCCCCCTGTCCAGTTTTCCAGTACCATCCACAGTAAGAAAGACAAAAATCTCTATCAGGACCCAGCTATTCCTTCCCTTGCTTCCTACAACTTTCTAGGACACTTGATAATGCCCCGTGGACTCGTCACCTTCAAGTTCCACAAGACTGCCAACACACATTAAAGGTTTACTGTAATTTTATTTTGAATAAATCCAACTATATATACCTTTTCCTGGTCCAGTAACTGCTGCAAGTTGGTCTTGTACTGAGGTGTCTTCATATAAGCCATGAACTGCAGATACTGCAACCTGAAAGATTCTGGATTTGTTCAATACTAGTTAATATATTAAAATATAATGCATTGCTTCAGTCAAAACATTGAAAAAAAGATTTTTATTTTTGAGAAAAAATTTCAACCTCAAACTGCATTTTGAATTTAACAAATCCGGGTTTTGGTGGGTATACTGGTGAAGAAATCCCAGTTTCTATAATGAACAAGTTATGCTTTAATACTTAACCACAAGCTCAAAATGAAGAAATACAAGTAAATCTCTTTCAATGCAGGATCAACTTCTAATGACATTTACCTGCACCTCACCAAAAATCTTAACATTAGAGATATTGAAAGGCAAACAAAAACTGCAGTTCCTAGAGATCTAAACAAGAAGAAAAACTGTGGAAAGTATTGACTTACTGAATCTTTCCCATAAATTGCATGTCAAAATTTTAAAGCAAGCTTTTAGCAAAGATCAGGTAACATTCATGGGTAACAGCGTGTGGGATATAAAAGAGTTGTAACCACATTGCTAAAAAGGCTAACAATAAATAAAAGTAATCGTTCTGAACCATTTTGCCATATCAGAGACCTATCACATCTCAAACCAGTGTGTCACAAAGTAAGTGGTCCCTGCAGAAGGGTGGCAGGTCCCTTTTGACATCTAACCTTTTGTTGCTCCTAGATTGACAATACAAACTCCCTCCATCTAATCTCTACAAACTTGATGTCATACACTGCCCAAATTATTATTTTTACCACGTTTAGTTCACTTTTTCAGTACTTCATGACTAACACTTGCTCCTGGTTGAATCATGATTAGATTTGAAAATTCTCATTCTTATTTTCTATTCCCTCGTTCTTTCCCATCTCAGCAACTTACTCCAGCTCTTTAACTCCACTTTAAAAATATTCTTCCAGTACAGGTCTCTATCAACCCAGAATATAAAACCTCCATCTTGGCAAGTAAGTACTGCATTGTGCGATTTGTTCCCTTAACCTGCCTGCCACTCATCTTTATTTTTGGGCTTTGAGTTTCTCTTTAACCTTTACTCTGACCATTTTTTTTGGTCATCTGCCCCAATCTTTCTTTTGTGACTCTTGGACTGATATCATTCAGAACCCTGGGATGGTTTGAAGATGCTCTCACATAAATAAACTGCTTTTATTGTTGTGCCTTTGGTCTCCCAACCCAACTTTATTTTATTCTTCATGATTGAACTTTCAGGTGAAAGGAGACCAATATAAAAGTATTCAATCCTTGCCTTATCTTGGATGTAATGGAGTTAAAAATAAAATTAGTTTTACCAGTAGTATCCCATGCGGTTGGCCTAACCAGAGGGGGAAATACTTTTGTCTTGTAGACAGCAATCTTCAGCCGAGATCAAACGAAGGTTGCTCAGCGTCAAGGGTCTATCCACAGATTTTGCCGTATCAGAGACCTGTCACATCATACCAGTTTCTGGTTAATAATGTGTAAGGAATCTGAGAGATTTTACATCTGCCAGGTCTTTCAACATATCTTTAAAGAGGCGTAACAGCAAAAGGCTGAGATGATTTCACTATGTCCGTGGTTCCACTTGCCAATAATCATTTTAAATGACAAACAAACTAAGCTGTGCTACCGTGCAATGAGCTTTACCATTGCTTTTTGATGATCTGAATAAATTCAAATCCAAAGTTTGAGCAGAAACTGCAGTGTCCAGTGTACACAACTTTCAATCCATTATTGTAGACAAAACGATACGTGGGCTGCTAGTCAATCACCCTAAGTTCTGAACAACTTTAATTAGTGTTTCATTCATTGTAATTAACCACCAAAATTAAAGAAAAAAAAAGCACGTGCAAACCATATTTGACTATCAATGGCTTTAACATCAACTGTTCACTTAGCTATTAAAAATGTTCACTTTGGCAAGTCCACATGCAATATTATTTCCATGTTAAATAAAATTAAATAAATCTGTCATTGTTATTCAGATCACTCTTCAATCATTCCACACCTACCCTCTACTGCTTCCCTTTTTCATCTCTCAACCCAAAACAAGCAGTAGCTTAAATCACATCCATTTTATTTTAAATATTTTTTTTCTTTGTACTCAACTCAACAACAAAACAGCACTCAAAAACTTCACAAATTTAATCTCAAGTAGGATTCTAACGACTTTGTACAAAACAAATTGGGTACAAGTTCTCTTGATAATCATTCTATGCTTTCTTATAGGTTTCCACATATTTAGTATTAATGGAAAAGAAAAATCCATTTTATTAGGAATACTGATGACCTGCATCAATTCCTTTGGAAACTCAGGACACGTTACTAAATATATGCATTTAGATTTGTTGCAATGGATCCAAGATGGCTGCAGTTAACATTCAAATGGGTTGTAAGTTACAACAGCAGGAGGTCATGTAGCCACATTGAAAGCTGATCAATGGAGACTACTAATTAGATGAAAGCTTGTGATGGAAATGCAAAGGATAGGATCAGCTGGTTCTTGAATTTTGTCAGATGAAATACGAGAATTGAAGAACAGTTGTTACAAAAAGGGAAATTCTGAGTTACATATGCAGGTTTAAATCCAGCCATGTGCCACATTCAAAATTCTATCATAATCGAAGCCCAAAGATAGGGTTTATATTCTAACTTTATTATCTGTTGAAAGCAGCTAACATAAAGGACCCCCATCACCCTAGTTAAACCACTTCTCACTGCTACTCACAGAAGTAACAGAAGCCTGAAATCCTGAACCTCTAGCTCAAGAACAGTGTATTTTCCCAACAGCTGTCAGGGTCTTGAATCTCCCCTTACCACCCTAACGATAAACTACACCAGACCACAAAAAAAACTAGTCTGCATAATTGCACCATTTCATTTACAGAACATTTTTTCTTGCACTAACTGTAAATATGAATATTATATTTATCTCTTTTCAGACTGGGGTAATCTAATGTATATTACAGGGATATTGTAGATTTTGTTTAAACAAAAGTGCATATGTGCACTGTCTTTATGTGTATGACAATAAACTTATCATTAATACTGAAGGCTCAAATAAAGTTTTCCACAACAAAAATACTGAGGGCTCAAAAAATTATAATTTATGTTAACTATCAAAGAAACATAGGTGCTGAGACAAGGATGAGATTAACAGTCTTCTGTGAAACAGTGCGGATTAAACCCAGAGCAATTGGCTGACTTTGCAGGTCAAGACTGACAATTAAAACAAATATTAAAGCAATAAGTAGACAATAAACAAGTTAGGGAAATGTTGGAGGTACGATAATTTCATAAGGAGTAGAAAAAAACAAAATTAAAATTACAGTTAAGAGCAGCCATGAAATGCCAAGCAAATAGACAAACATCAAAATTTAGCATAACCCACCTAGCAGCTTCTGTAGTGCAGGTGGTGTAGGACCCAGTAAAAACTGATTGGGTGAATAGCGTTGCACTTTGGGAGGTAGTTGGTAAAATGGACTATGAGGTGACTTGTAAACATCTGAAAAACAAAAGCAATGGATGAGGTTTTCCTGAGCTATAAATGTTATAATTATAACTTACAATCAACCATGTGATTTAGCTAATGGCACACCAAAGTAGCTTTCTCAACATTATTGAAGATTGCCAAAAAGCTGAAGAAGCTCATTGATTAAATACCAAAATAAGTACTTAACTCTATCTGTCATAATTAAAGACCCAAATTAATACTCGTTAAACAAGACCAATGTCACAAGTTTAAGAAGTGCAAATAAATTTTAATTGCAAGTTATTATGGCAAAACAATGACAAACATGCCTTTCAGCCATATTTAACATAATTGCATTATCAATATTTTTATATAATTGACATAAACCAAAGCATGGTTCTAAGTCTGCCTAATTTCATGCAAGGTTTAGATACGCTATATTTTCACCAGTAAATCAATTTTTCTCTATCCCATGATGGTGGATATTGAATATTTATGTAAATAGAAGGATGGTGATTTTAATTTGAAAGAGTGCACTTTATACAGCAAAGATAAAGATACATAACCAATGTTGCAGGCTTGTTATGTATCTTTCCTATATCAAGTACATTGTTTGACTTGCTGAGTGTTTCCAGCTTTGTACTTTTACTTCGATCATGGTGTCTGCCAACTCTCGTGTTTTACTCACTTAGAAAATAGACTCTCAGAAATATGAAAAAAATGACATTAAACACTTCCCTGATAACTAATAGTAAATTTCAGATAAGACCACAAAATATGGGAACAGAAGTAGGCCATTTGGCCATTAAGTCCTCTCTGCCATTCCATTGTGAGCTGATCCATTCTCCTACTAAGTGCCATATCCCAGCTTTCTCCCCATAATCTTTGATACCCTTATTCATCTCCAAGATTTTCCAAAACTTTATCAGACATATCACACAATAGCTAATAAGACAGGACTGACAATGCTGAGATCTGTACACCAATGGAAACTATGAGGGATTTTCAATTTCTCCATAAATTAAGTCCCAACTACGATTAGAATACTGTAAAATCCCAGTATCTGGAATTCAAGCAAGTGGCAACCGTAAGCAACTGGCAAAAATAAATAAATAGATTTAAAGATTTGAATAACAATTTTAAATTGTAAAAGTAAATGTTTCATTGATCCACTGAGTGAAACACCTGTGCGTGTATTTGTTTAACGTGTACTTGATGTTGCACTCCTAGAAGCTAACGATGCTTCATAATCAACCAATTTCAATGGCATGGAAACCACGACGATTGGAGCTGATGGATTTGTTACAGCCATTGAGTTCAGAGTAACTTCGTCTGCCTACTCCATTGAGGACTTAGTTGGATTGTTTTATGTCCGAGACCTCACCCTCAACCTTACCACCATGGGTGACCCTACCAGACGGCATCACTCTCTGGATTACAGGACCACACAAGCTTCTCCACCACGTCAAGGTGACAACCCACAGAGAAGCCCTGCCTAGTAAATCTATCTTTATCAGTATTAAGTATATTAGTAAGGCCTTATCTGTAAGCCTGTGGGGGTGGGGAGCTAATTATGATGGCAGCATGTTTCAGCACCAGCAAATGGGGTTTGAATTTAAACTTAAAAATTTTAAGTTATAGGAATTAGGACCTGATTGAACTGAATGTTATATAATTAAAATCTAAAAAATGTTTTTTTTTATTATTTTACCTTTTGCATTGACTTTTAAATTGTTTCTTCTTAATGCAGGTATATGGGTTAGGCATTCTTAAGATTATGTCTCAGGAACCAAAAAATTTACATATCCGGCATCTGCACATCCCGTAGATGCTAGTGATTTTTACTGTAATTAGAAGCAATTTATCAGCAATCTATCTAGAACTGCATATGTTAAATGTATATTACAACGCCGATTATCCGAAATCAGATTCTCCAAAAATCCTCATTTATCCAAATGAGGTCCTCACAGGTTGATAAAAAATGTCACTTGACATGAAATTAGAACAATTGTCCTCGTTTCAAGTAACTTCCTCCCCTCTCTCTTTCCATTTCTTCTTTACCTTCCCCTACTGACTTTTCTCTTCAATCTCCCTCCCAAACTATCTCCCAGTTGGAAGAATTCCTTCTCCCGGTGCCATCAAGGAGAGCGGCCTCCCGGGCAGGAATGGGACCTCGGGCTCAGTGGCATTCCCTTCCCTCCCTCCATGGCACACTGGAGGTCAATGCCGACTCCAAACACTCCCATCAGCTACTACCGCACACCAGACTCCTAGGGGAGGAGTCAGAATTGAGACCAGCGTTGGGCGCTCCAGTGACAGGGAGACAGGAGCCTTCCAACTCCCCAGTGAGTGTTCTACCGGCTAGGGAAGCTTCCCTGGGGTCAATGGCATGGTGGGTTGTGTCATGGATTGGCGTTGGTGGTTGGGAGGTCCTGGTGATTGGCAGTGGCCAGCATTTTTTTAGGTGAGAATTAAACATTATTTTTATGCTTAAAATGCCTTTCCTTGTTGAATGTTGTTGTTTAAAAATTGATACAAGTGATTTGCTGTTGCTACTGAGGGGTTTTTAAAAAATGATCAATTATCCAAAAAAAAAGGTTTATCCAACATAGACCCAGTCCTGACCATTTTGGAAAATTGGAGTTGTATTGTATTTGGTTTAAAAAGACAAGCTAATATAATAATCATCCCTGAAGACTTCTTTTGGTGCCATTTATTGAACCAAAAAATAAAGGATTTCTTATTTGCCGATTCACACAGCAAAACAAAACAAAATTGACTGCTGAACTTACCCTGAGGCGAGGATGCTGACAGGGTTTGAGCATGTAAGAGATCCAGTGCAGATTGGCTTTTTTTTGTATTTCTTTTTGAAATTGCAGTGCTCATTTTCTTGGGGCGCCCCCTTTTCCTAACCGCAATTCTTTTGCCTTTATTAATTATTTTGCTCTTCCGTGGTTTTGCAGGCGAAGATGATTTCTTAATTCCCGTTACCCCGATTTTCTCCTCTTCAGGACCAGAATCCTACCAATGATATCATTACATTAGGATAGAAATAACAGTCCTTTTTTTTTTATTGCTCACTCAAAACAAACATCAAATTTCCAGCTAAAAAAATTTGGCATTTCACTGAAGGCAAATGTGTCTCCTAATATCCAATCACTAAGATAAATATAGCACTTCATTTAGTGCCTTATCCATAAATACCTTCGCTAAAATAACTAGGCTGTGTCTGCAACAGGCAGAAGTAAATACGGAGGAGAAGAAGAAAACAAGATACCAGCAAAAGGTTTTTCAATATAAGATGGCATCATTAAAACCTTAAATCCATCAGAAAAACAATTTCTCTGGTAAAGGTCTTACAGTGAAATATAGCCAATAATTTATTACAAAAAAAAATTCTGAAATTCAGGAAAGCGTTTAGAATCAGGTGTTCAGTGCCCTTCAGATGAGGAAGCCTGCCATCCTTGCCTTATCCAACAATGTGATTGGTCCAGGACCACTGAAAAAGTCCCACTCGCAGTTCAAGGATAAGTGGCAAATATTGGCTTTTCCACCAATCCCTAGAACCCACACATACCACTGCCCAAATAAAAACAAATCGGACATCCAACAGAAATGGGGATCGTTGCAAGCTGAAATGGATGACAAAGAGATTTACAGGCTTGATAAGAAACTGTAATCAACCGACCCAAACAGTGTTTCCAGTTGCCCTTTGAAAATGTGATAGGCTATGAAATGTATTTCATTAAATATACATCACCTTAGTTGGAGTTGTTGTAGTACTTTTATTCTCTTTGTTTTCCTTTTGTTGTCTACGTCTAGCTGCCTCTTGTTCCTCCTGTAACCAAACATCATAATTCAAATCATACTACAGAGTATAGATTCATAGAGTTATCAAGTTCTACAGCGCGGAAACAGGGCCTTGCACGTACAGACTGAACTGGATTCAGTCCATATCCACTAAAACCTTTCTTACATAATAATGCACACAATTTGAGATTGATCACAAATCAAGGGTGTCAGGTGTCAAATGAAATACTCAAAAGTGCTGGAGAAACTCAAGTGTCAAATGAACTTTGGAAAAACAGAAAACATCAAATTTCATTTGAACCTGCAGAAGACCAAGTGAAGAATATCACTCTGAAAGAACGGGACATTTATTTCACCCTTGCTCTGCACCTATCTATTTTGGTAGTGGACACAATGGTTAAAAGAAAATAAATATATTAATACACAGGATTTTTTTTAAATCCAGAAAGATTTTGCAGAAAACATTTGGTGAAAAAGACAAATACTCAGGTTCTGGAATTGAGTGAAGAGACTAGGTGAGTCAGGAAGCATCAGTGGAGAGAAGTCGCATGTAGCTTCAGTGGCAGAGGGTGGCTTAAGGTAATGTTACTACCTCACGTCCAGCAAACCAGGTTCCATCCTCCAATCCTTTATGGATGTACATCAACTCAGATCCCAAAGAAATCTTGTTTGCTAGGATAAATGGTTACTGCAAGTTACCCTGAGAGTGGGTTGATGGTAGAGTCAGAAGGGTGCCAATAGAACATGAGAGACAGAACTGGTTTCAAGGAAATGCATGGGTAATAGGTGGAATGTGCCATGAGGGATCATTATGTTAGCCAGAATTATCACCATAGATCAAACAGTCTCTTCATATGTCATAAGAAAACTAAGGTCAACACAAATTATCTTAATGTGACACGTGAACAGCTCTTGGGAACCAGGAGATATTGAATAGCCTGGAACCATACACATTGAAGTTTGGAAGGATATGGTGAGATCTTAAAGAAACAAAATTATGAAAGGAATAGATACAAGATTTAAAAAAAAACAGAGGTTGTTTCTACTGGATGAGAACAAGGAGGCAAAGCCTCAACATCCAGGGGAGATTAAGGAACTGCTTCTCCCAGTGATTAGTGAATCTTTGAAGTTCTCTGTACAGTGAAACAGCAGTAGATGCAGCCTCACTAAATGTATTTAAGACACAGATTTTGAATAGTAGGGGAATAGGTAGGTAAGTGGATCTGTCCACAGCTAAATCAGCCATGATCTAATTGAATAGTACTAAGACAGTATCCCACCTGTTCGTATCCAATGTTTGTTTACAGGAGGTAATGGCCTTCTTAAGTTTAGAAAAAAATTTAGATACAATGTTAAAGATCTAAAAATGAATTTTTACAAGATGTGTGGCCCATTTATGGAATATTACCAAATTTAACGAATTACGGTGTTTGGATGCTCACGAATTTGGTCTGTCATCCAAATGTCATCTTTCATTGCCTAAGTATTTTAGATATACAAGCAAACCTTGTTTAGAGGGAAGGGTCTGAATAATAAAGGTGGGGGGTGGATTCTTTTTTTTTCTTTTGAGGTATTGAGGAGTAAGCACAATTTTCTTATGTATTATTTGAGTATTATTGGAGAAGTACAAATTGTTTGTCTTTTTTAAATCTTTCAATCTATGTATTGGTGTGTTTTTTTATTAAACTCAAAGATATTTTAAAAGGAATGGTAGCGCAGGCTCAATGGGGCAAATGATGTTCTTGTACCAATTCACAGATTTTCACATGAAGAACATTTGTTTTTTAATTAACAGATGCTCATCACATTGCATGTTTACTCATCTTTAATCTTCTCCAGAAGATATTTCCACTGGTTAAAGAATTTGAAGATTTTTAAAAAATTAATATTTTCAAATGATTGTACTTCTACAGTATACAAAGGTAAAAATAACAAAGTAAAGCAAGTGCAAAAAACAAAACTCTAGGTGTATAACAAAAATTAGTCAAGAATAAACATTCTGGCAGCATTGACTGCAACAATTTTAACAAGCTCAAAAAAACTTACCCTGAGTTTTGGATTTTTGAGACTAGAAAAGTAGTTTTCAAGCTGAAATGGAAAATAAAAACAAATGATTTGTTGTCTTCTAGTTGCAACTCAAAAGGCAATACACAAATTGACCACCAATTTGATCACCCAGCAAAAGAAGCTGCATAGTTGTAATAAGTGAATGAAAGCATTGCCACACTCTTATTTTACTACTGGGAGATCAATGAGATTCAAAGTTCAAATTTATTGTCAGAGGACATACATGATATGCAAGGATCCCTCCACAAGCTCATACACCTCTTACTCCCATCAACAGGTATCAGCTCCATCATTCAATAACATCTTTCCCGATCTTCCATCTCAGTGCTACCTTCTTGTATTACCCTATATCCTCTCAATAACCAAATCTCAGTCTTAAACGTAATCTGCAAACAAGCCTCCAGGCCATCGTCAAGTTCAACTGTATTGTCAAATGTATTGAAAATGCACTGATAAGAATAATTTTTCAAGCATACCAGTAGACTCTGCATACAGAGTACAAGAGAGTACCAAAGTGCAATTAGAGAGAGAGAGATCCGTTGGTACAGAGCTACAGCAACTATGTTGTGGGTCATTCAGAGTCTGATGGTTGGAAAGAACCTGTCCTCAAATCTGGTGAGAAGTGATCTCCCCCTCTGGAATCTCCTTCCTGATTGGCGGAGAGGTATAAAGAATACCACAAAAAGTTACTCCTCTCTTAATTTCTTATCCCAGTTTTCCCAAATTGCAGGAACAGGGCCCCAGTGAGATTGCAGCAAGTTCAGGAACAGGGCCTCAGTGAGGCTGCCGCGTGAGCATGGAACAGCGCCCCAGTGAGGCTGTTATTTTCAGAGAGTAAACTCCATAAGGTTCACACCTGCCTCAGATTTATATTTGCAAGATATCACTTTGGTACTTTGAACAGCATGAATGTAGTTTGCAGAAGCCCTCCTCAGAAGTGACCCATCCCAGGAATTAAACTGATAAATCTCCTGTCACACATACAGTAAATTTCCAAAACCAAATTTTAAAAACTTTTTAATTTTTAAATTTAGACATACAGCACTGTAAAAGGCCCTTTCAGCTCATGTGCCCATGCCACCAAATTGACCTATGTCTTGAACATTGGGTGAAAACCAGAGCCCCCGGAGGAAGCACATATTGATACAAGGAGAATGTAGAAACTCCTGACCGACAGTGCAGGATTCGAACCCTAGTCCTGCTGTAACAGTGTTGCGCTAACCATTACCACTTCTACTATTCTATTATTCAACAGGCTGATGATTTGAGATTTGCTTCACTTGGTTTCCTGCACTCCCTTTCGCCTCATTGGGGCCCTGCTCCATGCGCACGCGGCAGCCTCACGGGGGTACTGTTCCATGCGCACGCGGCAGCCTCACGGGGGCGTTGTTCCATGCGCACGCGGCAGGCTCATGGGGGCGCTGTTCCATGCGCACGCAGCAGCCTCACAGGGGTGCTGTTCCTGCACATACTGCAACCTCACTGGGGCCGATTCCCTGTGTCCCCTACAAATTGACCACCCTGTTCCTTGCACTTCCTTCAAAAATCACATGGGCCACATTTCCTGAACTTCTTTTAAACTTAACAGAATCTCATTTCCTACACTTCTTTAAAGTCTGCAGGGTTCATTTCCCATGCACCTTCAACATCATCAGCCCATCTCTGAGTTTCCTTTAAACTCACCAGAGCCCTGTTTTTGCACACCATTTGAATTCATTAGGACCGTATTCCCGAGTTCCTTTTAACCTATGCATCTTTTCAACGCATCAGAATTACTTTGTTTCCCACATTCCCTTTAAACTGACAGTTTTGTTTCCCATGTGCCCTTTAAACTCATCTCGTTTATTGGAAAGTTTATGTTACAAGTGTGCAACATCTAAAAATAAGTAAATTCTGGTGGAATAAATAACAGTAATATTCTGCTGGTCTGCAACCAAGGTTCCCAGGGTGTTGGAGTTTCACTGTAAATCCTTCCTTGTGTAGGGAGAACAGACTGATATGGAACCAAGCATTCCATTTCGTCTTTAGTCTTGTTCTAAAATCCTCTTGAAATAACAGTCAGCACAACTTATGCCTTCCTAAGTGGTGGAGCACCTGCACTTAAATTTTGTAACTCTTGTACAAGAACAACCAGATTCCCTTTGAATACCAACATCTTACAATCTCTCATGCTTTTAAGATGATCCTTCAAATCCAGATCTTTAACCATGAAAGATCTTGCTCAGTATCATTATTGCATCCTAAATGATCAAGTATCAAATTGCTTGAATTCTCTCACAAGACTAAACAAATTGTCATGAAAAAAAGTTGGACTTTATTTTTTAAAAGCACTGATATTTCTCCTGCAGACACCACGATAAACATAATCCTATATCCGTCGCATAAAACCATTGAGACTATGGTGTAAATAACTGATGGGGTTCTTTGAAGGACAAGCAAGAACTTTCCAAGCCACTGAAATAGCTTATTTTGTTACTTACTATGGTCCGGTCAATTGTATGCAGGTAGTAGGAGACTGGTTTGCCAGTCCATGAAACTGAGCCCCGCAGTGGTGACAACTCCACAACCTTCATGATAGTACCAATATCTTTGAAGAGAAACAGAAATGGAAACTTTTTTTTGAAGTTTCAGTGTTGCATTAACATTTTCTTTGCTTTCTTAATCAAGTTTAAAATGAAAAGCAACAAGCCGACTTCCTTCTATAAATCACTGTGCAAATGAATTCTAATTGTGTTGATACAGCTCAGATTTCCCACTTCTTTAACAAGGAAAATGTGAAATGATCCAAAATTGTCACCCAAAGCATTTAAAACATTGAAAAACTAAAAATACCCAAAGATTTTGCAGATTAAACAACCAAACTTCAAAACATGCCCAATGCATCTTCATTTGAAAACATTCGAGTTAAGTTCAGTAAAAAAACAAAATATTTCCCCCTCAATTTAATCTGTTTCTGTGTCAAGTTGTCATTCTGAATAGCAAAAGTAGTACAAGTACTCCCCAACTTACAAGTGTAATTGGGTCCGAAGGATCGGTCTCATCTCGAAATGGATGCAAGTCGGAATATTGCCCTTGCGTGTGGATTACCGAAGTCTTAAAATTTTTAAATCAAATGTTGTATTTCCGAACTATAACAGGGATACAGGGCATGGAAGATCCAAAATGTGCATACACTTTGTTAGTCAGCATCCAAGGGTCCATAGGCTGGGCATGGCCATCTTGATTCTTGTACATGCATGTCTTAGCGTTGGCGCAAGTGCGGTGGGTTCACGTATTGGAGTTCGGCTGGTGCCACACTGGCCAACAGGAGACTCATGCATGCGCACAGGAATCAAGATGGCCACGCTCAGCATATGGTCCCCGGGACGCCAATGAACGAAGAAAGTATGCATATTTTGGCTCTCATCCCTGTTATATTTCTTCAAATAAACCGCGTAAATGTTACATTTTTTCTTAAATTTGGTTGTATGTGCAGATGGATGCAAGTTGCATAGGTCGCAAGTTGGGGAGTACCTGTATTTATACCCATTTGGAATTTGCACCCACATGCTCCTTCGAACAAGTGATAATCTATCCAAGAGAAGGTACACATTGTACCTCTCTTGAAAATCATAATACATGCTAATTATCAAGACTGAAATGCATGAATCAGAAACTTGTCTTTTGCAAAAGCTTCAGTAAATCACTCATTGCCACACACTCATATTCCATCTCTCATACATCTTCTCACATAGGACCAACACCTGTGGCAAAAATTTTAAGCATACCAACTATTTTTAGGCTTTTGTCCCTGAGCTTCTCTTAAACTAATTTCTAATCTATTGCAAAGCATCATTAACCTATACTTCTGACTCTTTTAGCCATCTCTTAAATATTGTTCTGCATCTGTGCTTTCTGAAGTACCTTAGGTCGATCCTTCTAGAAAAGCAACAACATCTAATTATAAGTTTCATTCTGAATTACTGAAATATTATAAATTTTTTAATTAGACGCACACCATCTTAACACAGCCCACAAGCACATGCCATCCAACTAACCTGCAGCCCCTGACATTTTGGAGGGTGGGAGGAAACCAGAGCAACCAAGGAAAATCCACACAGACACGGGGAAGACGAACAATCTCCTGATAGACAGCGCCGGATTTGAATCCAGGACACTGGCGCTGCATTAGCAAATCACTATCTACACGTTAAGTACATCATAAACTGGAGTAACTTTCTTCTCAACATTTTTTTAATATTCAAGCTGTAATGGGTGGGAATTTAAGAACTGCTGCTCTCTACAATGGAAAGAGTTAATCAAATACACAAGGGCACAATGCACAGTACTAAAATGGTGTCCATTAACAAAAACAAGAAACTGTTCAATTTGGCTTCCAATGAGCAGTTATATGGTGCAGTACCATAGCCATATCAGTCAGTATGGTGCTAGAATGTATAATGAAACTGAACAGGAATTTCAAACTATACTCCTTTCAGAAGCAGAAACTGAACAGATCAGTTTTCCCAGTCCTTGGACCTTAGAACAAAGACATGAATAATTCAATAATAAAAAATTTTGAGAACTAGGCTTAAAAATGATCAAACAACATGCATTATAAATGACTAATTTTTACAAAATAAACTGCAAAATAAGGGGTTGTTATTACATATGGAAATCCTGCTCTCAGACATTTAAGAGCAAGTGAAAACTTACCACTCAAATTCCGGCTATTTATTCTGAAATTCAATGGTGCAAAGGGCTTGGAAGAAACAATTTTGCCACCTGTAAAATTACAATAAATATCACTGCCTCACATCCCTGCTGCCGGCCCTTTCAACTGAATATTGAGGTACAGAATATATGTGGATTGATCTCAGTTTAAATAAAAAGCATAGATTAAGGTCATTTGTAAAATTAAGGCAATTTTGTGAATTTGCAAAATGGAAAACTTTTGAATACAGCCTTGTTTTACTGGTAGATAGGCTCCTACTCTTGGCCTGCACTCAAATAGACAATGACCTTAAAAAAACATCAAATAGGATTCCATGTCATGAACACAAAGATAGATTATATATCATAGCTATTCAACTGGGGCATCTTTTATTAAAGGCATAAATAACGGGAGATGCATATTCACATCTTAACAAGTTAGCTGAAGTACAAGAAAAACAGATGCCTTGAAAAATGATTTTAAAAGGTTTCCTCTACTCCTAATCTTAGTTCACATGAGTCAATCCAAACAGCTAACCAAGTACTACATTCACATACTGGATATATAACACACATTTTAAAAAATCTAATGACATTATACCCAAATTTAAGCATAGCATACACCTCTGCTGAAGAATTTTACTGAATCATACAGCACAGAGAACCATTACTCCAGCCTTTCAGTTTCTCTCTGGGGCTACTCTCCCATCCTTTCACCAAAGCACAGAAACATTTTTCATTCTCTTTTGAAAGCTACCAATTAATCCCCTTCACTGCCGTGCAAGACAATGAATTCCAGATGTTAACCACTTGCTATACGAAAGAGCCTTTTGAAGTCACCTTTGGTCCTTTTCCAGTCATGAATGTGAAATTGGAAACTCCATGTGAACTTAAAGTGTAATCAGGATTACAAACTATGAGACATAAACAACCACAATTTCTAAATTCAGTTACATTATACTAAGTTTATTATACTAAAGGTTGTCAATCTGGCAATTTAAGATCAGTCAAGCTCGATGCAACAGAAAAAAAATCCACTGCTTTTCGACTACTTTACTAAGAGAAAAAGGGTCGATTTGGAACCACTGAGCCAAATTCTGCACCACCAAATGCTTGGAAAAGGACAAGTTTTCTTACCTTCTTTCATGTTTGCAAATCGCTCCTTCAATTGGTGATCCACCTCGGGACCAAAGGCAAAATTATTCACAAACACAACACTGCAAAGAAATACTGAAAATATAATCCTTCAACCATCCAAATTGTAACCTAAAGCAGTGCACATATAAATCATATGAATTTATTATTGCGACAAATGTTACATTGTACAAAAGCACAAAGGAACTTCAGATAAATTTTAATAATCAAAAATATTTATAACATTTAACTAAGTGCCAAGGATCAATTGACAATTATGAATGCAGACATTTAAGTTAACCTAATGAATTGAGAGAGAAAATTCAACTACCACGGCAGAGAAAATCCAACTACCACGGCCAATGTAAACTACTGCAGTTACCAGAAATTTGAATCAGCAATACAAAGAAATTAATATATTCAAACAGCTCTGAAACATCAACTCCTCAACTCTTTTCATGCTATTGCCAAATATGCTGAGAAGCTCAGTTTCCTATGTTATTTCATAACATTGTTTGACCACTGATTTTGTGAAAGTTAATTCTCTGTTAAATGTATGATTTTTTTTTAAAAATGTAGACATACAGCATGGTAACAGGCCCATTTAGCCCACGAGCCCGTGCCGCCCAATTACATACAAATGACCTACACGTCCTGAAAATTTTGAAAGGTGAGAGGAAACAGGAGCCCCTGGGGAAAACCCACACAAATACAGGGAAAACGCGTGGGATTTGAACTCCAGTCCTGATCGGTGGCACTGTGACATCATTACACTAACTGCTAGACTAACCGCGCTGCCACTTGATACTGCCATAAGCATAAACCAGAAGCAAAATACATCAAAGCCATAAAACAACCCTGCAGTTATGACAGAGCAAAACCCTCAATTCTAAAGGCAAAATAAGCCTGAAGATGGTTTAATTTTGGTCAGACAATTTGACAACTACCTTAAAGGGAACTGATGGGCTCCAAGAATCACTTGTCAAACAAAGAGTTAAATATGACTCAAACTTTGGGGTCAAATATATTCCTAATGCCAGTGCTCATTTTCAGATATTGAGCAACTTGCTTCAAGGTTACAAATGCTTAGTTTGTTACAGATTTTGTTTTTAAATCATAATTAGTACCTGGGGAATGTTTGACTATTCTGCAGATAATTAACTATACTTGTCTGGACAACTTGACTAGCATTAAAACCCCATTTAAGTAATGAAGAACATGGAATGTTGGCCTTCATCGCTGGAGGAATTGAATTCAGGAGTAGGGAGGTAATGTTGCAACTGTATAAGGTACTGGTGAGACCGCACCTGGAGTACTGTGTCCAGTTCTGGTCTCCATATTTGAGGAAGGATATACTGGCTTTGGAGACGGTCCAGAGGAGGTTTACTAGGTTGATCCCTGGGATGAAGGGGTTGACTTATGATGAAAGATTAAATCGTCTCGGATTGTATTCGCTCGAGTTCAGAAGAATAAGAGGAGATCTTATAGAAACATAGGATTATGAAGGGTATGGATAGGATAGATGTAGGATGGTTTTTTGAGCTGGCCAGGGAAACTAAAACGAGAGGACACAGTCTCAAGATTCGGGGGAGTAGATTTAGGACAGAGATGAGGAAAAATAGTTTTTCCCAGAGAGTAGTGAATGTTTGGAATTCTCTAACCAGAGAAGTGGTTGAGGCTGCTTCATTAGACATATTTAAAATTTGGTTAGATAAATTTTTACATGATAGAGGAATTAGGGGATATGGGGAGAAGGCAGGTAGGTGGAGTTAGGTCATAAATTAGATCAGCCATGATTGTATTGAATGGCGGAACAGGCTCGATGGGCCATTTTTGGCCTACTCCTGTTCCTACGTTCCTATGTACATACTGGAACCATGCAATGCAATCAGCAGTTAATCAACACACTCACAGTCTTGACATTCAAATCAAACACTTCTCAACCATCTTGTAACCATGTTGCATTATACATATGCAAGGCACAAATTTCCAAGTGTGGGTCTAGCCAATGAAGTCACTCACTCATACAACCAAATGGTGAACTAATATCATACATTTCTTGTCAGAGGAACAAGAAGTTTCCCACAGTGAAAGATGAGAAAAATGAAAGGGGGGAGTGGAGTTACAATAAAGAAAATATTTTGTGTCATCAATGAAAGATTATATTCATTGATCTGTTAATAGAGACACAATATTAAAATTAAAAATTGAAAATGAAGTGGCAAATTGTTTTTCACAAAAAAGATATTAAATCAAAATCTGCAATGCCTCATTGTCAAATCAAAACGGGGTAAAAAACAGATTAAAGAAAAAGCAATTATCCCAAACAGATGCTACGAATAGAAATACTGTGCTAAAATTTCTGAAAATAATTACACTTGAAAGGAAAAGCAAAATCCATAATCATAAACTTAAGGCAATCAAGAATATTTTGATTTAACCAAAAACTTCCAAATTTGTGAAACTATACTAATTTCATGAATTCAATGTAAAAATTCTTATTTTTTTCCAAAATGCAAAGAAAGATTACAATTTATTTTTGCCGAATAATGATAGTTTTTGAAAAAGGAAATACTGGAAAACAAATTGCCATTAACGGGCTTCTAGTGGATTTTCAAAGAGAAAAAAAATCACTTTGAAGCGAGCAATTTGTGGAAATTGAGAAGATTTTTTTTTAATGCAAATCAGTGAGTTGGGTGCAAAATCTATTTGAAATTGTGCAGATATACAGTAGTTCCTCTTTATAAAGAAGCATGTACAAATCTCAACAGCAACAATAAATCTTCATAAATAGAATATTGAAATATTTTGCTGTTGGACTGGTCACCTTGTACTTGCAATTTTTTCTTTCCATTCTTCAGAAAGGAAGTCACCTCTTTCCAGCTGAAAGAAACAAGACAAATAACAAGATAAAATTTCCCTACACTTAAAAGTGATGAAATATTTACCACTACTTGCAGTTGTTTTTTAAATTATTGATTCATACATATTGCTATCTGCCCTGGGTTTTCAGTAATATCAAGTTTAAATATTATTTTGTCTATTTTACTTCATTTTGATATTTAATCCTCAATGTTACTACAAAATTATTCATATTTCCCACCACATTAATTCTGAGCCCTATTTAACAACAGTAGGAGGCAAGTTTCACGTTCCTCCATCCTACATTTACAAAATTATTTACTTTCACAATGATCATAATAACTTTGATAAGTCATGAAAAGTCTTGGTCTATTATAATCCAGACTTTCAAGTGAAGAAGGGATTATGAATCCACATTTAGATGGAGGTGCCAGTAGAAGTATATTCAAAGTAAAAATGCATATTCACTTAAAATAGATTGCTAACCTGGGGTGATCAGACTGTTTTTAATTTGCTTGTTGAATTTATCAGAATTGATGCACAAAGCCATCTCTCAAAGTTAAAGAACTTTAAGAGAATACAAAATCAAAACTTTCAGTTAGTGGATTTTCTATGTCAAAAGGATCTGGAACTCAAATTGCCCTACAAATACACAGACCAACAGTTCAGTGCAGTATTGAGAAGAATCTGATATGCAGGAGAATGCCATTTTCTGGAATGCATTACACAAAGCCTCATTGTTTTTGTTTAGGCAGATGCAAGCTAAAGGGAGTATGGAGCTGACAATAAATTTGCAACATTCCATTCTTATCAGATTCCATTAAAATGGATGTGATTATTACGTTCTTACTGCACACATTTTGTCTGCTTTTGCTTAATTAAATGTACTTCAAAGCAATCCAGTTAGAAAGCCAGTGATATCTTCCTGTGAAAACTGTTTTAAAATGCCATGAAAAGACCTCACACTACAACGAGGAGGTAAACCAAGCTGAGCAGGAACAATTAGAAAAGCTGTTAAGACATGGTCAAAAATATGGTGCATATTGACAGCAGGGAAAGACTCGGAGATTGAATGGCACAGAACAACACCAAAGGATCTGGACAAACAATTGAGCAAGTGCTATCAATGAAGCAATGAGACAAGAGGTCCAAATAAGAACAGAACAAGTGGAGATTTCATTCCTCCCTCGGACCATATTGAAGACCAAGAGATTTAAATTTAATCCACAAAAAAACTAGCAATCAATGTAGGTCAGCAAGTGCCTAAGAATAGTAAAACCATATGTCGTTGTAAGGAGGAGGTTGGGAAAACAACAAGGCTACAATTGCAGAAGATGGACAAAGAGCACAGGGAATTGAACATGAAGTAAAATAAATGGAAAGGAAAGTGAAGAAGTCGAAAGCCACAGACAACAGGAAAATGAGGGAGAGACCAAAGGTTCATTTTCCCCATAACAATGAAAATGTGCAACCAAAACCATCTGAAGCTCCTTGAATGTGCCCAAAAGGATCATGGAAAAGCTGAAAAATGATAGCAACAAAATACAGGCCAGAATCACAAAAGAAGAACATGCTCAAGAGACAGGATGTAAGGAAATCCAAGTCATCAAGCAATAGGCACATAGCTGACACCATGATCTCCTGCATCACTGTAAAGGAAAACAAAAAACCTCAACGTGACAACACTTTTAACCAATTATAACATTCAGATTTTTTAAAATTGCAAGAAAACATTTATCATTTAATTTGAATAACATTTTTTTGGTGATTAGGATTGATGCTTAGCATAAAACACACTTACAGTGTACTCTCCATATTTCTTCCCATACCACCGCATCCATTTCCTGAACTCTGTATCCATTGCCTTTGAAAGAGTAAGAAACAATAATGTTATGAATAGAGAATGACAGCACATAGGAGATAGCCATCAAGTTCAAGCCTGCTTCGCCATTCAGAGATCATGGCCCATTAGATTTTGTTTATTCGTTCAAGAGAACTGGGCCACGCAGGCTGAGCCAGCATTTAATTGCCCACCGCTGCTTGCCCTCGAGAATGTGGAGGTGAGCTGCCTTCTTCAATTTCTGTCATCCTCAAGGTGTGGGTATGGACACTATGTGTGAGGGAGGAAATTCCAGAATTTAGACCCAGCACCAAAGGAGTGGCAATATATTAAATTGCATATCACCCTTCCCTCCCACCCCACCTCACCCTTTCTTCACCAAAAATCTCGATTTATCCAATGACATGACAGCTTGCCAAACGTAGGCGTTCCAAATGTCTGATAGTCTTTGTCTGTAGAGTGTTTCCATACTTCATTTGTGAAAGAACCAGTTCTATTTTGCACTTACCTCAGCATATTTTGCAGGTATCTCTGCCTTTTCAACACCATAGTAATGCTTGCACTGTGTAGCTGCAGCAACTTGCAACACAACTTGACCCACTCCTTGAAAGGGGGAAAAAAAGTTAATGTGATGCAATCAGTAAATGATCCAGAATTTATTTCTCTCCTACAAGTTATCCTAACAACTTGGGTAAATTTATTATTAGATTACAGATTCATTACTATTTGATTAACATGACAAATTCTCAGTCTTTCTTTGCAATTATTATGACAAAATCATTGAATTTCTTACCACTTCCCAAATCAACAAATGTATCATCTTCAGTCATCTTGATCTCATCAATCATTTGAGCAACTAAATCAAATGATGTTTCCCCATAAACCTCTGGAGAAAAGGGTTCATAATTGTTCAGTTTTTCTGGATCAGTCACTGAGTGGTTGTAGACCTGTTGCAGAATATGTCGTAGCAGGCCATTACAAGGACGAGTATTCAGTTTCATAGGCTGTGTTGTCCCTTTCCACTGGATTACAACAAAGATACATCTTGTTAGAAGCATTACTCTTCAGTGCTTGTCTATGTGTAGAGCAGACAGTTTATACTATATACAATCTTTGACCTGGAGCTTGAATTAAACTGCTATTCAGCACAAAATTATATTTAAAAGGAATAAACCAACATGATGCTCAGAACTGTTTCCAAAGCAAATAATTCAATTAATACCTAACATACTCCTGCCTGTCAGCTCACTCGTCTGAGTGCTACTGGTACCATGTAACCCATTACTACCTGTCACATAGTTGGATGGTCTGCGACTAAACCAGCTTCCCCACTAGGCTTGCCTGATGTGGAGGGTGGCTAGACAACCTGCAGGATGAAAAACAAGACCCGTCAAAGGGCAGACAAACCCTGTGAAGCATGGAAAGAGCATCCCTTGCATCAAAGCTTGGTCTGGCCATTCACTGCAACAGAATTTCCCCAGCCATCTTGGACCTCATCATACCACTGGATCAGTGAGGGGATGTCAAGAGGATGGGTCTGGACCCGTGCAACCCTCAAATCATCTAAAGTCCATTCACGCACATACTGTTCTCCTCTTCTTCTTCTCACCATCCTACAGAATGGATACCCAGAAGAAAGAAGACTCTGTGGCAGCCTACCACCGCAGCAATCGAGCTGGCACTCAGGACGGCCAGCGCAACCAAAGGCCAGCAGTCTGTGCAGTGGCACTAGCCCCAACAAGCGAACTGGCGGGTGAACAAGGGCAGCTTAAAGGCCAGTGACCCCAAAATAGCGCTGACCTTTTGCACAGCCAACAGACAGGGACAGCGCAAGGGAAAGAAGGGCATTGTTATGCAGGAAAGTACCCCCGTGCAGGAAACCCACTTTTGTTATGCATGTTGTGACATCAGACAAGGGGAGCCATGGCAGGAACAGTGCAAATATAAAAGTTGGGCCTGAGCCCTAATAAAACTCAAGAGCTTAACCTAATTACACTATGTGTGTGTCTTCTTTCGAGTAGCGCATGGCTACAATCGGTGACCCCAGCAGGTTAGATGGCATCTAAACCCAGCGATGAGCGAACAGGCAGCAGTCAATACAGTCGCACTCAAGCTGCCAATCTTCTGGACGAATCAACTACGCGTGTAGTTTGTCCAGGTAGAAGCACAGTTCCAGATCTGGCAGATCACAGCAGAATCCACCGGGTAATACCACATGGTGAGCGCCCTGGACCAGGACAGCAGGCTGAGTGGCCAACTTCATACTGGAGCCCCTATCAGAAGATGTTAACACCACCTTCAAGAACTTGCTCATCGAGACCTTTGGGCTCTCACGGCCTGAGAGAGGCACGTCTGGTCCACCTGGACGGGTTAGGGGACAGGCCCCGTTAGCCCTCATGAACAAGATGGTGGCTCCTGGGCAAACACGAGCCCTACATCATGTTTGAGTAGGCATTCCTGGAGCAACTGTCCAAGGACATCCAACTGCTCCTGGATGACATAGATTTCAGCAACCTCTGGAAAGTCGCAGCACGAGCGGACATTCTGAGGAAACAGAAGAGATTGCTCGCTGTCCATGCAAGTTGTCACTAAACCCCAAAGCCAGACCGGTGCAGAGCCGCAGAGAGAAAAGGAGCGTCCCAGAGGAGGTGATCCAGACAACCAATGGTGTTTCTACCACCAGAGATGGGGCGCCAGACTCCGCCAGTGGAGGCCGCCATGTCTTCTTTGGCTTGGCTTCGCGGACGAAGATTTATGGAGGGGGTAAAAAGTCCACGTCAGCTGCAGACTCGTTTGTGGCTGACAAGTCCGATGCGGGACAGGCAGACACGATTGCAGCGGTTGCAGGGGAAAATTGGTTGGTTGGGGATGGGTGTTGGGTTTTTCCTCCTTTGCCTTTTGTCAGTGAGGTCCATGTATGTTTCAGGGAAATGCCGGGGGCCAGCCATCACTAATGGCCATGATGGCTGGTCACCAAGACAGCCTCCTGTACATTTGGGACCGCCAGTCCAGACGACACTTCCTCATGGACACAGCAGAGGTCAGCGTCCTACCCCCATTGCAACAGGACACCAGGAGCAGACAGATGGGCTGCCAATCACAGCATGATTCAGACCTGTGGTACCTATAAGGCCCAACTACAGTTGGGAGGCAGCCTCTTCTTGTGGGTGTTCACGCTGGCCACAGTGGAACAGCCACTCCTCGGAGCAGACCTGCGTGCCCACAGCCTGCTAGTGGATCTCAAGGGAAGGAGATTGGTCCACGCCAAGACTTTTCAAATCTTCCTCCTCAAAGACACCAGGCTTCCAGCACTCCACCCGGACACTGTACACTGATCAGACAATGAGTACACCAGGGTCCTGGTTGAGTCCCTGCAGTGCTCAGCTCCCAATTCGTCACGGTGATGCCCCAACGTGGAGTACAGAACCACATCCTGACCCAGGACCCTTCACTCCACGCAAAGGCAAGATGCGTTCCTCTAGAGAAGCTCCAGCTGGCAAAGGAGGAATTCAGGAAGCTGGAGGAGCTTGGCATCGTATGGCAGTCGGACAGCCCATGGGCTTCTCCCCTGCACATGATACTCAAAGCAACTGGGTGCTGGAGACCATGCAGCGACTACCAAAATACTAGATTGGTACCCCGTGCCACACATCCAGGACTTCACAGCTAACCAGCACAGGGCAAGAATCTTCTCCAAGGTGGACCTCGTGCGGGGTTATCATCAGATCCCAGTACACCCTGATGATATCCCCAAGACCGCCATCATCACCCCGTTCAGCCTCTTCAAATTCCTCCAAATGTCGTTTGGGCTAAAGAACTCCGCACAGACCTTCCAGCAACTCATGGATGCAGTGGGCCGAGACCTGGAAGGCTCCTTTGTGTACCTGAAAGACTTCCTGGTGGCAAGCAGAAACCAACAGCAGCATATGGCACACCTCCACAACCTCTACAGCCGACTGAGCGAGTTTGGCCTGACAATCAACCCAGCCAAATGAGAGTTTGGATTGGAGGCCATCGTCTTCCTGGGCCACAGGATAACCAGGGAAGGAGCCACACTGCTACCCAGTAAAGTGGAGGCCATCCAGAAGTTACCCAGACCCAACACAACCAAGGGACAAAAGGAGTTTATGGGATGATCAATTTCTATCACAGATTCATCCCCTCAGCTGCCCAGATCATGTGGCCGTTGTTCTCCCGAATTGCAGGCAAGACAAAGGACATAATCTAGGTCGAGGAGTCAGCTGAAGCCCTGGCAGCCACCGGTCTCCTGGTACATTCCAGGTCAAATGTTCCAAAAGCCCTGACAGTGAATGCCTCAGGAACGGCGATCGGCAGACTTCTGGAGCAACAGATTGAAAAGAAAGTTGGCAGTCGCCGACTTTCTTCAGCAAACACCTGTGGCCTCCAGAACTAATGTATAGCACTTTCGACAGAGAGCTACTGACACTGTATTCAGCCATCCGCCACTTCAGCTACTTCCTAGAGGGCAGGTCCTTCACGGCTTTCACAGATCACAAGCCCCTGAATTTCGCTTTGGCTAAGATCTCGGACCCCTGGTCAGCCTGCTAGCACAGATGTAAGGCACATCTCCGGCAAGGACAACATGCTGACCAATGTACTGTCCAAGCAAAGTATCAATGTGCTATCAAGGGGAGTGGACGTCATGGAACTGGGGGAAGCGCAGCAGAAAGACAAGGAAATGACCCAATACAGGATTGCCATATCAGGACTGCAGCTCCAGGACATCCCAGTCGGCACAGGTAACACCACCTTCCCGTGTCACATGGCCACCAGTCAGGTCAGACCCATCGACCCGGCGTCTAGGAGACGACAGGTTTTCAACTCCATCCACAGACTGGCTCACCCATCTATCGAGACCACAGTCCAGCTGGTGGCTAGCAAATATGTGTGGCATGGATTGCAGAAACAGGTCAGCGGGTGGTCGAAGGCGTGCACACAGTACCAAACAACTAAGGTACAGCAGCACACCAAGACCTACCTCAGCACTTCAAGCCCGTAGAATGAAGGTTCGACCACATCCACATGGACATAGTAGGATCCTTGCCAATATCCTAGGGTTTCCGCTATCTGTTCACGATTGTCGACCGCTTCACCAGGTGGCCAGAAGCAGTCCCACTGGCAGACACACACACAATCTCGTGCGGCGGGGCCTCATCTCGTCCTGGGTGGCATGATTAGGATTACCGTCCCACATGACATCCGACAGAGGGGTCCAGTTCACCTCCAGTCTGTGGTCCAACCTCACCAGCCTGTGGGGTGCACAGCTGCATCACAGCTTAACCACCCACAGTCCAATGCGTTGGTAGAGCATTTCCAAAGGCACCTCAAAATCGCGCTTATGACCAGACTCCAAGGACCGAACTGGGTAGACGAACCACCATGGCCACGGCACCCAATGAGGACCTCAACACCTCTTCGGCTGAACTCATTTATGGAGCTCCACTAGTAGTCCTGGGAGAATTCATACCATTCCCAGGTGGACAGCAGGATGACTCTGCAATGTTCTTTACCAGGCTAAATAAAGGAAAGAGTTGGCAACCTGGCCCCAATTCCATCTTCCAGGCAATTAAAAACCAATATTGAACCCCACTGAGTTCATGATAAAGAAGCATCTCAGACTAACTCACATATCCCACATCTAGAACCTGGATTTCTATTGGAGTTGAGATATGGGCACATTGTCAGAATAGAAAAATTATCTAAAAAAAAGCCAAGAAACAAAAAAATTGACAAAGCATTATAACAGAAAAAAATCAAAGATTGATTCAACCAAGACGTGAAATAGATTTAAATTAACATTTTTTTTAAAAAGAGGATGTTTGTAACATTCTAAATACTGTAATATTACAAATATTCATAAATGACTTAGTTACCAACTGCTGAATGCTATCCATGGCCCGGTTGTACTTCTCACATAGCTTTTGCATACTCTCAAAGCTGAAAGAAAAACATTAAAAATCAAAATTAACGAAATGATAATTCACTGCTGTTATCAATGAAGGTTTCCATACTATCGTTTCTACAACTTTACCAAATACTAATCTTTAATCTATAATGAAGTAAACCTGCAACTTCTACCTCTAGCTTAGCTTTACAGAAAAACACATTGCTTAAAAACCCTGATTCTATCTTTTTGAAATTTAAGGATCTTTAAGGGGCTACAATATCAAGTCAAAATTAGCAGCTGATGAACAAAGGGCATTAAGGACAATTGTCAGATCCCAATCATCTTTAAAGGTTTTCAAAGCTAGATTCAGGTTCGTGAAAGTAAAACAGTAGTAAGTAAAACACGAAAATCTGTAGACACCGTGGTTAAAGTAAAAACACACAATGCTGGAGACCTGCTGAGTTTCCCCAGCATTGTGTTTTCCCTCCAGCTTGTGAAATATGCTTATCAAAGTTAGTAAGAAAAATATTCACCTACTTCAAAGTCCAGAAAGATTCTTTGGCTTTCTTTACTCAACTCTAAGCTATTCCGAAATCAAAAAGTTCAAACCCCCTTCACCCCCTCCCCCCCCTTACTTTCAGCTTTTATTAATTCTTTGGACTCCCTGTTTCTATTTTCAGGGGCTACCAACAAGGACATACACTCTATGTCCTCGTATTCCAGGACTGGTTTTATAGCCAACCACTAGTGTTGGTGCTATAGTTTACCCATGGATCCAGTCTGAAATATGTATTATGAAAGGTTAAAAATAGCTGGAGACCAAAGGGTTAATGGTATCCACATGAGAAATAATGGGCAACCACTTTTAAATGATTAGCCAAGAATACAACTATTCTGTTTTACATGTACACATTTCGGTTTTAAAAATTCTACAGGTATCCTTTGGATTGAGGCCTTCAATCTCTGAGTAAATAGTAAAGATACAACTACATTAAATATCAAACCAACAGCTTAATCTTGGAGAAAACAGACAAAACTTTCAATATTTAGACAATATACACAATTTTTTTTTAATGTAGGCATACAGCAGGATAAAGGCCCTTCTAGCCCACACTGCCCAAATTCCACATTTAACCTACAAACCCTGCACATTCAAGGGTGAGAGGAAATGGAGCACCCAGAAGTAACCCACAAAACATGGGGAGAATGTACAAATTCCTTCCATCAGAGCTAGATTTGAACCTGGGTCACAGGCACTGTAATAACCACTAACCCATGCTGCCCTGATGTTTTGCGTTTTTGGAGAATCCATCAGTCAGCTGAAGAAATAAAACTCACCACAATTTCCCTGACAAGTCAAATTTACAAAGCTAAAGAGGGGGACATATAAGCAATCTAAAGCAGGAAAAATTAAAAGTATTGATAACACTAGAATAATATAAAATGACCAAACTATACAAAAGACTGAATACTGACATGATAACAGAGCATTGCGTTCCTGAACTAAATATCCAGTAAATGGGAAATTCAATACAGGAATTGATTATTTTATCTGAAACCCTTGGGGACCAGACATTTTTCGAAGTTCAGATTTTTTCGGATAACAGAATAATAGTAAAGGTGGCAAGTTAAGTAATTGCGCTGATTTCAGATTCACACAAAACAATGACATACTCCAACTAGAAGAGTCTCTGGAAGGGGTGGGAAGGGGCAGCGGTGCTGGACGGGGAGGGGAAACGGCCTCAGGCCATCTATGACCAATTGAGCATCCATATATGGTGAATTTGAGGCGCTGCTCTCTGTTTTTATCACTGGCACCTATTAAGTAAGGATTTCCTAGGGTCCACTAATCACCGACACGAGATATTCAAGCGTGAGCTGAGCGTGGGTTGAGTCAGGTCATGTTTGGCCCAAAATGCAAAAATGTTCGGTTTTCAGTTTATGAAATTTCGAATAACAGAATTTGTATCTGTACCATAATTTGGATGCTGACCATGAACCTCTCTGACTGTTGAAAAGACCCTTTACTTAAATGAAATGGTGGCATAGTTGAATCAAAAACAGAGTTCTGGATCACTGACCCCGAGTTACAATGACGCCCAAGAAATATTAATTCAAGTAATTAAATAAATCTGGAATGACGTCTCAGCAACTGCAATCATGATACTTTAGCAATCATAAACATCTGGATTACCTTCAGACAAGGAAATCCTAATAAGCAACTCGAGAATCAATGCAGTAAAACATTAAACCTCCTCAGTTCAGTGCCAATTAGTGAGGGAAAATAAATGGCAACATTTTCAACAACATTCATATTCCCTTTATAAATATATATTTAAAATATACAGCCACCAGTATTAGAGCCTCTTGTGCTCGTTGTGCCTGCTTGCAGTTATTGTTTTTGTATTATACTGTGTGGAAGACAGGCAGCCACTGGTATCGAAGTCCAACCTGGGTCTGATGTGAATGTCTATATAACTACTTAGTAGTAGAGTAATTAAAAATTGTTTGGCGTCTTCCCCTGTTTGTCTCCCGTGTTCAATAAAGTTGCCTTTCGATTGTAACACTTGTGTCCAAATTAGTTTCTGTGAACCCACAAAACCCGACACTCTTCCCAACACAACAAATGACCCTGCTTACCCCCACCTTGTCAAAATCAATAAAGGAGAGGTAATAAATACAACAACATTCCAAACACAACATAGCCCATTTCCACATCCTTTTTATTTGTTATGTTATTACCATTCTGAATGCTCAAGACGTAATATTTATTTCATACTATTCTTCTTTGGCTTGGCTTTGCGGATGAAGATTTATGGAGGGGTATGTCCACGTCTGCTACAGGCTCGTTGGTGACTGACAAGTCCGATCAGGACAGGCAGGCACGGTTGCAGCGGTTGTAAGGGAAAATTGGTTGGTTGGGGTTGGGTGTTGGGTTTTTCCTCCTTTGTCTTTTGTCAGTGAGGTGGGCTCTGCGGTCTTCTTCAAAGGAGGTTGCTGCCCGCCGAACTGTGAGGCGCCAAGATGCATAGTTGGAGGCGATATCAGCCCACTGGCAGTGGTCAATGTGGCAGGCACCAAGAGATTTCTTTAAGCAGTCCTTGTACCTCTTCTTTGGTGCACCTTTGTCTCGGTGGCCAGTGGAGAGCTTGCCATATAACACGATCTTGGGAAGGCGATGGTCCTCCGAGACGTGACCCACCCAGCGCAGTTGGGTCTTCAGCAGCATGGATTCGATGCTTGCAGACTCTGCCAGCTCAAGTACTTCATACTATAAACCCTCAAATAATCATTTCATATCAGACAACCCTTACACAAACTTTATCAATCACTGCATAAACAGAAGAAAGAATGTGATACAAGTCAAATCTCAGATATGATTATTCCAATATTTATGGCTTGCAGTTTTCACTCCTTAGAATAAACAAGGTAGCCCTTTGAAAATAAAAAAAAAAACTCCACATGTTGGAAATACAAAATTAAAACAGAAAATTCAACAGATCAGGCCATGTCTTTGGACAGAAAAATAAAATTAACTTTTCAGATTTGTCCTATTTTACTAAATGATGACATTTAAAATTTGTACAACTATAAATTGGCAGCACATAAACTAGATATAGTATTTCGAAATAATATACATTCCTCAGCACAACTCAATCAAATTGTTGCTGCATTGAATTGAAAATTATCAGAAGAAATCAGTAACATCCTTACCATTTGGTATCATAGTCCACTAGCACGTAGTTCTCCATGGCAAGCTTAAGATCAGGGACCTCTTCACAAACCCATCTAAAATCAAGTACATGACAGCTGTTCAATAATGTGAATTTGTCTTGAAACCCCTTCCTATCATCTCCATTTTTAATGGCTTTCAATTGTATAGGAACCACTCAAATTAGGAAAACCAAGCTGATCTCGATAAGTGCCTTCACAACCAGCCAAGAGAAGCAGAGAAACAAAAATCAATACAAAATTCTAAGTAACACAGATGATGAAGGAATATCCAGACATAGCAGTCTTTTGACCTCCTCTGCCACCTCTCCACTACTCTCCCTTTGTACAAGACTCCACATGTCTTTATTTTTCTTACAATTACAGACACTTGCCATTCATTCTCTTCCCAATCCTACAGAATTTTAAAAATTTATACATACAGCACAGTATTAGGCCATTTCGGCCCACAAGTCCATGGTGCCCAATTTACCCCCACCCCCCCCCATACACTTCAAACGTGGGAGAAAACCAAAGCCCCACGCAGACACGGGGAGAACATACAAACACCTTAAAGACACCGTGGGATTCGAATCCTAGTCCCAATCACTGGCATTGCACTAACTGGTAAACCAAATGTGTCGCCCCACCTGGTATTCCTAGTAATTAGCTTAAGACTCTCTCCTATGCTAATGCTCTATATGTGCACTATGTGAAATATTATCAGCTTAATGTTAACATTAAGAGTCAACCTCACTCCTCTCTCTGACAAAAAATTTAAAATCAGTGTTCTATTTGAAATGAACAATGTGAGATTGCCATTTGGACCTTATCATTAAAATACCATAACTAATCTTTTACCTCAGCATCAATTACAAACTCCATTTCCTTCAATTTGCTTCATCTCCAAATATCTATCTCCGTCCTGAACATACAAATATCCTCTGCCCTGAATGCAGTGAGCTACCATCCCTATTTTCAATCTTCATGTCCTGGGGCTATGTCAACCCTGCATCCAACCTGTGTGATTAAAACAATGCAAGAGTCAAAAGAAGATGGGTTTGAGAGATCATCTTCTGCGCATTAGAGGGCCATTCAAGCATCTGATAACAGGAGGAAAGAAGCTGCCCCACAAGAAAAAGAGGTGAAAAGAGTATAACAGGCTTGGACATCAGCTTCCCTGAGACAACGGCTAGTAAAGACAGAGTTTGTTTGATGGACTGAGAAGCATTCACAGCAGTTTCTTGTTGTCTTGAGCAGAGCATTTCTTATACCAAGCTAGGATGTCTATAAAGGATACTTTAAAGTTGGTTAAAGATAGCAGGGACATGCCCATTTTTCTTTGCGTACCAAGTAGAGGCTGCAGAGTTAATGTGTTTACACCACAACAAATTGGTAACGTTGAAGTGTAAAAACACATGGCTCTCTTCCATCATCATGTCGGCACCATAGATGGAAGCTATAGTCAAGATAAGCCAACTACAAATAGCAAATGTCAACAAGCATGAGATAGTTACCCAACTCGAATGAAAATTTCAATTTAAAAATTCTACCAACCTGAAGATTGAACTGCGATTAAGTTCACCTAATTCTCTCGAGCATAATTAGATTTTAGAACAATTCATGACCTTTTACATTACAAGTGACGATATCCAAGAAAAACAAAGATGTTGTAGGAAAGCCTATGAATTTAATTTTAATTCTTACCGGATGGTTTCAATAATTTCATGAGCAGCGTCGTGATGCTTGTCCTGCAAAAACAAAAAGTAAAATCCATGAAGAGCAAAACAGCCTGCTGTACATCTCATTAACACCATTAGATCAGGACTTAAAATACAGAGATATAAATATTTCAAATATTTTAAATCTCAACTGCGTACCACTCAAATACACAGGGGTGCCATTAAGTAACCACAATTTGCACATCAACATTACTGATCCAAAATGTATACTGGACACAAGGACATATCATCCAGTGAGATCATAACTGATTTATATCTACTTCACTTTGCTGAATCTTCATTTCTCAACAGTCCTGCCAAACAGTAGCACGGTTTACAACATCTTTACTAAGGATGGTGGGGTGAATGGATTGTGAAAAGCACAGCAAGAAACAGTTTTGAAATTTTGCACTATATGAGAAAGAGGAGCTTCTCACGATGACTGGCCCAGCTCTAATTGTTATTATTATTCTCCATTAATTAGAATTCATTGCAAGAACAGATTCTACGCATTCACTCAACTAAATACTAAAATCATTAAATAGCTGATTAACTCATCCCTCGCCTATTTAATATCCTTTTTACACAGCCAACATTCTGAGACATTTGCAGTTTTTTTTATGCTACACCTGCAGTGTAAAAAGCACTAACACAGAAATGGGGGGGGTCATTCCAGTCCCAGCTTTTTTCTGGCAGCAGAGTTAGTAACAGCTCCAGAACCCCATTTCAGGACCAACTCAGCTCTGGATGTGTATGTGTACTGTATTTTTTTAAAAAGCCTATTTACAGACAAAACAAGGTCATCAGGAACATCTTTTTAATATTAATTCCGCTGTCCCACTCTCTCCCAGCACCCTGCAATTATACAGCAAAGGTAAAAGGCAGAGTCGATCTGGCTCACAGCAAGTGAATACCTGACCAGCAGGCACTTGGGGTATAACCCATCTCAGATGTCTATGCAGGCTCCCATAAATGCAGGTCTGAAATGTGCTGTAGATGAAATGGCTGGAGAGGAAATGAGCTGGTGATGAAGTAGTGATGCATCCTCTACTAGACTCACCATTTCGTGAGGTGGGTGATGCACTGATGCGTTGCTGGGAGGAGAATGAGAGATGATTTAATTCATAAGTACATAATTCTTGGTTTTGACAGGATAGATGGCTGTTGGTCTTTCAAAATAGGGCTTGAATAAGTTAAAACCTTGTGTTTTTAACTCTTAGTTAATTTTGTGCCTGCCTCTTTAGAGAACTATTGTTTGTAGTGTTACCATACTGACTATGATGTAATATGTCATAATATCCACCCAGACTAACAGCTTGCTCACTCAACCAGTTGTGAAGGAAGGGTGAGCACGAGAAATTTTTCTTTGTATTTTGTATCTCTTTAAAGTTTGAGTATCTCTATATATCTTTTATATCTTCATTATACAAGTAAATACTTTGTTATTCATCTTTATTAAAGTCTTAATGAGAACCTATCCAAAATGTTTGTCTGTTCTATCAACAAATTAAAACTACATAAAGCAACAACCACAGAGTTTGTTGAATTAAGGAGATCGAAATTTTGGATATCTCAGCTCATGCTTTTGAAGAGTATACTTTGAAATTAGGATATATTAAAATAAGGAAAGTGTCATCTATAAAGGGTACTGAATCTGGAATACTACAGAAGGATGTGAATGCTCAGTTACTGAATGTATTCAAGACAGTCACTGACAGACCTTCAGATATTAAGGGAGAGGAGATTAGTGACTCTCTAATAAAAGACCAGCCCCCACACTGATTCCACCGTGCTGCTCTCAGCTGTCCCCAGGTGTCTCTAGTCACCTTGTGCTGTGAGCAAGCTGATCTGTAGGTTTGTACTCAGTTTAAACAGTCTGAGGCCCACTGCCCCACTACCAGCCCCCAGTGGTGATTAGTAAGGGATTACTTAAGGTGGTATGTGAGTGGAAAGAAAAAAATTTGAAAACTAGTTTCAATTATACCTAATTGACTTATTATGTGCAGTTTCACAACTCCAAAGGAAATGGGGACAATGACAATTTTCTCAAGCAAGATATTTCAGTAACAATTGGGTCTAGAGCAGTGGTTCTCAACCTTCTTTTCCCCCCCATTCCCCCTCACATACCATCATCTTAAGTAATACCTATGCATTAAGTGCTCTATGAGTGGCAATAAAATGTTTGAAATCCACTGTTAAAGATCAATATTTGCAGTAGATTTTCCACACTCTTTTATACATTGTGCATGTGTATGTTTTATTCCCGCTATGGTTTTTCTACGCTCTTCTATTAATTTGTGTTAAGACTCATCTCTCTCAAACCTGACAATTTCTCAACACAACAATGACCAGTGTGGGGACAGACACCAGCCCCCAACAATAGATAGCTGTGATAGTGAGCCACGCAGCAATGGTAAATCACTGTCAGTGTTGACCACTATTATGACCCTAATTTCAATTTCACATACAAGACCGGAGGAATATTTATGAGCCTTTTTTGGGGGAAAAAAATTGGTCTAACCTTACACCAAATACAGTATGTTATATGTGACACGAGATGCTGAGGCTGTTGTTTTACACGTCCCACCTATTTTGCTCCCAGAATGCCGGCTTGCTGTGTAAATAGACCCGGCATTATGCCGCTTTGTTCAGTTCAGTGTAAACGACCAAAGCCGGCTTAATGCCGGATCTTCCTTTCAGCAATATCGTGGGATTTAATGTAAAATAAAATACAAGATAAAAGATAGTGTAACCCAAATTTATGCATCTTGGCATTGTAACAATAGGTTGCTGAATCATGTCCTTACACATTGACCCCTACCACCATTCTGGAGATTATCTTCAGCCATGAAGTTACACACAGAAAAATCTGGGCCCCCAACCTAATACTATTTTGTATGCCCTTCATGTCAAATATAATGTGCAAACTTGGATACATAATTTCATCATCATTTTATGATGCCTTAATCTTTGAAGCCCCTTAAATAACTGATAGTATGTTCATTCTGCACAGAAAAGACTTTGCATTATTGCTCAATGACCTTTAATCAGAAGTGGTAAAAGTGAGAAATTTAAAGCTCATTTTAAGTTGTAGAAAAGGGAAAGGGTTGGAGACAGCTGAGGGAACATCTATGAAAGAGTGGACACCAAGACAATCCAGATTATTTTGGTGTATCTGATGGTCCTTTTACACAGAGATCCCATTAAATTGGCATCTCAAGAAGGCAGATGTCTTTTACACAGGAGCTGATGCGAAACGCATGAAAATGAACCCCCCCCCCCCCCCATTCTAGTTTCACTGCATTCACACAGCATTCATAACTGCTCTGTCTGAGACATTCAGGGAATCATCAAAAAAAAACACTGGGGCCGTGAGATGCAGAACACAGCTGCTATTGGAAATATTAAATAAAAGAATATTTAGATGCAATTAACAAGTGCAATTTGGTGCTTCTCCACAGACAAATTATCAGAGGTGGAAGGGGACAGTGGTTAGACTGGGCAAACAGACACAGAAGACAATAAGCCTCGTTTCACCAATCTACCAGCAGCAATGCACAGTCCTTGCAGAGATAATGTCTTCAATGAGAGCACCTTCCATATCACCAGATTCACAGTGTGCAGAAACTGACTCTGCAACCCCAAGACCACACTGACCATCAAGCAACCTGTTACACCAATCCTATTTTTAGTTTCCACACATTCCCATCAACTCTCTCCAGATTCTACACACTTGTACACTAAAGCTTCAAAACCAATGAACCCATATAGATTTAGGATGTGGGTGGAAACTAGAACACTCAGAAGAAAACCACGTGATCACAGGGAAAACGTGCAAATTTCGCAAAGATAACAAAGGCAATGATCGAACACAGGTTGCTGGAGCTATGAAGCAACAGCTCTATAGCTGTAACACTGGTTGTCCCAAAATCCTACCACAACAGCTATGGCACCTCAATGTGGCACTATCAATACCAGTTAAAACACAACTTTTACAGGATCAGCAACTGGCTTTGCCATGCAATTTCCTGAAATATCCATTAGATTTCACTAATTACAGCAACAGTGTCAAGAGTCTAGAAGCCAAATGAGAAGGGGAGAATGAACAATTACTATCAAGGTACCTTGAAGATGGTCTCAAGCCCAAAATATTGATTATGTATCTTTATCTTTGCTACATAAAGTGTACTGTTTGATTAGCTGAGCTTCCCCAGCATTTTATTAGCCTGTATTCCTTCTCCTGCCACTTACTCTCTCCTCTCCTACCCAACCCCCCCCCCCTATTTTTATTTAGGCACCTGCCTGCTTACTGCTTATACATCGATGAACGGCATAGGCCTGAAATGTTGCTTACCTTTTACTTTCTATTGATGCTGCATGACCTGCTGTGTTTCTACGGGTCTTGTGCATTGCACAACATTTGAACCAGACCTCAGTTAACATATAATTTTAGCTCGAACTTTTCCAACTATTTCAGATAATTTTTTTCCTTCTCAAGATTTTATTAATACAGTTCAAAAAGTGCATACCATCCTTAATTCATACAGTGCCACACATCTTAAATGCAAATCTAGCAACTGCTACTGTAAGTAAACTTTGATTTCTGAGGTCACTTGAGGTTACCACCCCTTAAACAGTGATAGAACTTTAAACTTTGCATGGTTAGAAATAAAATTCTTTAGAGATTACTGAACCAACGCACTGAAACAAATTTTAAAATTTTTAATAAAGTACCTAATGAAACACCATACAAAGAATAAAACTCAGATTACTTGCATACCATGGCAAAGATAGCCAAGTAAGGAGTTAATTTGTATTTCTCATTGAGGGATTTTTTTTCCATTGCAACTCACCAACTCTGCAATCTTTCCCATTCTAAGTGTAATTAAAATATAGACAAAAGCAAAACAAACAGAAAATCAAAATTTTCCAACAATATTTTTGTGAGCAGAGTACTGAGGAATATTAAAGGACTAGGCTCCAGTTGATAAAATGGGGAACAGTTGCCAAAGGTTTGCAAGGACATGGTAGCAATGGATTCTGATGACACCATGGTTAAGTGGAGAAAAAAAAACACACTAATACTGGAGAAACTCAGCAGGTAGCAATAAGTACAAGTTGGACTGTCCTTCAGGATTAAAAGTGACTTGCATTTACTTCTCTGGCCAATGTGGGAACCAAATACTTTTTTCTCATGTTAAGCCACTGGAGAATTCTTCAAAAAATTTAAAGATGTTCCTTAGTAATATAAATCTCAGAAAACATTGAGGAAAACTTGCTTGAAGATGCTTTGTTACACAAATTAGTCATATACCACCACAGTTTTGCACAAGTAGAAAGAATATTTATCTGAATATTTGTCCATCTATGGCAGCAATATTTAGTTAATTCCCTAAACACAAGTATGAAGAAATATGCAACAAGCAATACAAGTAATCAAAAGATAGGGTCATACATCTACATACTTGTAGAAATACACAATACCAAATATCAATACATATCAATAACTGTTTTCGCAAGAAAAAAGTTCAAGCAGTCTTGATTTAATGGTCTCACATAAACATATCCAAGCACTAAGTTCTCCATTCAATCCACAAAACTTTCTTCCATTCTACATCCTGCTCCTCCAACAAATTACAGAAGAACCTACATCTTTTTCTCATCTGCACCAATTTCTCCTTCATGATCATAAGGGCAACTATAAAGACAAGTTTTGCTCGTCTTCCTTTCTCACTGTAAAGGGGACCAGGCAACAATAATGACAACTCTTCAAAAGGCAATTTTGTGTAATATTACATGTTCTGCATATTACATGACAATAAAGGAATTAAGTTTTTTCAAATGCAAGTTACTATAGATAATTCTCCAACATCAATTTAGGAATGTTAAGATACTTTCCACTTTTCCAATAAAGACATCACAAAAATTAGATAAATATAGTTAATTAATACTGCAGAGCAATAAAATTTCTAACTAAAATTAAATTTCACTGGTAACCTCGGAGGTCTCACTGTTTTTTCCTGATAAGCGTGCTTGTGGCTATATTTATATTACTCCATCACACAAGAGAACTTACAAAAACTTGTAAATGCAATTCATATATTGGGCACACATTGGAATATTCTAAAAAGCTGACAATCATTTAACCTCATATTCTAAAACAATCACAAGCATGGAGCTTTAGCTCAAAGGTTTAGGTAGGAGATAAAAGATATGGAAATGAAACACAAAAGGAACACACCGTTTTTTTGTATCTCTTCCCAGCTCCAATTTAACTGCTTCGATCCTCAAAATAGGCTTCACAATCATTGCTTTGAGTTTACAACGCTTAAAATTAATTACTCGAATAAGCAAGCCTAATTAACTCCTGATGAAAACTTGCCAAGTTTTGATCTCCTTTTCATATTTTTCCAAAAAAAGTATTGAAATGTAATTAATAAGGTACAATAGAGCAAATTGTATATGGAACAGAGAATGTAACAACATGTACAAAATAGAAGCATGGTAAACCAATAAATCTCTTGTGTTGTATCTTTCCACTAGGTCATGGTTGGTCTTTCATCTCTGCACCACCTTTCTCTGATCCCTCGATACCCTAATATCCATAGTCTGTCTTAAACCTATCCTGTGACTGACATAGGCCTCTTGGCTAGAGTGTTCTAAAGGGTTAGTATCATTCTCTGAAGCAATTTCTCATCATTTTAGAATTTCTGGGGGAACTCAGCAAGTCAAGCAGCATTCTTGGGTAGAAATGGTCAGTCAAACATTCAGGTTTCAACACAGACTGACCATTTCTACACATAGAAGCTGTCTGAGCTACTGAATTCCGCCATCAATTCTTTCTTTGCTCAAGATTTGGCATCTGCAGTCTGTTTCCTCATTATCTTTGGCCTGAATAGCCAACCCCATGTTTAAACTATGACCCCCCACATTTCCAGGAGCCCAAGGAGCCCCAGTATTATACCACCAGCAACATGGTTCAAATCCAGCAGTCTTTAAAGACTTTATATGTTCTCCTTGTGCCCGCATGGGTTTCTTCTCATGTTCCAAAGATGTATGGGTTACTAAGTTGATTGGGCATATTATTGCAATTGGGCTGAAAAGCCTGTTATTACACTGTATCTCTAAAATAAATTAAAATTAAATATTATCCATGCATCAGTCCTGTGAAGATCCATTACCAAAACAAAATGGATCAACCAGATCACCTTTCCTTCTCAACTCCAGATTTTCTTCCACTTTTTATGCAAGACCCATCTATGTCAGCTTGAGAGAAAATGATTTTGCCCATTAATTCCTCAGTAAATTCTACCACTCTGCTACACACTTGGGGGTAATTTACAATGGACATCACCTGCTCCCTTCCGTATGACTCATCTTCCACCACTGACCCCTTTTTTTCTAGCATTTCTCAATTTTTCTAATCACAAGAGATAGGAGCAGAAATAGGCTTTCAGCCCATCAAGGTTTCCCCCACCATGAGCTGATCCATTTTTCC
This sequence comes from Narcine bancroftii, assembly GCF_036971445.1. NCBI lineage: Eukaryota > Metazoa > Chordata > Chondrichthyes > Torpediniformes > Narcinidae > Narcine > Narcine bancroftii. The sequence goes on from NC_091471.1 coordinate 301,456,317, forward strand.
ATTTAGCCCCACCACCCGGCCTTCTCCCCATAATCTTTGATGCCATGGCTAATCAAGAACTTGTCAATCTCTCATTAAATATACCCAACGACTTGGCCACCACAACCACATGTGGCAACAAATTCCACTCACCACCCCCTGGCTAAAGAAATTCCTCTGTACATCTGTACTAAGTGGGCACCCTTCAATCCTGAAGTGGTGCTCTCTTGTCCTGGATTCTCCCACCATGGGAAACAACTTTTCTACATCTACTCCATCCATGCCTTTCAACGTTTGAAATGTTTTAATGGGATACCCCTCATTCTCCTAAATTTCGATGAGTATAGGCTGAGCTGTCAAACACTCCTGATGGGATAATCCTTCTCATTCCTGGAATGATCTTTGTGAACCTCCTCTGAACCCTCTCCAAAGTCAGCACATCCATTCTTAAATGAGGTCCCTGAAAATGCTCACAAAATTCCAATGATATCTCATCAGCACCTTATAAAACTACTGCCTCTGTTCATGATACTTACCAGTTCCTTGTTCACCAATCCCACATGGGCTCAGGTCCTACTCCTTCTCCCCTGTACTATTTACAATAGTTTCCTTTCTCCACATCCTAGTCTCAATAAAAGGTTTTTTCCCCCAAAAGGTCAACAATTCTTTTTCACCCACTGATGTTGAGTGACATACTGAGTTCCGCTAACCCACAAACATGGGAGCAAAGTAAATCACTGAGGGTGGAAAGGGGTGGGGGGGGGAGATGGCATGGGGGGAACTTGCATGGAAACTCCACACAGCCAGCATCCTAGATCATTGGAGTCACGATCCAAACCATTTCTACCACTACATGTAAAGTCTGTTTAACCTTAGTCTTGGGACAATCCTTCCCTGTAACCCCAGTAGCATTAATCTTGTGAACCTTTGTTGCACTACATCTATTCTAAGTACATCCTTCTTCAGACTGACACCACGAGTACACAGTCTCATCAGGGCACAATTTGTTCTAAAATCCTTAAACATTACAAGTCAGTGACCTCAATTAAACAGAATCAATTGTCATGTCGCGAAATTAGTTGTTTTGCGGTGGCATTACAGTGTAAGCCACGGTACAAGATATATTTTAACAAGTCCAAGTACATTGCTCATCAGGAATCTGATGGTAGAGTGGAAGAAGCTGTCCTTGCGCCGCTGAGTGCTTGTACCTTTTTCCCCGGTAGCAGAGGGAAGAGGGCATGGCATTTATACTGATATCCTGCAATAACTTAGAAAGGGACTCCATTGCTTGTAAATTTGGTATAAATTATTTCCCAAAATGTGCAGGCAAATTCGGACAAACAAAAAAAAATACCAAGAGTTGCCACAATTTATTGACGACTGTGACTCCTCGCTGAATCAGCTCACGCAAGAACAGAATTTCTAAAATGTATAAAGGTCCAATCATTATGCGGCACTTTTTGGTCGCAAGATTTTCAATACTGTAATTCTCAACCTCTGCGGGGAAAACCCTCGTCTTTTCCTTTAACCTATCGAACATGGTATGGGTTCTGAGCCATCAGCTGTTTGATGCCGTCAGCCAGAGCCAGTCTCCCCTCCCACTGCCTGGAGAACGTCAGCACGGAGCCGGGTAGTATCAAACCATAACAACGCATGGCCATCACCGCCGTGGGTGTAAGTCTCCACGACGCCCCTGTCTGGCATGGTTTTCTTGTCCAAAATGGGACAGGCGCGGTTGAGGGGAAGGGGAAGAATATAAACAGGTCGCTTCCAGAAGGCATATGGTCTAAAAGTTTAGTTGGAGAAAAAAAAGCTGTCGCTCGTGAATTCCAGTCATTCCGAAGTCAAAACAAACAGCAAAGAGACACAGTTTCCACACTAATATGGTGTTGAACTCAAAACGGTGGGGTTTTTTTTAGGGGGGGGAAGGGAGGAATAAAATCAGCACGTGCTAAACTCGTAAAATGAAAGTCGAAGATTTCCTTCCAGGAACAGCAAAATCACCACGTTTTGTTTTTACTGTGTCGGGTTGAGCCTCCCGGTCGGAAACAGGTCAGCATTAAAAAAAAAACGCAACAGCGCGATGCTGGAGAGACTCAGTCGGTCAAACTTCATCAGCAAGTATAGAGATGCACCAACGTCTCGGGCTCGAACCCTTCATCAAGGTGCGGGGCAGCATGTACCCACCCCCACCCCCCTCCTCCTCCTCCTCCTCCTACCCCAGGGTCACACCTCGATGAAACCCTCCATCCCAGGGTCAAACCTCGATGAACCCCCCCCCCCTCAGGGTCACACCACGATGAAACCCTCCAACCCAGGGTCATACCTCGATGAAACCCCCCTCCCCAAGGTAACACCTCTAAACACCCCCCTCCACAGGGTCACACCACGATGAAACCCCCCCCCCTCAGGGTCACACCACGATGAAACACCCCCTCCCCAAAGTAACACGATGAAACCTCCTCCCCTCCCCAGGGTCACACCACGATGAAACCCTCCACCCCAGGGTCATACCTCGATGAAACCCCCCCTCCCCAAGGTAACACCTCGGAAACCCCCCCCCCCCTCCACAGGGTCACACCACGATGAAACCCTCCACCCCAGGGTCATACCTCGATGAACCCCCCCTCCCCAAGGTAACACCTCGAAACCCCCCCCCTCCCCAGGGTCACACCACGATGAAACCCTCCACCCCAGGGTCATACCTCGATGAAACCCCCCGCCCCCCACCCCAGGGTCACACCTCGAGCCCGAGATGTGGGTGATGCCCCTCTATCTTTGCCATTTCAAGTCCCCTGTTTGCGGAGTTTCTCCAGCCTTTAGGCTTTTTTTCTCCGCTCCGGGGGTCCCGTTCCCTGGGCCGAGAGGGGAGGGTGGCAGCAAATTAATGAGCGAACACAATGGGAACTGTCTGAAATAGTGACGCCTTCGACAAACAGCCGCCAACATCCAGCTTATTCCAGTCCGACGCCCATCAGGCGAGTGAACCGACCCGGGCTGAGACAAAGAGTCCGGGCGCCGGCTCAGGACCCTCTTTCCCCCCCCCCGCAAACTCCATCAGGCTCTGGGGAGGGAGAAACCGTGGCCGGGCGACTGGGCCCGAAGCCGCGCTGCCCAGCCGTCTCCTCCCCGCCCGAGCCGCTCGCGAGGCCTCCTCGAGCCCCTCCACTTACATAGACCGGTAAGGGCCAGGGATACACGGCAGCTTCCGCACCCACTGGGCTCTTAAGACGCAGTTCGTGCTTCTCCCCCATTTTCTTCCTGGTACTATCATGCTATGTCTTGACGGATTGAGGAGGTCTTGGACACCAAAAAAAAACGCGGGGCGGGACGAAATGCAAGAGCGAGGGGGTGGAGGGGGAAGGGGGCGTTGATTTCTTTTAGAGTGAGTCCAAAAAAAAGTTCAGACGTAATTTGTCATCGTCTCCCCTTCGTGACTCCCTCTCACCAGAGCCCGAACCGCAGCCATCTTGGGCCGGCATGAACTGAGCGACCCAGAGCGCTCGACCGCAGGCTGAACCAACTGTCAGAGATATGGGGGGGGGGGGGGGGAGAACCATCGCTGCCCGGGGGCGGCGCTGTCCGACTGTTTCGCCATGTTGACGATGACATTGACGCTTCGTTTGGGTGGCATTAAATCTGTTTTCTGCTCGGAGGGGGAGGGGAGGCGCCGCCGCATGGAGGATTGTACCAAAGCTCAGAAGGAGGGGGGGGGGAGGGGTCCTTTGACAGCCAACCGCGGGGATGATATTCTAATGAGGCCGCGCGGGCGCTTCTTTTGGAGCGCGTGACGCGGTTCGGGACCCGGCGGAGCAGAGCCGAGGCCGGCGTCGTTCGTGATTGACATGCTGATCCGGCCAGAAACGAGGCACGGGGTTGCAGGGAGAGGAGGCTCCGCAGGGACTGTTGAGACCATTCGGGTCCAAATTAGGAACCGTCAGGGGTGGGGTGGGAGTGGGAGTGGGGGAGGGGTAGAGGGTGGGGGTGGGGTGGAGAGGGGGTGGGGTGGGGTGGAGAGGGAGTGGGGAAGGGGGGGTGGGGGTGGAGTGGGAGTGGGTGGGGGTGGAGTGGGAGTGGGTGGGGGTGGAGTGGGAGTGGGTGGGGGAGGGGGTGGAGTGGGAGTGGGTGGGGGAGGGGGTGGAGTGGGAGTGGGTGGGGGAGGGGGTGGAATGGGGTGGGGCTGGGGGTAGTGGGGCGGGGGGGAGTGGGGTGGGGGGGAGTGGGGTGGGGGGGAGGGGGTGAGGGGGTGGAGTGGGGGAAGTGGAGGGGGTGGAGTGGGGGAAGTGGAGGGGGTGGAGTGGGGGAAGTGGAGGGGGTGGAGTGGGGGAAGTGGAGGGGGTGGAGTGGGGAGGGAGTGGAGGGAGGTGGAGTGGGGGAAGTGGAGTGGGGGAAGTGGAGGGGGTGGAGTGGGGGAGGTGGAGGGGGTGGAGTGGGGGTGGTGGAGTGGGGGAGGTGGAGGGGGTGGAGTGGGGGAGGGGGAGTGGGGGTGGAGTGGGGCTGTCTCAGAGGTCACCCAATGACCTTTAGAGTGGCACAGTAAGGGACTATTGGAGCCATACAAGGATGTTATTGCGGGAGGCTATATATATAGAGAGAGAGAAATTGAGTGAATCAAGTTGGTCGAGGCAGCTTTGAGTCAAGTCACCTGGTAAAGATTTGCCAGGATGCTCTTACATGAATACAAGTTGAAATAGGTGTTAAAATATTAAGACATATTCACTGAAAGTTCACGGTCCACTATCCACATCGGTTCTGGGAATTCAAGAGCCTGATGGCATTGGGGTGGGAGTTGGGTGGGTGGTGGGGGGGGAATACTGTTTCGCCCATCTGGACATTAGGGCCCGAGTGCTACCGTACCTCTTGCTAGGCGGCAGAAGGGAGAAAAGTTTACCCGAGGGGCGTGTGAAGTCCTGCGCAGTGTCCGTTGCTTTCCGCCCACGTGGGGTGCTGCAGATGGGCGTCTTGGTAGGAAGAGAGCCCGCCCCCAAAAAAAGATACTTTTCCGCTGACCGCTATCCTCTGCAGGGCCTTGCGGTCCGAGGTGGTACAGCTTCCAAACCAGGCGGTGATGCGGTTGCATAAGATGCTCTCAATGCATCTTCTGTTGAATGTAGCGCGGATGGAGGGTGGGAGGTGAACTTTCCTCGGCCTTCACAGGAAGTGGAGGCGCTGCTGGGCTTTCTTGGCTATGGAGCTGGTGTTAAGGGACCAGGTGAGATTCTCTGACAAGTGCACATCAAGGAACTTGGTAAAGTAAGATGATTTGTTAGGTTAGCTGGTTTGTGAAATGGTGTACATTTATGGTGAGCTTTAGTGTGCTCCTGGGGGCAAAAGGACTTGGTTGGCATTAAGAGCGTCATGGATCATGCTAAGACATTGTTAGAATGCAGCACGGAAACAGGCCCTTTGGCCAACCATACCCTCCTCAGTGCAGGACACGCGAACAGTATTGTTAAGTGCCCAGAGGACCCCAAAAGCCAGCAGCAATAGATATTCACCAAGACAAATGATTAGTTAAACAAAAGTTGCTTTTAATCATCTTTAAACATGAAAACAGAATCACACTTTAACATCACTATTGACTTAACTAACCTAACTTAACCCCCTTCTAATTCTAAGTGCACGTGTATGTAATGTGTGTGTAAATTCAGAAAAGTTCTTTGATTCACAGTCCAGTCTCACTTTCATTCCTTCAAGTTCACTGGTGTAAGGTAAAACATCATGAGATGGGAATGTGTAAGGAGTTACCCTGTACAGGGCTGTAACAAGATGTGAATGCATCCTTGTACTTACAAGATAAGAGAGACATTGATGGATTGAGAGGCAGGAAGCTAGCAGGGAAAGGATAGCAACAGGTTTAGTCATTGGACAAGTAATGATATGATGATGTTCTAAGCATGTATCCAAGGGTATAAAAAATCACCATTTTGCTGATAACGGCAGAATGCATTCTCCGACTAACATGGTTAGTCGCAAGTGTTACAATCCGGTAATAAAGAACAAAGAACCCTGATTTCGACTCAGCCTGGTGTTTGTCTCACTCATTCATGAACAAAGCAGACCTAACACTGGTTACAGGCAATTCTTATACTGTGCACAGAGTTTAACATTTATAAAGTTCACCAGGCTTTGGTGCTTGAAAGGTAAATGGTTACCACTCAGGAAGGGTTCTTGTTGGCTTTCAGAGAGAGATTTTAATCAGCCACTTCAGTGTCTTGCTGGTGAAACTTGCCACCTCAGAGTTCTCCAGATGATAACCTCTTTCTTTCAGGTCACCACAAAGTTCCTTCTTGTTTCTCTTATTTCAAGTGAAACATTAGATAGCCAGTCCTCTCCTCTTGCATGAACCACAAGGGCTTTAACCAGGCTGAACTAGAACTCACAATCCATCTTCCAAATGGGGCTTTCTACAAGCTTGCCAGCTTGTCCTGTTTCAGTCCCAGTAACACTGTAGAAGTGATCTGTGTGTGTGTGTGTGTGTGTGTGTGTCTTTCTCTCTCTCTGAGAGAAAGCCTGTTTGACTCTCTCTGCTTGCAAAATCACATGACCCTCTTAGAACAGAAAGTTCCCCTTCAGACTGTCTGCAGTTCCGACAAGCTCTTTCATCTGTTGCCTTTTTGTAAACATCAATCCATTAGTGAAGTCTCTTGGGCACTGACTGCAATGTACATTTTCTTAACATCAGTGATGAATACTCTCCTTTCCCATTTGCCATTCCCTGCTCGGATATGACGGCTCCCACAGTCATCAAGGCTCTCTACAGCAACTTCACTCTGATATCCACTGTGACAGGGGGCCTTCCTTTATGAGTGATGAGCTGTTCTAGTACCTATTAGCCAGGGGCATTGCCATGAGCAGGACTGCTAGTTAGAACCCCCAGGGTAAAGGACAAGTGGAGAGGGAGAATGCTACAGTATGGAAGGCTGTCCTCTGAGCCTTGTGGTCTAAGGGCCTCCCAGTCTCCCACTGGAAGGAGGTCCTTCCAGGTGCACTCCACTCTGTCAGGTCCCTGCTATGTATGGCCACACATGCCACAGCGCATGAACGTATATTTTCCTTTCCCTGGAAATCTGCGACAGGGACCACACTACCAGCATGGCTGATGTGCCCGTTCTAGTCCGGAAGTATGTGAGAAGCCCTAAGTCTGACTCACTGGTTGAAATGTTCCACCTCCTTCATGCCAGCTCCCAATATGGACACACTCCGACAGGGATTGTTTCTGTCAGGGACTTGGCTCCCTCTGGGGCCCTGGAGATCATTGCTGATCACCCCATTCCATTAAAAACACAATGCACCTAACACCAGTCTTTTGAGTAATTGATGGTGCATCAACAGGTTCGCAACAAAAGTGAAGCTTCAACCAAAGCCAAGGCAGAGGAACTTGTGCCAATTGGTAATGGATAATTCTGATACTCAGTAATGGACTTTAATATCTCTAAATCACCTGCCTTTTTAAGAGGGGGTTTCACCTCTACTTGGATCTGTCAAAAACGTCCTGGGACCATGAGAAATAGAGGAGTGCAGGACATTGCTTCCGAATAAGAGGAAACAATGATTTGGTTTATGTGAGCAACTTGCAATGTAACAATGCTATTATTACTGTCCAATTAAATGTCCAGAATGGAGAACAAAAACTGCAGATGACAAGCCTATATTAATGAATCTGCAACACCAGCCCTTGCTGCACTGAGAATGTAGGGGTAGGTTTTGACCTCTCTGGAGATGACAGAGTTAGCAAAGTTGCATTTCTGGGTCTGCCTTTGATATCAAGCAATAGACGGACTGATCTATAGTGTAAAATGGAAAATAGACATGTTCACATGGGCCACCTATTTCCTTCAAGTGTTCCATTATCAGCAGATCTGAACCAATATAGAGACAAAGGGATCCCATGGTCCTTCACGACACTGCTGCAGAACCTATAAAGCACACCAATGGAAATCTGGTCTCACCAGCTCCTGATGACGATACTATGTGAAGTTACCAGAGAGATCTCATCTTTGGATTGGACTTCTTGTATTTTGTCAACTCAACAGAATAATTTGCTGAATTTGTTCTGTGGTTGTATGGTCTGCATTAGCCTGGGAGTTAGTAATTGATGAACGCTTACATTCTTGTTATGTACTCATGATGATTGACACATGGGTCTGTGTGGCTTGGTAGGACAACAGCACTATCTACAAATTCGCTGATGATGGGTTGTATAAAAAGGGGTGATGAGTCAGCATACAGGAGGAAGGTTGAAAAGTTGGCTGAATGGTGCTTCAACAGCAACCTCGCATTCAATGTCACCAAAACCAAATCGTTGATTTCAGGAAGGGAAAATCCAATGAAAATACAATTGGGGCATCAGAAGTGGAGAAGATGAGCAAATTTAAGTTCTTGGGAGTCACCATCTCGGAGGATCTTTCCTGGACCCACACTAATGGTATTGTGATGAAAACACATCAATGCCTCTACTTCCTCAGGGGTTTGGTGTGACATCAGAAACTCGGAACATTCCTACAGATGGCCTGGTATGATGGGGACACCAATATCCCCAAAAAGTAGTGGACATAGCCCAGAGCATCACAAGCAAAACCCTTCCACCGTCGAGAACATCTATGGCACACATGTTAAACTCTGGCCCGCGGGCATGTAATTATATTTGGCCCGCAAGATCATATCAGAAATGTATTAGAGGTGGCCCGCTGGCCGCCGCGCCAGTATAGCGCATGCACAGTAACAGCTGTGTCCCAGGGTGAGAGAGAGAGAGAAAATTCCTGGTCCTTGAAAAGTAGTGGTGGGTGGTTTTATAGACACGCTGTTGTGTCCCCCCACCGCAGCGCGGCCTGGCCGGTGTCAGGGGGAGCCAAGGCCGCTTCCCAGCGCCCGCAACCCCAGTGGCACAGCGTTTCTTGGAACTGCAGATGGAGTCGGGACGCCGGAGGGAAGATTGGGGCTCCCTGCCGGGCGATGGGGGCGCCGGCCGCCCTGCGCCTTCCCACCGGACCAGCGGCGGGTGCCCAGAGTACACGTGGAGAGCGAGGCTGGTCGGGCAGGTAGGGTGGAACCTCCTGCCAATCTCGGGAGTGGCGTGGGCTGGATCAGGATTAGACGTGCTCACCTGCTCCTCCACTGCTGACCGGGATCCCAGCGCGGCCCTGAGCGCGGAGACTGCCCTGGAAAAGTCCTTGGACACCGGCACGGAAAGAAAATGGGGTCCGGGAGAAACTCAGCAGGTCAAGGGGGGTCCGGGAGAAACTCAGCAGGTCAAGGGAGGTCCAGGAGAAACTCAGCAGGTCAAGGGGGGGGTCCAGGAGAAACTCAGCAGGTCAAGGGAGGTCCGGGAGAAACTCAGCAGGTCAAGGGGGCTCCGGGAGAAACTCAGCAGGTCAAGGGGGGTCCGGCAGAAACTCAGCAGGTCAAGGGGGGTCCGGCAGAAACTCAGCAGGTCAAGGGGGGTCCGGCAGAAACTCAGCAGGTCAAGGGGGGTCCGGCAGAAACTTGGGGGGGCCTGACCTCGCCAGCACAGTTGCCCACTCCCCCTCCCTGCCGCAGGCCGACCTGCGACTCACGGTGACGGGGCCGCTGATCCGCCGAGATGCCGCCCTGCAGCGAGAGCCGATGCCCCCGCACTGTCGTTGTCCAACCCGATCGCCCGCAAACCCCGCCCTCCCGCACACAGGCCTGAGTAAGGATTATGAACTTTAATCTCAGGATAAAACGATCTTCCAATAGTTTCATGTCACAGTGATACATGTATTCCTGGTTAAAAATGGTCCTGCACCTGGATACAAGCTCATTAGGCATAAAACTTGAAAAGTGTGTAAATCAAAGGATATCTGTACCAATGGAAAAAGGGCATGGCAAATAACCCTGCTAGAGTTCATGCCCACAATCAGTCACCCATTTGATTGTTTCAGGAATCATGTTATTCTCTCACATTCTCAATAGCCCTCAGATTTTACGATTCGACAGCACACTAGCAACATTTGACAAATCCTCTATAGAGAAATATTATTTATTGAATATTTTATTTCTCATTTGTTAATGCTTCTGGAAAGAGTTTAAACAAAACTATTATTAAACATTTATTTTAATAAGAAAAAGTTTAACATTACATATGTTGAAAGAAGAGAAAACATGCAGATGTTGTTGAAAATTTTCAATAAATATTTAGTTCGGCCCTCGACTTAGTCCAAGTTTTTAATTTTGGCCCTCCGTGAATTTGAGTTTGACACCCCGATCTATGGGAAACACTGACGTCAGGGAGCAGCAACAATGATCAATGATCCACATCACCCAGCACATGCTGCTACCATCAGAAAAGAGGTGTCTGTGCCACAAAACCCGCACCACTGGGTTCAGGAACAGCTGCTCCCCCTCCACCATCAGATTCCTCAACAACAAACTCAATCAGGGACTCAATAAGGAATCTAACTTCTGCACTTTATTGTTTTTTCCCTCTCTGGATTGCACAGTCAGTTTGTTTACATTTCTTTATTTGTTTACGTAGGTACATTGTGGGTTTTTTTGCACTACTAATAAGTGGTAATTCTGCCTCTTCATCCAAGGCATTTATAAAAAAATCACAAAGAGTAGGGGTCACAGAACAGATCCCCGCGGAACACCACTAGTCACTGACCTCCAGGAAGATTTGTCAGTAAAATTATGAAAAAAAAGCTTATAGAGCAATTATATAAATAATCTGATTAATATGTCAGATAAATGATACTGTGGTTGAAAGTGTGCTGACCAGCTGCATCATTGTCTGGCGTGGAAACATCAATATCCCTGAGCAAAAATCCCTGCAAGAGGTAGTGGACGCTGCTCAGGACTTCACAGGTAAAAACCCTCCCCACCGTCGAGAACATCTACAGGGAACGCTGCCGTTGGAGAGCGGGAGCAATCATCAAGGATCCACGTCACCCAGCACATGCTCTGTTCGCTATTGGGAAAGGGGTATAGGTGCCACAAGACTCACACCACCAGTTCAGGAGCACATGCTAACCCTTCACACTCCTGAACAACAAACTCAATCAGAGACTTATTTAAGGACTCTTATTTTTGGACTGAATTGATTTTTTTACATCTCTGTATTTGTTTACCCATATAAGTATCTTGAGTACAGTTTCTTGCATTACTGCTAATTCTGTCTTGCCTGCAGGAAAAGAATTTCAGGGCTAGATGTGATGGCATGTACATACTCTTGACTATAAATCTGAACTTTAAAAAGTGACCCTTTAATCTATAAAATAATATCCTGTGAATAAATCAAAATTCATTATACAGAAAAATGTCCTGCTACTTTTCAATGTGCAGAAAAAATACACCATCTTCAAGAATAATTTCGTTACAACCCCTTTCGCTCATTTTAACCCGAGTTAATGCAAAGTTTAAAGAAAGTTGTTCCAGACAATTGCAGCAATGACAAAAGGAGGCAATAACGTGTACAGCAGACATTTAGCAGTCCCACATCACTCATGGTGAAATCAAGCTCACACTCAGAACAAGCAGAGAGGTGACTTATTTCAACATACTCAGTTTGTGTACATTTCCTGACAGCAAATCTTCAATTTAAAAGAGAACAATGTGGGTATTTTCTGCCTTATAATACTGATCTTCAAAGGCAGTGGGAAGGTAAAATGACTGAGCAATGAATTCTTGTATAGGCAAGAATATGTTTGCTGTGATGAGAGCACACTGGAACATATTACTATGTACAATCAACAAGACTGCAATTTCCTATTTTTACTTGTGTAACCTGCTACATTTCTGAGAAGAAATGATAATTTCATCATATTGTAGTAATACTGTGCCTTTCACAACCACAGAGTATCCTAAAGTATTTAACAAATAATTCTGTATTTATCTGTGCTATCAGAAATTGTCCTTCCATCACCTCCCTCTGTTTCCTATCACCAATTGATGAGAATGTGTGGTGAGTAAAAAATGGGATTCATATTGGATTGGTGTAAGCGGGCTGTGGATAGACACTGTGTACTCAGTGGGGCAAAGTGCCTGTCTATAGTCCGTATATCTCAATTGATAGGCAATCTGGTTAATATCACTTTTTTTTGCTGTCCATCTCACCTCATAATTTTATCCACCCTTCAAAAGTAATTCATTGGTTGTTAATAATTTGGGCATCCTGGATTAATTTAAGGCTCTTTTTAAGTCAAGGTCTTTCTTTTCTGTTCCATACTTTAGTGTATAATGTCACAAATGTTGTTGTCTGCCTCCCGCAGTTTGGCAAAACTTTGGCTTAGCTGGTAGAGTTGTTGTCTTACAGCTCTGGAGATCCACGTTCGGCCTTGACCCCCAGAGCTTTCTGTGTGCAGTTTACAAATGCTCCCTGCAATTGTATGGGATCTCTAATGGGTGCTCTGTTTCTTCCCACATCCAAGGTCCTGCTGGTTGTTGCTTAAAATTGCCCCTAATTTATAAGTCTGCAGTGAAATTGAGAAAGTAGATTTTAGAATATAAAAAATGCAAGTTTTAAAATGTGGTTTGGAAGATAAAGTGGGGTTGCATTTTTGGGCTGTATTCCTTTCTTGTTACCATCTTGGAAACCAACATGAAGCTCCTTATTTTATAGGGTGGTGTGAGACTAACTAACAAATCCTTAGAGAATTTTAAGGAGTACGTACTTATATGGAGCAGTCTATTTGAATGTTCCAGAAAACTAGAGATTAGAAACTATAAATAAGGTGATATTGTAAGCCACAATATTGTCTCCTTTGTGGTAAGTTAGCTGCTTGTGGCAGTGCTTCTTGCAGTAACAGAGTGTTCATGCTTTGCAAAGTGATTACAAGTTTGTTTTTGCAGCTCTATAGGTGTTTGCTTTGGAGTAGCATCAAGTCCATTTTAACAGAATCTGGTGGGTGTTGTGTGGAATGAAGTAAAATAAGATTAAAAGAGATTAATGCTTTAATGGTCATCATGGTCTCCATGGCTGAAGGCCTGTCTTCACTTGAATAAATCTATGTTTAGTATTCATGTCACTCTACCTTTGACTGTTGCTCAAAGAAAGAAGAAAGAATATGGACACTGCACAAACCTAATTTATGATTTCAGATCATGACACCTCATACAACCCTGAGATTCTTTTTCCTTCAGGCAAGGCAGAATTTCCACTGTTGATAGTGCAAGAAAAAAAGAACTGTACACAATATAAACATTTTTAAAAAAAACAAATAAAGAAATGTAAACAAAATGACTGTGCAATACAGAGAGGGAATAAAAAAATAAAGTGCAAAAGTAAGATTCCTTAAATGAGTTTGTTGTTCAGGAGTCTAATGGTGGCGGTGCAACAGTTGTTCCTGAATCTGGTGGCGTGAGTCTTTTGGCACCTATACCACTTTCTTGATGGTAGCAGCCAGAACAGACCGTGTGCTGGATGATGTGAATCCTTGATAATTGCTGCTGCTCCCTGACGACAACGTTTCCCATAGATGTTCTCGATGGTGGGGAGGGCTTTGCCTGTGACGCCCTGGGCTGTGTCCATCACCTTTTGAAAGGCTTTATGCTCAGAGGTATTTGTGTCCCCACATCAGACCTTGATTGGTCAGCCCACTTACCACCACATAAATTTGCCAGAGTTTCAGATGTCATGCCGAACCTCCGCAAACTCCTGAGGAAGTAAAAGCACTAACGTCCAGCAAAGATCCTCTGAGATAGTGACTCCCAAGAACTTAAATTTGTTCACCCTCATGTTAGTGTATTGTTTCAAAGAAGGACAGTAATTTCCAGTCTCATGTGCAATGTCTACTTTATGTGGGGTCAAAGTTACAATTTCATGAGATTAAACCCACATAGCCACATCTTTACCTAGAAATGCATCTTTTTAATAAGGCAAACACCATTTATTGTCTGGACATAAAGAGTCATAGACTGAATATTTAACTTGTAATATTTGAAAGTGAAAATACATGCATATGATTTATGTAGCTTGCAGCAGGAAGCCTAATAAACTGTGGATTTTTTAACCCTTTGGACTCTGGCCATTTTTAATCTTTCATAATATGTACTCCGGATTGGGTCCATGGGTTAACTACAGTATGAACATCAGTACAAATCAGCAGGTGGTTGGGATGAAACCAATCCTGGAAAAAGGAGACACGGAGTATATGTGCTTGTCGGTAGTCCCTGAAAACAGTGATATGAATTCCGAAAGATTAAAGAGCTTGTTTATCCTTATTCAGAGAAAAGTTCTCATCAAGTGAAATCAGTTAATTTAATGTTAGCGTTCTTCAACTTAAAGTTGAAAATGAAACAACTCATCTGCTAAGTTTGAATAATTCCCAGTTTATGACCCCAAAAAAATCAGAAACCATCAAATATAGCATTCATGATTTTGGTGAAAGATTTCAAATTTATTTTGGGTTATTTACTCCATTTTGTAACAGCATTTTAAAATAAATGTTATAGAGAGGCGTAGCTTTGATTTTTACTTGGATGGTTTCACTTTCAGTGAGTCAAAAGTGTAGTTTATCAATGATTCATTTGTCTTTCAGATTTTATCTTATGCACCTATTATCATGAGTCAAAGGTGTGGGAGTTTTGGTCTTAACATTAATATGACAAAGTGTTTTTCTTCAACCTGAATCATACTTCTGTGATCTCCCACACACAAGGCGTGACAAAACACCATCATTATTGTTGCTCAAAAACTTCTATTTAACTGGTAAATAATTTCCTTAAGCATGTCTTAGTCATTTAAGTTCATACAGCAAGCAAGCAAACCCTGAATCACAAAATCATTCTCATGACTCGCAGTAAACAGACAGAAGCAACTTGTTTGGAAACAGGAAATTGACAGATTTCATTCAATATGAAAAATAGCTATGAAATGCAATGGTTATTGTCAAATTTAAACAAAGAAAGAAAGATGAGTGAAAACAACAAATTGTTACGACAGAAGTTTACCAATATTATGGAGATGATAAGCGTGAAATTGTTTTAAGTAGAGACTAAATAATAATGAAGATTGAAAGATTAGAGAGAGTTTTAAAGATTTTTTAAAGAGTAAAAAAAAATCAAAGGAAAATGAAAGAGTAAGTCAACTGGCAGGTGACAGGCAGTTTATGAGACAAATGTCCAACAAGGGGCTGAAATCTGGAAGAGCTATGCAAAGATCTCCAGGATGCTATAAAAAGCCATTCAATGAACAAGTAAGTCACATAGAGGTGTTGTCTGTCCCCTCCAATGACTCAGGTCCAATTCTAACCTTCAGGGCTATCTGTGTGAACTTTTCACATTCTCCCTGTCATTGCAGATGCTCCGGTTTCCCTCCACAACCCCAAGACGTGTTGCTTGTTAGATTAATTGGCCACTGTAGATTGACCTCACTCCAGGTACAACTTACAACTTCATGAGACTAAACCCACAAAGCCACATCTTTACACGGAAACATACCCTCCACCCTCCACCACCACCCCTGGCTAAGCATTCCAGGTACCTAACACTCTCTGTGTAAAAGATCTACCTCTGATGACTCCCCTAAATTTTCCTTCACTCACCTTCAAAAGATATCCTTTGGTATTGACCACTGCCACCCTGGATGAAAGGTGCTGGTATCCATTCCCTCTATGCCCCTCATTGCCATGGCTGATGGCTTCTTGTGGATTCCAGGAACCAGACTAGAGATCAAGGAGGTGGGATAGAGGTCTACAAAATGATGATGGGTATATATAAAATGAAAGCAGACTTTTTCCACTGAGGTTAGGTGAGATAAAAGCTAGAGGAAATTAGTTAAGAGTGATATGGGAAAAGTTAAACTGGAACATTAAGGGGAGCATCTTCATGCAGCGAGTGGTGAGAATGGGGAACGAACTGTCTGATGAATTGATGAAAGTGGGCTCATTTTTGACATTTAGGTAAGGTTTGGAAGGGGTATGGAGGTGCAGGTCAGTGGGGTGGCAGAATAATAGTTCAGCACAGACTAAATGGGCTGAAGGGCCTGTTTTCTGTGCTCCCATGTTTCATGGGAGATGGAGAGCAGGAACTTGGAATTGGGGAAGTGACTACATGAGAGGAGGTGGTGTGATCTTCAACCATTAGGGACTTCCTTTTTTTTTGCAAAGTGGTCCCAGAGCATGGAAACTATGGCACCCTTTCAACAGCACACATAAGAAAACTTTTCAGTGTATCTTGGTACTCATGACAATAATAAATAAACTACATCTAACCTCAGTGGACCACGTAACCACTTTCTGTGTGGAAAAGAGGACAACATCGTAGTGGAGCCGGTGATCTTTTGCCTGAGTGTTTCAGAGATCAGCTGTTTTCCCTGTGACCATGTGGGTGTTTCTTCCCCTCCCCATTCCCATCCCTAAAATACACAGTTTGGTAGTTTAATTAGGCTACAGTGTGTAACTAATTGGTAGAATTTGGGGGAATTTAAAGAGAATGTATGAGGAATATATAATAAGATTAATGTAGTAAATGTGTGGTTGATGATCAATGTGGTATTGACGGGCTGAAGGGCCTGATTCTTTGCTGTATCTCTCTATGAATCTATAAATGACCTCATTGTATCCCACTTGCTGTCATTCACTTACTCTGTCTATATCAGTGGCTCTCAACTTTTTTTTTCCACTCACATACCACTTTAAGTAATCCCTATGCCATTGGAGCTCTGTGATGAGTAAGGGATTGCTTAAGGTGGTATGTGAGTGGGAAGGGAAGGTTGAGAATCACTGCTCTAGACCCAATTGTTACTGAAATACTTTGCTTAAGAAAAATTGTCATTGGCCCATTTCCTTTGGAATTAGGAAACCGTGCACATAACGAGTCAATTAGGTACAATTAAAGGTTTCAACCTTTTTCTTTCCACTCACATGTCACCTTAAGCAATCCCTTACTAATCTCAGAGCACCAATGGCATAGGGAATACTTAATATGGTATGTAAGTGGAAAGAAAATGGTTGAGAACCACTGGTCTATATCACACTCAAGTTATTTAAAAGAGCTAGCACAGACAGTGTAAGCCAATGGTGGTACCATTGAATGAGTCTATAATTTAACCAAATTAGGAAAGAAGTAAGGACACATAAGGTTTAGAGCAGTGGTTTTCAAACTGTCCCCCTAAACTCAGATTCTATTTTAAGCCCACTACCACACTCACATTAAGTCCACCAGGGAACCATTGCCATGCTCATTTTAAACCCAATGGGGCCACATTGCCGTTCTCCTTTTAAACTCACAAGGACCCATTCCACCATCCCCTTAAATAGAGCTGGTTCAGAGGAATATTTATTATACCAGAATAATATCTATAAAAAGTTTGATATGGCAGGTGCATTTTTCCTTTCACCCCATTCTCCTACCTTTTTCCCTTAACCTTGTTCACCCTTAATAATTAAGACACTATCTACAAAAAGGTTTGAATGGGGTTGAAAGAAAAAAATACATCAGCCATGATTTTAATTTCAGAACAGACTCAGTGGGCTGAATGGCCTAATTCTACTCTTGTCTTATGGTCTAAAAGGTGAGTTAAATGTGTGCTGGTGTATTAATATCCATTAGCTTAACAGATCTTCTAGTTTAGTATCACCCAAGTACAGAGGGCACCAAATTATGGGAGTTTTATTGAAGCCAAAAAATGCAAAATAATCACTGAGCAAACATAGTAAATGGGTCCTGAAATAGTATTATCAGAGAAATGGCAGGGACTTGGGTGTCAATAAATGGGTTCAGAGTCCGGGCATACTAACAGAGCTCATAATCTGGACAAATGAAAGGTTAAAAAAAAACACATAGTCCCATCAACTAAAGGAAGCCAAGTCATCCTGTGTAGGATACTGTCACAGCACCACCTAGCTCCTGGAGAAGCAAAATTTAAGTACTTTGATAAATTCAAAGGTATATCAATTACCAATGACAAGTAATTTGAGTCCTTTTATCAGGAAGGCATATCTGCCAGATATGGCAACATCATGAAATAGGAAGGAAGTGTGCCAAACAGGAAGTGTGTACTTGATAATCCATTAAATTGTAGAGGATCAATGTTCATATAATTTTTCAAAAGATTCTTACTTTAAAATAGAAGGCATCCGTTTATATGATGCTCTGAGGAACTTTCCCTCTAGTCTTCCATGTTTCATCTTCCTGAGTTTCAGCCATTGGACTTCGGTTGCTCAGAGAGTGCCTAATGCCATGGTAGAAAACTATAAATGTGTCGTTAGAGCTGAAAACAAGATAGCTATACACATTAATATTAATGAGATTAAACCCAATGCATATCTTGATGTAACTGGAGCCAAGATAAAATTTAGTATTCACAAGAGACTTTGAATATATAAGTTCATAGCTAACAATTGATTTCTGTTCCAGAGTTACTGGAGGATTCTTACCACGGTTGGAAATCTTTAATTTATCGACTGGCTTTCTTCACACTTTCTGTTGATCAGTACTGGGCTAAGTCTTGAGTTACTTCTGCCAGTTGTAATTGCCCCATTGTACTACTTGTGCTATAAAAAAGACCAAGTACCACATTATGACATTTTAAAATAACTAAGTATTTCTGAGCATAAAACAAGCTTGATTTATTACTTGTCCAAACAGGAGAGTGATTAAAGGTCCTTACATATTTTAAGCTATATTTAGCTTTTCACAGAGTATGCAGGATATGGAGGAAGCAGCAGTCAGGCGCTGACGCATTTGTTAGCTGCAGCTGATGGCAGGAGCAGTTTTTAAATGCAATGGTATGGAACAGGACTTCCTTGGAAACATGCTAGAATTGCAGCTGGTGGAATCTTAAGTGAATAAAGAGGGGGCTTGTATTGTTAACACGGACACCGGTGGTAACGACACAGTCCAGGACATCACAGGCAAAACCTTCCCCAGCATTCAGAGTCGGCATCAAAAGAGATCTAATCAGGGGGCATTAGGATAACCACGGGGAGGGGTGGCACAAACTGCCATTTGAGAAACCACTCAACGGAGGGGCGAGTGGGTACCATACCTGCCATGGACCTCCTCTTTCTGCTGCGCCGTCACATTTCCTCCACCCTCCGGCATTTCAGACAAATATGCATGCTTGTAGTGCGTAGAGACGAAACCATGTGATTCACTTTGGTGTCACCGCCCCACTGATGGCATAACTTGGTGTGGTTCGCAATCTCCCAGTGATGGTAGTGCTGTGGGTGGGTGGGGGGGGGTGCGCACAATGATTCATTTTTAGGGACATGGCCTGCAAATGCCAAGCCTGCCACCATTGAGAATATCTATGGGGAATGCTACCATCAAAGAGGAGCAGCAATCATCAAGGATCCATACCGTCCATACTGCTACCATCAGGAAAGAGATGGAGGTGCTATAAGACTCACACCACCAGATAAAGAAACAGCTGCTACCCCTCCACCATCAGACTCCTCAACAATAAACTCAATCCTGGACTCATTTGCACTTTATTGGTTTTTTTCCTCTCTGTATTGCACAGTTTGTTTACAAGTGTACATTGTGTACAGTTTTTTTTTGCACTACAATTAAATGATAATTCTGCCTCGCCCACAAGAAAAAAATCTCAGGGTTGTATGTGATGTCATGTAATTCCAGAACAGTAATTCCTAAACATTTTCATCCTTGGATGTTTTAATTAAAATACACCAATAATTTATTAAACAATCTTCTTCTTCTTCTTTGGCTTGGCTTCGCGGACGAAGTTTTATGGAGGGGTAATGTCCACGTCAGCTGCAGGCTCATTTGTGGCTGACAAGTCCGATGCAGGACAGGCAGACACGGTTGCAGCGGTTGAAAGGGAAAATTGGTTGGTTGGGGTTGGGTGTTGGGTTTTTCCTCCTTTGTCTTTTGTCAGTGAGGTGGGCTCTGCGGTCTTCTTCAAAGGAGGTTGCTGCCCGCCGAACTGTGAGGCAGATGCAAGGATCGACAACGAGATAGACAACAGACTCGCCAAGGCAAATAGCGCCTTTAGAAGACTACACAAAAGAGTCTGGAAAAACAACCAACTGAAAAACCTCACAAAGATTAGCGTATACAGAGCCGTTGTCACACCCACACTCCTGTTCGGCTCCGAATCATGGGTCCTCTACTGGCATCACCTACAGCTCCTAGAATGCTTCCACCAGCGTGTCTCCGCTCCATCCTCAACATTCATTGGAGCGACTTCATCTCCAACATCAAAATACTCGAGATGGCAGAGGCCGACAGCATCGAATCCATGCTGCTGAAGATCCAACTGCGCTGGGTAGGTCACGTCTCCAGAATGGAGGACCATCGCCTTCCCAAGATCGTGTTATATGGCGAGCTCTCCACTGGCCACCGTGACAGGTGCACCAAAGAAAAGGTACAAGGACTGCCTAAAGAAATCTCTTGGTGCCTGCCACATTGACCACCGCCAGTGGGCTGATATCGCCTCAAACTGTGCATGATATTAAACAATAGAACTGCTGTATTTGTATAATTTCCTCAAGGTTCCTTTTATTGTCATGTAATAATACATTAAATTGTAATACCCATGCTAAACATCAACTTTTGTCTGTCACAAGGCAGACATGAGCATTGCCTAGTGCCTCTAATGAACCATATAACAATTTACAGTATGGAAGCAGGTTATGAGAAAGAGAAGCAAAAGAGAGTTACTTCAGAAACGCTGAGTGTCCGTGGATTCGTCTGCAACGCTCCCGCAGCCTCTGCTGCTGTGTAAACTCTAATTCAAACCACTGGCAATCTGAGCTCCATATCCAAATCTCAGATATGATACATTGGCACAATTAGGACAAATAGTTTATATCTGCTGTGCACATTATGACAGTATAGTATTTAAATAGATACTTGAATGGAAGAAAGACAGTGGCAATTTAGATATTTATTCAAAAATTGTTCTTTAAAACATTAAGTAGTTTAATCCCTGTTTCAATAACGTTGCTGATAAAAATTCCTGCTTGATACACCCGCTTTCAAGACCCTGATCCAACTGCAACTCAGTCCTCCTTTTCCATTTTTTGCCACTGAGCTGTAATGTTTTTTATTTTGGAATCTTTTATTTAGTGATAACCTCATTATGTTTCTGCCAGCAATTTCCTAATAGACTGATGCTATTTCAGTGAGCTCTCAGTCTTCATTTCACTGCCCTTGTTCATGCTCTGGGGTATCGGCTATATCGGTGGAATTTAGGAATGAGAAATGGATGATCACATTGATTGGATTCTTAAAGACGACCTAATCGGAGGAGCAAGTTTGTAGAGAAAGCTGCAAGAAGCATAAGGTTGTGATAATAGGTGATTTTTGTTACTTCCCACACAGTGACTGGGACTCCCATATTGTTGAAGGACTGGTTAGGTTAGAGTTTGTCTCGTGAGTTCAGTGAAGTTTCCTTAATATATAAAGGTCCCAACTACAGAGAGTGTAAAACTAGATCTCCTATTGGGAAACAAAATAGGGCAGGTGACGGAAGTGAGTGTAAGAGAACACGTCGGTTCTTGTGATTATAATTCAAGATTCAATTTATTATCATTGTGTAATAAAACAGTGTCATATTACATGAAATTGCTTTCGCCTGCTGTAAGGCAGACAGGTTCGCCTTCAGCAGAAATTGCCTGAAGCGCCTCTCACAGTTAGAGAAGAGAAAGAGAAATGTCATTCCTATCAAGATAATTATGGAAAAGGTTAGGCCTAGAACACAGACTGAGATCCTAAATTGGAGAAAGGCCAATTTTGATGGAATCAGAAAGGGTCTGGCAAGCGTAGATTGCGACGTTTGTTTTCTGGCAAAGGTGTACTTGATAAGTGGGAGGCCTTCAAAGGTAAAATTTTGAGAGTACAAAGTTTGTATGTTCCTATCGAAATTAGAGGAAAGACCAAGAGATATAAGGAACCTTGACTTTCAAGAGATCATGAGGCCCTGGTTAAAAAGAAGGAGATGCATTGCAGATATAGGCAGCAAGGAACAAATTAGATACTTGAGGGGTATAAGCAATGCAAGCAAGGACAAGAAGAAAATCAGGAGGGCTGAAAGAAGACATGAGGTGGCTCTGGCAGAAAAGGTGAAGGAAACTCCCAAAGGCTTTTATAGATATATTAAGAGCAAAAGGTAACAAGGGACAAAATTGGTCCTCTTGAAGATCAGAGTGGTCATCTATGTATGGAACCAATAACTAGTGGTGTACCTCAGAGATTGGTGCTGGGTTATTTGTTGTTTGCCATAGAACCATAGAACACTACAGCACAGAAACAAACCCCTCCAGCCTTTCTAGTCTGTGCCAAACCATTTTTTTGCCATCTCACTGGCCTACACCCAGTCCATATCCCTCCATTCCTTTTCCATCCATGTACCTGTCCAAATTCTTTTTAAATGTTAAAATAGAGCCTGCATTCACCAGCTGGCAGCTCATTACACACTCTGTGAAGAAGCTCCCCCTCATGTTCCCCCTAAACTTTTCCCCTTTCATTCTTAACCTGTGTCCTCTGGTTTGTATCTCACCTCAGTGGAAAAAGGCTACCTACATTTACTCTGTATAACCCCCTCATAATTTTAAATATCTCTATCAAATTTCCCCTTATTCTTCTACACTCCAGCGAATAAAGTCCTACCTAATCTGTTTAACCCTTCCCTGTAACTCGTTCCTGAAATCCGGGCAACATCCCAGTAAATCTCTGCACTCTTTCTATCTATTGATAACTTATCTGTAGTTGGGTGACAAACACTGCACACAATACTCCAAATCTGGCCTCACCAATGTCTTACACAGATTTAACGTAACATCCAAACTCCTATATGCAATACTTTGATTTATGAAGGCCAATATGCCAAATGCTCTCTTTACAACCCTATCCACCTGTGATGCCACATTCAAGGAATTATGTATCTGTATTTTGTAGCGTGGCACAGTTGGCGTAGTGGTAATTGCAATGGCATTACAGTGCCAGCGATCAGGACTGGGGTTCTAATCCTGCGCTGTCTGTAAGGAGTTTGTATGCTCTCCCTGTGTCTGCATAGGGCTCCAGTTTCCTCTCACCATTCAAAATGTACCAGGAGTGTAGGTTAATTGGGAAGCACAGACTCATGGGCTGAAATTGGCCTGTTACCATGCTGTAAGTCAACATTTAATTTAGTAATTCCCAGGTCCCTCTGTTCCACCACACTCCTCAGTGTCCTACAATTTAACACGCATGCCCTTTCTTGCAACACCTCACACTTGACTGCATTAAATTCCATCTACCATTTTTCAGCCCATTTTTCCAGCTGGTCCAGATCCCTCTGCAAGCTCTGAAAACCTTCTTTGCTGTCCATAACATCTCCAATCTTAATGTCATCTGCAGACGTGCTGATCCAATTTACAAACATTATCATCCAGATCATTGATATAGATGACAAACAACAATAGTCCCAGCACCGTTCCCTGAGGTAATAATTTCCCTGCTACTTATGTCAGGCTCACCAGCCTATAATTTCCAGGGTTACTTTTGAAGCCTTTTTTAAACAACAGAACAACGTGAGCTACCCTCCAATCCTCTGGTACCATCCCTGTGGCTAAGGATATTTAAAATATTTCTGCCAGAGCCCCTGCAATTTCTACACTAGCCCCCCCCAGGTCTGAGGGAATATCTTATCAGGGCCTTGGGATTTATCCACCTTTATTTGCTTTAAGGCCGCAAGCTCTTCCTCCTTTTTAATCTGCATAGGCTCCATGACCTCACTGCTCATTTTCCTTACTTCCCGTGACTGCGCCCATATTTTGAGAGAATACTGATGAAAAAAAACACATTTAAGATCTATCCCCTTCTCTTTTAGCTCCATACATAGCCAACCACTCTGATCTTCAAGGGGACCAAATTTTGTCCCTTACAATCCTTTTGCTCTTAATATACCTGTAGAATCACTGAGAATTTTCCTTCACATTGCCAAAGTAACCATGTCTTCTTTTAGCCTTCCTGATTAATTTTCTATGTTTTTCTTGGATTTTGTATACTCCTCAAATACCTCATTTGCTCCATGTGGTCTATACCTGCTACACACCTCTCTTCTTCCGAACCAGATCCCCAATGTCCCTCGAAAACCAAGGTTCCCTTTGCCTGCTAACCTTGCCTGACAGGAACATGCAAACTCTGTACTCTCAAAATTTCACCTTTGAATGTCCTCTACTTTCCTCACACACCCTAGCCCAAAAACAATTTAGAATCTCATCCCAAGGTCCAGACCTATCTTTCTCCATAATTAACTTGAAACTAATGATCATTGGGCCCAAAATGTTCCCCTACACTTACTTCTGCCACCTGTCCTGTCTTGTTCCCTAAAAGGAAATCCAGTTTTGCATTCTCTCTAGTTTGTACCTCTAAATATTGATTTAGAAAACTTTCCTGAATGCATTTGACAAACTCAAAGCCATTCAGCCCCTTTACAGAATGGGAATCCCAGTCAATGTGTGAAAAATTAAGATCTCCTACTATCACAACCTTATGTTTCCTGCAGCTATCTCTCTACAGATTTTCTCCTCTAACTCTCATTGACTGTTGGGCAGTCTATAATACAACCCCATGAGTGTAGTCATGCATTTCCCGTTTCTCAGTTCCGCCCATATAGCCTCAATAGATGAGCCCTCTGGTCTGTCCTGCTGGAGCACAGCTGTGATATTTTCCCTGACAAGCAAGGCCACTCTACCCCCTTTCATCCCCCCCCCCCCCCAATTCTATTGCGTCTAAAGCAACGGAAGCACGGAACATTGAACTGGCAGTCCTGCCCTTCCTACAACCAAGTTTCACTTATGGCCACAATGTCAATTCAACGTGTCAATCCACACTCTAAACTTGCCTAAATTGTTTACAATACTCCTTGCATTGAAATAGATGCACCTGAGAGCATTTCCACCATGTACAACCTGTTAACTTCTATTGGTGCATGTAATTTTCACATCATCTTTTCCCTCCTCCACTCCTCTATCTGCTCTGGCACTCTGGTTCCCATCCCCCGCAAATCTAATTTAAACCCACCAGAGCAGCACTAGCAAAGGGATGGCACGGTTGGCGTAGCAGTTAGCGCAATACTTTTACAGCACCAGTGATTTGGGTTCGAGTCCGATGCTGTCTGTAAGTGTTCTCCCCATGCCTGTGTGGGTTTCCTCCCATCATTCAAAATGTATGTAGATAATTGAGTGTAATTGGGTGGCATGGGCTCATGGACTGAAAAGGCCCTTTACGGGGCTGTATGTTTAAATTTTTTTTTAAATTAAATTTAAATTAAAAAATTAAACTTTCCCTCAAGGATACTAATCCCCCTTCAGTTCAGATGCAATTGGAACAGGTCCCACCTTCCCTGGAAGAGATCCCAATGATCCAGAAATCAGAACCCCTCCCTCCTGCACTATGTCTTTAGCCATGTGTTAAGCTTCATTATCCTCCTAGTTTTAACATCACTAGCATGTGGCATGGGTAACAATCCTGAGATCACAACCCTGGAGATCCTGTCCTTCAACCTAGCGCCTAATTCCCTGAACTCTCCTTGCAGGATCTCCTCACCCTTCCTACCCACGTCATTGGTCCCTATATGGACCACGACATCTGGCTGTTCACCCTCCTGTGAACACGATCTGAGATATCTCGGTCCCTGGCACTATGGATACGACATGCCATCCAGGATATTTGATCTCTTCCACAGAACCTCTTATTCATTCCCTTAACTATGGAATCCCCTATCACTTCAGCTTGCCTCTTCTCTTCCCTCCCCTCTTCGCCACAGGACCAGATTCCGTGCAAGAGATCTGATCACCATAGCTTGTCTCTGGTAGGCCATCCCCCGCCCCCCCCCCCCCCCACCGCCCCCAACAGTATCCAAAATGGTACATTTGTTATTGAGGGAAACAGCCACAGGGATGCCCTGCAATGCCTGCTTGTTCCCTTTCTCTCTCTTGATTGTCCCCATCTACCCTCCTCCTGCCTCCTAGGTGTGATAGTGTCCCTGTAACTCCTGTCTATCACCCCCTCTGTCTCCCGGTGTTATAACCATATAACCATTTACGGAGCGGAAACAGGCCATGTTGGCCTTTCGAGTCCGCACCGGTTCACTGATTTTGTCCATTGGAGAAAGAATATTCTTGAACCTCGATGTGGTTAACTTCAGATTTCTATATCTTCTTCCTTTCATCATCCAATCGAGATGTCTGATTTCTTCAGACATCAGAATTTCTCTTCCAGCTCTTGTCCTTATAGCTCTCTCTCTCTGATCCTTATCTTGTGTAGAAATCTACTTGCACAAACAAAAGAAGGCTTTTGACCACTTACCTGCCCAAATCTCCAGAAGCTCCGCAATACCATTATGGTGTTCAGTTTCATAAATAAATCAGTAAAATATGTTCATGCAACTCCAGCTCCAGTTTTTTAACTCAGCTTGTCAGCAGCTGCAGCTGGATGCATTGCTTACAGATGAAATCATCAGGGATACTGCTGGCTTCCTTGACAACCCACATTCTACAGGAGGAGCATTACCCTGCCTTGGCTGCCATTCCCACTGTTTATGATTAGAGGGAAAAAAAATATATCTAAAACCTGCCCTTACCTGTGCCTACCTGCTGAATCCTTTCTGTTCCTCGAATAGAGTGGACCTTTCTTACTTCACCTCCTGCACCCCTATTTGCCGAAGCCCATTGAACCAAAGCCTTTCCACTCTGACTCAGCTCACTCCAAAGATGACTGCTCCCTCGTTATCAACAATCTGGTTGATAATGTGCCAAATTAGATCAGCAAATTTGTAAATGACACTTAGATTGGGATTGTAGCAAGAAAGGCTTTCAAAGTTGGCAACAGAATCTGGCAGATTGCAAAATGGCAGATAGAATGTAATGCAGACAAGTGTGAGGTGTTGAACTTCAAATTCAATAGCCTGTTCCACCTTGAATAATGTGACTGATTGTGGAGCACTGTTAGCCAGAATCAAACACCCACAAAGATAAAGACTGTACAACAGGCTTTAATCCACAAAGACTTCCACAGAGCCAGGCTGGCTGTGACTGCAGCAACTCTGAGTGAGGCCTCGGGAGGCTAGCGCAGGCTTATATTCCGGAGGGTGATTGACACCTGACCGGGTGGGGCTTGATCCCTTCAGGCCGACTGATTGACAATCGACCAAGTGTTGTCCTGTCCCCTTACACTCCTGCAGGTACAGAGGTTGCCCCCTGCAGTAGGCCGGCGGTACACTCCTGCAGGTGCAGAGGTTGCCCCCCTGCAGTAGGCCGGCGGTACACTCCTGCAGGTACAGAGGTTGCCCCCTGCAGTAGGCCGGCGGTACACTCCTGCAGGTACAGAGGTTGCCCCCTGCAGTAGGCCGGCGGTACACTCCTGCAGGTACAGAGGTTGCGCCCTGCAGTAGGCCGGCGGTACACTCCTGCAGGTACAGAGGTTGCCCCCTGCAGTAGGCCGGCGGTACACTCCTGCAGGTACAGAGGTTGCCCCCTGCAGTAGGCCGGCGGTACACTCCTGCAGGTACAGAGGTTTCCCCCTGCAGTAGGCCGGCGGTACACTCCTGCAGGTACAGAGGTTGCCCCCTGCAGTAGGCCGGCGGTGTACCACCACACTGATGGATCATGATAATTGAAGCAATCCGTATGGTTTATGGTTTGGGCCAAAACAGTGACATTTAACTCAGAGGGAACAACATGAATGAGAACAATAAACGTATTTTAAACATTACGTGTCACTGCTTGGAAATCTTTATCTAATTAATATTAAAGTGATAATTTGAATAAAGTATCATGGGTGTATAATGACAATATATAGACAAAATATGCAAGGGATGGGGTATCCAGTCACAAGTTTAACCACATTAATTCCAATTCCTCTACATTGGAAAGACTGGATGGAGACTGGGGTTCACTTCATTGAGCAGCTTCGCTCTGCTCCAATAGCAGGGATCTCCCAGTTGCAATTCATTTCAATTCCCCACCTCATTCCTCTGCTGACATGTCTGTGCATGATTACCTACAAACTGGAGCAATAACACCTCATATCCCATTTGGGCACTCTCCAACCAGGTGGCATTAACATCAACTACTCTGATTTCCATTAGCACCCTCCCTCCCTCCACCCCCCCACCATCTCTCATTTTTCCTAATCCCTTTGTCTCCTTTCCTCCAGCTCCCAACCCCTTCTCTCTCTCTCTCTCTCTTTCCCTCCCTTTGTTTCCTCCAGCTCTGCCCTCACAGAGCTTTCCCCCCACCCCCCAATCCTCAGATTTTCTCTCCTGCCTGCCTATCCATGTCCACCTACAGCCTCTTGGCTATTGGTCTGTTGGTTCCTCCCTCTGCCCTTCTTCCCTCCTTCCCTACCTTTTTATTCAGGCGTCTGCCTGCTTTTTGCTCATACCTTAGCAAAGGGCTCAGGTCCCCTGGTTATATATCTTTACCTTATCAGGATTAACTACATCTTGCACCAAATCTCTTTTTCCATGTAATAATATAAAGTCTATTTATAATGGATCAATTCCATCTCTTTACTCTTAGAAAGTAAGTTCTTTGTTGTTCTGTCTTTGCATGTAAACTTGGTGTGGTAAACTGCTGAACTGTTGCATTCCTGATGACCTGGCTCCGCCCTGTCCTGTGACTGTACCTGCAGCCCCTCCCTTGTATAAAGCCTCCATCACCCTGACCTTTTCTCAGAAAGCCCAGGTCATGCATGGCATTGGATGAGGTCCTTGTCCATTGTGAATAAAAGCCTGTAGATCAGTGACTCTGTGTCAGCCTCTCGTGTTATTTACTGTGTGTCACTTGGTCAAAGGATAGTTGATACTCTTAATTATTGGCTGTATATTATTTATAAAACATATGGTATTTCATTGTTTTGGGTAAAATTGTTTGCCTGTTGAGGAATTGATCAAAATCTCAGTTTGAATAATTATCCTGTCTTTGTATAAATGCAGATTAACATTTTAAAACAGATTTTAAATGTCACTTTATTACCTTGTGCTCTGGAAACCATCTAACAGAATTCAATATTTCCTTTCCTCATGACCCTGAAAGACATTCCAGACAGACACTGCCTGATTGATGTGGTTGAAGCTTGATGAATATGTGAAGGACAGGAGTGTCCAAATGAATGCAATGTTCCACTGCAATATGGTCAAAGTAATACTGGGGATACTGCAATACCGGGAATAGAGAGAACCTCAGCAAATAGTGACACTGAGTGTTGAAGGTCTGCGATCAGAGGGGAAACCCCTCAAACAACACAGAGGGGATAACTACAAGGGATCACAGTAATGGCATCAATGCTATGGAGCAAATCTGAGGATTCATGTAACAATGGAGAGTAACTGAATATATATGTATGAATATGACACTGAGGATGCAAAAAGACATTGCCTGGTTTTCTTTTTGCATAGTTTTATTATGAATAAAGTTTACTTAAAATTTTTAATTAAAAAAAAAATTTAGATCTACAGAATGGTAACAGACCATTTTGGCCCACGAGCCCATGCTGCCCAATTACACTGAGTTAGCCTACAACCCCGGGACATTCTGAATGGTGGGAGGAAACCAGAGCCCCTGGGGAATACCCACGCAGACACAGGGAGAACGTACAAACTCCTTACAGACAGCACAGGATTCAAACCCTGGTGCTGATTGCTGGCGCTGTAATGGCATTGCACTAACTGCTACGCAAACTGAGCCGCTGTGGAAAAAAATATATTGACACTGGGTGTTTACTGGTCCCTTCCCAGTTTGTGCACATTCTCAGAATAAGGTCTACATTGCCTGCTTTCTGTGGAGAGTTGTACATCGTGCCCCTGTAGATAAAGTCCCTTTTTGTTCTCAAAGTAGAATGGAAGACAGCTAACTGCTGATATATAGGGGCTGGTTACTTGCCTCGGGAATAGCAACAGTTAATGCATTCTGCTTCAGGTTCTTTCCTGGAATCAGGAAAGATCATTGCTCTCACTCCTTGTTCCTGCTTCACCCCTACTATGGGTTCCTCCTTGTTCATGTCCCTACACTCACCTGAACTACACTCTCACAGCACCCTCTGGAAATTGACCTGAATGGTGAAGGAACAGGAGTTGCCAAAGCACACCGCCTTGCTTTTGTTGCAATTAACCATTCATGCTGAGAGCAGTGGGAATTGCTCACATATGCACCAAAACATGTAAGATTTTGGAAGATGACAAAGCAGGCATTCTCTAGTATAGCCATTTTCAATGGGGGCCCTACACCCCCAGCCTTCCCTGGGAGCCAGAGTACATTCAACTAAAAATCTTGTTTTCTTTTCACCTCACATAGCATAAATATTTTTCATGTGGAGAAGAAGAATCTGAGAATCTGACTGCTTCACATAAATTTTGAGCAGAGTCCTCAGGAGCCCATGGCCAAAAAAGAAAGGGTTGGAAATGACTGCTCTAGTCCCTTGTGATGCAGATCATCAGGTCCTAGAAAATGATCAGCTTCCAGTCCCATTAGTTTCTTCAAGACCCTTTGACAGCTCATCAACTGGGACTTGGATACTTACTGCAGCCAGATTGTTCTTGCTTTCACTCAACATGTCCTTAACTGGAACTTTGCCTGAAGCAAGATTTTGTGCCATTTCCCCTTCTAATTATCTGTGTAAACCATTGGGCCAGGTTATGTGGAGGTGGCCTGCTTAACCACATTGGTTGCTTTGCTTGCTCTCCTTGCTATCTCTGGTCCAGTAGGTTTCATGTTTGCATTGACTGCTGAAGACAACAGTGTAGGTGGGCGTCACATCTCTAGCCTCAAGTTACGCCAAAGGTTATATACGACGCTAGTTTTACTTCAATGCTGTGACACCATTAGTCCTTATCCCATCCTGAGCAGTGGGCAAACAAACATTAAAATTCTGACCATGCATAATTAAAGGTCGGACATAGGTCAGTAAACAAAAAATCAGCATTTTTTTTCCTGTATGAGAATGACTTTTTCTTTTTGAGAGAAGTGGCTCATGAATATGAGCCTTCAACACCATTAAAAATCTTGAACAGCAGATTTACAAAATTCCAAGAGGATCAATTGATCTATTTGGAAACTGTCAAAGCAGTTCAAAACAATTCAACAGGGTGGAATTATGAAATTACATTGCATACAGTTAGGAGGAAATCATTTAAACAGAATTTGGTGGTTCTGCCAAAGGGGTTGACCCAGTTCCTTGGATCTGTCTCTTTCATGACTGTTGTTAGGAAAAGAATAGATGGAGTGATTACTGTATTGGTAAATAGAGATGTGAATTGTTGTATTGTGGTAACTGGGAGCCGTAGGCAGTGATGACACCCAAGTTTCAGGGACTTCATTCATTAAGTTATAGCTTGCACTCATTGTGTGATGCGGACACAAAACATAAAGTCTGTTCAACAGGCTTTATTCCACACAAACTTCCACAGAGCTGGCTGTGAGAGTAGCTGTGCTGGCCTTGAGATTAACCTCGAGGGGCAAGATGTAGCTTATATCCCGGAGGGTGATTGGCAGCTGACCGGGAGGGGCTTGGTCCATTCAGGTCGGCTGATTGACAGCCGGCCAGGTGTGGCCTTGTCCTCCAGATACACAGGTTTCCCCCCCGCAGTCGGCTAGTGGTGTATCACCACACATTGTTATAAGAGAAACTTGGATTTATTGATAAGTAAGTTACATTCATAGCATGCACCCATTGTTTGAACAGAACTTATTGTTAACTAAATTAAACTTATGGATATTTAAACATCCTATTCTGGAATCAACTGTTATCTTGACAGTAAGTCTAATTCTGTCATCAAAACCTAATTTTACTGCGAGTTAAACAAGAAAATCTGCAGATGTTGTGCAGTTCACAAAAGTCCTGGAGAAATTCGGCAGGTCACGTAGTATCTGCAGGAAGTAAAAGGCCATCAATGTTTCGAGCCTGAGCTTATCGTCAGGAATCTGGTTTAGGAATACTGTTAGTCAACTTTCTGTAATCATGTAATCATGTCCATTAAGAGGATAAAACCCATACTGAAGTCGTGCTCAGGAGATCACCTGATGCGCATCAGTCTGTGTTTTGGACAGCAACTCCGCTTGGCCTCGCTGTTTGCTGCTACAATTATCCTTTCTTTGTAGCTTTTTAAAAAAATTTATATTCTTGGCAAGATCAGCATTTATTTTCCATCCCTCAATACTCTTCAGGAAGGTAATACCAACCAAGTCGTTTGTTAATTATTTCAGAGCCATTTAAAGAGTCAACCTAACTAAAGTTTTCTGGTGAAATTATCTGCTGTTTCTTTATCTGGTTAAAATTGTCTCCAGGGTTAAGAACTCGGAGACCAGGAATGATAGCAATGCAAATTCAGTGTTACCAGAAAATAAAACAGATCCAGCACAGGACCAAAAAAAAAACAACCTTCTGGAAGAACACCCTCCAAAATCCCCTTTGACTCTTATCTTTCTCAGCCTTCTTCCCCCTCCCCCATTACCTCTCAACTCCTTTCCCTTCTTCCCCCTTCCTCCTCTCTCCACCTCTGCTCGCCTCTGCGACCCCATCTCCCGGCACCTTCTTGTCTGGGCATCTGCCTGATTTCTGGCACTCTTAACAAAGGGCTAAGGCCTGAAACACAACTTTCTTTTCCTTTCCATGGATGCTGCGTGACCTGATGAGCTTCTCCAGTCCTTTATTTTTTATCTACTACAGGAATAACAGCAACACTGGGAGAAAAAAAAATGATCAGCGTTTCAAATAGCGACCCTCATCAAGGTGACGGTAAAGGATTCCATTAATTTTTAATTTTTGAGGTAAACCACGGTAACAGGTCCTTATCATGATGAATGTTTCTGACCTGAAATATGACCATTCTTTGTCTCCTCCTGATGCTGTTCAACCTACTGAGTTCCTCGAGCAGGTTGTTTATTGCTCCAGATTCCAGCTTATGCAGTCTCTTATGGAACTAATTTAGATTTTAAAGTTTTATTAGTTTAACACAGCATGGTAACAGATCTTTCCACCTCACGAGCCCTTCCGTCCAAATACCCCAATGAACCTACGACCTAGGTGTGTTTTGAGGGCTGGGAGGAAACTGGAGCACCTGGAGGAAACCCACACAGTCACAGGAAGAATGTACAAACTCCTTACAGACAGCTCCAGATTCAAACCCAGGTTGCTAGCGCTGCAAAAGCGTTGCACAAACAAAGCAACACCAAATATGTTTGATTACTGCGCTGATCTTGTTTTTTTTAAAGAGTGACAACAATATTGCTGTTTGTGTACTGTACTAAAATTACTACTTAGATTCTAATATTGGCTAACATTTAGAATCATCGTTAGCCAAGGCATATTGTGTCACTCACATTGATAACAGCTTTAATTTTAACATCAACACAAGCTAATGATATGCCTTGCTCTCTTTTTGTTTGATGGTGTTTTGGGTGTGTTTGGCCTTTCTTCTGCAGAGATAAAAATATAATGGTGATTGATTTTTGTTTTTGGCAGGGATGTTTAACCTCGTCATCAGTGACTAATGTGCTTGGGAGAACTTTTAAGAACGAAAATTTAATCTCCTGACTTGAACTGGCTGTGTTCTCAGTTATATTTGTTTCTATGCAGAAGAATAAGGCAATAAATGAGGCTTCTACTATGCAGCCCTGGGCTTCTTAATGTGTGTGTGGCCTGATGATATCATTGATCAGATGTAACATCAGTTTGAGACAAGAGGGAATTCAGCATTGTCTGTAGATTAACAACAGAGGCACATTTGGAAGAACTGCCCTGCATCATTCTATATAATATGTTGTGTACCTAGAATTTTCCTCACATCTCCAAAAATATTGGACCTTTGCAGCCTACATTTGGACTATATATTTCTATGCCTTTCTTATTTTAGTGTCTGGCTAAGAGCCTCTAAAATGTCATGATCGTATCTGGCAGTGCATTCCAGATATCCGTGTAAAAGGATTTCCACATAGAATATTCTACCTTTTTTTTAATTTTTTTAAATTTTTCACACTATACACCATATTGATCAAGATACATACATTTTTCTTCTTGAATATATACAGTGTCGTTTTCTCCCCCCCTCCCTCCTCCCCTCCCTCCCTCCCTACCTCCCCTCCCATTTATTTAAAGTTCAGAAATTAAGATACATTAAACCCATCAAACAATGTTGTCACTCAATAAAAATAAACAAGAAATTCCACTGAGTCAGTTCTTTTCATTCTCTTCTCCTTCTGTCATTTTACGTGGTAGATGTCCCCGGTAGGTTTTCTCTATTGTGTTTCATGTATGGCTCCCATATTTGTTCAAATATTGTAATGTTATTTCTTAAATTATAGGTTATTTTTTCTAATGGAATACATTTATTCATTTCTATATACCATTGTTGTATTCTCAAGTTATCTTCTAATTTCCAGGCTGACATTTTACATTTTTTTGCTACAGCTAGGGCTATCATAACAAATCTTTTTTGTGCACCATCCAAATCAAGTCCAAATTCTTTGTTTTTTATGTTACTTAGGAGGAAGATCTCTGGGTTTTTTGGTATATTGCTTTTTGTGATTTTATTTAATATCTGGTTTAGATCTTCCCAAAATTTTTTCACTTTCTCACATGTCCAAATTGCATGAATTGTTGTTCCCATTTCCTTTTTACAGCGAAGAATATTCTACTTCTCATGTAAAACAATCTCCCCTTGTTCTTATTAACCCGACATGGGGAAAAGATTTTTATTATCTTCCCTGACAGTGTCTCTCTTAATTTCCATCTGGCTGCCCCTCAGCTGCCTTCGCTCCAAGTCCAGCCACACATTACTGATAAGTAGAACTTCTGGCTGGCCTGCAGGAAAAAGAATCATATGTGATGTGACAACAAATTTGAACTTGAATTTGAAGTAAAAGGTTCGCATCCAAGCAATATTCCTGTCAGTCTCTCCTGCACTCTGATGGATTATTTCCTTGCCTGGATAAATTCAGCTCCAACACTACTACCGAAGTCAAAGCAGCCACTTCACTGGCACCCCTACCACTGTGGTAAGTGTGCATTCCCTCATCTGTTGGTTTCTACAGGTGTACCATGGAGGCATTCTGCTGACTGGTGCATCACTGTCTGGTATGGAGCTGCCAAACTGCAGGACAGGAAAAGGCTATGGAGAGTTGTGAACTTGGCCAGTGCCATCATGGGCATTAGTCTTCACTCCATTAATGGCATCTACAAGAGATGGTGTCTCAAGAAAGCAGCCTTTATTCTCAAGGACCCTCACCACCCAGGCCATTTTCTCTTCTCCCTGCTAAGAAGGAGGTAGAGGAGCCTGAAGACAAACATCCAATGGTACAAAAGCAGCCTCTTCACCTCCACCATCAAGATTTCTGAATGGACAATGAGGCACCGACAAGACTTCACTTTCTCTTCCTTTGCACTAGTTATTGTGAATTTATGGAAATGTGCTGCTGCTGCTACTAAACAACAAATTTTGTGATGCATGTTCACGGCTTTAAACTTTAAATTTTAAACAAATAGCACGGTAACAGGCCATTTCAGCCCCCAAGTCCATGCCACCCAATTAACCTACAGCCCCAGTGTGTTTCAAATCGTGGAAGGAAACCAGAGTACCCGGAGAAAATCCACGCAGACATGGGGAGGTCAGGGAATTGTGGTCATTGTCTCCAAAATGGTCGCCCACTGGGAGATCTGTCAACTGACAAGGTGAATTACTCAGTCCTGGATACCAACGCCTCACAGAGAGCATGGGATTCAAACCATAGTCCCAGTCGCTGGCGCTGCTGTAAAGGTGTTACGCTAACTGCTATGCCAAATTCTGATTCTGAAAGTAATTGCAGGTGTCATTGATGCTCTCATCAAGTGAGATTTGCTCAACGTGAATCTGATGCTCAGATAATTCCCTTCAGTACCTCTTCCTTTCAGACCTCCTCCAATCCTGGTCTAAAATGTGGACAAATGACAGAGCTGAGGACCTAGAACACAAATGCAAGAGACACATGGGAGACCGAAGAGGCTGGAATCTGGAGCAATGAACTATCTACTAGAGGAGTTCAGTGGGATTGTGCCGCTAAATTTGATGCTGCTTTCATGCAATGCACAGAACTCCTGCAGCCATTTCCTGGCTCTGAGATATTTGGCTTCCAAACATCACAACCTTCTTCCCACCTGCTCAGTCCAATTGCAGCCTCTGCAGCATTTTCCCCTGATACCCCCTGGGTGTAATTGCACTAAAGCTCCTTTGATTCCACATTCAGACATTGCCTTGATACCAAGGGCAACCATAATTAAATCACCAAGGCTTGTGTTAACAATCTCTGTGGCCACAAGTAGTTCTTGTTGGCCAGTCCTGAAAAGTCAGCAGTAATTTACAACATGCAACATGTTGCTGTGCATGTCTCATTGGTGATTGTTGGCAGAGGCGAACCAGGGCTTCTGCCTTTCTGAAACTTAATCTTTGAGCCCCTCTGGGCCCCTTTGCGGTTGAAACCAAAAGGGGCAGAGTGAAGGCCTTTGATCGGTTGACTCCATTTCTCCTTCACCTTCAGACCGCTGGAGACTGTCTCGAACTGGCTGGAGGGTTACCAGGTATCGGAACTGGGATGCGAGGAGGTGCTGCAGGTTCCTGACCATGTCGGAGGTTCGGATCTGGACTCTGTGTGGCTGCGGAGGCTGCAGAAGCGCTGGCGGTGTATGTATGGACACTCAGTGACTCTCCTTTGCTTCTCTCTCTCTCTCTGACTGACTGCAAATCTGACTCTAAGAACTGAAAGAGGTGCTTAGACAATTCCTAACAGTGGCAAATCTGTCTGCCTTCCAGTAAGCAAAACTAAATTCCATGTAATATGATACTCTTTATTACTATGACAATAAATTGAGTCTTGAATCTTGAAGTCCTGGTGGCATATTTCACACTGCTTTGGCATCGTGATGGTAGATAATGCAGAAACTGGGTTTAAAAGGTCACCACACTCTGGCTGACAAGAATTGCTACTTGCAACTCTCTAGTGGGAATAAGGGATACATCTTGGCACTACCTCCTCTGCCTACATGCGGAGCGGAGACAACGCTGGTGGAAGCGTTCTAGGAGCCGTAGGTGATGCCGGTAAAGAACCCATGATTTGGAGCCGAACAGGAGTGTGGGTATGACAACAGCTCTGTATACGCTAATCTTTGTGAGGTTTTTCAGTTGGTTGTTTTTCCAGACTCTTTTGTGCAGTCTTCCAAAGGCGCTATTTGCCTTGGCGAGTCTGTTGTCTATCTCCTTGTCGATCCTTGCATCCGATGAAATGGTGCAGCCGACATAGGTAAACTGGTTGACCGTTTTGAGTTTTGTGTGCCCGATGGAGATGGGGGGGGGCTGGTAGTCATGGTGGGGAGCTGGCTGATGGAGGACCTCAGTTTTCTTCAGGCTGACTTCCAGGCCAAACATTTTGGCAGTTTCCGCAAAACAGGACATCAAGCGCTGAAGAGCTGGCTCTGAATGGGCAACTAAAGCGGCATCGTCTGCAAAGAGTAGTTCACGGACAAGTTGCTCTTGTGTCTTGGTGTGAGCTTGCAGGCGACATGGTCCCCCTCTTTATCCCTCAGCAGCCCCACCTCATTCTAGTCATCCTTCTGTTGTTCATGTTCATAAAGCGCCATAAGATTTTCCTTAATCCTACTTGCCAACGCTTTCTCATATCCCCTTCTAACTCTTCTAATTCCCTTCTTCAGTCCTTCCTGTTTATCATATAGTTCTCATGAACCTGTAAGTGATACAATCACTGGACTGTCTGTGACTGCTTGCACCTGTCTACATTCCTGCCTGCCCATTGCAGGGGAAAACCCACTGTACCTGCAGCAGGTAACCTGGGAGGCTGGCTCCACCTACTCCCTGCCAATCACCGGCCCCATATAAAGGCTTACAACGGCCCTTGAGTAGGCAGTAGAGGGACATGGAGCCAGAAGGGATACTGAACCTTGTGTGCCAATTTTAAACTAATTAAAGCCATCCTCAACATTCATTGGAGCGCTTTCAACCCTAACGTCGAAGTACTCGAGATGGGTCACGTCTCCAGAATGGAGGACCATCGCCTTCCCAAGATCGTGTTATATGGCGAGCTCTCCACTGGCCACCGTGACAGAGGTGCACCAAAGAAAAGGTACAAGGACTGCCTAAAGAAATCTCTTGGTGCCTGCCACATTGACCACTGCCAGTGGGCTGATCTCGCCTCAAACCGTGCATCTTGGCGCCTCACAGTTTGGCAGGCAGCAACCTCCTTTGAAGAAGACCGCAGAGCCCACCTCACTGACAAAAGGCAAAGGAGGAAAAACCCAACACCCAACCCCAACCAACCAATTTTCCCCTGCAACCGCTGCAACCGTGTCTGCCTGTCCCGCATCGGACTTGTCAGCCACCAACGAGCCTGCAGCTGACGTGGACATTTTACCCCCTCCATAAATCTTCGTCCGCGAAGCCAATCCAAAGAAAGAAAGCCTGTAGAACGGCCTTCATACTTTGAGCTTGTTTGTTCGCACTGCAGCACATCACAGAACCCTTCCTGGCTCTTGCTTCCTGAACCTTATATATATTTCCTTCTTCCTCTTGACTAGCTGTCCCACCTTTCTTGTCAACCACGTTTCCTTTACCCTAGAATTTGTTCCCTGTCTCAGTGAGACAAAACTATCCAGAACCCCACACAAATGGTCCCGAAACATCCTCCACATTCCTGTTGTTCATTTCCCTGAGAACATCTGTTCCCAATTTCCTCTCCCTAGTTCCGGACTAATTCCGACCTAATCCCGTTGTAATTAGCCTTTCCCCATCTCAACACTTACCCATTTTATCTACACCCATCCTTGTCCATATCTATGCTAAAGGTCAGGGAGTTGTGGTCATTGTCTCCAAAATGGTCGCCCACTGGGAGATCTGTCAACTGACAAGGTGAATTACTCAGTCCTGGATACATGGCCTCTTCTCCAGTGGTTTGTCAAAAAAAAACATTTGGGCCGAACATGAAGTTGTAAGTGTTCCCAAATTCAGAATAATGGTTCAGTGTTCTCTACAATGGCACCACTTTTTCATTCAGTAATGTCATGAGGCTGGAGCTCACTAATAAAGAACGACATTCAAAAAAGACCCAATCCATTCTTATTTGTTTCTTTATTTGTGATAGCTATGGATACAGAAGCTGGAGGAGGTAAAGTGGCAAATGCATAGAGCCACACACATCTTGATGTGGTCATAGAATGCTGGGGCTCTTCCAACTTCTTGTAATTAAAGGCATATATCATTTGTAGAATGCTGTGACACAAGTCACAGTAGCTATGAACCATTCTATTTCTAATTTTGTCTTTCATAGGTCAAACTAATTAAAGAGTATATTTATAAAGCACCCTGGGATATTTAAGGCTCACTGTTTCATGACAAACTCTGGTGTAATTCTCACAAGCAGATTAATGTTGAGACATTGAGGGAAATGGGCCAAACTTAGGTAGGTGGGACTAGTGTGGGTGGAACATTTTTGGATGGCGTAGTCAAGTCGAGCTGGAAGGTCTGTTTCCACGCTGTGTGTGACTGTGACTCAGCAGCAACCTGCTTGCTTTTTGTCGATTTTAATGTTATATTGTAGACAGTGATCTTGGCCAAGATTTCAAATTCAAGTTTACAGTCACATGCACTGAGGTACAGTGAGAAAATACGATCCAATTAGTCAATCCATTCATAATAGAATGATAAAAGCACAGAATTACTGGTGTGAAGCTTGTTCAGGAGTCTGAAAACAGAGGGAAAGAAACGGGCCTTGAATTTGGAGGTGCCTGATATCACACTTATGAATCTTTCTGCCAATTGGAGGAGAGTGAAGAGAGTGCCCTGGGATGGGATGAGTCTTTTAATATGTTGGCTGGGTTAACCATTGCCTCTGTATACCATAGTTAATGTGTGGAATGGCAGATGGGGAGTGATAATCCCCAGTGGTGAATGGTCAGAAACCAGGTTGACTTGCGTCTGTCCGTCTTCACCTTAAATTTGCTGTCGCTTTGACCAACTCACAATATTTACTCATTAAATGTCCACTGATCTCACCACAGGAAATTAAAAACAAATACTTAACTGGATGGGAACATTTTTAATAGCATGATAGAGTGTTATTGCAAGTAGTTTGGCATGGACTAGATGGGCTGAAGGTCCTGTCTCCATCCTGTAGTGCTCTATGGTTCTAGTCGTGTGTTTGCTCCATGCTGACCAACTCATAGCCATGCTAGTCCTATATGCCCGCATTTGACCTACATCCCTCCAAACCCTTCCTTATCCATGTACCTGTCTAAATGTCTTATATATGTTAGATATCCTCGCCTCTACCACTCCCCTAGTAGCTTGGCAATAGACCCACCATCCTGATGTGGTCCTTGGGCTCTTTTTAAATCTTTCACCCCTCACCTGCCTACATTTTGCTCAAGCTCAAAACATTGGTTAATCATCTTTATCTTTGCACTGTTTGATCTGCTGAGTTTTCCAGCCTTGTGCATTTACTATCTCTGCTCACTTATCTCATATCTCATAGATATATGAGATATATGATCTCATATATCTATGAGATCACCCCTCAGCCTTCCTACATTCCTGGGGGGGAAAGTCCCAGCCTCTCCAGTCCCGGTAACATCCTCGCGAATCTTTTCTGTGTTCTTTGCAGTGTTAATGACATCTTTCCTACAGCAGGGTACCTGGAACTGCTCGCAAAACTCCAAGTGTGGTGTCACCAATCTCTTATTCAGTTAATAATGACTGTTGACTTTCCTTCTGGGCTGGAGGGTGAACAGATATAACGATGCAACCTCGCTGTGAATTATTTATGCCAAATTTTAAAATTCATTTCTTTTTGACTTCTCTCTTTATCCAGAATATTAAATTTAATTTTTTATAAAATTTTACATTTAAATTTAGGCATACAGCAGGGAAACATGCCCTTCTGGCCCATGAGATCATGATAACCCAATTAACCTACAACCCCTGGTATATTTTTGAAAGGTAGGAGGGAACTGGAGCACCCTGGGAAAACCCCCCGCAGATGCAAGAACGTACAAACTCCTTACAGGAAGTGCCAGATTCGAACTTGAGTTGCGGGCACTATAATTAGCATTGTGCTAACAGCTACACTAACTGTGCTTCTCCTTATTTATCATGTTTTGACATTAAATTTACCACTAATTTTCCCACCTTGTCAGCCCACTCCTTTTACTCTGTTAATCCTTTTAGTTAAGGAGATAGCCTGTTTGTCCCATTGTTCATTAATATATCAGGTATTTGGTTCTTATATTTGAACTATGTAGATTTAGTCCACTTTGGTCTATGCCAGGGAAGCAAATCCAATCAGTCCCATCCCCTCCCCCCTCCTTACTCTCTCTCACAAACCCCCATCAACTCCAGTTTCATTCCAACTCTGTGAGGTAATTTTCTGGAGCCGGCATGGTGAGCATATTACAGCACCAGTGACCCCAGGGTTCAAATCCACCTGGAAATTTATCAGGAAAATGTATTTGGTTTAAAAAAAACTGGAATATTTACAACATAAATATTGTTAATATTGAGGAAGGCTGTCCTGGCTTTGGAGGCAATACTGTGGTGGTTCACTAGGATGATTCCAGTGATGAAAGGGTTAGCCTATGAGTCATCTGGAACTGTAATGTTAGGAGTTTGTATGCTCTCTCTGTGTCTGACCTGCTGAGTGGTGCTCTGGTTTCCTCCCACATTCCGAAGACAAACGGGGTAAGAAGGTGAATTCATCAGATGGGTGTCCTTGGGCAGTGAGGGCTCATGGTCCCGAGGGCCTGTAACTGTTCTGTATCTCTAAATTAAAATGAAAATCAACCAGTTGAAGAAATCTGGAGGGAGAATGTGCAAACTCAGCACATACAGTGCTGGGCTCAGGATTGAACCCAGATCCCTTGCACTGTGTAGCACCAACTGCCCTCTCATTACTATTCAGCTAATGTTTCTTGTTTGAAGGCCTGAGGGTGAACGATAAGGTTTGTCATGAGCTTTCCACTCAGATAAATCCTGGGTCCTTCAGATCTGGTGAGTAAATATACTTCCACAAAGGGTAAAAAAAATTGCTTCCTGTCTGAGGTGGAAGAATGGTAAGAAAACAGGGAGGTATTTTTATTACTTTTCAGAAACCTCATTTCCATTCTGAAATCCTAATACTCTGCCTGTTGTTGTCTCCCCATGGGAATGGATGAGGAAAACAGCCTTTGGATATTTTCCAACAGCATTCTCAGCAGGAATAAATTCACATGTACTTGAGCATTCCCCTTAAAATGGCAGTGTCTGGTGTTCCCTGGAAAATTTTGATAATTTTCTGCATCATGTTCCCAAATTTCCTTCAATAGATTTCCAGAAGCACTGTGGAAAATGTATTATTTTCCTGCACCTCCGCCACTCATGCTGAAATGTACAGATTTTTTCAGAGAACATAACATAAAGTGCAACATTTTCCAGTAGACAGCAAGTCTTCCCAATGCTTCATGTGATGTCTCCTGTGTAATGGAATCACTCACTATGTGAGTATATTCTCACTGGGATGACATACAAGAGCTCCTTTTGAAATGGTGCTGACCAAATGGCCTTAATTAGAACACAAGAACATAAGAAATAGGAGCTATCTGGCCCCCATCGAGCCTGCTCTGCCATTTAATGAGGTAATGGCTGATCTAATGAAAGACTCATCTCCATGAATCTGCTTTTTCCATACATTCCTAAATTCCTTTACAATATAAAAATCTATCCAACCTTGTCTTAAATATATTTACTGAGGTAGTCTCCACTGTTTCAACGGACAGCGAATCCCACAGATTCACCACCCTCTGGGAAAAGCCGTTCCTCCTCACCCTAAATCTACTAGCACTAATCTTGAGAGTTATGTCCCCTAGTTCTGGTCTCACCCACTGTTATAGTACAGATTCTATCACCAATGTGTATATGTACATATGTACAGATGGTAATGTAGGATGACTGTGATTGGCTGAGAGCATAGCCACACCTACTGGTAGGTCTTAAAGGATTGCTCCTAGCTAGACCAGGTCATTCTGGACTGGTCGACCTACTTGTGATGTGCTCCAGTCTTTTAGTTAATAAAAGCCTTGGTTTGGATCAACAAGTCTTTGGTTCTTTTGACGCGCTCTACACCCACCATTGAAACAACTAACTATGCCTTTCATAATTTTGTATGTTTCTGCAAGATCCCCTCTCATGCTTCTAAGTCCCAGATGACCCATAGGCTAACCCTTTCCTCTTTGGAATCATCCTGCTGAACCACCTTTGCACCGCCTCCAAAGCCTATACATCCTTCCTCAATATTAACAATATTTATGTCATAAATATTCCAGTTTTTTAATATAGTTTTTTATTTTTTACACTGCAAACCATATCAACCAAAATAAGTACAAACATTTCTCATTAAATTTACACAGTGGCATTTTCTCCCATTTTTCCCCCTTTCCCTCCCTCCCCTCTTCCCAACCCCCTCCAAAACCCATAAATATTCAACATATACAGTACAATAAAACCATAAAATAATATTTTTACACAAAGGAAAATAAACAAGAAAAACGCATCATCTATTTGTTACACATTGAATCTAGTCGTTTTGTCTTCTTATCATTTTAGGGGATGGAGGTCCTAGGCAAGGTCTCTCAGTTATGTTCCATGTATGGTTCCCAAATTTGTTCAAACATTGTGACTTTATTTTTTAAATTATATGTTACTTTTTCCAATGGAATACATTTATTCATTTCCATGTACCATTGCTGTATTCTCAGACTGTATTTTCCAAGTTGACATTATAAATTTTTTTGCTACTGCTAAGGCTATCATAATAAATCTTTTTTGCGCTTTATCCAATTTTCGGCCTAATTCTTTACTTCTTATGTTACTTAAAAGAAAGATCTCTGGATTTTTTGGTATGTTATTTTTTGTGATTTTATTTAATATCTGATTTAGTTCTTCCCATAACGTATTCACTTTCGTACATGCCCAAATTGTTCCCATTTCCTTCTTACAGTGAAAACATCTATCTGATAATGTTTAATCCCATTCTTTTAACTTTTGAGGAGTAATATATACCCTGTGTAACCAATTATACTCTATCATACGTAACCTTGTGTTTATTGTATTCTTCATAGTTCCAGAACATAACTTTTCCCATACTTCATTTTTTATCTTTATGTTTAAATCCTTTTCCCACTTCTGCTTAGGTTTACAGTTTATTTCATCATTTTCCTTATCTTGCAGCTTAATGTACATGTTCGTTATAAATCTTTTAATTATCATTGTGTCTGTAATCACATATTCAAAGCTGCTTCCTTCTGGTAATCTCAATCTGTTTCCCAATTTATCCTTTAAATAAGCTTTCAGTTGATGATATGTAAACATTGTTCCATGAGTTATTCCATATTTGTACTTCAACTGTTCAAATGTTAATAAATTATTTCCCAAAAAAACAATTTTCTATTCTTTTGATTCCTTTTCTCTCCCATTCTCTAAAGGAAAGGTTATCTATTGTAAAAAGGGATTAGTGGATTTTGCGTGAATAATAATTTTGGTATTTGGTAATTCGATTTTTCCTTTCTAAGTGGATCCTCTTCCGTGTATTAAGTAAATGATGCAATACTGGTGAGTTTTTATATTGCACCAACTTTTCATCCCACTTATAAAGTATATGTTCCAGTACCTTCTCCCCTATTTTATCTAGTTCTATCTTAGAGGGTTTTTCCCTTGTCTGGTAAAAATCTGATAAATACCTTAATTGTGCAGCTCTATAATAATTTCTAAAGTTTAGTATCTGCAAACCACCTTCGTTATACCTCTCTGTTAATTTATCTAACGCTACCCTCGGTTTCCTCCCTTTCCACAAGAAT
Organism: Narcine bancroftii; assembly: GCF_036971445.1. Classification (NCBI taxonomy): domain Eukaryota; kingdom Metazoa; phylum Chordata; class Chondrichthyes; order Torpediniformes; family Narcinidae; genus Narcine; species Narcine bancroftii. Next base: position 301,501,065 of record NC_091471.1, read on the forward strand.
TTCCTTATCATTCTCTTTAGTTCATAAAAAAATTTCTGTTAAGGGAATTGGTAACGTTGGAAATAAGTATTGTATCCTTGGGAACACGTTCATTTTAATGCAGTTTACCCTCCCTATCAATGTTAGCGGTAATTCTTTCCAATGTTCTAAGTCTTCCTGCAATTTCTTTATTAGTGGCTGATAATTTAGTTTGTACAAGTGGCTTAAGTTATTATCTAACCTGATCCCTAGGTATCGGATTGCTTGTGCTTCCCATTTAAATGGTGATTCTTTTTTAAATTCTGTATAATCTACATTACTCATTGGCATCACCACTTTTATTTGCGTTGATCTTGTACCCAATATTTCTCCATATTCCTTCAATTTCTTATGTAATTCTTTTATTGATACCTCTGGTTCTATGATGTCATCTGGAAATAAGCTCATTTTATACTCCTTCTCCTTTATTTTTATCCCTTTTATTTTATTTTCTATTCTTATCAGTTCTGCCAAAGGTTCTATTGCTAAGGCGAACAATGAGGGGGATAGTGGACATCCATTTCTAGTTGACCTACTTAATTTAAAGTGACTCGATACATATCCATTTACTGCTACCTTCGCCAACAGTCCATTATACAATGCTTTAATCCAATTTATATATTTTTCTGGTAGATTGAACTTCTGTAATACTTTAGCTCCACTCTACTCTGTCAAAGGCTTTTTCTATGTCTAGAGCAACAGCCACTGTTGCTTTCTTATTTCCTTGAACTGCATGGATTAGATTAATAAGTTTACAGACATTATCTGCTGTTCGTCTTTTCTTAATAAATCCAATTTGATCTTATTTTACTATTTTTATACACTATCAGCCAATCTGTTTGCTAATAGTTTTGCTATTAACTTATAATCTGAGTTAAGTAGAGATATTGGTCTATATGATGCTGGTGTTAATGGATCCTTCCTCGTCTTTGGTATTACTGTAATTATTGCTGTCCTACATGAATCTGGCAAGTTTTGTGTTTCTTCTACCTGGTTCATTACTTGCAGGAGAGGAGGAATTAATAACTCTTTAAATGCTTTATAAAATTCTATTGGAAATCCATCCTCTCCTGGTGTTTTATTGTTCAGCAGCTTTTTTAATATATCCTGTATTTCCTCTATTTCAAATGGTTTTATTAGTTTGTTTTGTTCCTCTTCTTGCAATTTCAGCAGTTCAATTTTAACTAAAAGTTCCTCTATTTTATCATCTTTCCCCTCGTTCTCAGTTTGGTATAATTGTTCATAAAATTCCTTAAAGTTCTCATTAATCTCTGTTCGATGATATGTAATTTGTTTGTCCTTTTTCCTTGATGCCAATACAATTCTTTTAGCTTGTTCTGTTTTAAGTTGCCAGGCTAATATTTTATGTGTTTTTTTCTCCCAGTTTGTAATACTTTTGCTTTGTTTTCATTATGTTCTTCACCTTATACATTTGTAATGTTTCGTATTTTATTTTTTTGTCTGTCAATTCTCTCCTTTTTGTTATATCGTCCGTTTTACTAGTTCCTTTTCTGTACTTACTATCTCCATTTCCAACTGCTCTATTTCCCGATTGTAATCCTTTTTCATCTTAGTTAGATAACCGTCCTCTAAAGAAGGCTTTCATTGCGTCCCGTAATTTAAATTTGTCTTTCACTGATTCTGTTTTTATTTCAAAATATGTTTTAATTTGGCGTTCAATAAACTCTCCAAATTCCTGCCTTTTAAAGAGCATGGAGTTTATGTTCTTGGTGGGATGTTCTCCAATTCTATTGCTAATAACAGGGGTGAATGATCTGATAGTAGTCTAGCTTTATACTCAGTTTTCCTAACTCTCCCTTGAATGTGGGCTGACAACAAAAACATATCAATCCTTCAGTATGTTTTGTGCCGACTCGAATAATATGAATATTCCTTCTCTCTTGGGGGTTTCCTCCTCCATATATCCATAAGTTTCATTTCCTGCATTGATTTAACCATAAATTTGGCTACTTTATTCTCTTTGCTTGTCTTTTGTCCAGTTTTATCCAACATTAGATCCAAATTAAGGTTAAAATCCCCTCCTATCAATATATTTCCTTGTGTGTCTGTAATCTTCAAAAAAATATCCTGCATAAACTTTTGATCCTCCTCGTTAGATAGATATATATTGAGCAAATTCCAAAATTCTGAGTATATCTGACACTTTATCATTACATAGCTACCTGCTGGATCTATTATTTCCTCCTCTATTTTGATTGGTACATTTTTGTTAACTAATATGGCTACACCTCTAGCTTTTGAATTATGGGATGCTTCCGCTACGTGTCCTACCCAGTCTCTCTTTAATTTGTTATGTTCAACTTCAGTTAGATGTGTTTCCTGCACAAATGCTATATCTATTTTTTCATTCTTCAATAAATTTAGTAGCCTCTCCCATAATTTAAATTATGGGATGCAATGAAAGCCTTCTTTAGAGGACGGTTATCTAACTAAGATGAAAAAGGATTACAATCGGGAAATAGATTATGTATTGCATTAATGTTTATAGTCATATAGTTCAACGTAGCCATCTTATATCTTGCTTACACTTCTTTTCCACCTCCTCGCCACCTCCATCCCCCTTTTTTCCATTTTCATCTCTTAGTTTTTCCTTATTAAACTCAATGTATGACAACACATTTAAAACATAAAATACCCCAACAGTTCCCACACCCAATAATACCTTAACCCCAAATGCTTCCCCCCTCTCTGAGTTGCCCCTTATCCCTTGCCGGGCAACCACAACTTCCCTTTCCATTTGGATTGCAATCTTGCTCACAAGTGTCAACTGAATTTGCAGTGACAGTTATTCCCTCTCCCCCCGAGCCCCCCCAGAAAACACTTTTTTTACACATATAACAAAGCTCTCTCTTTTCACTCCTTCCTTCCTTTCCTTCTCTTTTCCCTCTTTAGTTCTTTACATATAAATTGTTTTTACATCTTTATATATATTTTATTGCCGTTCTTCATTCTTGTCACATCTCTTCATCTCTTCTTCTGTCCTTGCGCTTTCTCTGGATCCGAGAACAGTCTGTTTTGCTCCCCGGGTATAAATATTTTAAGCATGGCTGGATGTCTCAACATGAATTTGTAACCTTTTTTCCATAAGATCGTTTTTGCTGTATTAAACTCCTTCCTCCTCTTTAAGAGTTCAAAACTTATGTCGGGTTAAAAAAATATTTTTTGACCCTTGTATTCCAATGGCTTATTATCTTCTCTAACTTTATTCCTTGCCCAATTCATTATATTTTCTTTTGTTGTATATCTCAAAAATTTTACTAACATTGATCTTGGTTTTTGATGTGTCTGTGGTTTCGGAGCTAATGCTCTGTGTGCCCTTTCTATTTCCGTTTCTTCCTGCATTTCTGTCATTCCCAGGACCTTCAGGATTCATCCTTTTATAAATTCCTTCATGTCTGGGCCTTCTTCACCCTCCTTCAGACCCACTATTTTTATGTTGTTTCTCCTACTATAATTTTCCAACATATCAATTTTCTGAGATAACAACTCTTGTGCCTCTTTAATGTTTTTATCACTTTCTTCCAATTTTTCTCTTAAGTAATTTACTTCCATTTCTACAGCCGTTTCCCACTCTTCCATATTCTCTACTCTTTTCCATATTTCTGTCATGACCAGCTCTAACCTTTGCATTTTATCGTCTGTTCTTTCCATTTTCCTTTTAATTACATTAAATTCTAATGACAACCATTCTTTTAATGATCTCATTTGTTCTTCAAAAAAAGCTTTATCTATATTCTGTCCATCAGTTTTACGTTCTATTTCTCTGTGAAGATCTTGGTCTTCTTCTTCCTCTTCTTCTGTGTCTGTATTTGTGTTTGTGTCTTCTTCTCTTCTTTGTGTCTGTGTCTCTTCTGTTTTTCCTGATGAGCTGCTTATATTTCTTTGTCGGGCCTCCTCTTGCTGGGCCTCTTGCTGTTGACCCTCCCCTCCTGGGCTGCTCGTCTGTGGGGCCTCCTGTCGTTGATCCTCTTGTCGGTCACCCCTCCGTCTTTCTCCCTCGTCTGTTTCCTTGCTCCCTCCTCTGCCACCTTCCTCGCCCTCCAGCTGAGCGCCCTGGTGTCGGGCGTCCCTCAGCTGTTACGCTGTGGCTGTCTGCTCCTCTGCTGAGCCCCTCTTCCATTGGAGTCCTCTTTTTCCTTTGATTGTGCACTTTTGTTTGGCTCCGAGAGCCATTTTTGAAGTCCATCGGTCGGGAGGTCGTGACTCTGCAGGCCGGGCACTAACCTCAGAGATCATGCGCTCCTTGTCACCACAGCTCCCTGTTCCTTCATGCAGGTAAGGCCTTCTCCTTTCTTCTCCGGTGACTTTTCTACTTTTTTTTGGTGTTTTTACTTTCTCCTTCTTGGGTGCCATCTTCTTTCTCTTCTCTGTAACTTTATCTTCTATTTCTTATATTTTATTTTTGTTGTGCTTTGTCTTTTCTTAACTTTTTTCCTATTTTTCTGGAGAGGGCTGGTTTTCCTGACCGGCCACTAATCCATCAAGTGATTCCTCATATTCCAGTTTTTTTTACACCAAATAAATTTTCCCAATAAATTTCCAGGTGATCAGACGACTCACTGGGTCCCAGAAGGTTATAACATGGAAGGTGGCCACTTGGCCCATCAAATCTACATTGGTTCAAGGCAAAAATAATCCAGCTAGTCTCACTCCCCATAGCCTTTCAAATACTAACCTATTGCCTTTAGAAAGGTCCAGTTGAATCTGCCTCTGCTGTCTCCACTGGGAGTGTATTCCTGCCCCCTATTGTGATAGTCCAGATTCTATCACCAATGTGTATATGTACATATGTACAGATGGTAGTGCAGGATGACTGTGATTGGCTGAGAGTGTAGCCACACCTACTGGCAGGTCTTAAAGGATTGCTCCTAGCCAGACCAGATCATTCTGGACTGGTCGACCTATTTGTGATATGCTCCAGTCTTTTAGTTAATAGAATAGTAGAGTGCATTGAAAGAACCAAAGACTTGTTGACCAAGGCTTTTATTAACTAAAAGACTGGAGCATATCACAAGTAGGTCAACTAGTACAAAAATGACAACAAACTATATGTATGTGTGTATGTAGGTATATGTGTGTATGTATATATGTGTGTATATATAAAAAATAGAGTATAGGTAAGAACTAAGAAGGGAAAGAAAGGGAAGAAAGGAAGTAAGGAGGGAAATAAGAGAGTGACCTTTGTTATATATGAAGATTAAAATCTTTTCTGGGGGGGGCTGGGTGGGGAAGAATTACAGTCACTGCAAAATCAGTTGACACTTGCGAGCGGATTCACAAATCAAAATGGAGAGGGTTGATGTGGTTGCCCGACAAGGGACAAAGGGCAACTCAGAAAGGGGAGGGACTATTGGGGTTAAAGGAAATTTAGATATGAGAAGAGTGGAAATATTTTATGTTTTAGAAATGTTGTCTTATAATGTGTTCAAAAAAAGAAAGCAGAAATGGATAAGAAGGGAAGGTGGTGATGAGGAAACGGAAAGGAAAGATAAACAAAGTATGAAATGGCTATGTTGAACTATATGACTTTAAATATTAATGGAATACATAACCAAATCAAAAGGAAGAAACTGTTAAATTTACTGAAAAAAGAAAAAATTGATATAGCATTCGTACAAGAAACACATCTAAATGAAGTGGAACACAAGAAATTAAAGAGAGATTGTATAGGACATGTAACAACAGCATCATATAATTCAAAAGTCAGAGGAGTAGCTATATTAATCAATAAAAATGTACCAATCAAAATAGAAGAGGAAATAATAGATCCAGCAGGGAGATATGTAATGATAAAATGTCAGATATATTCAGAATTTTGGAATTTACTCAATGTATATTCACCTAATGAAGAAGATCAAAAATTTATGCAAGATATCTTTTTGAAGATAGCAGATATGCAAGGGAACATACTAATAGGAAGGGGATTTTAACCTTAATTTGGACTCAAACATGGATAAAACTGGAAAAAAAACTAACAGAAAGAACAAAGTAACCAAATTTATAATTAAATCGATGCAAGAAATGCAACTTTTGGATATATGGAGGAAACAACACCCAAAGGAAAAGGAATATTCATACTATTCGGGTATGCATAAAACATACTCAAGGATAGACCTATTCCTGTTATCAGCCCACATTCAATGGAGAGTTATTAAAACGGAATATAAAGCTAGACTATTATCGGACCACTCACCCCTGTTATTGGCAATAGAGCTAGAGGACATCCCACCAAGAATGTATAGATGGAGATTAAACTCCATGCTACTTAAAAGACAGGATTTTAGAGAATTCATTGAATGACAAATTAAAATGTACTTTGAAATAAAAACGGAATCAGTGAAAAATAAGTTTATACTATGGGATGCAATGAAAGCGTTCATCAGAGGGCAAATAATAAGTTATGTAACTAAGATGAAGAAGGACTACAATCGGAAATCAGAACAGTTGGAAAGGGAAATAACAAATATAGAAAAAGAATTAGCAATAAAGGAAGATACAACTAAAAGAAGAGAATTGACAGATAAAAAAATAAAATATGAAACACTACAAACATATAAGGTGGAGAAGAATATAATGAAGACAAAACAGAAATATTATGAGCTAGGAGAAAAAAATGCACAAAATTCTAGCGTGGAAGCTTAAGACAGAACAAACTAATAGAATGGTATTGGCATTAAGGAAAAAGGACAAACAAATTACATATAATCCAACGGAGATCAATGAAAACTTCAGGGAATTCTACGAGCAATTATATCAAACTGAAAACGAAGGGAAACAAGACAAAATAGATGAATTTCTAACGAAAATTGAACTACCGAAATTACAAACAGAGGAGCAAAATAAATTAATAAAACCATTTGAAATAGAAGAATTACAGGAGATATTAAAAAACTACCGAACAATAAAACACCAGGAGAGGATGGATTCCCAATAGAATTCTGTAAAGCATTTAAAGACTTATTAATTCCTCCCCTTCTAGAAGTAATCAACCAGATTGATAAAACACAAAGCATACAAGATTCATGTCTTTTGCTTGGCTTCGCGGACGAAGATTTATGGAGGGGGTAAAAAGTCCACGTCAGCTGCAGGCTCGTTTGTGGCTGACAAGTCCGATGCGGGACAGGCAGACACGATTGCAGCGGTTGCAGGGGAAAATTGGTGGGTTGGGGTTGGGTGTTGGGTTTTTCCTCCTTTGCCTTTTGTCAGTGAGGTAGGCTCTGCGGTCTTCTTCAAAGGAGGTTGCTGCCCGCCAAACTGTGAGGCGCCAAGATGCACGGTTTGAGGCGATATCAGCCCACTGCCGGTGGTCAATGTGGCAGGCACCAAGAGATTTCTTTAGGCAGTCCTTGTACCTTTTCTTTGGTGCACCTCTGTCACGGTGGCCAGTGGAGAGCTCGCCATATAACACGATCTTGGGAAGGCGATGGTCCTCCATTCTGGAGACGTGACCCATCCAGCGCAGCTGGATCTTCAGCAGCGTGGACTCGATGCTGTCGACCTCTGCCATCTCGAGTACTTCGACGTTAGGGATGTAAGCGCTCCAATGGATGTTGAGGATGGAGCGGAGACAACGCTGGTGGAAGCGTTCTAGGACAGACAGCTCCAAGAAAAATGCAGAGAACAAAACAAAGGACTCTACATCACCTTTGTTGACCTCACCAAAGCCTTCGACACCGTGAGCAGGAAAGGGCTTTGGCAAATACTAGAGCGCATCGGATGTCCCCCAAAGTTCCTCAACATGATTATCCAACTGCACGAAAACCAACAAGGTCGGGTCAGATACAGCAATGAGCTCTCTGAACCCTTCTCCATTAACAATGGCGTGAAGCAAGGCTGTGTTCTGGCACCAACCCTCTTCTCAATCTTCTTCAGCATGATGCTGAACCAAGCCATGAAAGACCCCAACAATGAAGACGCTGTTTACATCCGGTACCGCACGGATGGCAGTCTCTTCAATCTGAGGCGCCTGCAAGCTCACACCAAGACACAAGAGAAACTTGTCCGTGAACTACTCTTTGCAGACGATGCCGCTTTAGTTGCCCATTCAGAGCCAGCTCTTCAGCGCTTGACGTCCTGCTTTGCGGAAACTGCCAAAATGTTGGGCCTGGAAGTCAGCCTGAAGAAAACTGAGGTCCTCCATCAGCCAGCTCCCCACCATGATTACCAGCCCCCCCACATCTCCATCGGGCACACAAAACTCAAAACGGTCAACCAGTTTACCTATCTCGGCTGCACCATTTCATCAGATGCAAGGATCGACAATGAGATAGACAACAGACTCGCCAAGGCAAATAGCGCCTTTGGAAGACTACACAAAAGAGTCTGGAAAAACAACCAACTGAAAAACCTCACAAAGATAAGCGTATACAGAGCCGTTGTCATACCCACACTCCTGTTCGGCTCCGAATCATGGGTCCTCTACCGGCACCACCTACGGGACAAGATTCATGTAAAACAGCAATAATTACAGTAATACCAAAGACAGGGAAAGATCCACTTGCACCAGCGTCATATACACCAATATCTTTACTTAACACAGATTATAAGATAATAGCTAAGCTATTAGCAAACAGATTGGCCGACTATGTACCAAAAATAGTAAATCTAGACGAAACTGGATTTATTAAAAAAAGACGAACAACAGACAATATCTGTAAATTTATTAACTTAATTCATGTAGTAGAAGGAAATAAAACTCCAACAGTAGTGGTTGCTTTAGACGCAGAGAAGGCCTTTGACAGAGTAGAATGGAATTATTTATTCAAAGTACTACAAAAATTCAGCCTACCAGAGAAATATATTAATTGGATTAAAGCATTATATAAGGGGCCATTGGCGAAAGTGACAGTAAATGGATATATATCAAAACAATTTAACTTAAGCAGATCAACAAGGCAGGGATGTCCACTATCTCCCTCACTGTTCGCGTTAGCTATAGAACCACTAGCAGAACTGATAAGAACAGAAAATAAAATAAAAGGGATAAAAATAAAAGAGAAGGAATATAAAATCAGTCTATTTGCAGATGACGTTATAATATACTTAACAGAACCAGAAATATCAATAAAAGAATTACATAGGAAATTGAAGGAATATGGAGAAGTATCGGGGTACAAGATCAATGCAAATAAAAGTGAAGCAATGCCAATGAATAATGCAGATTTCACAAAGTTTAAGAAAGAATTGCCATTTAGATGGCAAACACAAGCAATGCGATACCTAGGTATACAACTAAATAAAAACCTCGGCCATCTATATAAACTCAATTACCATCTATTAATGAAAAAATTACAAAATGACTTAGAGCATTGGAAAGACTTACCACTAACACTGATAGGAAGGATAAACTGTATTAAAATGAATATTTTCCCAAGGATACAATACCTATTTCAGTCATTACCAATACACCTAACAGAGAAATTCTTCAAGGAGTTAAAGAAAATAATAAGGAAATTCTTATGGAAACCGAGGATAGCACTAGATAAATTAACAGAATGGTACAAACAAGGAGGCTTACAACTACCAAACATTAAGAATTATTATAGAGCAGCACAATTAAGATACCTATCAGATTTTTTATCAAACAAGGGAAAAACCAGATTGGATCAGATTAGAACTAGATAAAATAGGGGAGAAGATACCTAAACATATATTATATAAATGGGATGAAAAATTGGTGCAATGTAGGAATTCACCGGTATTGCATCATCTGCTCAACATTTGGAAGAAAATTCATGTAGAAAGGAATAAAACAAATGACCAACTATCAAAACTAATATTGACGCAAAATCAGCTAATCCCTTTTACAATAGATAGCCTTTCATTTAGAGAATGGGAGAAAAAAGGGATCAAAAGAATAGAAAATTATTTTTCGGGAAATGAATTATTATCCTTTGAACAAATGATAAATATAATATAGCTCACGATACAATGTTTGCATACTACCAACTGAAAACCTACTTGAAGGACAAATTGGGAAACAGTCTGAGGTTACAAGAAGGAAGCAATTTTGAATATGTGATTACAGACACAATGATAATTAAAAAGTTTGTAACAAACATGTACATCAAACTGCAAGAAAAGGAGAACGAGGAAACAAATGGTAAACTTAAACAAAAATGGGAACAAGATCTAAACATAAAGATAAAGAATGAAACATGGGAGAAGCTATGCTCCGTCCGGAACTATGAGAAATAAAATAAACACGAGGTTACGCATGATACAATATAACTGGATACACAGGCTATACATCACACCTCAAAAGTTAAATAAGTGGGACCCAACAGTATCAGACAGATGTTTTCACTGTAAAAAGGAAACGGGAACAACAATTCATGCAATTTGGACATGTGAGAAAGTGGAAAAATTTTGGGAAGATCTAAACCAGATATTAAATAAAATCACAAAAAGCAATATACCAAAAAACCCAGAGATCTTCTTCCTAAGTAATATAAGAAACAAAGAATTTGGTCTCGATTTGGATGGAGCACAAAAAAGATTTGTTATGATAGCCCTAGCTGTAGCAAAAAAATGTATTATGTCAACCTGGAAATTAGAAGACAACTTGAGAATACAACAATGGTATATAGAAATGAATAAATGTATTCCATTAGAAAAAATAACATATAATTTAAGAAATAACATCACAATATTCGAACAAATATGGGAGCCATTCATGAAACACAATAGGGAAATCCTACCGTGGACTTCCACCACCTAAAATGACAGAAGGAGAAGATAATGAAATGAACTGACTCAGTAAAATTTCTTGTTTATTTTTATTAAGTGACAACATTGTTTAACGGGTTTAATGTATCTTATAGATTAAACTTTAAATAAATGGGGAAGGGGGTGAGGGAGGGAGGGAAGGGAGGGGGGAAAAGGGGAGAAAAAGACACTATATATTCAAGAGATAAAATGTCTGCATGTATCTTGGTCAGTGTGGTTTATAGTGTGAAAAATAAAAATTTTTTTAAAAAAAGCAGGACCACCAGCTATAACCCACGTGGTAATGGGCAAGTCTAAAGAGAGAATGCCACCGTCTGGAAAGCAGTTACACTTGCCCTCTGGTCCAAAGGTCTCCCCACCTCTCGCTGGCAGGATGTGCTCACTAGTGCCCTACACTCCATCCGCTCCCTCCTATGGACCGCGACCAATGCCACCCCCTCATGAAAGGATGTTCTCTTTCCCAAGGAAATCCGAGTCAGGTACGACCATACTGGCATGGCTCAAGGTTCCAGGTCCACTCCTTTTACGACGCCACATCCGGTACTCTAAGAATGACCCCTTGGTTGACCGAGTGACTCTGCCCCATGCGAAGCCACATTATGCCTATGTTGAGTACCCGGACGGACGGGAGGACACAGTCTTGGTAAGGGACCTAGCTCAAGCCGGATCAGGTGCAGCAGTGCCTTTAACCCAGCCACCCCTTATTCCTTCTTCCCCCAGGTCATGTTCTTGAACAGAGGGACCAGCATCACCCCACCAGCTCAAACCAGACTGTCGACAACGCCATTGGGGAATTGAGCGAAGCAGTGACTGCACCATACGGGCCTGCCGGCAACACAACTCCGGTGACCCTAATCCCGGTGCCACGGCAGTCATACCGGATGGTCAGGCCCCCTGACCGGCATAGCCCCTAACCTCCATCCACCCTGGGGTCGGTTCTCAAAGAAGGGGTGAATGTGATAGTACAGATCTATCACCAACGTGTATATGTACAGATGGTAGTGTAGGATGACTGTGATTGGCTGAGAGTATAGCCACACCTACTGGTAGGTCTTAAAGGATTGCTCCTAGCCAGACCAGATCATTCTGGACTGGTCGACCTACTTGTGATATGCTCCAGTCTTTTAGTTAATAAAAGCCTTGGTTTGGATCAACAAGTCTTTGGTTCTTTCGGCGCGCACAACACCTATCACATGTCGTATTAAACAAGTTTCCTCATGCCACTTTTGTTCTTTTGGTGAAGTTTTTATTCCAAGTTCCCTGGTTCCTGTTCCAATGGGAACACTTGCTCATCTACCTGTTCCATTCATGAATTTAGTAACTCCAGTTTCATTCCCTCACAGGGTTCCTTTATTCCAACAGCATATTCTAACTACGGCTTATCTTGATGTAGTATGGAGAGTCTTCTGAGATATAGACTCTCTCCACCTCCTTCCTATCAATGCAGACAGATGTATGGACCCACGCTCTCTCCATCCTAAATATCCAATAAGATTGTCAAGAATTGGAATATTTTCCCATTTCAGGCATTATATTTTTAAAATTAGACATTCAGCATGGAAACGGGCCATTTCGGCCCACGAGTCCGTGCCTCCCAATTTACACTCAATTAACCTACACCCCCAGAATGTTTCGAATGGTGGGAGGAAACCAGAGCCCCCAGGGAAAACCCACACAGACACAGGGAGAACGTATAAGCTGCTTACAAACCCCGGTCCTGATCGCTGGCGCTGTAAATGCATTGCGCTAACCGCTACGCCAACCGTGCCGCCCCACATTCAACATCAACTATTCTTAGTTTATGCATAACTCAAATCCTTGAAACAATTAAGTTGAAAAAAAATTTGTTGGATCAATACAACCCCACATCAAAGTTATATTTGCACCTCAAAGAGTGTGGAAGAAAGCTATGAGTTATGGAAGTTGCATGAATTCTGTTCACTGTGATATATCAATGTCAACTCAACTTCCAGTCCAGTCTCTTATTGCTAATTTTATATCCCTTAGGTCTATACCTTTGCTGGCAGCCTTTCTCTCAGCTTAAATCAGTAACAGGTCTGTCTGAAATTGGGAGACAGAAAGAGGAGCTGCCTCTCACAAGCAGACAGTTAATCGGAATATGCACTGCTCCGCCAGTGCTGTGGTGTTGAGTTACTTCTGACAGTGAGTTTGATGGACACAGGGAGTGGAGGATTGTGATAGTACAGATCTATCACCAATGTACATAGTGTATATAGTTACTGTATCTAGACTGTGCTTACAGCGATTGGCTGAGAGCTAAGCCACACCTATTGTTTGGGCCTTAAAGGGTTGTGTCCCTAGCCAGGTCGGATCATTCCGGACTGGTCGGCCACCTGTGAAGAGCTCCGGTCTTTTGCTAATAAAAGCCTTGGTTTGGATCAACAAGTCTTTGGTTCTTTCGACGAGCTCTACAATAGATGGACACAGGGAGTGGAGGATTATCAGGAATAAAATGGTGAAAAGCATTAGGAATGGAAACAAGACCACACAGACACAGGGAGAATGTATAAGCTGCTTACAGACAGCGCAGGATTCAAACCCCGGTCTTGATCGCTGGCGCTGTAAATGCGTTGCGCTAACCGCTACGCCAACCGTGCCACCTCATGTTCAACATCAACTATTCTTAGTTCATACATAGCTCAAATCCTTGAAACAATTAAGTTGAAAAAAAATTTGCTGGATCAATGCAACCCCACATCAAAGTTATATTTGCACCTCAAAGAGTGTGGAAGAAAGCTATGAGTTATGGAAGTTGCATGAATTCTGTTCACTGTGATATATCAATGTCAACTCAACTTCCAGTCCAGTCTCTTGTTGCTAATTTTATACCCCTTAGGTCGACAGCATCGAGTCCACGCTGCTGAAGATCCAGCTGCGCTGGATGGGTCACGTCTCCAGAATGGAGGACCATCGCCTTCCCAAGATCGTGTTCTATGGCGAGCTCTCCACTGGCCACCGTGACAGAGGTGCACCAAAGAAGAGGTACAAGGACTGCCTAAAGAAATCTCTTGGTGCCTGCCACATTGACCACCGGCAGTGGGCTGATAACGCCTCAAACCGTGCATCTTGGCGCCTCACAGTTTGGCGGGCAGCAACCTCCTTTGAAGAAGACCGCAGAGCCCACCTCACTGACAAAAGGCAAAGGAGGAAAAACCCAACACCCAACCCCAACCAACCAATTTTCCCCTGCAACCGCTGCAACCGTGTCTGCCTGTCCCGCATCGGACTTGTCAGTCACAAACGAGCCTGCAGCTGACGTGGACATTACCCCTCCATAAATCTTCGTCCGCGAAGCCAAGCCAAAGAGGTCTATATCTTTGCTGGCAGCCTTTCCTATCAGCTCTGTCAATTGTTAAGATTATGACTCATTCTGTGCCTCATTCATCTTCCTGCCTGACCCACACATTCTGAGTATTTTGGTATTGGTTCAGTGATCACTGGAGGATGAGAGGTGGAGAGGGTGAGCAAATGTAACTTCTTGGGGGACACTATCTTGGAGGATCTTTCCTGAACCCAACACATTAATGGCATCATGAAGAAAACTCGTCAGCACCTCTACTTCCGCAGGAGTTTGTGGAGGTGTGGTATGGCATCAGAAACCCTGGCAAATTTCTACAGATGTGTGGTGGAAAGTTTGCTGACCGGCTGCATCATGGTCTGTTATAGGAATACCAATACCCCCGAGTGTAAAACCTCTGAAAAAGGTAGTGGACACAGCACAGGAGATCACAGGCAAAACCCTCCCCACCATCGAGAACATCTACAGGGAACACTGCTGTTGGAGAGCAGCAGCAATCAATAAGGATCCAAACCACCTAGCACACACCCAGCAGTTCTCAATCAGGAAAGAGGGATAGGTGCCCCAGGATTGGCATCACCAGGTTCAGGAACAGCTGCTACCCCTCCACAACAACAAACATTCAGACTCATTTGTACTTTATTGATTTTTTTTTCTCTCTCTCTGAATTGGAGTCAGTGATCCTATCTGCCATTCTTACGGCCCTCTGGATGGACCTCTGATCCAATTCTCTACAGCAACCATACCATACTGTGATGCAGTTGGCCAAGGTGCTCTCAATTGAGCTCTTGTAGAAAGTTCTAAGAAAGAAACAAACAACACTTCATGTTTTCGGACGCTGTGTCAGAACTGAGAAAGAGAGAAGAATAAATTTGTTGTCAGTGGCAGTAATATTTCCTTTGTTCCATGATCAACACCCCTTCATCCAAATTTCTTTACTCCTCAAAACTAATTTGTTTTTCTCTCTTTCCAAAAGATATTAACTGTTTCACTTTCCGTAGATGCTGCCTGATCTCTGAAGTGTTTCCTGACTCAAACATGGGGCTCATATTACAAACCTGGCACTGACGTTTGACGTACATACCAGCATAACAGAAGACACCGTAATTCACTTTCAACATTACCAAGTTTTAATTAAATATGCTACCCAATTTTTAACTCAGTCTAATTAGGTCATCTCCTTCAGTGAAACACAAAAGTCTATAGATGCTGTGATTGTAGTAAAAATACAAAAATGCTGCAAGTCTCGCAGCATCCATAAGAAGTAAAGATATCTAACTGATTGTGATACACTGTTAGCCAGAATCAGACACACACAAAGATAAAGACTGTACTACAGGCTTTAATCCACAAAGACTTCCACAGAGCCAGGCTGGCTGTGGCTGCAGCAACTCTGAGAGGGTGATTGACACCCGTCCGGGTGGGGCTTGATCCATTCAGGCCGACTGATTGACAGCCGGCCAGGTGTTGTCCTGTCCCCTTACACTCCTGCAGGTACAGAGATTGCCCCCTCCAGTAGGCCGGTGGTGTACCACCACACTGATGTTTCAGGCTTGAATCTTCTTCAAGGTATGAGCAAAAAGCAGGCATTGGTTATATTATCTTTACCTTTGAAGCCGCTTTCAGCCATTCCCATTGAGAAAGAGATACATGAATGTCAGAGCCAGAGCCACCAGGCTGAGGAACAGCTTCTTTCCACAGGCAGTGAGACGGCTGAACGACTCATACTAATCCTCTGAGACTCGACAATTTATTGAACAATTCTTTATTTATTTTTTTACATATGTATATAAATCCTACATATGTATTGTTGGTCTGTATGTGTGTTATGTCTGGATGTGTGTTTTTGCACCAAGGAAAGAAGTACCCTGTTTTGTTGGGTTGTTCTTATATGACTGGATGACGATAAATTGAACTTCAACTTGTACTATGGATGCTTCGAGACCTGCTGAGTCTCTCCAGCAATCTTGTGTCTTTTAATAGTAACACATTTCAGATTTATTGTCAGAGTACATGCATGACTTCACATACAATCCTGAGATTCTTTCTCTTGTGCACGAGGCAGAATTACCATTTATTAGTAGTGCAATAGAAAAAACTATACGCAATGTACACATGTAAACAAATAAAGAAATGTAAACAAACTGACTGTGCAAATCAATCAATAAAGTGCAAATGTAAGTTCCTGATTGAGTTTGTTGTTGAGTAGTCTGATGGTGGAGGGGGAGCACCTCTTCCTGAACCTGGTGGTGCGAGTCTTGTGGCACCTATTCGTCTTTCCTGATGGCAGCAGCGAGAACAGAGTGTGTGCTGGGTCGTGTGGATCCTTGATAACTGCTGCTGCTCTCCGACGGCATAGTTCCTTGTAAATGGTTTCGATGGTGGGGAAGGTTTTGCCTGTGATGTCCTGGCTATGAACACTACCTTTTGCAGGACTTTACGCTTGGGAATATTGGTGTCTCCATACCAGACTGTGATGCAGCCAATCAGCGCACTATCCACCACTCATCTTAGAAATTTGCCAGGGTTTCTGATGTCAGACCAAACCTCCACAAATTCCTGAGGAAGTAGACATGCTGGCGTGCTTTCTTCACGATTTCTTCAGTCATTTGTGGTATTTTGCCCACGAATTTTGAAATCCACAATATTCATAATTTCTGTCATATTCTCACATAAATGGTATTTTCTGTCGCAGGTTCATGACCATAAACCTGGTCCCGATTTTGTTGGGGAGAGGGGGAGGTGTAACGACTGGACCAGATCCCCACTTCTATGTAGTTGCATCACTATGCAGCCTTAAGTGGTGTGTGAAAATGTGGTGATACAACTACTGAACTGTTGGTGACTGCCTGTGCCTATTCGCACTCCTGCACTGTCTACTTCAGGGGGCAACCCATTGTACCTGCAGGGAGGTGGAGACTGGATCCACCTACTCCCTGCCAATCACCAGTCCCACATAAAAGCTCAAGCTGGCCCTTGGGCAAGAGCAGAGCACATGGAGCCAGAAAGGATACAGAACCTTGTGCGCATGTTTTAAGCCTGTAGTTCTTTGTGCTTGTTTGTTCGCACTGCAGCGGCATCACAGAAATAGAATGAAACATTGCATTGTAATCAAACACACAACATACCTTATTGGAATGCAAATTGTTAACATCAAAATTATGACACTGGCACAAAGCAGGTTGCCAGCGTTATCCAACGTGTGTCGTTCTGGTCTGCAGATCTTTGTGGTCTCCACTCATCACCCCTCAGCCTCTGTCACCATCTCCACCTTTCCCTCCCCCATCTGCCCATCAACTTTCCTCACCTGGATCCACCTATCGTTTGCCAGCTCCTGGCTCACCACCCCCCTTCTATACTGGATAGTTCCCCTTTAAATGGTCAATCATGATGTAGTCTCAACCTGAAGCATCAACCATCCTTTTGCTCCTCCTTCCAGAGTCACTGCCTGACCTGCTGAGTTCCTCTAGCGACCTGTTCTTTTCTCTCAATGGCTAGGTGCCTGTTCTTTCTCAAATGGTTTGAATTGTGAAAGTCATATCCTGCTCAGTGCACAAAACAGAGGGAAACAAGAAATCGGCAGATGCTGGAAAACTGGAGGATTTTTTCTCAAGGTGCTGGAGGAACTGTGAAAAGCATCTGTGAAAAGAAAGCTTTACAACAGGCAGAAGGCATTTTCGTGTAGTATTACATGTTCTGCACTATTACATGACAATTAAGGAATCTTGAATTTAGACAGTGAATGTTTTGGAATGATGAAGAGTTTCCAGTCCCAAATGCTAGATCAAACTGTGGTGCATCCAGACAGAATAGTTTCAATGGCTGCATCTGAAAAAGTCTCAAAATTTTAGCGTAACTATGACCCACCACATAATTCAAAAGTAAAACCCTCCATTCATTTAAATTAAAGAACAACACTCAAACCAAACGTCGCAGACACCTTTATTGGGTGAGCTAAATGGATCTTCCTTTTTGTTACCTATTGTTCTCTCGAATATAACCCTTCCAGACCAGAATGCCCACACTGAAGATGAAACCATATCTCTGCTGCCTGCCCATGATCCATACCCCTCCATTCCCTGCATATTCACATATCTCTCTGGAAGCTTCTTAAACATAGCTATTGTGTCTGCTTTCACCATAACCTCTATTCATCTACTATTCTATCTACTGACCTATCTATCGATTGACTGACTGACCTATCTTCCTACCTAGCTACCTACCGACCTATTTACCTATCTACCACTGACCTTCCTACCTACATATCTACCTATTGACCTACCTATCTACCTATCCACTCATACCTACCTAGTACCTGCATACCTACCTACTACCTATCTGTAATGGAAGATTTAAACCGTGTTTTTTACTTTTGCAGCCTTTCCTTCTGCAGGGCTGAGAACCTGCTTGTGTTTTAGAATCAGCAGACATAAGCTAAATTCCACCGAGGGGCCAGAGACGCAGTTATCTGACGAAAGGACATCTGTGTACCAAGAACATTTAATCTTCCTGCTTGTTTTGGTCACAGACTGTCAGAGGCCTAGCCTTGATGCAGAATAAACCATTGTATTCAAAGTGATAAGCTGAAAATTATGTTATTCGATAGAATCCTAGGCATGCTAGCTTGCTCGCTTATCTTTCTTGCTGTGCTGGGAATAGGTGCTTGGGTAAGCAGTTTTTGGGTAATATAAGCCATGGTCCCGCTGCTGAAGTTTGAGACTCTCTGAGAGGTGGCAACATCTCTCAGCAAGAAGAAGAACTTCTGGAGTCCAGCCAACATCGCGGTTGGGGGAGGTGGAGAAGCTGCTACTGGCGCCCTGACAACCTACTACAAGTGTGCAGTCGTTGCCTCATTTAGGCAGTTGGGATCAGTCCAGGCGTTGATAAGTATAGTTGGGAAGGGCTTGCATATTGTAGTTTGAAATCAGCTTTTGAATTTGTAATAAACATTTGTATAAACTGAACTGCTCTCGGTGTGTGTGTCTATTTTCTTTCGGTAGCTCAAACACTGTGACGAATCTAAAACGAACAAAATGAGAGGCATAAGTTTACCCAAGACACTATCTCCCTGCCTACCTACCAGACAACCACCAATGCTTATAAGGAGCGAAACAGTAATTGTGACATCCTCAGATTCCATGCTTTCATCTGAATAATAAATATTTTAGCAACACTTGCCATTCTACCAGGAATTGTTATTGAATGGTAAACTCTAATATTTGTGGGGGGTTTTTTCACTGATAACAATAAGACCTTTGGATCACCACTGGCTATGTTTATTAGAAATAATAAATGAATATTCATGACAGTATCTGAATTTTTAACATGCACAGCTTGTGGGCAATGCTCCACTCTAATTGTTGTATCATTTATATTTCTTAGCACTAACAAATAAATAAAATGCTATTAAAGCAGTTCCCTAATACATTATCCCCAATCCTCAATCCCAGTGAGGCAGCCACCTGATTTCTTCCAGTGACCTACCGTGTGCTGAGAAATCTCCGAGCAGTTTGTCCACTGCTGTGCAGATTGGGAGAGTTCCCGCTCCCACTGGTGTGGTGAGGGACAAGTCTTTGAATTGAATTGACTTGTTTATTGTAACATGTGCTGAGATACAATGGAAATCTTTGTTTTACATGCTATCTAGGCAAGTCAGCCTGAACACAGTCCAACAGAGGTACAAAAATAGAAACCAAAGTGCAGGGGAAAGTGTGAAAGAGAAAAAGTACAGATATTCATCTTATACTCATGGGAGGCCTGCTCAGAAATCTGACAACTGCAAGAAAGAAACTGTCCTTGAAACTGGAGGTTGGTGTTTTCAAACATGTATCTTCTGCCTGATGGAAGGGGAAAGGAGAGTGGGATGGGTTGGGATGTGTGTACTAATATACTGACTGATTTCCCAAGGCAGCAGGAAGTGTAACAATTGGTGAATGATTCTGTCACTCACTTTGATCCCAGTTCCTGATGATACAGCGCCATATTCATTGGCCAGTATTATCCAATGTCATCTGAAGGATCAAGTCAAGTTTCAGAACAGGATTGGCCCAAGTACATGCCATGATTGGGGACTGATCCAAGCTACTTGCAGGAGATGCCTGAGCTCTGTGAAGACATTCTCCCCTGGTAATGAAGACTTGGAGATATTATTGGTAACCTTTGGCAGGGAGAGGCTATTGACCACCCTCAAATGAAGTAGTGGTAAAACCACAGAACCAAATTCATGGGGCAAGTGTAAGGGAGTACTTTATATGTTGTCCTTCAGCAGTTATAGCAGTGGATCTGCTGATGTCGCTGTGCCAGCTGCAGAAGGTCAGCATGACCTTATCTCTTCACTCCATTCTCTTCCATATCTCATCCACTGGATCCTACAGGCCGGATGTGGTGAACACAACAGAGAAAACACAGGCCTGCTTTTCAAAATCCTTTACCAGCTAGTGATGCAAAGATATGTGACAGTTTACTAAATGGCAAGAAGTGCCTGCCATAACTTCATCACATTTATGCTTTTGCTCCTCTGGAATCTGGAACTCAAAGTTCGAGCTTATTGTCACATGCAGTGGTGAAGACTGTTTTATGAGCAGACCAGTTAGAGATCTCTTACAGTGTGCAACATCATAGATTCATCAATAACCCTCACCACCCAGGCCGTGCCCTCTTCTCACTGCTACCATCAGGAAGGAGGTACAGGAGCCTGAAGACGAACACCCAGTGTTACAAAAGCAGCTTATTCCCCTCCACCATCAGATTACTGAACGGACAATGAAGCACAGGCACTAACTCACTTTTCTTTTCTGCTAATTATTTATTTTTCAATAGTCTCTTTAAGGAAATGTAATTTAGAGCAATTTTTGCCCCTGCAATGTACAATATTACTGATGCTGCAAAGCACCAAATTTTGTGACACACGTTCATTACAATTAGCCTGATATTGATGCTGATATAAGACACAGAGAGGGATTGGTTGGTATGGAGCAAACATAATTTTACTATTTGGAGGGTTCATTTCATAAGTGTCTGATATACAGTATATCATAACCTGCAATGAAAGGACACAGATCAAGGGAGTGTTGGATATCTCCACCCCAAATTAATATCAGAAACACCCACCCAAATGTGAATGGGATGGATAAGTTTTTTTTAAATATTTTTTCTTTAACTTTAAGGTGAAAGGAGTGGTAATTCTGGTGTATATTATTTTGCTATTTTAGTTATAGAACGAAGGGAATAATGGTGAAAGTTATAAAATGAATTGTACAATTCTTAATGAGGCTTGAATTTTGTTTGTGGTTTATGCTCCATTTGTTGAAGATATAGATTTCGTTGTAGATGTGTTTTTATTATTTGGATATCTGAATTTTAACGTCATGATTGGGGATATTTAAATGTGGTATTGGAGCTTTTATTGGATAACTATTCAAGAGTAAAAGGGAAAAATTGTGGAAGAGTACTAAAATTGAATTGTACAATGCTTAATGAGGTTTGAATTTTGTTTTAAGATGGTGGTTTATGTGACTAATATGATGATAGATGTGAAGTTAGTTGATATTTTGTGAAGGTTTATCTCTATAGAGAAAGTTTTTTTTCATCTTTTTTTTCATGCTACAATTTTTTTTAAGAATTGATTATTGTTTAAGAATTTTTGATAGATAATGTTACTAACTACTAATTTTTTATATTAAGTTTGAGTTAAATATATGTTTCATCTTAACTCCTTTTGTTAAATATATGCATTTAAGTTTGATTTAAATATGTTTTTTAAGTCTGATATCTTAGTATTAATTACTTTTCTTTTTGTTAGTATTTTAATCGGTTATGTTTTTGTTTTTTTTGTAAGTGGGTTTTTTTCTCACATATATTATTAACTTTATTAATTCTTCACTCTTTATTTTGGGGGGAAGGGGGGTTGGACTAATTTGAGTTGGGTTATTAATGTGTAATAATTATTGGGGAGGGTATAGTTTATTTAGATTACTGATACTGTATTGTAATTTTATTATTTTATTCTTAATTTTTTTAAATGTAATCCTATATGTTATTCATGTTGTAAAATCTTAAATAAAATTAAAAAAAAAGAAACACCCACTCACTTGAGGTGGGAACCTCAGCCATGCTGAGTCCTGCCAGAATCTGCAGGGTGCTGCAAACTGGGAGAACCTCCCACCGGAGAGAAGTTCTGCCTCTGTCCTGAGCAAAACTAATGGAATTATGCCATTAACACCAGAAGGCAGGAATAGATAAAACAGTGAGAATGCAAAGCAATTAAAAAAAAAAATCTTATTTTTATAGCATGGTAGAAGCCAATTCTGGCCATTTTAACCCATTCCACCCAATTACACCCAAATTAACCTACAACCTTGTATGTTTTGCATGGTGGAAATAAACTGGAACACTCCGTGAAAACCCACACAGTAACAGGGAGAATCTATAAACTCCTTACAGCCAGCACTGAATTAGAACCAGGGTTGCTAGCTCCGTAATAGCGTCGCCCTAACCACTACGCTAACCGTGGTGCCCATGGGTGTCGGTTGCTGCAGGGACACTGTGGTGGGACAAGATGGAGTGATGTTGCTAGAGCTGGCGAGACTCAATCTTAAACTGTGGTGCAGTCTATGTGGAGTTTGCAAACTCTCCTGGCAAACACGTGGGCTTCCAGCTGATGATCCGGTTTCTCCCAACATCACAAAGGTATGTGAGTTGGCTGATTAATTTGCTAATTACCCTGAGTGTATACAGATTGCAGGAGTATTAGGGAGCTGGTGAATCGGCGATGGGGAATTGTGGGGGGGGGGGAGGGGGGTTGATGGGAAGGCTCTGAGAGCTAGCAAAATCTCAGTGGGCCAAATTGCCAGCTTCTCTATCATTAGAAATTTGGAGAAATTTAAAAAGTATGAAAAGCAGAAATAATCTTAAATTATCACAATTAGTAGAAAGGTGTAAAATATGATCCAACCTAACGAAAGAGAGAAACAGCAGAGTTAAACTAACAATTGGTCATTTTAACATATCTCACATCACTCCCACATTGTGTTCCTTCTTTGCAATTTACTGAATAGAGAAATTCTGGAGTAGAACATCAAAACTGATAAATATAATTTAGCATCTGAATGATGGAGAAGCATGAAATGCATCATGCCTTAAGGGAACATATAAGCATAGGTCTTTCCAATTTCCAAATCTGCAGGTCGACGTGGTGTGCCAGCACACTGCAGAACTGAATAGATCGCAGCACAGGATTATTTCAATATTTCTGCATAGTGTATAATATAATACAGTGTATAATTTAAATCATAGCCATCTGAGCGACCAACAAGATAAATCACAGTGGAGTGTCAGCAGACTGTAATATTCAGAATCTTGAAAGTGATCTGTGATTTTATCAAGTGCAGGCCAGACTCACCGACAAGCACTAAGGTCAGAGATTCCAAACTGTACTAAAAACCCAGAAATTCCAAGGGAACTCAGCAGGTCTTGCAGCATCCATAGGAGGTAAAGATATATCTGACACTCAGGCCTGCTCCCCACTTAAAGGTAAGAGAGGAGGAGAATGTCTTCAGGGTAGGATTCTCTCAAAAAAGATTTCGCAGTGGAGCAACCGAATAGAGTGGAACATGAAAGTCTGTAGATGCTGTGACTGAAATACTGGAGGAACTCAGCAGGTTTCACTGCATCCACAGGAGGTAAAGATATATTACTGACATTTCAGGCCTGAGCCCTTCCTCGAGGTATGAGTAGAAAGCAGGCAGGCGCCTGATTGTGTTTTTTACTACAATCACGGCATCTGCAGACTTTTGCATTTCATTCCCAACTGTTAGTTTCGCCAAAGAAAGGATTGACAGTGTCACTAACAAATATGACAAACAGCCCCATTTTAATACAGCATCTGTTCAGCGAGATATTATTTAGAAGCTAAGTTGCAGCCTTAACCATAGTCAAGGATACTAACTGTCATTATTGACACATTCTTCTTCAAATTAGACAAAACTAAGATTTTAAAAGAGCAAATTTGTAATAAAAGTCTTGATGTAGTTTTCAATAGGTTTATTCCATGATGTAATCCTACTTTCTGGAACAGATCGTTTTCCCCTCTGAATAAATATACATTCTTGTAGAAGTAGATTTTAGAGTTGGATAGCAGAGGAGACTGTGGCCTACTTTCCATGATATATCATGTGAAATAATGTGTGGGAAACGATACTTGAGATCTCCGATCAGTTAATTTCATTGATAGTGCACCACAGAGATTTGCCTTGATTGATCGCAGCCCTAGATGATCATGATGGAAAATAACTTGAGCAATCAGTTTCATATTTCAATTTTGTGGAAGGTGTGGGTATGAGGTGGGAATATAATTTCTTTTAAACTCAGTGACTAAGAGAAGAAGAGTCAGATTTAACTGATCTTTAATTCTTGTAAGGACCTCAAATTTTGGTTAATTATGTCTTAGCATAATTAATTCTCCATTTCTGGTCCCCCAAGGATCATTGGATCAATAATCTCTAGTTTTCCCTTCCTAAAGTCAACAATCAGCCCCTTGGTTTTGGTGACATTGAATACAAGGTTGTTGTTGGTGCACCATTCAGCCAAGTGTTCAATCTCCCTCCTGTATCCAGATTTATCAAACCTTTTTATACAACCAAGGGGACTAAGAATGCAACCCTGTGGTGCTCCAGTTCTGACGGAGATTGTGGAGGAGTTGTTTTTATCAATCCTCACTGAGTGTGGTCTGGAGGTGAGAAAATCCAGGATGAAATTAAACAGTGGGGTGCTCAGTCCCAGGTCTTTGAGTTTTCTGATCAACATTGTGGTGTTAAATGCTGATAAAGAACATGCTGATTTATGCATCTTTGCTGTCCAGGTGTTTCATGGCTTTGTGTGAAGCCAGTGAGATGGCAACCACGATAAACCTTTTGCTATGGTATGCGAATTGAAAAGGATCCATGTCACCACTCAGACAGGAGCAGCACCAGCCTCTCAAAACACTTTATCACTGTTGATGTGAGTGCTACTGGTCGATTGTCATTTAAGCAAGTTACCAGACTCCTCTTGGGCACCAATATGATTGACACCTGTATGAAACAGGTGGATATCACACCCTAACAGAGTGAGATGGTGAAGAGATCCATGAATAACTTGGAAAGTTGGTCAGCACAACTTTTTAATACTCAGCCAGGTACTCCAACTCACACCCAACTCTGAGGGCAGATCAGAGAACTCCCACATTTAACCAAATGTCCATCATAAGTTGGAAGATCTGGATCAGCCCATACTTCTGGGCTGCTAAAAAGGCAAAATCAACCTGCCATCCAATGAACCCTGTCTTAACTGTGATCCCTTCACTGTCAATTGCCTTTTCACAGCCACTCCCCAGCTCAGATGGACATGCAGTCTCAAGATTACTGAAATGTGTAAAACTATACCTTGTACAACATACATGCAATTGCAAACCCAGTTGGACTCATGTCACTACACTCACTTGATCTCAGCTGAGATCCCATCCCTTTGAAATGTTGCACCTCTTTCATTTCCCATGCCTGGGATGGGTTTGGCTAGTCTTCCATAAACTTTGTCAAGGTCAGCTGATCCATATCCTCACGGCGCGCAAAAAATATGTTTGCGAACAATTGCAAGAAATTCATATATTTTTCTCGCTCTTGGAAATAAATGATTGGAGTAAAATTTCAGCAATATCTGTTAAACCCCAAAGAAGTAAATATGGCTATTTTCTTGCTTGTTCCTGCCTTGGTGCTATAAACTAATTGGGCACCACTTCTTAACATCCTGATACGCTGCTTTGTATTAAGCAGTTCAAATTAGAAAAATAAATTAATTATTCCATTGAAAGCTTGACATTATTGTTTACATTTACGCATGTTGGATGTGCCTTATATTTAACTAGATAGGCTCATCATTCTCCAGTGGCCATCTGAGGTTCAATCCAAGGGAAGAAAGCTGTTGAGATCTGAGCTCTGATATCTCAAGGGGGTTGATTTCTTTCTAAAATCCCTAAACTAATTAAGGTTAAATTAAATTTTAACACTGACAAATCTTTTAGGGCAAAAATATATTATAGTGGAGACTAAATTTAAGTTGAGCTACTTTCTGCTGTTCTATGTGAATACAGACCCGATTCCAATTTCATTTAAAATGAACTCAGCATTAAAGTGACTAATTCACTGAAACTTTTTTTTCACAAGCCATAATTCAAATTGCTTGACTGATTATTTGACTAAACACTGCTGCTGTTGTCTGCATGAGATTAAAGTAGTCATGATTATTTGCTCTCTGTCAACCTACTTGCAAAGTCTTTACTGTTGTCCATTGTGTGTCAACCGGCATATCACGTTCAATGATCGCCTCGTATCACGATGCTCCCTCAGTATGAATCACAGAGTTGAGAAGAAACCTGGAGAAAGGAATATTGTGGGTAGCTTATCTTATGGCTTTTGCAGCATGTTGTATGACAAATCTGTAGCTTGCAGCTCTGAATCCGTGAGTCACCAAGAATTCCTTTATTTTCATGTAATAGTTTAAAAAGTAATTTTACACCAAATTGCCCTCTGCCTGCCAAAGGGCAGACAAACAGTTGTCATTATTGTTGCCCGGCCCCCCCTTACTGTAAGAGAGAAAGAGAATCCCTTCAGAGTCACTGAGTGTCCGTGGATTCGCCTCCAGCCCTTCTAGTCTGTGCTGAACTACTATTCTGCCTAGTCCCAGTGAGTGGCACCCAGTCCATATTCCTCCCTACCCCCCCACCTTCCAAATAGCTGTCCAAATTTTTCTTAAATGTTTCAATTGAACCCGCATTCACCACTTCAACTATCAGCGCTCTTCTACCACTCTCTGCATGAAGATGTTCCCTTTAAACTTTTCTCTTTTCACCCTCAACCCATGTTCTCTAGTTTTTATCTCTCCTAATCTCAGTGAAAAAAATCCTGCTTGTATTTACTTAATCCAAACCCCTCATAATTTTGTATATCAGTTTGGTCAACCTCTGCCCCATCCAACCATAGCAGCCTTGCTGACACGTCTCCTGACTGAGACCACCCACAAATTGGAGGAACAACACCTCATTCTGTCTGGGCACCCTCCAACAAGATGACACTAATTTCAACTTCTCCAGTTTCCATTAAAACCCCTTCATCCCTCTGTCTCCTTTCCTCTTGTTCTCTCTCTCTCTCTTCCCTTTTCCCTCTGTCTCCTTTCACAGAGCCAAAATTAATTCTCACATCTCCTCTTATCATATCCAATTAACACTTATTGTTTGTTGGTCTGGACTCCTCCCCCTCCCATTCTTCCCCCTTTCCCTCTCCACTCTTTATCCAGATGCCTTCTGTGGTGGTACAGCACCGGCCTACTGGAGGGGGCAACCTCTGTACCTGCAGGAGTGTAAAGGGACAGGACAACACCTGGCCGGCTGTCAATCAGTCGGCCTGAATGGATCAAGCCCCACCCGGTCGGGTGTCAATCACCCCCCCCCCCGGGATATAAGCCTGCGTCGGCCTCCCGAGACCTCACTCAGAGTTGCTGCAGCCACAGCCAACCTGGCTCCGTGGAAGTCTTTGTGGATTAAAGCCTTTAATTACAGTCTTTAGCTTTGTGTGTGTCTGACTCTGGCTAACAGTGCACCACACCTTCCTGTTTTTTCTCTTGAAGAAGGGCTCAGGCCTGACATACCAGTAATATATCTTTACCTCCTTTGGATGCTGAGAGACTGGCTGAGTACCTCCAGCATTTACTGTATGTTTTTAACTACAATCACAGCATCTGAAAGACTTCCATGTTTCACTCCAACCAGAGCTGTGTCGAGTGCCCATCCAACACTCTCTCTTGTGAAGATACAGAGGTGCACGACACTCACAATAATCCACCAGCACCGCTGCAAGAGGCACTCGAGGGCTCAGCACCCAACAGCCTATCTATCCGAGCTTTAAGAGAGCCATTATTTGAAGCATAGTCAAATGCCAGTCCCCATTCATGGCTGTGACCCTCATAAAACATCGAGGACATCTCATGTCCACACCCTCTCACTGTGGAAGACAAAGTCACTCTCAGTGTCCTAATTCACAGATCCTCCCTGTCCACACACAAGCAGAACAGGAGTCAGACAGCAAAATTTACCAGGCTACAGGTCAATTGGGTGTAATTGGGCAGCATGGGCTCGAGGGCCGAAAGGGCATTTCGACATTCAAACCTCTTTCGTCACTTAATAAGCTCATAAGCTCTTGGCTGATCAGATGGCATCCATGTCTACATTCCACCCTGGCACCTTCCACATCAAGTACACATTTAGCTTGGCTTTAAAAATATTCAAACGTTTACCCTTCCTATCAGAATGAGAGTTCCAAAAACTCATAATTCACTGAGGGAAAAAATATTTTTCTCCTGTGACCTTAGTCTTGATGGGCCTACAGGAGGAATCTCCTTCCATCCCCACTCTTTCAGTATGGCTCAGGATCTTTCCCCTCACTCTTCCAAACTCCAGCAGATGCAAGTGTAGCCTTTCCAACCTGTCCGCAAGAGATACCCCACACATTCCAGATATTCATCTAGAAGACCTTTCAACTGCTTCCAATGCATTAAAATTTTCCTTAAATCGAGAGGCCAATGCTCCAATATGACCTTGTCAAATGCCTGTACAACTTTCGCCCTCTATTTTTGTATTCAGTTATCCTCACAAAAAAAATTTGTTATATCTATTAGAATAGAAATATCAATAACAACTATTAGCTTTCTTAATTATTTTCTGCCTTTGGCCAGTCATGCACTGGAACATGAAGATTCCTTTGCATCTCTGCAATCTCTGACCATTCAGATAAAAAAAGCTTTTTTTTCCTGCCAATATGGAAAATTTTACATTTGCCAAAAGTAACTTCATTTTCCAGAGTCACTGCATACTTCCCGAGGTCTCAGGAAAGGGAGAACACTATTAAAGTGCCCATCCAACCACGGTCACTTTCTTCTCCCTTTTCTGCCAGGGAGAAAATACATGAGCTTGAAATGTCTATGCAGAATGTCGCACCCAAATTAATCTAAAGCTCTGCTGGTTGCACATGGTACCTATCCCTTTATCCCTTGCATGTTCACGTATTGTCTTGGGTAAACTTGTACCTCTCACTTGGTTCATTTTAGATTGGTCACAGTGTTTGAGCTACCGAAAGAAAATAGACACACACATCGAGAACAGTTCAGATTATACAAATGTTTATTACAAATTCAAAAGCTGATTTCAAACTACAATATGCAAGCCCTTCCCAACTATACTTATCAACGCTTGGACTGGTCCCAACTGCCGAAGTGAGGCGACGATTGCACACTTGTAGTAGGTTGTCAGGGCGCCGGTAGCAGCTTCTCCACCTCCCCCGACCGGGACGTTGGCTGGAATCCAGAAGTTCTTCTTCTTGCTGAGAGATGTTACCACCTCTCAGAGAGTCTCAAACTTCAGCAGCAGGATCATGGCTTATATTACCCAAAAACTGCTTACCCAAGTACCTATTCCCAGCACAGCAAGAAAGATAAGCGAGCAAGCTAGCATGCCTAGGCTTCTATCGAATAACATAATTGTCAGCTTATCACTTTGAATACAATGGTTTATTTTGCATCAAGGCTAGGCCTCTGACAGTCTGTGACCAAAACAAGCAGGAAGATTAAATGTTCTTGCTACACAGATGTCCTTTCGTCTCTGGCCCCTCAGTGGAATTTAGCTTATGTCTGCTGATTCTAAAAACAAGCAGGTTCTCAGCCCTGCAGAAGCAAAGGCTGCAAAAGTAAAAAAACACGGTTTAAATCTTCCATTACACGTGTCTAGCTGGAAGCCTCTTAAATGCTACTAAGGTTATAGTCAGCCCATTACAGTCACCACTCCGTATAAAAAAATGAGCCCCGGATATCTGATTGTAAAAGCATCTTTAAGATATGGATACATACCTGAAGAATTGAACTGAGAGCCAGTCCAAGAGGGATCCAACAGTTCCAGGGAGAGAAATTTTTCACCATTAACTTGAAGAGCTGGAAGTCAATGAAGATCATTTGCTATTCAATATCTTAAGTCTGCTCTTTTAATCACTGTTTGCCTGTCAACGTGAAATGTTATATTTTAATAACAACACTTTGCGTTATTGTGTTCAGTTTGTCTGATCACCTCATTTCAGGACGGATGAAGATGCTTTGGAGAGGATGCAGAGGAGTCCATCAAGATTTGGTCTGGATTGGAGAGCATGTCTTTCTTATGAAGCAAAGTTGACAAAGCTTTTCTCTTTAGAATGTCGAAGGAGGTATATAATATTATGAGGGCCTTGGATAGCGTGAATGGCCAGCACCTTTATACTAGAGAACATTTGTTTAAGGTATGTCAATGAAAGTTTAGGGCGTATGTCAGAGGAGTAAAGGGCACACATTTAAAACAAATATGGGAAGAATTTCTTTGGCCAGAGAGTGGTGAACTTTGGGATTTGCTACAAGAAGCAGCTGTGGAGGCCAGATTGTTGAATGTATTTAGTGCAGAGATTGGTAGGTATCTGAAAGTTTATGGGGAGGAGAGGTTAGAGGAGCTGAGTGGGAGGTTGGATCAGTTCATGATGGAATAAAGGATCAGACTCAACAGACTGAATTGCCTACTTTTGTTCCTATATCTTATGGTCTTATGCTATGTTTTTTTTCACTCCGAGATTGTGGTGCAGGGTGGTACAAAAGAGACTTCAAAAGACTAAATAAAATAGAAGGATTATGAATGTGAGGTAGGGAAACATTAGATTGTTGTGGAGTTGGTTGGCACAACATCATGGACCGAAGGGCTTGTACTGTGCTGTAATGTTCTATGTTCAATCACCATATGGGAGGGGGGAGTGTTGCCTGTAGAGAAATTCAAGGTGGTCCTTTTAGATTTAGACATACAGCATGGTAAGAGGCCATTTCTGCCCTCAAGCCTGTGCTGCCCCAATTACACCCAATTAACCTACAACCTCCAGTACGTTTTCAAGGGTATGATGAAACAGGAGGTCCCAGGGAAAACCCACGCAGACAAAGGGAGAATGTACAAACTCCTTAAAGAAGCATAGGATTTGAGCCCTGGTCCCGATTGCTGGTCCTGTAACAGTGTTGGGCTTGTGATGATACATTGCGGTACATCACTCGGCCAACAGGTGGTCTAAAGACACGGCCTAATGACATCTGACCACCAGGTGGGCCCAGAGGGCCCATGATATAAAGCCGAGGTCCCAACCATGTGCTCTCTCCCTCTCCTCTGCGATCACTGAAAGCACAGCTAGCAGCCAACTAGATATTTATGTGAGTGGAATAAAGCTGTGTTGCCCAAACAGTATTGTGCCTGAGTTTTCCTTTGGTGCAGCCTGCCACAGCACTAACCACTAAGCTAACCACCCTTTTGCAGGTGTGTGTCTCAACCAAGCCAATTTTTCTCGATTTTAAATATTTAACTTAGTTCCGATGGGAAAGCAATGCTTCAGGATTCTGAATCAGTGTTGATCATATTGAGGGTCAGCTGTAATCTCCGGGTGAACATTTGGTAGACCTTGCTCAAGTGCTGTGCCTGGGCACAAACCCCAGAAAACCTTCCATCAAACTCAGTGTCACTTCAAAAAAGTCCTTTGCTCTCTTTGAGTTATATTTTTCGAGCCAAAAGCAGTCCTTTAGAAACGAGAACCAAGTACTCATGGAGTTCTCAGTTAATTATGTTCTGCTGAATAATTGTTTAGACCTTTTTTTGTGCTTTCCAAATTCAAGCAAGCTTTCTGAAATCCTTTAACCTGCTGAAGATGATGGTGTTTGCCTGTAATGTGTTGATATTGGGCAAAAGTACACTAAAATCCCCGTTATCTGGAATTCAAGCAACAGGCAGCCTCAAGCAACCGGAGGGAAAAAAATTGCAGATAATAAATAGGTTAAAAAATGTTAAATTAAAATTTGCACCAATTGCACAATACACAATCTCAAGCAACTGGCAAGTTCACTTATCTGGCATCTACCAATCCCCATGGGAGCCAGATACCAGGGGTTTTACTGTACTTACATTCGTGGGCCCAGATAATTAGAGAACTGCATCCTTCGCTATTAATTTTTCATTTCAGTCACCAACAACCTTGCAGCTCTTCAGCTGAAAGATTAGTTTCCTTCCTCATTATGCATAATCAGTCACCGTAACCTTCCAGTTTTTGGATCGGCTCTTGCTAGTTTTTGAGGCATCCATTGGCTAACTTGAACGATAAGCACATCTTTGTTGGATATGAATAAGCTGAGAGCTGCATCATCACACCTTGAAGCTGGAACCTGAAACTGCCAATTTAACTGTTTTCTTCACCATATTGTTCATGGGATCCCTGGGGCATCCAACATGTTTATTTATGGAATTCAATCTTCTGCATTTTAAATAATGGAACAATAAGCCAATCAAATAAAGAAAAGTTGGCGATAAAACTATGTATCGGTGCCAACACCGCAGGTCAACCAAGACTGCTCATTTCTTTTTTTTTTTTTTTTTTTTTTTTTTTTTTTAAATTTTTTATTTTTCACACCATAAATCACAATAGCCATGATATACACTTTTTCTTTTCCACACATTTACAGTGACTTTTTCTCCCTCCCCCCTCCCTCCTCCCAAGCCACCCCCCCATCCCCCCCCCCTCTCATCCATTTTAGTTATACAATCTAGGTTGCATTAATTCAGTTAGACAATGTTGTCATTCAACAAAAATACACCAGAAATTCTACTGAGTCCATTTTTTTCTTCTCTTCTCCTTCCATCAACTTAGGTAATGTTTGTTCCCGGTAGGTTTTCGCTATTGTATTTAATGTAAGGCTCCCATACTTGTTCGAATATTTCAATATTATTTCTTAAACTATATGTTATTTTTTCTAATGGAATACATTTATTCATTTCTATATACCATTGTTGTATTTTCAAATTATCTTCCAATTTCCAGGTTGACATAATACATTTTTTTGCTACGGCTAGGGCTATCTTAACAAATCTTTTTTGTGCATCCTCCAAGTCAATTCCAAATTCTTTATTTTTTATGTTACTTAGGAGAAAGATCTCTGGATTCTTTGGTATATTGTTTTCTGTTATTTTATTTAATATCTGATTGAGATCATCCCAAAATTTTTCTACTCTCTCACATGTCCAGATTGCATGAATTGTTGTTCCCCTTTCTTTTTTACATCGAAAACATCTATCAGATACTGTTGGGTCCCATTTATTTAACTTTTGCGGTGTAATGTATAGTCTGTGTAACCAATTATATTGTATCATACGCAGCCTCGTATTTATTGTATTTCTCATCGTTCCAGAGCATAACTTCTCCCATGTTTCCTTTTTTATCTTTATATTTAAATCTTGTTCCCATTTTTGTTTAGTTTTACCATTTGTTTCCTCATTTTCCTTTTCTTGCAGTTTAATATACATATTTTTTATAAATCTTTTGATTAACATTGTATCTGTAATCACATATTCAAGGTTACTTCCCTCTGGTAAACTCAAGTTGCTTCCTAATTTATCTTTCAAGTAGGATCTCAGTTGGTAATATGCCAGCGCTGTATCTCCCGTTATATTGTACTTATCTCTCATTTGTTCAAAGGATAAGAATCTACTTCCTGAAAAACAATTTTCTATTCTTTTAATCCCTTTTTTTTCCCATTTTCTAAAGGCAAGGTTGTCTATTGTAAAAGGGAGTAGCTTATTTTGCGTCAATATTAGTTTTGGTATTTGGTAATTTATTTTATTTCTTTCTACATGAATCTTCTTCCATATATTGAGGAGATGGTGTAATACTGGAGAAGTTCTATGTTGTACCAATTTTTCGTCCCATTTATATAATATGTGTTCAGGTATCTTTTCCCCTATTTTATCTAATTCTAGTCTCGTCCAGTCTGGTTTTTCCCTTGTTTGATAAAAATCTGATAGGTACCTTAATTGTGCGGCTCTATAATAATTTTTGAAGTTTGGCAATTGTAAGCCTCCTTGTTTATACCATTCTGTTAATTTGTCTAGTGCTATCCTCGGTTTCCCCCCTCTCCATAAAAATCTCCTTATTATTTTCTTTAACTCTTTGAAGAATTTTTCTGTCAGTTGTATTGGCAATGCCTGAAATAAGTATAGTATCCTTGGAAAAATGTTCATTTTAATACAGTTTATCCTTCCTATCAGTGTTAGTGGTAGCTCTTTCCAATGCTCTAAATCGTCCTGTAATTTTTTCATTAGTGGATTGTAATTGAGTTTATATAATTGGCCTAGATTTTTGTTTATTTGCACACCTAAGTATCTTATTGCCTGCGTTTGCCATCTGAATGGGGATTCCTCCTTAAATTTTGAGAAATCCGCGTTATTCATAGGCATTGCTTCACTTTTATTTACGTTTATCTTGTATCCCGACACTTCTCCATATTCCTTCAATTTCTTATATAGTTCTTTTATTGATAGTTCTGGTTCTGTTAAGTACACTATCACATCATCCGCAAACAGACTGATTTTATATTCCCTGTCTTTTATTTTTATTCCTTTTATATTATTATCTCTTCTTATCGATTCTGCTAGTGGTTCTATAGCTAGCGCAAACAATAATGGTGATAGTGGGCATCCCTGCCGCGTTGACCTGCTTAAGTTAAATTGCTTTGATACATGTCCATTTACTGTCACTTTCGCTAACGGTCCCTTATATAATGCTTTAATCCAATTAATATACTTCTCCGGTAAACTGAATTTTTGCAATACTTTGAACAAGTAATTCCATTCTACTCTGTCGAAGGCCTTCTCTGCGTCTAAAGCAACTGCTACTGCCGGTGCTTTATTTCCTTCTACTGCATGAATTAAGTTAATAAATTTACAAATATTGTCTGTTGTGCGTCTTTTTTTGATAAATCCAGTTTGGTCTAAATTTACCATTTTCGGTACCTGTTCTGCTAATCTGTTCGCTAATAGTTTAGCTATTATCTTATAATCTGTGTTTAGCAAAGATATTGGTCTATATGACGCTGGTGAGAGTGGATCTTTCCCTTGTTTTAGTATCACTGTAATTATTGCTGTTTTACATGAATCTGGTAAGTTTTGTGTCTCATCAATCTGGTTGATTACATCCAGGAGGGGCGGTATTATTAGGTCTTTAAATGTTTTGTAGAATTCTACTGGGAGTCCATCCTCTCCTGGTGTCTTATTATTTGGTAAATTTTTTATTATCTCTTGTATTTCTACTGTTCCAAATGGTTCTGTTAATTTATTTTGTTCCTCTATTTGTAGTTTTGGTAGTTCAATTTTAGTCAAAAATTCATCTATTTTCCCTTCTTTCCCTTTGTTTTCGGTTCAGTATAATTGTTCATAGAATTCTCTGAAGTTTTCCTTAATTTCTTTTGGATTATATGTAATTTGTTTGTCTTTTTTCCTTGTTGCCAATACCATTTTCTTAGTTTGCTCTGTCTTAAGCTGCCATGCTAGGATTTTGTGTGTTTTTTCCCCTAGTTCATAATATTTCTGTTTTGTCTTCATTATATTCTTCTCCACCTTATATGTTTGTAATGTTTCATATTTTATTTTTTTATCCGCCAATTCTCTTCTTTTGGTTGTATCTTCCTTTATTGCTAATTTTTTTTCTATGTTTATTATTTCCCTTTCCAACTGCTCTGTTTCCTGATTATAGTCCTTCTTCATCTTGGTTGCATAACTTATTATTTGCCCTCTAATGAATGCTTTCATTGCGTCCCATAGTATAAACTTATCTTCCACTGATTCCGTATTTACTTCAAAGTACATTTTTAATTGTTTTTCAATAAATTCTCTAAAATCCTGTCTTTTAAGTAGCATGGGGTTTAATCTCCATCTATACATTCTTGGAGGGATGTCTTCTAGCTCTATTGCCAATAACAGGGGTGAGTGGTCCGATAATAGTCTAGCTTTATATTCCGTTTTCCTAACTCTCCCTTGTATGTGGGCTGATAACAGGAATAGGTCTATCCTTGAGTATGTTTTATGTCTAGTCGAGTAGTATGAGTATTCCTTTTCTTTTGGGTTTTGTTTCCTCCATATGTCCACAAGTTTCATTTCTTGCATTGATTTAATTATAAATTTGGTTACTTTGTTCTTCCTGTTAATTTTTTTCCCCGTTTTATCCATATTTGGATCCAAATTCAGATTGAAATCCCCTCCTATTAGTATGTTCCCTTGCGTATTAGCTACCTTCAAAAAGATATCTTGCATAAACTTTTGATCTTCTTCGTTAGGTGAATATATATTAAGTAGATTCCAAAGCTCTGAATATATCTGACATTTTACCATCACATATCTCCCTGCTGGATCTATTATTTCCTCTTCTATTTTAAATGGCACATTTTTGCTAATTAATATAGCCACTCCTCTTGCTTTTGAATTATACGATGCTGCTGTTACATGTCCTACCCAATCTCTCTTTAATTTCTTGTGCTCCAATTCAGTTAAATGTGTTTCTTGGACAAATGCTA
Organism: Narcine bancroftii; assembly: GCF_036971445.1. Classification (NCBI taxonomy): domain Eukaryota; kingdom Metazoa; phylum Chordata; class Chondrichthyes; order Torpediniformes; family Narcinidae; genus Narcine; species Narcine bancroftii. The sequence continues at coordinate 301,537,612 of NC_091471.1, forward strand.
TATCTATTTTTTCCTTTTTCAGTAAATTTAGTAGTTTCTTCCTTTTAATTTGGTTATGTATTCCATTAATATTTAGAGTCATATAGTTCAGCGTAGCCATTTTATATTTTGTTTATCTTCTCTTTCCGTTTTTCCATCATTACCTTTCCTCCTTTTCCATTTCTGTTTTCTTATTTTCAACTCTTTACCAGACAACATTCCTACAACATCCAACATTTTCCTTATTCTCCTATTTCTATCTTCTTTATCCCCAATCTCCCCTTCCCCTCCTGAGTTGCCCTTTATCCCTTGTCGGACAACCACATCTCCCCTCTCCATTTGGATTTGCGAATCCACTCGCAAGCGTCAACTGATTTTGCAGTGACCGCTCTTTTCCCCCCACCCAGCCCCCCCCAGAAAAGATTTCGTTTTTTATATGTCACAAAGGTCACTCTTTTAGTTCCCTCCTTATTCTCTCTATTCCATTACCTTCCCTTATTAATTCTTGTCTATACTTTCTATGTTTTCCTCTAATTACAGATACTTTCACATATGCCCGTTGTCTCTATTCACTCTTATACCTCTTTACCCGCATACATATCAATCGTGGTCATTTTTACCCTCCTTACCCGTCTTCATCCCTCAGTCTATTTTTGTCTTTACCCACATACGTATCAATCGTGATAATTTTTGCTCTCATTACCCGTCTTCATCCCTCAGTCTATTTTTGTAATTGTTCTGCAAATTTTCGTGCTTCTTCTGGATCCGAGAATAGTCTGTTTTGTTGTCCTGGAATAAATATTTTCAATACCGCAGGATGCTTCAGTGTAAATTTATATCCTTTCTTCCATAAAATCGCTTTTGCTGCATTGAACTCTTTTCTCTTCTTTAGGAGTTCAAAGCTTATATCTGGATAAATGAAGATTTTTTGCCCTTTATACTCCAGTGGTTTGTTGCCCTCTCTTACTTTTTCCATTGTCTTCTCCAGTACCTTTTCTCTTGTAGTATATCTTAGGAATTTTACTACAATAGATCTTGGTTTTTGTTGTGGTTGTGGTTTAGGGGCCAATGCTCTATGTGCCCTTTCTATTTCCATTTCTTGCTGTAGTTCTGGACATCCTAGGGCCTTAGGGATCCATTCTTTTATAAACTCCCTCATATTCTTGCCTTCTACATCTTCCTTAAGGCCCACTATCTTTATGTTATTTCTTCTGTTATAATTTTCCATTATATCTATTTTTTGGGCTAGTAATTCTTGTGTCTCTTTAGTTTTTTTATTAGATTCCTCCAATTTCTTTTTTAAGTCTTCTACCTCCATTTCTGCTGCTATTGCCCGTTCTTCCATCTTGTCCATTTTTTTCCCCATTTCTGTTAAGGTCATATCCATTTTATTTATTTTCTTTTCTGTGTTGTTTATTCTTCTTCTTAAATCATTGAATTCCTGTGTTTGCCATTCTTTAAATGACTCCATGTATCCTCTAACAAGAGCAAGTACCTCCTTTACCTTGCCTATCTTTTCTTCTTCTATTTCCCTGTACTCTTCCTCTTCCTCTTCTTCTTCCTCTAGGTTGACCATCTGTTGTTTCTTTGCTGCCCTTTCCTCCTCTTCTTTCTTGTTTCTATTGTCTTCTGTGGTCTCTTCTTGCTGCAGGTGTTCTGCAGCTGTCGTTGCCGGCTGTGGAGATCGACTCCCCAGCTGGTCCCCCCTCCCGTCGGTGTGTTTTTTTGTATGCGCATCGCGCATGCGCGAGGAGTCGCGCATGCGCGGTTGCGCACTTTTACTCGGCTCTGTGAGCCATTGTTGTAGTTCTCTTTCTACCGACCTGAGGTAGTGGGGTCTTCTCTCCACAGCGGGCCTCTTCGGACAGGTAAGGCCTTCACCTTTTTCCTCCGTTGTCTTCTCTTCCTCTCTTCTTTCCGTTGATTTTGATTTTTCTCCTTTTGTCTCCATCTTCTTTCCACCTTTATATTCACTTTTCTTTAACTTGTATTTCTGTGCCTTTGTATTTTCTCTTGTTTTTCCCGACTTTTCTGGAGAGGGCTGGAGTTCACCGTCCGGCCACTACTCCATCACGTGACTCCTCAGACTGCTCATTTCTTAAAGATTAATTTCTTAGGTAGTTCCTCGTGTACTTTGTAAATTATTTATGAACTTACTGCCTTCGATGTCATTGGTAGTGGTAGCATTCACAGTCCATTTTATATCCTTCTGAACTAGTTACTTGGTTCATTGTTTTTAGGATAATGACATTTGGGTTTTTCTCTTATTGATTACTTTGCATTGATGTAAAAACGCAATCCTGGAGAAACTCAGCTGGTCAAAGAGTGTTATAATGATACATAACGGGCTTGAGCCCTTCATCAAGGAATGGGAAAATGTCGACAGGTACCCAAACAAAGCGGTAGCGAGTGGGAGGAGCACATTCCCAAAGGATGTGGATAAGGGAGGGAGGGCACACCAGCAAGCAGGGGGAGGAGGGATGCCTCAGTGAATGGAGAGGGAAGGGGTTGGAGAGCTGGAGAAAAGAAGACAAAGGGAAAGGGAGGGGAGGGAGAACGGAGAGTGGTCTGGCAGAAACCGGAGAAATCGAAGTTAATTCCATCCAGTTGGAGAGTGCCCAGAACAGAAGATCAAGTGTTGTTCCTCCAATTTGTGGGTGGTCTTGATGGGATAGTACATGAAGCCATGGACAGACATGTGAGCATGGATTCTCCACAAGGTATTATGTCAGTGGCTGGGTCTGTAGACCACATGTAGACAATCCAATTCTTGAGAAGGGTCCAAGCCTGAAATATCAACGATTCCGTTATCTCCCACTGATGCACCTCGACCCAGTGAGTTCCTCCAGCAGATGGGTTTTTGCTCCAGATCCCAGCATCCACAGTCCTGTGTGTTCATTCTCCCATGTCTATAAGGGTCCACTTATACAAGTGGCCCGCCCTGGACGCAATCAGTCACATTCAAGGAAACATACTTGGCCAATGCCTGAAACATGGCAGTCTGCAGACCTTGTAGTAAAAGCTCAGAAATGCTGGCGGAACTCAGCGGGTCTCACAGCATCCATAGGAGGTAAAGTACATTACCGATGTTTCTGAACTCTGCCCTTTTCCAAGGTATGAGTAAAAAGGCACCTGAATTAAAAGGCTGGGAGAGGAGGGAAGAATGGGCGGGGGGTGGGGGGTGAAGTACAGACCAACAGACAATTGGATATGAATAGGAGGTCAGGAGAGAGGAAAGGTGAGCTTGCTGGGGAAAAGAGAGGGAAAAGGGAAGAGAGAGAGGAGTGAAAGATGGGTGGGGGAATCGGAAACTGGAGAAGTCATCCAATCCTCTTAAAGTCTTAGCATTTTCTCTGTTATCACCTAACTTTTTTTGCAAGTTTAATAGTTCAATTTGTTTCACTTCTATGTTCATTTGAGGAAATTCAGAATTAGCTTGCTCATATTGTGTTTTCCATGCTAAATATATATATATATCTATATATATATAGATATCCCTTTGGCTTGGCTTCGCGGACGAAGATTTATGGAGGGGGTAAAAAGTCCACGTCAGCTGCAGGCTCGTTTGTGGCTGACCAGTCCGATGCGGGACAGGCAGACACGATTGCAGCGGTTGCAAGGGAAAATTGGTTGGTTGGGGTTGGGTGTTGGGTTTTTCCTCCTTTGCCTTTTGTCAGTGAGGTGGGCTCTGCGGTCTTCTTCCAAGGAGGCTGCTGCCCGCCAAACTGTGAGGCGCCAAGATGCACGGTTTGAGGCGTTATCAGCCCACTGGCGGTGGTCAATGTGGCAGGCACCAAGAGATTTCTTTAGGCAGTCCTTGTACCTTTTCTTTGGTGCACCTCTGTCACGGTGGCCAGTGGAGAGCTCGCCATATAATACGATCTTGGGATCGTATCTTGGCATCCCAAGATCGTATATAGATATATATAGCATGGAAAACACAATATATATATATAGATATATATATCTATATATATAAGGTGTCTTTCATTCTCTTTGTTTTTCAACACTTTTACCCTGTTTACTTTCTTTAATTTCACATATGTTTACTTACAATTTTCATCTTCCATATCTATTATTTTAGTCAATCTAGCCTGGGTTATTCTCAGTCCTAATTGTGGACTTTTGATGTTGAGATTAAGTCAGTTTTCCTGGACTTCCACTGTTGGCACCCTGCCCACCGGGAGATTCTTTCCTTGCTGGATTCCTTGTGTACTGAGTGAGTTTTTTAAAAAATTAAATTTTAGATATGCAGCATGGTAACAGGCCTTTTCGTCCCATGAACCCTTGCCATCCGATTACACCCAATTGACCTACAACCCCTGGTATGTTTTGAACAGTGGGAGTAAACCAGATCACCCTGAGGAAACCCACACAGTCACCGCACAGCGTGGGGTTCAACCACTGTCCCGATCACTGCCACTGTCACAGCATTGCACTAACCACCGCTCCAACTGTGCCATTCTAAAGTGATGAAGGGTACTGAACACTCTGGGCGTAATGTTACCAACATCCATGCAATAAAGTCTACAATTTTAATTCAATATTCTCAATATGAGAAAAATATTGTTCACATGGTCCTCAATGGGCTTCTTTCTTGAATAATTCACCAAAAAATATTGCAATTCATTCATTTCATCGAGCACCAGAATTTATTGTCATGTGTACACCATGAAATTTGTTGTTTGTGACATTATTACAGGTGCAAATATTGCTATAAATTACATTTAAAAAATAAATAAATTAGTACAAGAAAGAAAAAGTGAGGTAGTGTCTGTGGTTCATTATCCATTCAGAAATCAGATGGGAGAGGGGAAGAGCCACTTGCCAAGTTCACAACACTCTGGAGGTTTTCCCTGTCCTGTGCATTGGCATCTCCAAACCAGAAAGTGATGCAACCAGTCAGAATGCTCTCCATGGTACACCTGTAGAAATTTGCAAGAATCTTTGATGGCACCTCAAATCTCAAACTCCTTACCAAGTATAGCCACTGGCGAGCCTTCTTCGTGATCGCATCAGCATGGAGGCCCCAGGACACATCCTCAGAGATGTTGACACCCCCCCCCCCCCCCCACCAGGAACCTGAAGCTCTTAACTTGAAGATCCAGCTGAATCATGGTCTGATATGGGGACACCAATATCCTTGAGCGTAAAGCCCTCCAAAAGGTTGTGGGCATCCCAGGTCAAATCCACCTGACCATCGAGAACATCTACAGGGAACAATAGAGAGCAGCAGCAATCAAGGATCCACACCACCCAGCACACGCTCTGTTCTCGCTACAACCATGAGGAAAGACTCACACCACCAGGTTCAGGAACAGCTGCTACCCCTCCAACATCAGACTCCTCAACGACAAACTCAATCAGGGACTCTTACTTTTTGCACTTTATTGATTTTTTTTCTCTCTCTGTATTGCACAGTCAGTTTACATCTGTTTATTAATTGAAATGTGCACATTGAGGCACTTTTTTGCCTTGCCATTAAGTGGTAATTCTGCCTCACCCGCAGGAAAAAGAATCTCAGGGTTGTATGTGAAGTCATGTCTGTACTCTGACAATAAATCTGAATCAAACCCATTCCGCTGCTGACCCTTCGATTAGGTCTGGTACGTGTTCTCCTGATTTCCCCCTTAGTTTCATCACTGGATCTTGGTAAGGCACAGAAAGGCCCTGATGAAAAGCGTTAGGAAGTATTTTATGTGCGGACGACAGGCAAAATAAGTATCTAAAACAAAACAAGAGGTAAAACAGCAGATGACAAAACCTTGGAGCAAAAAAATGAGCAGCTGAAGGGAATCTGTGGGTCAGTTTCAGGTTGGGATCCTCTCGAGTCATTTTATCAAGAATCTAATGAAAATGGTCAATCAGTGAAAATCAACACCCTGAAAAAATTGCTGTCTTGTAACAGTGTGTCTTTAAGAATTAAAACCATTGCAAAAGAGCACTTAACTGATTTTGCTATTTTCTTGAAACATTTCAGACTTTTTGCATATGACTTCCAAAGAATTAATTACAGGAACTTTGAACATTACTATTGCCTCCCAATTAGTATGTCTGCAGGCAGAATCCTTCAAACTGAATTAAATAAATCATCGTTAATGCTTAGCAGTATCTCTAATGACAATGGTGAACATGACAAAAGATTAAATAAAAACAGAATATTGTTCTGACAAAGGGCCCCAGACCTGAAATATTTCTCTTTCTGCAGATGCCTGACCTGCTGGATTTTTACAGCATTTTTTTTTCTCGATTAGATTTAGACCTGCAGCACGGTAACAGACTCCTCTGGCCCATGCCACAATGAACCTACAACCCCTGGTACATTCTTCGATGATGGGAGGAAACTGGAGGACCTGGAGGAAACCCACCCAGATATGGGGAGAACATGCAAGCTCCTCACAGTCAGCACCTGATGCAAACCCAGGACACTGGCACTGTAATAGTGTTGCACTAACTGCTACGTTCACCGTGCAGTTGTGCACGTTCTCTTCCCTCCCCTCTCTCTCTCCCTCTCCCTCTCTCCCTCTCTCTCTCTCTCTCTCTCTCCTCTCTCTCTCACTGTCAATCCACCTATCTCCCTCTCCAACTCCCCATGCTCATCTGTCAACTGATGGCTTCCATCAGATTTTATCATGGACTCACCCTACCAGAGATATTCCCTTTGACCTTTCCACCCCTTCCCCACTCTCCCCACAACTTTTTTTAAATCCCCAGTTCTGATGAGGAAATCAACTTGGTGTTAACTGTGAATCTCTCTCCGCAGTTGATGCATGATGTGCTCCAAAGTCAGTTAATTATATAGCAATAAAGTCTTGAAGAGTCACTGATCTAAACTCCATTGTGTAATCATGCAGATCCTCATGAGTATAAAATTGACAAACTGACAGGGAAAGACAAAACAACCTTAGTTCACTGCTATCACAGTGCCAACTACCTGGGTTCGAATATGCTGCTGTCTATAAAGAGTTTGTACGTTTCCCCAATGTCTGCATCAGTTTCCAGATTTCAGATTTATTGTCAGAGTACACACATGACATCCCGTACAACCCTGAGATTCCTTTTTCCTGCGGGCACGACAGAATTACCACTAATTGGTAGTGCAAAAAATAAACTGTACACAGCGTAAACATGTAAGAACTGTAAAAAGAAAACAAATGTAAACAAGCTGACTGTACAATACATAGAGAATAAAAAGAAAATCAATAAAGTGCCCTTAGATAAGTCTCTGATTGACTTTGTCATTGATGACGGTGGAGGGGTAGCAGCTGTTCCTGAACCTGGTGGTTTGAGTCTTGTCGCACCTATATTTCTTTCCTGATGGCAGCAGCGAGAACAGAGCGTGCGTGTGCTGGGCAGTGTGATTTCCTTCCACCTTCCACAGACGTATGGGGTTAGAAGGCGAATTGACCTTATGGGTGTATTTGGGTGGCACAGGCTCATGGGCCGGAGGGGCCTGTTACCATGCTATGCCTCCAAATTAAATTAAATTTCTTGATATTCCATGTTGACTTTTCAGCTTCTCCAAAATTTCTCCATCATTAACATTCCAGAGGTCAGATTTTCAGATTTCAGAAGGTCTAAGTGAAACCACTTCCTGCAGTCAAGGGGGTAGGTACCTGGGAGGCGACTGGTGGGAAGGGATTAGTGATTAAGGATTAGATTTCAGAATTATTGACATCGCATACAACCCTGAGATTCTTTTTCCTGCGGACACGGCAGAATGACCACTTATTGGCAGTGCAAAAAAGATTGTACATGATGTAAATATTGTAGACAAATAAAGAAATAAAGAAATTTAGAAGGGCCTAATGGCCTGTTTCCGTGCTGTAAATTGTTATGTTGTTATGTTAACTACAAAAGTCAGACTCCTTAAATGACCCCCTAATTGAGTTTGTTGTTGAGGAGTCTGATGGTGGAGGGGGAGCAGCTGTTCCTGAACCTGGTGGTGTGAGTCTTGTGGCTCTTCTGGCTGATGACAGCTGTAACATCTTAATATTTGCCAGGACAGAGCAGTTCCTTTGATTCTTATCCCACTGCGGAAGATATTATCCAGTGTCTCTATCACATACAAAGTATGTGTGCAGATTTCCAAACTTAATTAACTAGCAGGAACATATAAGTCTCTGCCATACCTCAACTCACAAGCCTCTTAGAACATAAGACCATAAGATATAGTAGCAGAAGTAAGCCATTCAGCCCACCGAGTCTGCTCTACTATTCTATCATGAGCTGATGCATTTTCCACCTCAACCCCAGTCCCCCGACTTCTTGCCAAGACCTGACTGTCTAAAGCACACTAACACATCCGCATAGATATTATGAAACATCAGGAAATTTCATTACCTGTTGTTTTGATCAAGATTACCAGAAGTAAAGGCTGTCTCCAGGATTTATACCGGGGATAATCAATCAAACTCAAAATTTATTGTCATAAACATGTTTCAAAGTTGGTTGTTTTGTGGCAGCACCACAGTGCAAACATGTATTTAAACCACTTAACAAAATAAATAAAAATAGTCAAGAAAAAGATAAAGTAAGATAGAGTCTATGATACATTGTTCATTCAGGAATCTAATGGCAGTGGAGAAGAAGTGTCCTTGTGCCACTGAGTGCTCATCTTCAGGCTCCTGTACCTTTTTCCTGATGGTAACAGAGTGAAGAGGGCATGGCCTGGGTGGTGGGGGTCCTTGAGGATAGAGGCTGCTTTCTTAAGACACCGCCTCTTGTGGATGTCCTCGATGGAGTGAAGTCTGGTGCCTGTGATGTTGCAGGCTGAGTTACCAAACCTCTGGAGTTTTTTCTTGCCCTAAGCGCTGGCACCTCTGAACCAGGCAAAATCATGTTTATTGCCATTGTGTTGCATGCTATGTTATCCACTCTGCAATCAATATGTAAACTTGTTTTTCCTTTCACCAGGAGACTGAAACAGATGGGTTTTTTTTTCACTCAAAGCAGAATCTTCTACTTCAATGCCCAGCTCAATTAACTCCAGAGCTTCGCATTCACTTGTGTGTGCATTTCCTAAGTGCTTGGTGTGATCATGTAGAAGAAACAGTTAATCTATCTGAAGTCTACAGCCCAATCCAGTTCTCAGCAGGTGGTCTCGTGTAGCTGATTTCATGTCAGCCTTTCCTTTGATTCAAATTCTAGGAGGTCAATATTCTGTGGGACGGGTTCATAATTCCTAAGATAGGAGCAGAATCAGGCCATTCAGCCCATCAAATGCATTCTGCCATTCCATCGTGAGCTGATCCATTCTCCCACCCAGCTCCACTCTCCCCATAACCTATTCTGAAATCTGGGAGCCCTGATCCTGCTCCTAATGATTTCGTTATCCTACTTCATATCTTCTCCTTGCCATCTTAGGTTTATTTCGTGATACAATGAAACAAAGAAATGAAAGATCGTTAAAATCCATGCTTCCTGACAATATTCCATTAGGGCTCCCAAGTTTAAAGAATAAGAATTTCTCTCTGAGGGAGAGATTTCGGTCCAAAATCCCAACTCTCTATTGTCCTTTAATTTTGTTTCTTAATTTTAATTGTAGACATACAGCTCCCTAAGAGGCCCTTCCGGCCCTCGCCGCAAATACACCAATTAACCTGTAAATCCCATATGCGTTTGAAGTGTGGGAGGAAACCGGAGCACCTGGAGGAAATCCACGCAGGTCACGGGGAGAACGTACAAACTTCTTCCAGACAGCACCGGGCTGAAATCCAGGTCACTGGTGCTGTAATAACATCGCCCTCACTGTGCCATCTTGCACGAATGCTGCCTGACCTGTTGAGTTCCTCCAACACTCTGTGTGCTTCTCCAGTTTTGAAGCGCCTGCAGACTTTAACATTTATCTCCAAGATATTGGCTCTGTTCCATTTGATGACAACGTGAGAGGGAAGGAAGATGACTTTGTACTCCAAAGTTAATCAAAAAGAGAAGCATGATATCAAATACAGAATTCAGTGTGAATATAACCATTAGAGGCCTACTAGGAAGCTTATGAATGGTTATTTTTAGAATGAAAACATGATGAGAGCTACAGGAAAACAATATTGGCTTGTGTAAACGCTGCTAGGGTTCACAGGCCAAAATCCTTCTCTTCAGTGGATGGAGATTGGTAGAGCATGGAAGACATTCAAGATTCAAGATTATTTTATTCTCATGTAATAAAACAGAAAATGTGATTTTACATGAGATTTCCTTTAGTCTGCAATGATTCACCATCAGCAAAAATTGCCCAACTCCCCTTACAGCCAGAGAAAGAGAAGCAAAAGAGAGTCCCCCCAGGGTCTTCATCTCCAGCGCTCCCTGTACCCTCCACAGCTACACGGTCTTCAGTCCAAACCATCAGCAATCCGAGCTCCAGCTGCACACCTCTGACAGGATCAGGAAGCTTCCAGTGGCTTCTCGCATCCCGGTTCTGATATTCGGTGCCCCTTCAGCCAGTCTCTGGTGGCCCGCAGCCTGGTGTGAGTCCTTTGACCGCAGTTGTCCACGGGCTGCAGTCTGCATGGGCTTCGCGCCTCAAGTCGCCAACAGCCCATCGCCTGTGTGTTCTTCAGCCTCAGAGCCCTTCACTGGTCCACCGCCGTGGACATCGTCCCATGGGGCATCTCGTCTGCTTCTCCTTCCCAAGCTGTGAGTGGTCTAACTTTATAAAACTGGGTAGAGATGGAGTGCAGACAACAAATTGTGGGAAGGACGTGATTACATGGGAGATCCATCAGGATGTTAGAAGGATGGAGTGTTTCAGTTAGAACATAGAACACTACCACACAGTACTGGCCCTTCAGACCTCAATGTTGTGCCTTAAAAAAAGTACTAAACCCTCCCTACCCCATAACCCTCTATTTTTATTCCATCCATGTGCCTGTCTCGCTTAAATGCCCCTAATGTTTCAGCCTCCACCACCATCCCTGGCAAGATATTCCAGGCACCCACACTTCCCTGCATTAAAAAAACTTATTCCTGATGTCTCCCCTGAACGCCCCTCCCTTTACTTTGCACATATGACTTCAAGGTGTTTTTCCAAGGGGTGTGCCTAGGCCAAGGGTCACAAGCAATAAGACGTTATAAACTGGCACCACGGGTGTGATAGAAAATCTCTGGAATTATGCTAGGTTTTTGAAGGGTATAAAATGTAAAATTTAAACGTGCATTCCTTCTTGTTTCCTGCAGACAGATTTGCATTATAACAGTATAGCGTCATAAAACTGATGCAGGTAGTTCAAAGAAACAGGACATCTGAAGAACATTAGAGAGGGAGCTTGAGTGCACTACAGGACATCTGAAGAAATTACAAGAAAGATTTGGCAAATTAGGATGAAGCGCCCATCAGGTAAAATTGTCCTCATTAATCGATGGGGAAAGGTGCAGATTTCAAATTTTGTTTGACCAAAAGGATATAAAAAATGGGGCTATTCCTTTGGAACTTCATCGGACTTTGAAACGTGTGGACGTGGAGATGCCAGTGAGGGAATGACAGGCTGCAGAAATATGTGCTGAGGGGCCCTCTGAGGCTTGCCGCAGCCAAGAGCAGTCTAGAGCCCTTCTGCTAGTGGGCATTGAGACAGAATTCAAGATGTATCTGAGGCCTCCACTCATGTAAATGGCCAAGGAGCCCTTGAACCTCCTCAGCTAATCCGTCTGGCCCAGTCTACCTCATTTTCACGGAGAGGGGAAGACATTCCTGGACTCTCACTTGACCCCTTGATTCGATTCTTCTCTGAGCATTCCATCAAGATAGAAACTTGCAGATAAGAATCTTCAATGACACTGGGGAGCAGATCACACCTGGGCAATGTTGGGTCTTCATTCTAAAACCCTCTCCCCAGACCTCAAGAATAAAGCAAAGCAACTAAATCTTTCTGATGGCCGATCTTAAGGCTTTGAGCAAGTTGCACACTTGTGAAACTCACTTCAACATTTACTATCAGGGCATTTTTAATATTGCAAGGAAAAGTGGCGGCACTGGGTCTCATGGGACAGAAGGGAGGGTCCCTCCATACAGCCTCTGGTTCACAATACAACCGTGACTAATTCACTGGCTGCAGAACACCGCAGGACATCCAGAGGTCAGGAAGGGCACCGTATAAATGCAAGTTTTATTTTCTTTCTTAATTTGGTCAGGACACAACACAATTTCAAAAATTTATTTTTACTTCAGTCAGAGCTGCTGTAAGGTTGCCATAAAAAACATTCCTGTGGCTGTTACTTAAGTTAATGCCATTGAGGCCAAAATAAATATTCAAGCTAATCTCAAATACTGAGGTATAATGTTCACAGAAGTCCTTAACACACTGGGAAAATTCTAACGTTTGAACTCAATAACCCTGCAACATCATTCAATGCCAAAATGATGACAGCCGGGATCTTGCATTTATTCACTGTTTTTGCTCCATATTAAATTCGATTTTAGAACCCAGCAAACTGATGGTTATACCTCAGCAGATTTGAATGATTTATTCAGCTTCGTAAATTGATCCACATGAAGCTATTTTGCAGTTACTTTCACCACCACAACAGTATTTCACTGCCAAAAAAGCCAATCTGTTAGCAAGTTCAAGTTTTTTGGCATCTGATTGGACAAGTACTCAACAGTCGGTCCTTGGTACAAAACCTGCAGATGTACATACAGGCTAGTGATACCTCTTTGGCTTGGCTTCGCGGACGAAGATTTATGGAGGGGTATGTCCACGTCTGCTGCAGGCTCGTTGGTGACTGACAAGTCCGATGCTGGACAGGCAGGCATGGTTGCAGCGGTTGCAAGGGAAAATTGGTTGGTTGGGGTTGGGTGTTGGGGTTTTCCTCCTGCGCATATATGCATATATTAAAATAAATAAATGTTGTTTAACCCTTTGGACTCCAGCCACTTATAATCTTTCATATTATATACTCCAGACTGGGTCCATGGGTAAATACCAGTATGAACTCTACAAACACGCTGGTGATTGGGTATAAAACTAGCCCTGGAAAACAAGGACATGGAGTATTATGCACTTGTTGGTCATCTCTGAAAACTGTTCAGAGGGTTAATTAATAGTAGAGTCTCAGAGTTCATTCAGTCATTCTGAAGTCTCGCTGCCGTCATGGTAATGTAATGCAGATCAATGGAATTACTTTAGAGTCTAACTATATAATACAAAATGTTTGCATTTTACATACATTATTTTGGGAGCTATTTCTACATCTTCAATAGAAGATTAAAACAAGGACAACATGGCTAGTGTAGTGGTTAGGGCAACACTATTACAGCGCCAGTGACTCGGGTTTGAATCTGGCACCGTCTGTAAGAGTTTGCACGATCTCCCTGGGTCTGCATAGGTTTCCTCTGAGTGCTCTGGTTTCCTCCCACCCTTTGAAAATAACATACTAGGGTTCCCAAGATCGTGTTATATGGCGAGCTCTCCACTGGCCCCCGAGACAGAGGTACACCAAAGAAGAGGTACAAGGACTGCTTAAAGAAATCTCTTGGTGCCTGTCACATTGACCACCGCCAGTGGGCTGATATCGCCTCCAACTGTGCATCTTGGCGCCTCACAGTTCGGTGGGCAGCAACCTCATTTGAGGAAGACCGCAGAGCCCACCTCACTGACAAAAGACAAAGGAGGAAAAACCCAACACCCAACCCCAACCAACCCATTTTCCCTTGCAACCGCTGCAACCGTGCCTGCCTGTCCCGCATCGGACTTGTCAGTCACCAACGAGCCTGCAGCAGACGTGGACATACCCCTACATAAATCTTCGTCCGCGAAGCCAAGCCAAAGAAGAAGAAGAAACTAGGGTTGTATTTGAGCTCATGGGTGGAAGGGCCTGTTACTGTGCTGTACATCTAAATTTTAAATTAAATTAATTAAAATTGAGAACTTCCTTTCCAATTTCTCCGACCTGCCTAATTTCTCAGGGGTATCTTGGGGTAAGATGTAATTCAAGGTAGATAGAACCATGGCACATTCAGTCCTAAGATAGTGAATGGATGAGAGGGGATTGTTTTGTTGGGAAAGTGTTTGAAGAGAGACGAGGCTGGACACAAGGGTTTGCAATCAAATGAAAATTTATTAATATAACAATAAATGAAAGAGCATGGGAATATACACTCACAATTTATAAGGAAGTGTGAGAAAAAAATTGAAGTGGGAATAAAACACACGTGCACAATCAATAAAGAACGCAGGAAAATTTGAGATAGGAAACAAACAGGGGAGAACTTTCAACAGCTTCCATGCCTTTTGCCAATTTTATTCTTCATCTATACTTGCCCTGAACTCCATAACTATTGGTTCAGTCCATGCAAGAGTGGAAGAACAGAGATATACATGAATGATTTGGAAGAGGGGAGAGAGTGCAGTGAATCCAAGTTTGCTGATTACACTAATTTGATAGGAAAATCAAATTGTGCAGAGGATACGGACAGTTCCTCGGAGAGATATAGATAGGTTAAGTGAATGGGCAAGGGTCTGGCAGATGTAGTACAATGTTGGTAAATGTGAGGTTATCAGATTATTATTTAAATGGGTACAGCAGACTATCAAGAAGCCAAATGGAACGTTGGCATTCATTGCTGGAGGGATTGAATTTAGGAGCAGGGGCCGCATCCACAGTATGGCATGCAGTTCTGGTCTCTTAAGGAAGGAAGTACCAGGTTGATTCTAGAGATGATAGGGTTAGCCTATGAGGAGAGCTTGAGTCATCTGGGACTGTACTCACTGGAATTTAGAAGAATAAAAGGGATCTTATGGAATTGTATAAAATTATGAAAGGCATAGATCAGATAGAAAACACCTTGATGAAGGGCTCAAACCCAAAACGCCTGCAAAGTGTTTCACAACGAGTGCAACCGAGTCAAACAAACTGGGACCATTGCCTGAAGAGGGCGCACAAAATCAGTGAACCGGTGCGGACTCGAAAGGCCAACATCGCCTGTTTCTGCTCTGTAAATGGTTATATGGTTATATAGTACAGTTATTAATTCACAGAGGTGATGCAGACATTCGCACACTATAAGAAGGGGTTATATATACCCTCCTGGACCCCTGAACAAGAGAAGGTGGATCTTGTACCACTGTACCCACAGGGGCATATGCATGCTGTCGGACCCCTGATCAGTTGAGAGGGGCAGCTGTACTGTCAGTATTGATCTATATGGGAATTTGAGCTATAGCAATACCATGCCTCAGCTTCAGTGCAATGTTCACCTTTCCAGCCACCCTTCCAACTGACGTCTACAGCAGCGACCTGGCATGGAGCGGTGTCTGGGGCTATCACCACAAGGTCGAGAAAGTGAACGTCCCCTGCGCTGATGCTAAATACAGGGCTCTAGCAAATAAGGACACTCAGTGATTTGAACCAGCCAATGGCAAGGTGTACACTGATCAGTGGCCAGAGCCCAATCTTTACAGGCACTCCACCTGCAAACCAAAACTTTGTCTACAACTTTGTAACTGATGAACTGCAGTTCCTAACTGATAAGTTTTTTTTACCATAAACAGAAGGTGCATCTCATGTTGCTGACCCGAGAACCGAGCTCGTATTGGGGGAGGGGTTAGTCGGGCAATCAGGAAGAGGAATCACAGGGGCAGGCCAATCATACACATGCAAACAGTATTAACGGTGGTTCCACCACAGTAACTTTGAGTGAAACAAAAATACACCACGTACTAACCGGGGATGTGACTTCTGAAAGAGTTTCAGACAGGGAGGCCGCGTGACCACCCGCAATAAGTGGGGGGCCATGTCCCCTCCACATACAACAGGGGCTCTACAACCACTTCATGTAGTGATGTTAAAACTTTCTTATCCAACGAATTACAATGAAACTAATGACAAAGTACTTTCCCACGACTGAGACAGCTGCTTTGAAGGTATTGCTGGTGTGTAGTTTAAGTTCTTTTTATTGTTTGCTCCCACCTTCCGTTTCCCCACCCCAGCCCCCTTACCAGACATCCAGAAAAATACCCCTAAAACCAATCAGCTGCCCATCCCATCCATGTCCATCTTTCTTCCTCCCACCACTCTCCCACCTTCCACCTACAGTCTCCCAACCTCTGTCTGATCTCATGTCACCGTGGACTGTTCAAGTCTCCCGATGCTAAAGTCCCAAGATGTTTCTGGTCCCTTTGATGTTATCAACCCCTTGATTCCTCCTGTTTTTGATCTGCTCACCCACCTCCCCCAGCCCCACTCCAACATGACTTTTAATCCCTCCGTCTGCTACACCACTCCCAAACTGCACCAAGATCCACACAAGCCCAAACCACTGATGCTGTTGGCCAGTTTTCTCATTGTCTAAATAAAAGCACAACGCTGGCTAAACTCAGCTGGTCAAACAGTGTACTTCATATAGCAAAGATAACGATACCTAACCAATGTTTCAGGCTTGAGCCCTTCATCATGGTATGAGTAAAACGTAGGCAGTTGCCCAAGGTTGTTGGTGGGCGGGGTGGGGGGGGGGAGGGGGGGGAAGGTGGGTGAGCAGATCAAAAGCAGGAGGAATCAACGGGTTGATAGCATCAGGGGGCCAGAACATCTCGGCCCTTTTGCCTACATTTTGATCAGACTGATGGTGTTTTTATTATAAATTCCTGAGGCCACGAGAGCTGTGCTACAGTGGCCTTGATGGATTGTAGATTCTGGGGAGCAGCGTGCAGGGCACCAGACAATGGAGAGGCCACCCCTTGTTTGGGAAGGAGAAGCAGAGGAGACGACCCAGTGACCTCAGCAGTGGACAAGTGAGGGGTACTGTGGCTGAAGGCGGAGGGCTGTTGGCGACTCAAGGCAAAGAACTCACACAGGCTGTAGTCACACCAAGCTGCCGACTGCTGGAGAAGCTCAGCAGGTCAAACAGTGACTTATGTAGCAAAGGTAGAAATACGTAACCAACATTTCGGGCTTGAGGTGTAAGAGAAGGCTGCCAGGCATCCGAACAAAAGGGTGGAGGGGAGTGGGGGGGGTGGCAAAGGCAGATGATAGTTGGATGAGAGGAGAGAGGGGCCAGCAGGAATGAGGGGGAGGAGAGATGGCTGGGTGGATAAGGGGGAAAGGGAAGGGAGAACTGGGAAGACAGGAAAGGGGGAGGCGAGCAAGTTTAACAGAAAGCAAAGAAATCAATGTTCAGGCCATTTTGCTGGAGAGTGACCAGATGAAAGATGAGGTGTTGTTCCTCCAATCTGCGGGTGGTCAGGGCAGGATGGTGTGAAAGGCCATGAATGGACATGTGAGTCTGGAAGTGTGACTCAGAAATGAAATGGTTGGCTAATGGGAAGTCGCTGTGGTTGCGGTCTGAGTGAAGGTGCTCAGCGAAGTCATCTCCCAGTCTGCGTCTGGTCTCGCCAATGTAGAGGTCACAAAGGGTGCACCGGATGCAGTAAATGAGTTGTGTGGATACACGAGTGTTGTTTCATTTGAAAGGCCTGTTTGGGGCCCCAGACCGTGGTGAGGAAGGAGGTGTGGATGCAAGGGAAGGTGCTGGGGGGTGGGGGTGGGGGGGAGGGGAGGTTATAGGTGGGGAGGGATGAGTGTGTATGAGGGATTTTTTTACCAACCACGGTGTCTACAGATTTTCATGATTTACAGCGGACTGCTGGAGACGGGCTCAAAACTGCCTGATATCGGAACCAGGATGCCGAGGGTGCTGAAGGCTTCCTAATCATGTTGGAGATATGGACCTGGAGCTCAGGTTGTCGAATGGTTTGGACTGGAGACTGAGTTACTGCAGAGGCTGTGGGAGTTCTGGGGGCGAATCCACCGACACTCAGTGACCCTGGTGGGGACTCTCTTTCTCTGACTGTAAGAGTCATCTAGAAATGCCTGCTGATGGCAAACCTGCCTGCCTTAGGGCAGACCAAAGCAGATTTCATTTAATTTTATCAATTTTATGGCATGACGTAAAGGAATTTTGAAGCTGTAAAATTTGCAACCCAAGGTATATAGAGTTTTGCAAATGAGAGGCATTATCTACTGCCCTCTAGTGGACTGCTGCAGCTCTGCTGTGTGAGTAACATTTCTGCCAACAGGGAACGTCAGTTGTGATCGCCAACCCTCCCCCTGTGCCTGCAGGAGGTGCTTACACCTCACCACGGTCCAGGGCCCCAAACAGGCCTTTCATGTGAAGCAACACTTCACTTGTACATCCAGGGGACTTATCTACTGCATCCCGTGCACCCTTTGTGGCATACTCTACATCAGATAGACCTGCCGCAGACTGGGAAATCGCATTGATGAACGCCTCCTCTCAGTCCACAACCACAGCAACCTCCCAGTAGCCAACCTTTTCAATTCTGGGTCACACTCCTGTGCTCACCTGTCTGTCCATGGCCTTGGGTACTGTCCTACCCTGAGGTAGCATAGATTCACCGCTCTCTGGGAAAGCAGGTCCTCCTTACTTCCATTCTAAATCTACTAAGTTTCCTAGTTCTTATCTCACCGACCTGTGGGAAAAAAAACTCCTACTTCTATCTTATCTATTCCTTTCATAATTTTGAACCTGTCAGTCTCTGCATTAAATACACCCAATTACTTGGCTTCAACCACCTGTGGCAACAAGTTTCACAGATTTACCACCCTCTGACTAAAGAAATTCCTCCGTATCTTAGTTCTAAGCGGACGCCTTTCAATCCTGAAGTTATACCCTCTTGTCCTAGACCCTCACTCAATCGCTGTCAGCAAAAATCAACCTGCTGGACGAACTCAGCGGGTTGAGCAACATTAGCTGGTGTTAGGTCTGCTTTGTTCATGAATGAGTGAGACAAACACCAGGCTGAGTCGAAATCAGGGTTCTTTGTTCTTTATTACCGGATTGTAACACTTGCGACTAACAAAGTTAGCCGGAGAATGCATTCTGCCGTTATCAGCAAAATGGTGATTTTTTATACCCTTGGATACATGCTTAGAACATCATCATATCATTACTTGTCCAATGACTAAAACTGTTGCTATCCTTTCCCTGCTAGCTTCCTGCCTCTCAATCCATCAATGTCTCTCTTATCTTGTAAGTACAAGGATGCATTCTGTTACTCCTTAGTACTGGGTGACTCCTTCTCCGGTCCCATCTCATGATGTTTTACCTAACAGGAGTACAAGGACACCTCCCCTTCTTGTTACTGCCCTGTACAGGGTAACTCCCTACACATTCCCATCTCATGATGTTTTACCTTACACTGGGGCAAAGGTCTTTCATGAGGAAAGGGTTTTAACCCAAAACATCAGCAATTTGTTTTACCACTCCCCCCCCCCACCTCCCCCTCCCCCCGCAATGCTCACCCATTGACAGTATTTTTGCTCCAAATTCCAGCATCTGCCACCTCCAATTTAATCCTGATGGTACATCTCCCCTGAGAAATAAATGAAGTAATGAAAGGAGTGCAATTTTATTTTATTCATAAGGAAGTGAATAATGAAATGTGATAAATAAATTGAAGACAACTACACTTTCCAAATGCCACCATCATTCTCTGGATTTTACACTGGAAATATTCTGCCAAGGAAGCCATTTACACATTGAAAATGTCTGGACAGTTTTATCTGAGGAACAGAGGGCAATCTTTGCCACATATGATTTAGAAACAATTGTTGTTACCATATGCAGGTAGTCCCTGACTTACAACCGTGTTCTGTTCAAACGTAAATGGGCGTAAATCGGAAATATGTTAGCATGATATGTAGAAGTCATTACCTTGATACTATAGTGGTCTTCATTCTTGCTGAAACTTTCACTGCTTCCCGTATTTATTCTTTGACCTTTAAAATTGTGGAGACCGTCTTCTTTGGAGAGCTTATTGCACTTACCGAATGGCAATTGAGAGAAAGTCACTCTCATACGCACATGCAGATGTTGTGGTTTTCAAACTTCAGTCGTATGTATGGATGGTGGTAAGTTGCTTAGGTCATAAGTCAAGGACTACCTGTACGTATACATGTAATAGTCGAGTTTTTTGGACCAATTTTTTGGGTCAAATTTGGACTTTTACATGGGTCATACATTTGATATTGGTAAATTTGCACCATTCAAGGCATCAGGAGCTCAGATGGCCAGGAGCCGGTGGTAAGTTCGCGGTTGGGGCATCAGAAGCTCAGATAGGTGGGCAGCCAGGGCCTTAGGAGAGAGCCTGTGGCTGGGGTGTCGGGGGTTCAGATGGGCAGGCAGCTGGGGTGATGGTCCATGGTTCACAGTTGGGGGCTCCAATGGGCAGGGAGGGGGTCTGCCATCAAGAGCTCTAGTGGCAGGGGCCTGGCAAGATGGCGTAGAGTCTAGACGTGTAATCTCGACCTCTCTGGCCAGACTTTTAAGTACCCATTTTTTAACTCTTTGTTTTCAAGTTTAAACTTTTTAAATTTTAGTTTAAAGTATCAAGGAATTATTATGGCCACTAATGGTAAAAAGATTAAATCTCAAGTGCAGAGAAGTTACATTTTCGAAGTGCTGAAGATTTGGGGCCTAGACGACCTGATACAGCCCCAGGCTTAATCTCTTCAGTGTCTAAACCTCAAAGACTGCCTGTGGGAGCTGGAAAAAAAATGTCTGTTACTCACCAAGTGAAGGATGGCTCTGGAAATACCCGTTCTCTGAAAGAAGGTGCGTGTTTCCAAGAAGTGGACCCCGATTTGGAAAGCTTTTCGATTTCAATGGAGGGAGCACGCAGGAAGACGACTCCATTGTTGGAAATGCATCAGGAAGCACTTCAATCTGAAGAAATCGCTTACTTTCGTGATTTCATGAAAAAACAAGATGCGTGGGGAGACCAGTGGCGATCCCCTGAAGAAGTCGGGGTGCCGCCGCTGGGAGTCCAGACCTGGAGTAAAACTTTTTAAATGCCTTCTGCTGAGTTGCAGCAGGAGCTGCAGTTACCTTGTTCTGCCACTACGTCAGAGGGAGCAGGGCTGAGCTTTTCTGATCTACCGTATATGCAATTAAATGCAGTTATTCAACCTCTAATGACACCGTGAGTAAGAAAGGGCTTTGGCAAATACAAGAGCGCTTCGGATGCCCCCAAAAGTTCCTCAACATGGTTATCCAACTGCACGAAAACAATCAAGGTCGGGTCAGATACAACAATGAGCTCTCTGAACCCTTCTCCATTAACAATGGCGTGAAGCAAGGCTGCGTTCTCGCACCAACCCTCTTTTCAATCTTCTTCAGCATGATGCTGAAACAAGCCATGAAAGACCTCAACAATGAAGACGCTGTTTACATCCGGTACCGCACAGATGGCAGTCTCTTCAATCCGAGGCGCCTGCAAGCTCACTCCAAGACACAAGAGCAACTCGTCCGTGAACTATTCTTTGCAAACGATGCTGCTTTAGTTGCCCATTCAGAGCCAGTTCTTCAGCGCTTGATGTCCTGTTTTGCGGGAACTGCCAAAATGTTTGGCCTGGAAGTCAGCCTGAAGAAAATTGAGGTCCTCCATCAGCCAGCTCCCCACCATGACTACCAGCCCCCCCACATCTCCATCGGGCACACAAAACTCAAAACGGTCAACCAGTTTACCTATGTCGGCTGCACCATTTCATCAGATGCAAGGATCGACAATGAGATAGACAACAGACTCGCCAAGGCAAATAGCGCCTTTGGAAGACTACACAAAAAAGTCTGGAAAAACAACCAACTGAAAAGCCTCACAAAGATTAGTTTATACAGAGCCGTTGTCATACCCACACTCCTGATCGGCTCCGAATCATGGGTCCTCTACTGGCATCACCTACGGCTCCTATAACGCTTCCACCAGCATTGACTCCGCTCCATCCTCAACATTTATTGGAGTGACTTCATCACCAACATCGAAGTACTCGAGATGGCAGAGGCCGACAGCATCAAATCCATGCTGCTGAAGATCCAACTGCACTGGGTAGGTCACATCTCCAGAATGGAGGACCATCGCCTTCCCAAGATCATGTTATATGGCGAGCTCTCCACTGGCCACCGAGACAGAGGTGCATCAAAGAAGAGGTACAAGGACTGTCTAAAGAAATCTCTTGGTGCTTGCCACATTGACCACCGCCAGTGAGCTGATATCGCCTCAAACCATGCACCTTGGCGCTTCACAGTTCGGCGGGCAGCAACTTCCTTTGAAGAAGACCGCAGAGCCCACCTCACTGACAAAAGACAAAGGAGGAAAAACCCAACACCCAACCCCAACCAACCAATTTTTCCTTGCAACCGCTGCAACCGTGTCTGCTTGTCCCTCATCGGACTTGTCAGCCACAAACGAGACTGCAGCTGACATGGACATTACCCCTCCATAAATCTTCGTCCGCGAAGCCAAGCCAAAGAAGAATGAATGTGATGGTTCAAATGAATACTAGTATAAGTTCAGAATTGAATACAGTTAAAGCACGTGTGGATGCATCTTATGAAGAATTAAAAAATATCAGACTGCTTTTTTGGACTGTAAACAAGTGGCTTCTAACACAGAAAAATTGTTGAAGGATGAAAAATCAGTCATAGAATTGGGAGAACGCAAAAAGGAGCTAGAGAGGAAAATAAACTACTTGGAGAATCAAAGTAGAAGGAATAATGTGAAAATTGTTAGTTTGCCAAAAGGCATAGAAGGACAAGATCCTCTTCATTTCTTTACAGACTGGATTCCGCAAGTATTAGGGCAAGAATTTTTTTCTAGGGTATTGGTACTGGAAAGAGCCCATAGAGCTTTAAGAAGAACACCCTCAAAAACCAGACTGGACGAGATTAGAATTAGATAAAATAGGGGAAAAGATACCTGAACACATATTATATAAATGGGACGAAAAATTGGTACAACATAGAACTTCTCCAGCATTACACCATCTCCTCAATATATGGAAGAAGATTCATGTAGAAAGAAATAAAACAAATTATCAATTACCAAAACTAATATTGACGCAAAATAAGCTACTCCCTTTTACAATAGACAACCTTTCCTTTAGAAAATGGGAAAAAAAAGGGATTAAAAGAATAGAAAATTGTTTTTCAGGAAGTAGATTCTTATCCTTTGAACAAATGAGAGATAAGTACAATATAACTGGAGATACAGCGCTGGCATATTACCAACTGAGATCCTACTTGAAAGATAAATTAGGAAGCAATTTGAGTTTACCAGAGGGAAGTAACCTTGAATATGTGATTACAGATACAATGTTAATCAAAAGATTTATAACAAATATGTATATTAAACTGCAAGAAAAGGAGAATGAGGAAACAAATGGTAAAACTAAACAAAAATGGGAACAAGATTTAAATATAAAGATAAAAAAGGAAACATGGGAGAAATTATGTTCTGGAACGATGAGAAATACAATAAATACGAGGCTGCGTATGATACAATATAATTGGTTACACAGACTATACATTACACCGCAAAAGTTAAATAAATGGGACCCAACAGTATCTGATAGATGTTTTCGATGTAAAAAAGAAAGGGGAACAACAATTCATGCAATCTGGACATGTGAGAGAGTAGAAAAATTTGGGGATGATCTCAATCAGATATTAAATAAAATAACAGAAAACAATATACCAAAGAATCCAGAGATCTTTCTCCTAAGTAACATAAAAAATAAAGAATTTGGAATTGACTTGGAAGATGCACAAAAAAGATTTGTTAAGATAGCCCTAGCCGTAGCAAAAAAATGTATTATGTCAACCTGGAAATTGGAAGATAATTTGAAAATACAATAATGGTATATAGAAATGAATAAATGTATTCCATTAGAAAAAATAACATATAGTTTAAGAAATAATATTGAAATATTCGAACAAGTATGGGAGCCTTACATTAAATACAATAGCGAAAACCTACCGGGAACAAACATTACCTAAGTTGATGGAAGGAGAAGAAAAGAAAAGAATGGACTCAGTAGAATTTCTGGTGTATTTTTGTTGAATGACAACATTGTCTGACTGGCTTAATGCAACCTAGATTGTATACCTAAAATGGATGAGAGGGGGGGGGTGGGGGGTGGCTTGGGAGGAGGGAGGGGTGGGGAGAAAAAGTCACTGTATATGTGTGAAAAAGAAAAAGTGTATATCATGGCTAACATGATTTATGGTGTGAAAAATAAAAAATTTAAAAAAAAAAAGAAGAACACCCTCAGCTGGTCAACCACCGAGATCGGTAATAATTTGATGTTTGACTTACTTGGATAGAGAAGCAATACTTCGACTAGCAGTGCAAAATGCGGGACAATGACAAACTCCGTTATTGATTCAGAATAGCAGAGATTTTTAAAATCCTGATTTGAGTCAAGAGGTCATTGAATGTCAACGTCGATTTAATCCAGTTAAAGAAGTTTTGTGGCATAAAAGTTATAAGTCTACTTTTTGCTACCCTGCAGTGTTGGTGTTTTATGGAGACTATCAATTTCAGTTTTTTGAGAATGATCATGAAGCAATGATTTTTACTGATTCATTACCAGATTGAAGAGGACAAAGACGTAGTCCACCATTATCTCCTAAAGAAAAATCTGGTTGTTCTGGAAACGGAAGAAATGGCAGAAATGGGAAAAATGGGAATGGAAAGAGTCCAACTTCTTCTGAAATGGGATCTTTGAGATTGGAATCTTTTGGATGAAAAGAAGAATTTTCTTTTACTTACTCTCTTTTTTTGTTATTATGATATTTTGATGTTATTCATTGTTTGTCTGGGGAGGGAGACATTTGCTCTAAGTTCTTTACTAGTCATCAGCCACTGGTGGATGACCCACACCCAATTTTTGCTTAGGGGATTACTACCTTTGGGTAGTTTTTTTTGGGGTGGGTTTCTTTTTTTTCTTTATTATTTTTTATTTTCATTTTAGCTAATTTTTAATTTGTGATTTTTTTCCTGTTGGAGGGCCTATATACGTTGATTTGAGTTTTCATATAAAGATATTATTGGTATTTAGTAATAATAGTAAATATGTCAAAGTTGAGGTTTGCTACTTTTAATGTTCGAGGATTAAACAGTCCAATTAAGCATAAGTGAGTCTTGACGTATATTAAGAAAATGAAAATTGATATTGCTTTTTTACAAGAAACACATTTGAATGTGAAGGAAAGTATGAAATTAAAGAGGGACTGGGTTGGGCATGTATATTCTTCTTCATTTAATTCCAGGGCTAAAGGTGTAGCAATTTTGATACATAAAAATTTATCTTTTGAGTTACAATCAATGGAAGAAAAGGCAGGATGTATTCTTAAATTGAATTGTAAGATTTTTAGTGAATTCTGGACTTTACTTAATATTTATGCCCCAAATGTAGATGATGAAATATTTATTTCAGATACATTTTTATGTTTTATTCAGGCTAATGATAATATTCTAGTTGGTGGTGATTTTAATTGTGTTTTGGAACCTTTATTAGATAAATCTCCAAAGAAAGTTAAGAAATCCAAGATGGCAGTTCAGGTTCAAACGTTGATGAAAGATCTTAATTTAGTAGATATTTGGAGACGTCTTAATCCGACAGAGAAAGATTTCTCCTTTTATTCATCTAGACGTGAATCGTTTTCAAGGATTGACTTCTTTTTAGCATCGGCACATTTACAAGGGAAAATACAACAAGCAGAATATAAAAGTAGGGTGATTTCAGATCACTCTTTGTTATATTTTACATATGCAACTTCTGAGAAAATTCAAGTGGCTTATCGTTGAACGTATAATACAATGTTGTTAAAAAATATGGAATTTATTGATTTTTTGAAAAAACAAATTAATTTTTTTAAAGAAAATTCTAATTCTGTTCAAAGTAAGTTTGTATTATGGGATGCTTTGAAAGCCTATTTGAGAGGACAAATAATTAGTTATACTTCTAAAATAAAAAAGAATCGATTAAATCAGAGTCTTGTATTAGAGAAACAGATTGATGAGTTAGAAAAGGAATTTCAGAAAGATGCTGCAGAAGATCAGAAAATAGAATTATCTAGGTTGAAATTGGAATATAATACTGCAATCTTATCAATTTGAATGTTTGATTAATAGGACTAAACGACGGTATTATGAATGGGGAGAGAAAGCACATAAGGTACTGGCATGGCAATTAAAGAAAGAACAGATTTCGAGGACTATTAATGCTGTTAGACGGAATTCTCTTATTACTTATAAACCTCGTGAGATTAATGATGAATTTTATGAATTAATGATGAACTTTTTTATAAAAAGTTATATACATCTGAAGGAAAACAAGAAACTGTATCGATTGATCTTTTTTTATCACAGTTGAATTAACCGATATTAGAGGATGCAGATATACAGGAGTTAGAAGAATCATTTACTGATGCGGAAATTAAAATGGCTTTGCTGGAAATGCCAAATGGTAAATCGCCTGGTGATGATGGATTTTCGGTTGAATTTTATAAAAAAAATTATGATGATTTATCTAAAGTGTTTGTGGATATATTACATCAAGTTGGAGAACATTATGAATTACCTGAGTCATGTTCTAGTGCTTTAATTACAGTAATTCCAAAAAAAATATGGAGATCCTTTGAAAGTATCTTCATATAGACCAATTTCGTTGTTTAATGTAGATTAAAAAATATTAGCTAAAATATTAGCGAATAGATTAGCTAAATTTTTACCTAAGTTGATTCATATGGATCAAACAGGTTTTATAAGGAATCTATATCCTTCAGATAACATTTTGCGTGTGATTAGTTTGATTAATAGATTTCGACAATGTCCAGATCACCCGATGGTGATATCTCTAGATGCAGAAAAAGCATTTGATAGATTTCAATGGAATTTTTTGTTTAAAGTTTTGGAGAAATTTAAGTTTGGTCATTTTTTTATTGGTTGGATTAGGGCTCTATATAGTAAACTGGTACTAGAGTATTGACGAATGGTTTGATTTCCGAATCCTTTAAGTTAACTCGATCAACTCATCAAGGTTGTCCTTTATCACCAGTTTTGTTTGCGTTAGTGATTGAACCTTTAGCACAGCTGATAAGACAAAATACACAGATACAAGGTATGAAAGTTTTAGATGAGGAGTATAAAATTAATTTATTTGCTGATGATGTATTGGTGTATTTAATAAACCCAGCTCAGTCACTTTTGCATTTGAAGGAGTGTTTAATACAATATGGATGTCTTTCTGGATATAAAGTTAATTGGGAAAAAAGTGAAATATTACTGGTAAGTGAAGGAGATTATTCAGTTTATAAGAATATTATTAATTTGAAATGGACTGATCAAATTAAATATTTGGGTATAATTTTGAATGTTAATTATCAATCTTTATATAAATTAAATTATGTTCCGTTAATGAAAAAAAATTAAAACTGATTTGATCAAATGGAAAGATTTACCTATTAATTTAATGGGTAGGATAAATACAATTAAGATTAATATATTTCCGCATATACAATATTTGTTTCAATCAATTCCATATTTACTTGACAATTTTTTTTCGAGACTTGAATAAAATGGTTAGGGAGTTTTTATGGAGAGGTAAATTTTCGGGTGTAGCTTTGAATAAATTAACTTGGAAATATGAGTTAGGGGGATTACGTTTACCACATTTTCAAAATTATTATGAAGCAGCCCAACTTAAATTTATTAGTTCATTGATGGATTTGGTACGGCCTCCTAGTTGGGCTAAAATTGAGATGGCAAGTATTTCTGAATTTGAAATACATCAATTTTTCTTTAGCTGGAATATAAATTTGTTGCAACAATATAATGTGCCTATACTAAAACATTTAATGAAGTTATGGATAAGGAAAAATAAAATGACAGGCTCTAGGGGTAAATTATCAGCTTTGACTCTGTTGTATAATAATCAACTTATTTCTTTTTCAATACATAATTGAAGTTTATTGCATTGGAGATTTAAAGGTGTGAAAAATTTGGGAGATTGTTTTAAAGAGGGTAAATTTTTATCTTTTAATCAGATGAGGGAAAGTTTTGATATTGATAAGAACTCTTCGTTTCTTTATTATCAAATTCGATCTTTGGTAAAATGTATGTTTGGTCGAGATATGATTTTACCTGAAATGACTAAATTTGAGACTTTTCTTATGAAGGTACCAGAGAAGGGTTATATTTCATTTATGTATCAAATATTACAGGATGGTATGGATAAAAAGGGTTGGGATAGATCTAAAAGTAAATGGGAAGCGGATACTGGTTTTATTTTTCCCGAAAATGATTGGTTAGATATCTGTTATGATAGTGTAACTAGATTGATAAATGCACATTATGCAATGATTAACTACAATTTTTTACATCAATTATACTTAACACCTGAAAATTTTAAAAAGTATGGTTTTCATGAATCAGATTTGTATTTTAGATGTGATGATACGGTTGGAACTTTTTTTCATGCCATTTGGTCATGTATGAATCTTTTTGGAAGAAAATTCAATCGTTTTTAGAATATCTGTACAAGATTAAAATAGTTTTAGATCCAACAGTATTTTTATTGGGTAGTTTGCAACCTCTGAAAGGCTTGGGATTAGATAAGTTTCAGCTTGCTTTTGTATATTTAGCTTTATCCGTAGCAAAAAAATGTATTGCTAGTACGTGGAAAGATACAAATATGATTGATATTAATAGATGGCATAATTAGATGAAATATTGTTTAATAATGGAAAAAATCATGTATGTTTTGCATGATAATTATATTTTTTTATTAATAAGTGGTTGTTATATTCAGAATATTTACATTTCAATTTACATTGATTAGATCTTAATATGTATATTTAATTTTTCTTTAATATTTTTTCTTTTTTTTCTTTCTTTATGGCTCTCAGGAGAGTTGGCTGAAAGGGGGGGAGTTCTTTTCTCTTTATTTTTTTTCTATATATATAAAAAATAATGTTCATGTTTATGGTTAATTGTTGTATATGTCATATATTATTTGTTTTTTGAAGAAATAAATAAAGTTTTTAAAAAAAGAGCTCTGGTGGCTGGGTGGCCAGGCCATTGGGAGCTCGGATGGGCAGGTGGCCGAGGCAAGAGTTCGTTATTGAGCCATCGGGAGATCGGATGAGCGGGCAGCTGAGGAAAGAATCCATGGTCGAGGCATGAGGACTCAGATGGGTTGGTGTTTAGGGCATTGAGAGCTCGGATGGGTGGCCGGTCGGAGCCAAAAATGGGGGGGTGGGGGGGGGGGTCACCATTTACATGGGTCATATGGAAAACGTGATTTTTGGGCAAAAAGCTGGGGGGGGTGGGGGGTTGACTATTACACAGGATCGATGATGACATGAGTATATACAGTAAGCTGCTAGGAATGACCAAAATTCTGGGCCATTTATCTCGAGACATTGAACTCCATAGCAGCTGGCCAATTTATTATCTAAAACTGCAATTTTAAAATAAGTCAGCTTCAGTACTGGACTGGAGTCTGTGCAGTTGCAGAGGTTGCAGGAGCAGTGGAGGCAAATCCATGGACATGCAGTGACTCTCATTTCTGACTGTAAGGGGTGCCGGGAAATGCTAATGGAAAACCTTTGTCTGCTGTAAGGCAGACAAAAGGCTGTTTTGAGTAATATTACATTTCTGTTTTATTACATGGCAAAAAATAGTATCTGAACTGATCTTCAGTAATGGTAATAATAAATGTGATCGGGTCAGGGAAGCATCCAAGGAAAGCAATAGACAGGTGACATTTCGAGCCAAGATGTCTTCATCAGAGAGATGTATGGTATATGTTTCATCCATGTCTTTAAGAAAATCTGCCATGCTAACCCAATCTGACCTCTGAGTGACTCCAGATCTACCAACGTGGTTGAATCTTAACTCCCTCCTCAGTTCCGAGACAATGCAAAGACAGAAACAGGGGTCAGACAGCATCTGTGGAGGCGCATATGTGATCTGTGATATCATACAAATATACGCCAGTGTTACATGTGGATTGTGGAGGAACATGTGGCCTCCCTCCCTCATTTATAGGATTCAGTGTCACTGGCCAGATGGCCAGCTAAGAACAATATAAACATTGACACATGCCACATTTCTTTCTCTCTGCCTTGTGGTCCAAGCCCTGGAGATCACTCCATGCCTGGGTGTGTTTGGAAGTCCCTGTCTATGAGTGTGTACTCGTGCATGAGTGTGTAGAAGATAGGGGGCCACTAGTATCAGAGTCTAACCTGGGTCCGATTGTTTAGTAGTAATTAAATATTATTTGGCCTCTTCCCCTGTTTGACTCCTGTGTCCAGACTCACCTCTCTGAGAACCCACTGAACCTGATACTTTCCAAACACAACAGCTGGTTTCACAAAATAGTTTTTTTTTCTTAAGTTCCAATCTAAACTATTTGTATATTTCCAAATGCAAATTTGCTATTTTGCATTATGATCAGACAGTCTTTTGGAAAATTGGCATAGGAGATTGCAGGAAGAGAAACCGGGGTTGGAGGACTTCAGTGAGTGGTGCAGTAGTCATAGAGCACAGGTGACCAGACCAGTCCTGACTCCAGAGTGCCAACCTGAAACCTTGACTTTCTCTTTCCCTCCACAGATGCTGCCTGACCTGGTGAGTTCCTCCAGCAATTTGTTTTGGGTTTTTAAAAAAATTTTTTGCAGCCTTTTAGAAAATGTTGAAAGAATATTCCTTGATATATTCTAGATGGATAATTTGGTGGAATTAAGGCAAGGCAGCAGAAACTTGGTTTATCATTGAAAGGCATTGGACTTTATTTTCCTCCGTGAATCTTTATTTGTGAATCTCATGGTAAGAGTTTATTGTCATTCACAATGTATCAATGCATTGAAATTCTCCTCGTTTGTTGCAGCTACACAGGTACATTGTTCATTAATAAGTAAAATTTTAATTACTGTAGGAGAGTTAAAAAAATAATAAATATAAAAAGGCAGATAAATATTCCCAGTTGCATTCATGCATAAACATGTTAAGACAAGGCCAGCCTTCACTGCCCATGAGAAGATGATGGTGTCGCTCTTTCTCAGAGTGCTAAATCATTCTGGAGACAGTTCTCCGTGCCTTTGGCTGGAAAGTTCCAGGATTTTGATCAAGGTACAATGAAGTATCGTAAACAAGAAAATCTGCAGATTCTGGGGTTTTATTCAATACATAAAAGTGCTGGAGAAACTCAGTCAAGTCTCGCAGCATCTGCAGGAAGTAAAGGACAGTCAACGTTTCAGGCCTGAGCCCTTTGTCAGGAATGTGGAGGAACAGGCAGACACCCGAATTAAAAGGCTCCTGTATAAAGGTGATTGTTCCACAGCCCCCTCATCAGTGCAGGACAGTTGAACAGTATGGATGTGCCATTGTTCTTAAGAGAATAAAAGCCTATTGTCTTTTGAGTAATTGATGGTGCATCAGAGAGGATATAGGTGAGAGGGAAGAAGAGACTGAAAACTATGGGGGAAAGAGGGCAGAGGGGTAAGAAGGGTAGAAGGAAGGTGTGGATCTGGAGTAAAAGTGACAGGAAGGGAGGGAAGGTCAATATTTTCTCCAACCAGATGCCATCAATTTCAATGTCTTCAACTTCCGATAACCCTCCCCCTCTTCCCTTCAGCCCATCTCATCCATACTGACCATGATACCTACTTAAGCTACCTAAACATTTGCCTGCATTTTCCATCCATACACCTATTAAACAAGAAAGTCTGCAGACACTGTGATTGTAGTTTACACAAAAATGAAGGTCAGTAAGTCGCACAGCATCCTTTATGTAGCAAAGATAAAGGCCCATAACCAACATTTCGGGCCTGAGCTCTTCATCAAGGTGTGAACAAAACATAGGCAGGCACCTGAATAAAATGATGGTGGGGGAGAGGCAGAGGGAGGAGCATAGGCCCGCAGGAAAGCTGTAATAGATGGATAATGGAGGGAGGAGATGGCTCAGTGAATGGAGAGGGAAGAGGGTGGAGAGTTGGAGGCAAGGAGTCAGAGGGAAAGAGAAGAGGGATTGTTTATCAGAAACTAGAGAAGCCCATTTTAATGCCATTCGGTTGGAGAATGCCCATACGGAATATTAGGTGATGCTCCTCCAATTTACGGGCGGTCTAGGTTTGGCTGTGCATGAGGCTATGGACAGAGATGTCGGCATGGGAGTGGGATGCAGAATTGAAATGGAGGAGTGGCTACTGGGAGAATCCCGCCATTGCTGCAGACAGAGCGAAAGTAATTCATACAGTCATACATCTGTTCAAATGTCTTCTAAACATTGATATAGTAACTGCTTCTATCACTTCCTCTGGCACCCTGTCCTACATACGCATTGCCCTCTGTGTGAAAACCCTACCCCTCAGATCCCCAGATCAAACTATTCAGCTTGAAAATATCATCTTCTTCTCAGCTACAATTTTCCATCCATCCTCACCAGCAGATCGAGTTATACAGCAACATTTGTATAATCTAACCGAGCGTTTAATAAAATGCCTTAATTTATGAGAGTCATAACTGAACACTCAATGGATCAGGGGGTGAAACATGAAAGAAATACAACCAGAAGAAGGGCTCAAGCCTGAAAGAACTGAGTTTTTTTCATTTTGTAAGTGTACCAGACCCCAACTGCACCACCGAGTCAGGCCCAAAGCTTCGGTCATATGGTCACGGTCACGCACTTACCTGAGTCGGGAGTGATGCCTGTCGCCTCAGCAACACGTGGCAGTAATTGTGCGAATGCGTGGGCGTGTTTAGCGAGAGCATACGGGTGATGGATCTTGGACGCAGGAAGAGGAGAGTGAGAGCGTCAGGATCACCTGTGTGGTATGAGCCATTGAGAAGGTCAGAGGGGTTTGGATGGGTGGTGTTTGGGGAGTTGAAGAATGCAGTGTGGCGTCTGAAGAGAATCAAGTGCTGAAAGAAGCGAGTGAGTGTACTCTTTATTTTTTTGTAAACGGGGTAAATTAGTAAATTAGAGGTGGTAAATTAGTACCTCCTCTGGATGCTACGAGACCTTCTGAGTTCCTCCTGCATTTCTGTGTTTTAACACAGTGGATCAGAACATGTAGTTCATAGTTTTGTTGCAATTACATACGATAATCAGCAGAAAGCTGTCCACAGGTAGGCTTCCTTAAACCCTGCTCTGTGAAGCTAACCTTTTCGTTTTCCAACATTGAATCCAGGCAACCAGAGTAGCAGCTGGAACTTATTTTGGGTTTTAATTCTCACTTCAGTTGTTCCCAGGATGTGTAATGTCCTGGTCGATGCTATTTTCAAATGAATTCAAGCTGTGCATATATTTTCACTGGGTTTACAACAAAAATATGAAGTTAGAAATAATGCATCTGAGATATGTGCAACGGGAGTGGTTTAATCTGCCACCAGGACACATCAGGGTGGCTCAGTAGTGCAGCCGGTTGACCCACAGCCTCGCAGAGCCAGTCACAATACTGATCTCAGGTGCTGACCGTGTGGAGTTTGTATGTCCCCCCCCCCCCATGACGGAGTGCTCCAATTACTCCCCACATCCCCAAAACGTGAGTTGGCCACTGTAAATTGTCCTTTCTGTGGTAGAATCAGAGAAAAGCATGGGAAGAATAAAAAAAGGGTGATATTTGGATTAGCATAGCAAGTGGTTGGCAGTTAAATTGATTATATTTTTTACAACATGGTAGAAGGATCTTCTGATCAATGAAACCTGTGCCATCCAATTATATCAAATTAACCTGCCAACCCCGTACGTTTTGGAGGGTGGAAGGAAATCAGAGCACCCGAGGAAAAAACCGTGCAGGTCAAGTTTATTATTATCCGACTGTACATATACAACCCAATGGAACGGTGTTTCTCTGGACCACAGTACATACACAGTACACAGTACATAATAATTGCAAATATCAAATTTGCATGTATCAAATTTTCAGATTTATTGGTAGAGTACATACATGACATCACATATAACCCTCAGTCTCTTTCCTGTAGAATTATCACTTATTGGCAGTTCAAAAAAAAACTGACTCAAAGTACTCATGTAAATAAAGAAATGTAAACGAGTAAATGTACAATACACTGAGAAAGAGAAAAAAATTAATCAAGTGCACAAGTAAGAGTCCTTAACTAAGTCCCTGAATGAGTTTGTTATTGAGGAGTCTGATGGTGGAGGGGTAGCAGCTGTTCCTGAACCTGGTGGCGTGAGTCTTGTGGCACCGACACCTCTTTCATGATGGTAGCAGCGAGAACAGAGTGTGAGCTGGGTGTTGTAGATCTTTGATGGTCCCTTTTGGTTTCTGACGGCAGCGATCCCCGTAGATGTTCTCGATGGTGGGGAGGGTTTTGCCCGTGATGTCCTGGGCTCTGTCCATTCCCTTTTACAGTGCTTTACACTCAGGATCATTGGTGACCCCGTACCAGACCGTGATGCAGCTGGTCAGCACATTTTCTACCACACATCTGTAGACATTTTTTTTAAATTTATTAATCATAATCGTACAATAAAAGTACAAAAAAATACATGATATTTACCCCATACAACCCACCCACCCCTCCCAACCCCCCTCTAAACTACCCCAAAGGAAAGAGAGATCAAATATCATAACACCCTTCAATTATTTGCCATGGTTTGGGACGACACCATCAGTGTGTGGGAAAAAAATATTAATGATTCAACCGCATATATCCCATATACAGGCTCCAAGTTTTAACACAAAAGGAATAATTATTACATAAATTATAATGTTATCTTTTCCAACAGAATACAAGATCTCATTTCTAAATGCCATCGTTGAATACTCAAATTAGCCTCATTCTTCCAAGTAATTGCCAGACATTTTCTAGCCGCAGCTAGGCTCAGTCTCAAAAAAGCTTTTTGAAATTTATCTAATTTTAGCTCCAAACTTAATTTCTTAATATAACCCATTAAAAATACCATAGGATCAAATGAAATTTTAAATTTGAAAATAACTTCTAAAAATTCCCTAACTTTATTCCAAAAAGATTTAACCGTCTCACTTAACCAAGTAGAATGTAAAAAAGAACCAACTTCCTTACGACATCTAAAACTTAAATCAGAAAAAATAAATTGATATTTCCTTAATTTCTCCGGAGTTAAATATAATGAACCAGTCGATACCTTACATTTACAATTTTAGTCATATATTCATCCAATCGTCCTGAGAAATAGATACAGCCAAATCTTTTTCCCACTTTAATCTAGATTTATCTGTAGAACTTTCTGATGTCATACCAAACCTCCAGAAACTCCTGAGGAAGTAGAGGCACTGACAAGCTTTCTTCATGACGCCATTTGTGTGTTGGGTCCAGGAAAGATTCTTCGAGATGGTGACTCCCAAGAACTTAAATTTGCTCACCCTCTCTACCTCTGTTCCTCAATGATCACTAAATCATACACCTCTGGTTTTCCCTTCCTGAAGTCAACAATCAGCTCCTTGGCTTTGGTAACATTGAGTGCAAGGTTGTTGTTGGTGCACCATTCAGCCCAGTTTTCAATCTCCCTCCTATATGCTCTTCTCCCCTTTTTATACATCCCGCTACCGTGGTATCATCTGCAGATTTGTAGATGATGTTGTTGTGGTACCGAGCCATGCATTTGTAGGTGTAAAGTGAGTAGAGCAGGAGGCTAAGAACACAGCCTTCTGGTGCTCCATACTGAAGGAGATTGTTGAGGAGATGTTCTTACCAATCCTCGCTGATTGTAGTCTGGGGAGAACATACAAACTCTGTGGAGACAGCGCCAGATTCGAACCCGTGTCACTAGCCTGGTAATACTGTTACACTAAAATGTAAAATACAATTTTACTTTACCTTGTTTTGTTCAAGTTTCAATCAAAACTTTATCAACTGCAAATTTCCCTGAAACACATCAGGAGAAAGAGCAATCATTTTCAGAAACGTGGGGTTATTGAGGTTAACCTTTTCACACATTTTTAAATGGTTCACACAATCTGGTAGATACTGATTTCTGTTGCATTTGATGTGTTATTATTAAATATAGAAAGGCATCTCCACCATTTTCAACACAAAGAGGGAGAAATAGGTAAATTAAATATTACTAGGCCAGCAGGACTGATGTGTTACAGTCTTAATTGTGTCCTTTTGCAGGTGAATTACAAAATGTTTAGAGAATTTAATAGAAATTCAGAACCACGTACAAGTTCACTTTGTAATGGCACCTGCATTAGAAAGTGGTCTGTTTGTTATTATGTGAATTTGACCTTTTTTTTTTCTCCTCTCTTTTTCTGCTGTGGTATCCTTGGAAAGGAGGTGGAGCATTCCTTCCAGGCCAACACATTTAGCGTAGCGATGAGCGCGACACAGTTGCAGTGCCAGTGACCCAGGTTTGAGTCCAGCTCTGTCTGTAAAGTGTTTGTACATTCTCCCTGTGTCTGCGTGGCTTTGAGATGCTTTAATATCGCTAAAAAATTTTATTTCCAGCACAGAGGTTGATTCTAGCCATCTAAACCCATACCGCCCAATTACACCCAAATTAACCTACAAGATTCCATACGTCTTGGAGAGTGGGAGGAGACCAGAGCATCCAGGGAAAACCCGTGCAGTCACGGGGAGATTCAATAGGATGATTCCAGGAAAGAAAGGGTGATCAGATGAGGAGGGTTTGATAGCTCTTGGCTTGTATTCATTGGAATTTAGGAGAATACACTACAACTGTTTTGATATATTTTAGTGCTTTTTTTTTGCTACGTCAGATTTTTATAAATACAATGTTCTGTTCTTAACTTTATGTTTTGAAATAAATTAACGGTACAAAAGCGATCACTATAAAAGTGAAGCAAAACAGCAATCAGCTGGAGGAACTCAACAGGCCAAGCAGCATCAATGGGAGTAAAAGAATGGTTTTGGGCTAGAATCCTTTATCAAGACTGAGAGTGCAGAGGGGATATAGTAGCTATAATGTGGACGGAGTGGGGGGGGAAGAAGGGTTAAACAGGGGGTTTGCGAACCAGGGCAGGTTGTAGGATGACGCACATGGGCAGTCGATCGTAGGTGCCAGACAAAGGGAGAGAGAGGCAAGAGAAACAGGTCAAGGCAGGTGAGTGGTTCAGCGCAGGGGTGGGGGAGAATAACAAACGTGGAGGTTCAGATCCACTCTGCCATTCAGTTGCCCCCCATTTTGATTGACACAAGGAGAATCAGAGGAAATGGGAATCAGGTGGCAAAAGGAACTTGAGGAATGCGATTGCATAGAATGGCGAGCTAGTTGTAGTTCCAAAGTAAAGAGACCACAAAATACAAACAGAGAGAGAGAGAGAAGCTGCATCTCATATGGTACCAATGTAATGAGAAGAATGCAAAGAATTCAGACAAAATCAGCTAAATGAATCAAGGTCAGCACTTCAACCAACGGCTGGATAAAGAAGCAAGAGAGAAAGCAAGAGACAGAGAGAGCAAGAGAAACAGAGAAAGAGACAGAAATAGGGAGTGCTACAGTGTCACCACCCATCATGGAGCTGTTGAGGCAAAAAAATTCTACAACCCAAGCAGAGAACCATGCTGGCATCTTATATGCCTCGACACTTCCCTCCATTTAAATCATGGAAGCTCCTGAGAAAAGACAAATATTGTTTAGTTCAACGGTGCTACAGCACCAGCAACTCGAGTTTGAATCTGCCACAGGAGATCCAGTTTCCTCCCATCCTCCAAAAATGTATGAGGTTAATTGGGGGTAATTGTGCAGAAGGGGCTTCTACCGTGCTGTACCATTAATTTGTTTCAAAAATAAACATTAAATAATAGCAAATTACAAATAGAAAGAGAGAGCCTCTCTCTAATCCTCTCCAATGCCTGAAGGTTTCTCTGCTTTTTTGAAGATCATGGCTATTTGATTGTAATGTCAATTTCACATTCCCTTTCACCCTCCAGATCATCTAGCACAGTGGTTCTCAACCTTTTTCTTTCCACTCACATATCACTTTAAGTATTCCCTATGCCAATAGGTGCTCTGTGATCAGTAAGGGATTACTTAAGGTGGTTTGTGGGTGGAAAGAAAAAGGTTGAAAACCACTGTTTTAATCGAAACCTAATTGACTCGTTATGTGCACGGTTTCATTACGCCAAAGGAAATGGGCTAATGACAATTCTTCTCAAGCAAAATATTTCAGTAAAAATTGGGTCTAAAGCAGTGGTCCCTTCCCACTCACATACCACCTTAAGCTATCCCTTACCAATCACAGAGCACTTAAAGCATAGGAATTGTTTAAGTGGTATGTGAGTGGAAGAAAGAAGGTTGAGAACCACTGATCTAGTAACTATCTTCCTGTCTTTAAAATATTCAGATTCTCTGCATTCACCACCACAAGAGTTCCAAAGGCTCAGGACTCTTTGAAAAAACAATTGCCTTAAATAGGCGATCTTTAAGTTGAAGCAGTGGCTCCTCATTTCTGATTCGCACTCAAGAGGAAGAACTATCTCAACATCCACTCTGTCAAAAATCTTAAACCATTTTTAATCCATTTTCAGGTTTAAACAATGAGACACTGGAGGAAGAAATAATCAGTTAATGTTTCAGGTCAGAACCATTTATTGAGCCTCCAAATGAGTCTCAGTTAAGGTCTCCAACCCAAAATGTTGACTGTCGGGGGTTATTAAGGTAACTGCGGGTGGGGGGGGGTGCACAAACTGACATTTGAAAACTTACTCAGCAGTGGGTGGAGCGCGGGTGCCATACCTGCCATGAACCTCCTCTGTGCACCGCCCACTTCCCCCTGCCTCCGATGTAACATACAAACACACATGGAGACAAAACCACATGACGCAAGTGCTGCGGGTGGGGGGGGGGCTCAATAACTCATTTAGGGGGTGATGCCCACAGATGCCAGCCATGCTACAGATGCTCCCCAACCTGCTATGCAATTTTCATTACTACTTTTGCTGTGGTTCTACATATTTTGTTGGAATTTAGAGAATGAGAGGGGGATCTCATTGAAACATTTCAAATGTTGAAAGGCACAGACAGAGCAGATTTAGAATGTTTTTTTCCCATGGTGAGAGAGAATAGGACAAGAGGGCACAACTTCAGGATTAAAGGGGGTCAGAGAAGCAGAGGAATTTCTTTAGCCAGGGGGCGGTAAATCTGTGGAATTTGTTGCTGGGCAGTGGGGCTGAGAGGGGAAATGGATCAGCTCATGATTGAATGACATGGTCTTATATGAAGTCAGAGTCATACAGCACAGAACAGATACCTCCGCCCCAACTTGCCAACTTGGCATACTGGCCTAGACCTATTGCCTGGACTTCATCCTGATCCTTCTAAGCCCTTATATATAACCATAAATCTATCTAAATATCTTTAGATTGTCAGAATTGTGCCAGCTTTTGCAGTTTCCTCTGGCAGCCATTTCCAGATACAGACTAGCTTCTTAGTGAAAAAGTTTCCCCTTAGGTCCCTCTTAAATCTCTCCCCTTTCTCCTGGACCCTACGAACTCTAGTTCTCAAATCATCTCCCGGGAGAAAAGACTGTAAACGTTCACTTTATCCATGCCCTCGTGTTTTTATACACCTTTATAAAATCACCCCTCTCCATACAATGCTCGAGAGCAGTGGTTTTCAAACTTTTTGTTTCCACTCACATCCCACTCGACGTAATCCCTTACTAATCACAGAGCACTTATGGTAGAGGGATTGCTTAAGGTAGGATGTGAGTGGAAAGAAAAAGTTTGAAAACTACTGCTCTAGAGTCTATGGGGGGGGGGGGGCCCTTTCCTGTGAAGCAGCCATTTTTTCATTTCATCCGTACTTCTCTCCTATCGATTTCATAAAAGCATTAAAAATATTTGTTACGTGAGGTGAAAAGAAAACAATGTTTTTACCGAAATGACAATGAGGAAGCAGACAGGAGGGAGGTAGATCAGCTCGACAACAACCTTGCACTCAAAGTTTTGCTGACTTTGAGGAAGTCAGGGGGACATGACCCAGTCCTCATCAAGCACTCAGTAGCAGAGAGGGTCAAGAACTTTAAATTCCTGGGTGTCAACATCTCCGAGGATCTGTCCTGGAACCCCAATATTGATACAATCACAGAGAAGGCTTGCCAGCAGCTATACTTTGTGAATTGTCTGAGGAGATTCAGTATGTCACTGAAAACTCTCAAAACTTCTACAAGTATACTGTGGAGAATATTCTGGCTGGTTGCATCACTGCCTGGTATGGAGGCGCCAACTCTCAGGACAAGAATAAATTCCAGAAGGTTGTTAACTTGGCCTGCAACATCACAGGCGCCAAACTTCAAACCATCAAGGACACCTACATGAGGTGGTGTCTTAAAAAAGCAGTCTCTATCCTCAAAGATCCCACCACCCAGGCCACATCCTCTTTGTTCTATTACCATCGGGAGAAAGGTACAGGAGCCTAAAGACAAACACTGAGTGGCACAAGGACCGCTTCTTCCCTGCTGCCAACAGATTCCGGAATAATCAAAGAACCAAAGACACTGCCTTACTTTTCGTGCATTACCATTTAAATTTTTTAAATTTATAGTAATGTTGTAAGATGCTTATAATATGAATGTTTGCACCATGATGCTGCCACAAAACACTGAATTTCATGACTTTTTCATGACAATAAATTCTGATTCTGATTGTGAAAAAAGCACACCAATGCCTCTACTTCCTCAAGAGTTTGCAGAAGTTTGGTATGACACCAGAAACCCTGGCAAACTTCTGCAGACGTGGCAGAAAATGTGCTGATCGGCTGCACCACAGTCTGGGATGGGGACAGGGTATAAAGCCCTGAAAAAGGTAGTGGACACAACCCAGGACAAAACTCTCCCAACCATCAAGAACATCTACAGGGAGCAGCAGCAATCATCAAGAGTCCACACTGCCCAGCAGACTCTCGGATCTTGCTGCTGACATCAGGAAAGAGGTAATAAATTCCACAAGACTCGCACCATCAGGCTCAGGAACAACTGCTACCCCTCCACCATCAGACGGCTCAACAACAAACTGCATCAGGGACCCATTTAAGAGTCTTAGTTTATTGATTCTTTTCTCTCTCTCTCGGTATTGCACAGTTTGTTTACATCTTAATTTGTTTCCAAGTGTACATTGTGTCCTGCTTTTATGCACAATCAATAAGTGCTAAATCTGAAATCTGAATCACTTTTTCTAATTGTGCTGAACTGCCTTGTATTCCTGACAAAACACACACATAAATACTGGAGAAACTCAGCAAGTCAAACGATGCCTTTATGGAGCATCACCAATGTTTCAGGCTTGAACCTTCATCAAGGTGTGGGGGAACATGAGAGATGTCCGAACAAAAGGGGGAAGGGGTTCAGAGTGTCACTTTCAGTTGGTCAAAATAAAACCACCTAAAATACCCGAATGTAGCTGTTGTTAGGCCACTTGAAAGCGGAGAACTCTGACCCGAGGAGGACTGACCCAATCTACCTCAGGTAGGTGTATTCTCCGCTTCCGAGCGCTTCCCCCAGGCACCTGAAAGCGGAGAACTCTGACCCAAGGAGGACTTACCCAATCTTCCTCAGGTAGGTGTATTCTCCGCTTCCTTGCGCTCCCCCCCCCCCCCCCCCCAGGCACCTGAAAGCGGAGAACTCTGACCTGAGGAGGATTGACACAATCTTCCTCGGGTAGGTGTATTTTCCGCTTCCGAGCGCTCTCCCCCAAGCACCTGAAAGCGGAGAACTCTAACCCGAGGAGGACTGACCCAATCTTCCTCGGGTAGGTGTATTCTTCGCTTCCGAGCGCTCCCCCCAAGCACCTGAAATCGGAGAACTCTGACACGAGGAGGACTTACCCAATCTTCCTCGGGTAGGTGTATTCTCCACTTCCGAGCATTCCCCCCCAGGCACCTGAAAGCTAAGAACTCTGACCCGAGGAGGACTTACCCAATCTTCCTCGGGTAGGTGTATTCTCCGCTTCCGAGCGCTCCCCCCAGGCACCTGCAAGCGGAGAACTCTGACCCGAGGAGGACTGACCCAATCTTCCTCGGGTAGGTGTATTCTCCGCTTCCGAGCGCTCCCCCCCAGGCACCTGAAAGCGGAGAACTCTGACCTGAGGAGGACTGACCCAATCTTCCTCGGGTAGGTGTATTCTTCGCTTCCGAGCGCTCCCCCCAAGCACCTGAAAGCGGAGAACTCTGACCCGAGGAGGACTTACCCAATCTTCCTCGGGTAGGTGTATTCTCCACTTCCGAGCATTCCCCCCCAGGCACCTGAAAGCTAAGAACTCTGACCCGAGGAGGACTTACCCAATCTTCCTCGGGTAGGTGTATTCTCCGCTTCCGAGCGCTCCCCCCAGGCACCTGAAAGCGGAGAACTCTGACCCGAGGAGGACTGACCCAATGTTCCTCGGGTAGGTGTATTCTCCGCTTCCGAGCGCTCCCCCCAAGCACCTGAAAGCGGAGAACTCTGACGCGAGGAGGACTTACCCAATCTTCCTCGGGTAGGTGTATTCTCCACTTCCGAGCATTCCCCCCCAGGCACCTGAAAGCTAAGAACTCTGACCCGAGGAGGACTGACTCAATCTTCTTCGGGTAGGTGTATTCTCCGCTTCCGAGCGCTCCCCCGAGGCACCTGAAAGCGGAGAACTCTGACCCGAGGAGGACTGACCCAATCTTCCTCGGGTAGGTGTATTCGCCGCTTCCGAGCGCTCCCCCCAGGCACCTGAAAGCGGAGAACTCTGACCCGAGGAGGACTGACCCAATCTTCCTCAGGTAGGTGTATTCTCCGCTTCCGAGCGCTCCCCCCCAGGCACCTGAAGGCGGAGAACTCTGACCTGAGGAGGACTGACCCAATCTTCCTCGGGAAGGTGTATTCTCCGCTTCCGAGCGCTCTCCCCCAGGCACCTGAAAGCGGAGAACTCTGAACCGAGGAGGACTGACCCAATCTTCCTCGGAAAGGTGTATTCTCTGCTTCCGAGCGCTTTCCCCCAGCCACCTGAAAGCGGAGAACACTGACCCGAGGAGGACTGACCCAATGTTCCTCGGGTAGGTGTATTCTCCACTTCCGAGCATTCCCCCCCAGGCACCTGAAAGCTAAGAAATCTGACCTGAGGAGGACTGACCCAATCATCCTCGGGTAGGTGTATTCTCCGCTTCCGAGCGCTCCCCCCAGGCACCTGAAAGCGGAGAACTCTGACCCGAGGAGGACTTACCCAATCTTCCTCAGGTAGGTGTATTCTCCGCTTCCTAGCGCTCCCCCCCCCAGGCACCTGAAAGCGGAGAACTCTGACCTGAGGAGGACTGACCCAATCTTCCTCGGGTAGGTGTATTCTCCGCTTCCGAGCGCTCTCCCCCAGGCACCTGAAAGCGGAGAACTCTGACCCGAGGAGGACTGACCCAATCTTCCTCGGGTAGGTGTATTCTCCGCTTCCGAGAGCTCCCCACAAGCACCTGAAAGAGGAGAACTCTGACCCGAGGAGGACTTACCCAACATTCCTCAGGTAGGTGTATTCTCCGCTTCCGAGCGCTTCCCCCCAGGCACCTGAAAGCGGAGAACTCTGACCCGAGGAGGACTGACCCAATCTTCCTCAGGTAGGTGTATTCTCCGCTTCCGAGCGCTTCCCCCCAGGCACTTGAAAGCGGAGAACTCTGACCTTAGGAAGACTGACCCAATCTTCCTCGGGTAGGTGTATTCTCCGCTTCCGAGCGCTCTCCCCCAGGCACCTGAAAGCGAAGAACTCTGACCCGAGGAGGACTGACCCAATCTTCCTCAGGTAGGTATATTCTCCGCTTCCGAGCGCTCCCACCAAGCACCTGAAAGCGGAGAACTCTGACCCGAGGAGGACTTACACAATCTTCCTCAGGTAGGTGTATTTTCCGCTTCCTAGCGCTCCGCCCCCCAGGCACCTGAAAGCGGAGAACTCTGACCTGAGGAGGACTTACCCAATCTTCCTCAGGTAGGTGTATTCTCCGCTTCCGAGCGTTTCCCCCCAGGCACCTGAAAGCGGAGAACTCTGACCCGAGGAGGACTGACCCAATCTTCCTCAAGTAGGTGTATTCTACGCTTCCGAGCGCTTCCCCCCAGGCACCTGAAAGCGGAGAACTCTGACCTGAGGAAGACTGACCCAATCTTCCTCGGGTAGGTGTATTCTCCGCTTCCGAGCGCTCTCCTCCAGGCAGCTGAAAGCGGAGAACTCTGACCCGAGGAGGACTGACCCAATCTTCCTCAGGTAGGTGTATTCTCCGCTTCCGAGCACTCCCCCCAGGCACCTGAAAGCGGAGAACTCGGACCCGAGGAGGACTTAGCCAATCTTCCTCAGGTAGGTGTATTGTCCGCTTCCGAGCGCTCCCCCCCACAGGCACCTGAAAGCGGAGAACTCTGACCTGAGGAGGACTGACCAAATCTTCCTCGGGAAGGTGTATTCTCCGCTTCCGAGCGCGCTCCCCCAGGCACCTGAAAGCGGAGAACTCTGACCCGAGGAGGACTTACCCAATCTTCCTCAG
The DNA here is from genome assembly GCF_036971445.1 of Narcine bancroftii. Classification (NCBI taxonomy): domain Eukaryota; kingdom Metazoa; phylum Chordata; class Chondrichthyes; order Torpediniformes; family Narcinidae; genus Narcine; species Narcine bancroftii. Next base: position 301,581,829 of record NC_091471.1, read on the forward strand.
GTAGGTGTATTCTCCGCTTCCGAGCGCTTCCCCCAGGCACCTGAAAGCGGAGAACTCTGACCAGAGGAGGACTTACCCAATCTTCCTCAGGTAGGTGTATTCTCCGCTTCCTTGTGCTCCCCCCCCCACCCAGGCACCTGAAAGCGGAGAACTCTGACCTGAGGAGGATTGACCCAATCTTCCTCGGGTAGGTGTATTCTCCGCTTCCGAGCGCTCCCCCCAAGCACCTGAAAGCGGAGAACTCTGACCCGAGGAGGACTTACCCAATCTTCCTCGGGTAGGTGTATTCTCCACTTCCGAGCATTCCCCCCCAGGCACCTGAAAGCTAAGAACTCTGACCCGAGGAGGACTTACCCAATCTTCCTCGGGTAGGTGTATTCTCCGCTTCCGAGCGCTCCCCCCAGGCACCAGAAAGCGGAGAACTCTGACCCAAGGAGGACTGACCCAATCTTCCTCGGGTAGGTGTATTCTCCGCTTCCGAGCGCTCCCCCCAGGCACCTGAAAGCGGAGAACTCTGACCCGAGGAGGACTGACCCAATCTTCCTCGGGTAGGTGTATTCTCCGCTTCCGAGCGCTCCCCCGAGGCACCTGAAAGCGGAGAACTCTGACCCGAGGAGGACTGACCCAATCTTCCTCGGGTAGGTGTATTCTCCGCTTCCGAGCGCTCCCCCCAGGCACCTGAAAGCGGAGAACTCTGACCCGAGGAGGACTGACCCAATCTTCCTCAGGTAGGTGTATTCTCCGCTTCCGAGCGCTCCCCCCCAGGCACCTGAAGGCGGAGAACTCTGACCTGAGGAGGACTGACCCAATCTTCCTCGGGAAGGTGTATTCTCCGCTTCCGAGCGCTCTCCCCCAGGCACCTGAAAGCGGAGAACTCTGACCCGAGGAGGACTGACCCAATCTTCCTCGGGTAGGTGTATTCTCCGCTTCCGAGCGCTCCCCCCCAGGCACCTGAAAGCGGAGAACTCTGACCTGAGGAGGACTGACCCAATCTTCCTCGGGTAGGTGTATTCTTCGCTTCCGAGCGCTCCCCCCAAGCACCTGAAAGCGGAGAACTCTGACCCGAGGAGGACTTACCCAATCTTCCTCGGGTAGGTGTATTCTCCACTTCCGAGCATTCCCCCCCAGGCACCTGAAAGCTAAGAACTCTGACCCGAGGAGGACTTACCCAATCTTCCTCGGGTAGGTGTATTCTCCGCTTCCGAGCGCTCCCCCCAGGCACCTGAAAGCGGAGAACTCTGACCCGAGGAGGACTGACCCAATCTTCCTCGGGTAGGTGTATTCTCCGCTTCCGAGCGCTCCCCCCAAGCACCTGAAAGCGGAGAACTCTGACGCGAGGAGGACTTACCCAATCTTCCTCGGGTAGGTGTATTCTCCACTTCCGAGCATTCCCCCCCAGGCACCTGAAAGCTAAGAACTCTGACCCGAGGAGGACTGACTCAATCTTCTTCGGGTAGGTGTATTCTCCGCTTCCGAGCGCTCCCCCGAGGCACCTGAAAGCGGAGAACTCTGACCCGAGGAGGACTGACCCAATCTTCCTCGGGTAGGTGTATTCTCCGCTTCCGAGCGCTCCCCCCAGGCACCTGAAAGCGGAGAACTCTGACCCGAGGAGGACTGACCCAATCTTCCTCAGGTAGGTGTATTCTCCGCTTCCGAGCGCTCCCCCCCAGGCACCTGAAGGCGGAGAACTCTGACCTGAGGAGGACTGACCCAATCTTCCTCGGGAAGGTGTATTCTCCGCTTCCGAGCGCTCTCCCCCAGGCACCTGAAAGCGGAGAACTCTGAACCGAGGAGGACTGACCCAATCTTCCTCGGGAAGGTGTATTCTCTGCTTCCGAGCGCTTTCCCCCAGCCACCTGAAAGCGGAGAACACTGACCCGAGGAGGACTGACCCAATGTTCCTCGGGTAGGTGTATTCTCCACTTCCGAGCATTCCCCCCCAGGCACCTGAAAGCTAAGAAATCTGACCTGAGGAGGACTGACCCAATCATCCTCGGGTAGGTGTATTCTCCGCTTCCGAGCGCTCCCCCCAGGCACCTGAAAGCGGAGAACTCTGACCCGAGGAGGACTTACCCAATCTTCCTCAGGTAGGTGTATTCTCCGCTTCCTAGCGCTCCCCCCCCCAGGCACCTGAAAGCGGAGAACTCTGACCTGAGGAGGACTGACCCAATCTTCCTCGGGTAGGTGTATTCTTCGCTTCCGAGCGCTCTCCCCCAGGCACCTGAAAGCGGAGAACTCTGACCCGAGGAGGACTGACCCAATCTTCCTCGGGTAGGTGTATTCTCCGCTTCCGAGAGCTCCCCACAAGCACCTGAAAGAGGAGAACTCTGACCCGAGGAGGACTTACCCAACATTCCTCAGGTAGGTGTATTCTCCGCTTCCGAGCGCTTCCCCCCAGGCACCTGAAAGCGGAGAACTCTGACCCGAGGAGGACTGACCCAATCTTCCTCAGGTAGGTGTATTCTCCGCTTCCGAGCGCTTCCCCCCAGGCACTTGAAAGCGGAGAACTCTGACCTTAGGAAGACTGACCCAATCTTCCTCGGGTAGGTGTATTCTCCGCTTCCGAGCGCTCTCCCCCAGGCACCTGAAAGCGAAGAACTCTGACCCGAGGAGGACTGACCCAATCTTCCTCAGGTAGGTATATTCTCCGCTTCCGAGCGCTCCCACCAAGCACCTGAAAGCGGAGAACTCTGACCCGAGGAGGACTTACCCAATCTTCCTCAGGTAGGTGTATTTTCCGCTTCCTAGCGCTCCGCCCCCCAGGCACCTGAAAGCGGAGAACTCTGACCTGAGGAGGACTTACCCAATCTTCCTCAGGTAGGTGTATTCTCCGCTTCCGAGCGTTTCCCCCCAGGCACCTGAAAGCGGAGAACTCTGACCCGAGGAGGACTGACCCAATCTTCCTCAAGTAGGTGTATTCTACGCTTCCGAGCGCTTCCCCCCAGGCACCTGAAAGCGGAGAACTCTGACCTGAGGAAGACTGACCCAATCTTCCTCGGGTAGGTGTATTCTCCGCTTCCGAGCGCTCTCCTCCAGGCAGCTGAAAGCGGAGAACTCTGACCCGAGGAGGACTGACCCAATCTTCCTCAGGTAGGTGTATTCTCCGCTTCCGAGCACTCCCCCCAGGCACCTGAAAGCGGAGAACTCGGACCCGAGGAGGACTTAGCCAATCTTCCTCAGGTAGGTGTATTGTCCGCTTCCGAGCGCTCCCCCCCACAGGCACCTGAAAGCGGAGAACTCTGACCTGAGGAGGACTGACCAAATCTTCCTCGGGAAGGTGTATTCTCCGCTTCCGAGCGCGCTCCCCCAGGCACCTGAAAGCGGAGAACTCTGACCCGAGGAGGACTTACCCAATCTTCCTCAGGTAGGTGTATTCTCCGCTTCCGAGCGCTTCCCCCAGGCACCTGAAAGCGGAGAACTCTGACCAGAGGAGGACTTACCCAATCTTCCTCAGGTAGGTGTATTCTCCGCTTCCTTGTGCTCCCCCCCCCACCCAGGCACCTGAAAGCGGAGAACTCTGACCTGAGGAGGACTGACCCAATCTTCCTCGGGTAGGTGTATTCTCCGCTTCTGAGCGCTCCCCCCAAGCACCTGAAAGCGGAGAACTCTGACCCGAGGAGGACTTACCCAATCTTCCTCGGGTAGGTGTATTCTCCACTTCCGAGCATTCCCCCCCAGGCACCTGAAAGCTAAGAACTCTGACCCGAGGAGGACTTACCCAATCTTCCTCGGGTAGGTGTATTCTCCGCTTCCGAGCGCTCCCCCCAGGCACCAGAAAGCGGAGAACTCTGACCCAAGGAGGACTGACCCAATCTTCCTCGGGTAGGTGTATTCTCCGCTTCCGAGCGCTCCCCCCAGGCACCTGAAAGCGGAGAACTCTGACCCGAGGAGGACTGACCCAATCTTCCTCGGGTAGGTGTATTCTCCGCTTCCGAGCGCTCCCCCGAGGCACCTGAAAGCGGAGAACTCTGACCCGAGGAGGACTGACCCAATCTTCCTCGGGTAGGTGTATTCTCCGCTTCCGAGCGCTCCCCCCAGGCACCTGAAAGCGGAGAACTCTGACCCGAGGAGGACTGACCCAATCTTCCTCAGGTAGGTGTATTCTCCGCTTCCGAGCGCTCCCCCCCAGGCACCTGAAGGCGGAGAACTCTGACCTGAGGAGGACTGACCCAATCTTCCTCGGGAAGGTGTATTCTCCGCTTCCGAGCGCTCTCCCCCAGGCACCTGAAAGCGGAGAACTCTGAACCGAGGAGGACTGACCCAATCTTCCTCGGGAAGGTGTATTCTCTGCTTCCGAGCACTTTCCCCCAGCCACCTGAAAGCGGAGAACACTGACCCGAGGAGGACTGACCCAATGTTCCTCGGGTAGGTGTATTCTCCACTTTCGAGCATTCCCCCCCAGGCACCTGAAAGCTAAGAAATCTGACCTGAGGAGGACTGACCCAATCATCCTCGGGTAGGTGTATTCTCCGCTTCCGAGCGCTCCCCCCAGGCACCTGAAAGCGGAGAACTCTGACCCGAGGAGGACTTACCCAATCTTCCTCAGGTAGGTGTATTCTCCGCTTCCTAGCGCTCCCCCCCCCCAGGCACCTGAAAGCGGAGAACTCTGACCTGAGGAGGACTGACCCAATCTTCCTCGGGTAGGTGTATTCTCCGCTTCCGAGCGCTCTCCCCCAGGCACCTGAAAGCGGAGAACTCTGACCCGAGGAGGACTGACCCAATCTTCCTCGGGTAGGTGTATTCTACGCTTCAGAGAGCTCCCCACAAGCACCTGAAAGGAGAACTCTGACCCGAGGAGGACTTACCCAACATTCCTCAGGTAGGTGTATTCTCCGCTTCCGAGCGCTTCCCCCCAGGCACCTGAAAGCGGAGAACTCTGACCCGAGGAGGACTGACCCAATCTTCCTCAGGTAGGTGTATTCTCCGCTTCCGAGCGCTTCCCCCCAGGCACTTGAAAGCTGAGAACTCTGACCTTAGGAAGACTGACCCAATCTTCCTCGGGTAGGTGTATTCTCCGCTTACGAGCGCTCTCCCCCAGGCACCTGAAAGCGAAGAACTCTGACCCGAGGAGGATTGACCCAATATTCCTCAGGTAGGTATATTCTCCGCTTCCGAGCGCTCCCCCCAGGCACCTGAAAGCGGAGAACTCTGACCCGAGGAGGACTTACCCAATCTTCCTCAGGTAGGTGTATTTTCCGCTTCCTAGCGCTCCGCCCCCCAGGCACCTGAAAGCGGAGAACTCTGACCTGAGGAGGACTTACCCAATCTTCCTCAGGTAGGTGTATTCTCCGCTTCCGAGCGTTTCCCCCCAGGCACCTGAAAGCGGAGAACTCTGACCCGAGGAGGACTGACCCAATCTTCCTCAAGTAGGTGTATTCTACGCTTCCGAGCGCTTCCCCCCAGGCACCTGAAAGCGGAGAACTCTGACCTGAGGAAGACTGACCCAATTTTCCTCGGGTAGGTGTATTCTCCGCTTCCGAGCGCTCTCCCCCAGGCAGCTGAAAGCGGAGAACTCTGACCCGAGGAGGACTGACCCAATCTTCCTCAGGTAGGTGTATTCTCCGCTTCCGTGCTCTCCCCCCAGGCACCTGAAAGCGGAGAACTCTGACCCGAGGAGGACTTAGCCAATCTTCCTCAGGTAGGTGTATTGTCCGCTTCCGAGCGCTCCCCCCCACAGGCACCTGAAAGCGGAGAACTCTGACCTGAGGAGGACTGAACAAATCTTCCTCGGGAAGGTGTATTCTCCGCTTCCGAGCGCTCTCCCCCAGGCACCTGAAAGCGGAGAACTCTGACCCGAGGAGGACTTACCCAATCTTCCTCAGGTAGGTGTATTCTCCGCTTCCGAGCGCTTCCCCCAGGCACCTGAAAGCGGAGAACTCTGACCAGAGGAGGACTTACCCAATCTTCCTCAGGTAGGTGTATTCTCCGCTTCCTTGTGCTCCCCCCCCACCCAGGCACCTGAAAGCGGAGAACTCTGACCTGAGGAGGATTGACCCAATCTTCCTCGGGTAGGTGTATTCTCCGCTTCCGAGCGCTCCCCCCAAGCACCTGAAAGCGGAGAACTCTGACCCGAGGAGGACTTACCCAATCTTCCTCGGGTAGGTGTATTCTCCACTTCCGAGCATTCCCCCGCAGGCACCTGAAAGCTAAGAACTCTGACCCGAGGAGGACTTACCCAATCTTCCTCGGGTAGGTGTATTCTCCGCTTCCGAGCGCTCCCCCCAGGCACCAGAAAGCGGAGAACTCTGACCCGAGGAGGACTGACCCAATCTTCCTCGGGTAGGTGTATTCTCCGCTTCCGAGCGCTCCCCCCAGGCACCTGAAAGCGGAGAACTCTGACCCGAGGAGGACTGACCCAATCTTCCTCGGGTAGGTGTATTCTCCGCTTCCGAGCGCTCCCCCCAGGCACCTGAAAGCGGAGAACTCTGACCCGAGGAGGACTGACCCAATCTTCCTCGGGTAGGTGTATTCTCCGCTTCCGAGCGCAGCCCCCCAGGCACCTGAAAGCGGAGAACTCTGACCTGAGGAGGACTGACCCAATCATCTTCGGGTAGGTGTATTCTCCGCTTCCGAGCGCTCTCCCCCAGGCACCTGAAAGCGGAGAACTCTGACCCGAGGAGGACTGACCCAATCTTCCTCAGGAAGGTGTATTCTCTGCTTCCGAGCGCTTTCCCCCAGCCACCTGAAAGCGGAGAACACTGACGCGAGGAGGACTGTCCCAATTTTCCTCGGGTAAGTGTATTCTCCACTTCCGAGCATTCCCCCCCAGGCACCTGAAAGCTAAGAACTCTGACCCGAGGAGGACTGACCCAATGTTCCTCGGGTAGGTGTATTCTCCACTTCCGAGCATTCCCCCCCAGGCACATGAAAGCTAAGAAATCTGACCTGAGGAGGACTGACCCAATCATCCTCGGGTAGGTGTATTCTCCGCTTCCGAGCGCTCCCCCCAGGCACCAGAAAGCGGAGAACTCTGAGCCGAGGAGGACTGACCCAATCTTCCACGGGTAGGTGTATTCTCCGCTTCCGAGCGCTTCCCCCAGGCACCTGAAAGCGGAGAACTCTGACCCGAGGAGGACTTACCCAATCTTCCTCAGGTAGGTGTATTCTCCGCTTCCTAGCGCTCCCCCACCCCCAGGCACCTGAAAGCGGAGAACTCTGACCTGAGGAGGACTGACCCAATATTCCTCGGGTAGGTGTATTCTCCGCTTCCGAGCGCTCTCCCCCAGGCAACTGAAAGCGGAGAACTCTGACCCGAGGAGGACTGACCCAATCTTCCTCGGGTAGGTGTATTCTCCGCTTCCAAGAGCTCCCCACAAGCACCTGAAAGAGGAGAACTCTGACCCGAGGAGGACTTACCCAACATTCCTCAGGTAGGTGTATTCTCCGCTTCCGAGCGCTTCCCCCCAGGCACCTGAAAGCGGAGAACTCTGACCCGAGGAGGACTAACCCAATCTTCCTCAGGTAGGTGTATTCTCCGCTTCCGAGCGCTTCACCCCAGGCACCTGAAAGCGGAGAACTCTGACCTGAGGAAGACTGACCCAATCTTCCTCGGGTAGGTGTATTCTCCGCTTCCGAGCGCTCTCCCCCAGGCACCTGAAAGCGAAGAACTCTGACCCGAGGAGGACTGACCCAATCTTCCTCAGGTAGGTATATTCTCCGCTTCCGAGCGCTCCCCCCAGGCACCTGAAAGCAGAGAACTCTGACCCGAGAAGGACTTACCCAATCTTCCTCAGGTAGGTGTATTCTCCGCTTCCTAGCGCTCCCCCCCCCAGGCAGCTGAAAGCGGAGAACTCTGACCTGAGGAGGACTTACCCAATCTTCCTCAGGTAGGTGTATTCTCCGCTTCCGAGCGTTTCCCCCCAGGCACCTAAAAGCGGAGAACTCTGACCCGAGGAGGACTGACCCAATCTTCCTCAAGTAGGTGTATTCTACGCTTCCGAGCGCTTCCCCCCCAGGCACCTGAAAGCGGAGAACTCTGACATGAGGAAGACTGACCCAATCTTCCTCGGGTAGGTGTATTCTCCGCTTCCGAGCGCTCTCCCCCAGGCAGCTGAAAGCGGAGAACTCTGACCCGAGGAGGACTGACCCAATCTTCCTCAGGTAGGTGTATTCTCCGCTTCCGAGCACTCCCCCCAGGCACCTGAAAGAGGAGAACTCTGACCCGAGGAGGACTGACCCAATGTTCCTCGGGTAGGTGTATTCTCCACTTCCGAGCATTCCCCCCCAGGCACCTGAAAGCTAAGAAATCTGACCTGAGGAGGACTGACCCAATCATCCTCGGGTAGGTGTATTCTCCGCTTCCGAGCGCTCCCCCCAGGCACCAGAAAGCGGAGAACTCTGAGCCGAGGAGGACTGACCCAATCTTCCTCGGGTAGGTGTATTCTCCGCTTCCGAGCGCTTCCCCCAGGCACCTGAAAGCGGAGAACTCTGACCCGAGGAGGACTTACCCAATCTTCCTCAGGTAGGTGTATTCTCCGCTTCCTAGCGCTCCCCACCCCCCCCGGCACCTGAAAGCGCAGAACTCTGACACGAGGAGGACTTACCCAATCTTCCTCAGGTAGGTGTATTGTCCGCTTCCTAGCGCTCCCCCCCCCAGGCACCTGAAAGCGGATAACTCTGACCTGAGGAGGACTGACCCAATCTTCCTCGGGAAGGTGTATTCTCCGCTTCCGAGCGCTCTCCCCCAGGCACCTGAAAGCGGAGAACTCTGACCCGAGGAGGACTGACCCAATCTTCCTCAGGTAGGTGTATTCTCCGCTTCCGAGCGCTTCCCCCAGGCACCTGAAAGCGGAGAACTCTGACCCGAGGAGGACTTACCCAATCTTCCTCAGGTAGGTGTATTCTCCGCTTCCTTGTGCTCCCCCCCCCACCCAGGCACCTGAAAGCGGAGAACTCTGACCTGAGGAGGACTGACCCAATCTTCCTTGGGTAGGTGTATTCTCCGCTTCCGAGCGGTCTCCCCCAGGCACCTTAAAGCGGAGAACTCTGACCCGAGGAGGACTGACCCAATCTTCCTCAGGTAGGTGTATTCTCCGCTTCCGAGCGCTTCCCCCCAGGCACCTGAAAGCGGAGAACTCTGACCCGAGGAGGACTTACCCAATCTTCCTCAGGTAGGTGTATTCTCCGCTTCCGAGCGCTTCCTCCCAGGCACCTGAAAGCGGAGAACTCTGACCTGAGGAAGACTGACCCAATCTTCCTCGGGTAGGTGTATTCTCCGCTTCCGAGCGCTCTCCCCCAGGCACCTGAAAGCGAAGAACTCTGACCCGAGGAGGACTGACCCAATCTTCCTCAGGTAGGTGTATTCTCCGCTTCCGAGCGCTTCCCCCAGGCACCTGAAAGCGGAGAACTCTGACCCGAGGAGGACTTACCCAATCTTCCTCAGGTAGGTGTATTCTCCGCTTCCTTGTGCTCCCCCCCCCACCCAGGCACCTGAAAGCGGAGAACTCTGACCTGAGGAGGACTGACCCAATCTTCCTCGGGTAGGTGTATTCTCCGCTTCCGAGCGCTCTCCCCCAGGCACCTGAAAGCGAAGAACTCTGACCCGAGGAGGACTTACCCAACATTCCTCAGGTAGGTGTATTCTCCGCTTCCGAGCGCTTCCCCCCAGGCACCTGAAAGCGGAGAACTCTAACCCGAGGAGGACTGACCCAATCTTCCTCAGGTAGGTGTATTCTCCGCTTCCGAGCGCTTCACCCCAGGCACCTGAAAGCGGAGAACTCTGACCTGAGGAAGACTGACCCAATCTTCCTCGGGTAGGTGTATTCTCCGCTTCCGAGCACTCCCCCCAGGCACCTGAAAGAGGAGAACTCTGACCCGAGGAGGACTGACCCAATGTTCCTCGGGTAGGTGTATTCTCCACTTCCGAGCATTCCCCCCCAGGCACCTGAAAGCTAAGAAATCTGACCTGAGGAGGACTGACCCAATCATCCTCGGGTAGGTGTATTCTCCGCTTCCGAGCGCTCCCCCCAGGCACCAGAAAGCGGAGAACTCTGAGCCGAGGAGGACTGACCCAATCTTCCTCGGGTAGGTGTATTCTCCGCTTCCGAGCGCTTCCCCCAGGCACCTGAAAGCGGAGAACTCTGACCCGAGGAGGACTTACCCAATCTTCCTCAGGTAGGTGTATTCTCCGCTTCCTAGCGCTCCCCCCCCCCCACCCGGCACCTGAAAGCGCAGAACTCTGACACGAGGAGGACTTACCCAATCTTCCTCAGGTAGGTGTATTGTCCGCTTCCTAGCGCTCCCCCCCCCAGGCACCTGAAAGCGGATAACTCTGACCTGAGGAGGACTGACCCAATCTTCCTCGGGAAGGTGTATTCTCCGCTTCCGAGCGCTCTCCCCCAGGCACCTGAAAGCGGAGAACTCTGACCCGAGGAGGACTGACCCAATCTTCCTCAGGTAGGTGTATTCTCCGCTTCCGAGCGCTTCCCCCAGGCACCTGAAAGCGGAGAACTCTGACCCGAGGAGGACTTACCCAATCTTCCTCAGGTAGGTGTATTCTCCGCTTCCTTGTGCTCCCCCCCCCACCCAGGCACCTGAAAGCGGAGAACTCTGACCTGAGGAGGACTGACCCAATCTTCCTTGGGTAGGTGTATTCTCCGCTTCCGAGCGGTCTCCCCCAGGCACCTTAAAGCGGAGAACTCTGACCCGAGGAGGACTGACCCAATCTTCCTCAGGTAGGTGTATTCTCCGCTTCCGAGCGCTTCCCCCCAGGCACCTGAAAGCGGAGAACTCTGACCCGAGGAGGACTTACCCAATCTTCCTCAGGTAGGTGTATTCTCCGCTTCCGAGCGCTTCCTCCCAGGCACCTGAAAGCGGAGAACTCTGACCTGAGGAAGACTGACCCAATCTTCCTCGGGTAGGTGTATTCTCCGCTTCCGAGCGCTCTCCCACAGGCACCTGAAAGCGAAGAACTCTGACCCGAGGAGGACTGACCCAATCTTCCTCAGGTAGGTGTATTCTCCGCTTCCGAGCGCTTCCCCCAGGCACCTGAAAGCGGAGAACTCTGACCCGAGGAGGACTTACCCAATCTTCCTCAGGTAGGTGTATTCTCCGCTTCCTTGTGCTCCCCCCCCCACCCAGGCACCTGAAAGCGGAGAACTCTGACCTGAGGAGGACTGACCCAATCTTCCTCGGGTAGGTGTATTCTCCGCTTCCGAGCGCTCTCCCCCAGGCACCTGAAAGCGAAGAACTCTGACCCGAGGAGGACTTACCCAACATTCCTCAGGTAGGTGTATTCTCCGCTTCCGAGCGCTTCCCCCCAGGCACCTGAAAGCGGAGAACTCTAACCCGAGGAGGACTGACCCAATCTTCCTCAGGTAGGTGTATTCTCCGCTTCCGAGCGCTTCACCCCAGGCACCTGAAAGCGGAGAACTCTGACCTGAGGAAGACTGACCCAATCTTCCTCGGGTAGGTGTATTCTCCGCTTCCGAGCGCTCTCCCCCAGGCACCTGAAAGCGAAGAACTCTGACCCGAGGAGGACTGACCCAATCTTCCTCAGGTAGGTATATTCTCCGCTTCCGAGCGCTCCCCCCAGGCACCTGAAAGCGGAGAACTCTGACCCGAGAAGGACTTACCCAATCTTCCTCAGGTAGGTGTATTCTCCGCTTCCTAGCGCTCCCCCCCCCAGGCACCTGAAAGCGGAGAACTCTGACCCGAGGAGGACTGACCCAATCTTCCTCAAGTAGGTGTATTCTACGCTTCCGAGCGCTTCCCCCCAGGCACCTGAAAGCGGAGAACTCTGACATGAGGAAGACTGACCCAATCTTCCTCGGGTAGGTGTATTCTCCGCTTCCGAGCGCTCTCCCCCAGGCAGCTGAAAGCGGAGAACTCTGACCCGAGGAGGACTGACCCAATCTTCCTCAGGTAGGTGTATTCTCCGCTTCCGAGCACTCCCCCCAGGCACCTGAAAGAGGAGAACTCTGACCCGAGGAGGACTGACCCAATGTTCCTCGGGTAGGTGTATTCTCCACTTCCGAGCATTCCCCCCCAGGCACCTGAAAGCTAAGAAATCTGACCTGAGGAGGACTGACCCAATCATCCTCGGGTAGGTGTATTCTCCGCTTCCGAGCACTCCCCCCAGGCACCAGAAAGCGGAGAACTCTGAGCCGAGGAGGACTGACCCAATCTTCCTCGGGTAGGTGTATTCTCCGCTTCCGAGCGCTTCCCCCAGGCACCTGAAAGCGGAGAACTCTGACCCGAGGAGGACTTACCCAATCTTCCTCAGGTAGGTGTATTCTCCGCTTCCTAGCGCTCCCCCCCCCCCCCCCGGCACCTGAAAGCGCAGAACTCTGACACGAGGAGGACTTACCCAATCTTCCTCAGGTAGGTGTATTGTCCACTTCCTAACGCTCCCCTCCCCAGGCACCTGAAAGCGGAGAACTCTGACCTGAGGAGGACTGACCCAATCTTCCTCGGGAAGGTGTATTCTCCGCTTCCGAGCGCTCTCCCCCAGGCACCTGAAAGCGGAGAACTCTGACCCGAGGAGGACTGACCCAATCTTCCTCAGGTAAGTGTATTCTCCGCTTCCGAGCGCTTCCCCCAGGCACCTGAAAGCGGAGAACTCTGACCCGAGGAGGACTTACCCAATCTTCCTCAGGTAGGTGTATTCTCCGCTTCCTTGTGCTCCCCCCCCCACCCAGGCACCTGAAAGCGGAGAACTCTGACCTGAGGAGGACTGACCCAATCTTCCTTGGGTAGGTGTATTCTCCGTTTCCGAGCGGTCTCCCCCAGGCACCTTAAAGCGGAGAACTCTGACCCAAGGAGGACTGACCCAATCTTCCTCAGGTAGGTGTATTCTCCGCTTCCGAGCGCTTCCCCCCAGGCACCTGAAAGCGGAGAACTCTGACCCGAGGAGGACTGACCCAATCTTCCTCAGGTAGGTGTATTCTCCGCTTCCGAGCGCTTCCCCCCAGGCACCTGAAAGCGGAGAACTCTGACCTGAGGAAGACTGACCCAATCTTCCTCGGGTAGGTGTATTCTCCGCTTCCGAGCGCTCTCCCCCAGGCACCTGAAAGCGAAGAACTCTGACCCGAGGAGGACTGACCCAATCTTCCTCAGGTAGGAATATTCTCCGCTTCCGAGCGCTCCCCCCAGGCACCTGAAAGCGGAGACTCTGACCCGAGGAGGACGTACCCAATCTTCCTCAGGTAGGTGTATTCTCCGCTTCCTAGCGCTCCCCCCCCCAGGCACCTGAAAGCGGAGAACTCTGACCTGAGGAGGACTTACCCAATCTTCCTCAGGTAGGTGTATTCTCCGCTTCCGAGCGTTTCACCCAGGCACCTGAAAGCGGAGAACACTGACCTGAGGAAGACTGACCCAATCTTCCTCGGGTAGGTGTATTCTCCGCTTCCGAGCGCTCTCCCCCAGGCAGCTGAAAGCGGAGAACTCTGACCCGAGGAGGACTGACCCAATCTTCCTCAGGTAGGTGTATTGTCCGCATCCGAGCACTCCCCCCAGGCACCTGAAAGCGGAGAACTCTGACCCGAGGAGGACTTACCCAATCTTCCTCAGGTAGGCGTATTCACCGCTTCCGAGCGCTCTCCCCCAGGCACCTGAAAGCGGAGAACTCTGACCCGAGGAGGACTGACCCAATCTTCCTCGGCTAGGTGTATTCTCCGCTTCCGAGCGCTCCCCCCCAGGCACCTGAAAGCGAAGAACTCTGACCCGAGGAGGACTTACCCAATCTACCTCAGGTAGGTGTATTCTCCGCTTCCGAGCGCTTCCCCCAGGCACCTGAAAGCGGAGAACTCTGACCCGAGGAGGACTGACCCAATCTTCCTCGGGTAGGTGTATTCTCCGCTTCCGAGCGCTCCCCCCAGGCACCTGAAAGCGGAGAACTCTGACCCGAGGAGGACTTACCCAATCTTCCTCAGGTAGGTGTATTCTCTGCTACCAAGCGTTCCCCCCCCCAGGCACCTGAAAGCGGAGAACTCTGACCTGAGGAGGACTGACCCAATCTTCCTCGGGTAGGTGTATTTTCCACTTCCGAGCGCTCTCCCCCAGGCACATGAAAGCGGAGAACTCTGACCCGAGGAGGACTTACCCAATCTTCCTCAGGTAGGTGTATTCTCCGCTTCCGAGCGCTTCCCCAAGGCACCTGAAAGCTGAGAACTCTGACCCGAGGAGGACTTACCCAATCTTCCTCAGGTAGGTGTATTCTCCGCTTCCTTGCGCTCCCCCCCCCCTAGTCACCTGAAAGCGGAGAACTCTGACCTGAGGAGGACTGACCCAATCTTCCTCGGGTAGGTGTATTCTCCGCTTCCGAGCGCTCTCCCCCAGGCACCTGAAAGCGGAGAACTCTGACCCGAGGAGGACTGACCCAATCTTCCTCGGGTAGGTGTATTCTCCGCTTCCGAGCGCTCCCCCCCCAGGCACCTGAAAGCGGAGAACTCTGACCCGAGGAGGACTTACCCAATCTTCCTCAGGTAGGTGTATTCTCCGCTTCCGAGCGCTTCCCCCCAGGCACCTGAAAGCGGAGAACTCTGACCCGAGGAGGACTGACCCAATCTTCCTCAGGTAGGTGTATTCTCCGCTTCCTAGCGCTCCCCCCCCCCAGGCACCTGAAAGCGGAGAACTCTGACCTGAGGAGGACTGACCCAATCTTCCTCGGGTAGGTGTATTCTCCGCTTCCGAGCGCTCTCCCCCAGGCAGCTGAAAGCGGAGAACTCTGACCCGAGGAGGACTGACCCAATCTTCCTCAGGTAGGTGTATTCTCCGCTTCCGAGCACTCCCCCCAGGCACCTGAAAGAGGAGAACTCTGACCCGAGGAGGACTGACCCAATGTTCCTCGGGTAGGTGTATTCTCCACTTCCGAGCATTCCCCCCCAGGCACCTGAAAGCTAAGAAATCTGACCTGAGGAGGACTGACCCAATCATCCTCGGGTAGGTGTATTCTCCGCTTCCGAGCACTCCCCCCAGGCACCAGAAAGCGGAGAACTCTGAGCCGAGGAGGACTGACCCAATCTTCCTCGGGTAGGTGTATTCTCCGCTTCCGAGCGCTTCCCCCAGGCACCTGAAAGCGGAGAACTCTGACCCGAGGAGGACTTACCCAATCTTCCTCAGGTAGGTGTATTCTCCGCTTCCTAGCGCTCCCCCCCCCCCCCCGGCACCTGAAAGCGCAGAACTCTGACACGAGGAGGACTTACCCAATCTTCCTCAGGTAGGTGTATTGTCCGCTTCCTAACGCTCCCCTCCCCAGGCACCTGAAAGCGGAGAACTCTGACCTGAGGAGGACTGACCCAATCTTCCTCGGGAAGGTGTATTCTCCGCTTCCGAGCGCTCTCCCCCAGGCACCTGAAAGCGGAGAACTCTGACCCGAGGAGGACTGACCCAATCTTCCTCAGGTAAGTGTATTCACCGCTTCCGAGCGCTTCCCCCAGGCACCTGAAAGCGGAGAACTCTGACCCGAGGAGGACTTACCCAATCTTCCTCAGGTAGGTGTATTCTCCGCTTCCTTGTGCTCCCCCCCCCACCCAGGCACCTGAAAGCGGAGAACTCTGACCTGAGGAGGACTGACCCAATCTTCCTTGGGTAGGTGTATTCTCCGATTCCGAGCGGTCTCCCCCAGGCACCTTAAAGCGGAGAACTCTGACCCGAGGAGGACTGACCCAATCTTCCTCAGGTAGGTGTATTCTCCGCTTCCGAGCGCTTCCCCCCAGGCACCTGAAAGCGGAGAACTCTGACCCGAGGAGGACTGACCCAATCTTCCTCAGGTAGGTGTATTCTCCGCTTCCGAGCGCTTCCCCCCAGGCACCTGAAAGCGGAGAACTCTGACCTGAGGAAGACTGACCCAATCTTCCTCGGGTAGGTGTATTCTCCGCTTCCGAGCGCTCTCCCCCAGGCACCTGAAAGCGAAGAACTCTGACCCGAGGAGGACTGACCCAATCTTCCTCAGGTAGGAATATTCTCCGCTTCCGAGCGCTCCCCCCAGGCACCTGAAAGCGGAGACTCTGACCCGAGGAGGACGTACCCAATCTTCCTCAGGTAGGTGTATTCTCCGCTTCCTAGCGCTCCCCCCCCCAGGCACCTGAAAGCGGAGAACTCTGACCTGAGGAGGACTTACCCAATCTTCCTCAGGTAGGTGTATTCTCCGCTTCCGAGCGTTTCACCCAGGCACCTGAAAGCGGAGAACACTGACCTGAGGAAGACTGACCCAATCTTCCTCGGGTAGGTGTATTCTCCGCTTCCGAGCGCTCTCCCCCAGGCAGCTGAAAGCGGAGAACTCTGACCCGAGGAGGACTGACCCAATCTTCCTCAGGTAGGTGTATTCTCCGCATCCGAGCACTCCCCCCAGGCACCTGAAAGCGGAGAACTCTGACCCGAGGAGGACTTACCCAATCTTCCTCAGGTAGGCGTATTCACCGCTTCCGAGCGCTCTCCCCCAGGCACCTGAAAGCGGAGAACTCTGACCCGAGGAGGACTGACCCAATCTTCCTCGGCTAGGTGTATTCTCCGCTTCCGAGCGCTCCCCCCCAGGCACCTGAAAGCGGAGAACTCTGACCCGAGGAGGACTTACCCAATCTTCCTCAGGTAGGTGTATTCTCCGCTTCCGAGCGCTTCCCCCAGGCACCTGAAAGCGGAGAACTCTGACCCGAGGAGGACTGACCCAATCTTCCTCGGGTAGGTGTATTCTCCGCTTCCGAGCGCTCCCCCCAGGCACCTGAAAGCGGAGAACTCTGACCCGAGGAGGACTTACCCAATCTTCCTCAGGTAGGTGTATTCTCTGCTACCAAGCGTTCCCCCCCCCAGGCACCTGAAAGCGGAGAACTCTGACCTGAGGAGGACTGACCCAATCTTCCTCGGGTAGGTGTATTTTCCACTTCCGAGCGCTCTCCCCCAGGCACATGAAAGCGGAGAACTCTGACCCGAGGAGGACTTACCCAATCTTCCTCAGGTAGGTGTATTCTCCGCTTCCGAGCGCTTCCCCAAGGCACCTGAAAGCTGAGAACTCTGACCCGAGGAGGACTTACCCAATCTTCCTCAGGTAGGTGTATTCTCCGCTTCCTTGCGCTCCCCCCCCCCTAGTCACCTGAAAGCGGAGAACTCTGACCTGAGGAGGACTGACCCAATCTTCCTCGGGTAGGTGTATTCTCCGCTTCCGAGCGCTCTCCCCCAGGCACCTGAAAGCGGAGAACTCTGAACCGAGGAGGACTGACCCAATCTTCCTCGGGTAGGTGTATTCTCCGCTTCCGAGCGCTCCCCCCCCAGGCACCTGAAAGCGGAGAACTCTGACCCGAGGAGGACTTACCCAATCTTCCTCAGGTAGGTGTATTCTCCGCTTCCGAGCGCTTCCCCCCAGGCACCTGAAAGCGGAGAACTCTGACCCGAGGAGGACTGACCCAATCTTCCTCAGGTAGGTGTATTCTCCGCTTCCTAGCGCTCCCCCCCCCAGGCACCTGAAAGCGGAGAACTCTGACCTGAGGAGGACTGACCCAATCTTCCTCGGGTAGGTGTATTCTCCGCTTCCGAGCGCTCTCCCCCAGGCACATGAAAGCGGAGAACTCTGACCTGAGGAGGACTGACCCAATCTTCCTCGGGTAGGTGTATTCTCCGCTTCCGAGCGCTCCCCCCAAGCACCCGAAAGCGGAGAACTCTGACCCGAGGAGGACTGACCCAATCTTCCTCAGGTAGGTGTATTCTCCGCTTCCGAGCGCTTCCCCCCAGGCACCTGAAAGCGGAGAACTCTGACCTGAGGAAGACTGACCCAATCTTCCTCGGGTAAGTGTATTCTCCGCTTCCGAGCGCTCTCCCCCAGGCACCTGAAAGCGGAGAACTCTGACCCGAGGAGGACTGACCCAATCTTCCTCAGGTAGGTGTATTCTCCGCTTCCGAGCGCTCCCCCCAGGCACCTGAAAGCGGAGAACTCTGAACCGAGGAGGACTTACCCAATCTTCCTCAGGTAGGTGTATTCTCCGCTTCCTAGCGCTCCCCCCCCCCCCAGGCACCTGAAAGCGGAGAACTCTGACCTGAGGTGGACTTACCCAATCTTCCTCAGGTAGGTGTATTCTCCGCTTCCGAGCGTTTCCCCCCCAGGCACCTGAAAGCGGAGAACTCTGACCCGAGGAGGACTGACCCAATCTTCCACAGGTAGGTGTATTCTCCGCTTCCTAGCGCTTCCCCCCAGGCACCTGAAAGCGGAGAACTCTGACCTGAGGAAGACTGACCCAATCTTCCTCGGGTAGGTGTATTCTCCGCTTCCGAGCGCTCTCCCCCAGGCACCTGAAAGCGGAGAACTCTGACCCGAGGAGGACTGACCCAATCTTCCTCAGGTAGGTGTATTGTCCGCTTCCTAGCGCTCCCCTCCCCAGGCACCTGAAAGCGGAGAACTCTGACCTGAGGAGGACTGACCCAATCTTCCTCGGCAAGGTGTATTCTCCGCTTCCGAGCGCTCTCCCCCAGGCACCTGAAAGCGGAGAACTCTGACCCGAGGAGGACTGACCCAATCTTCCTCAGGTAGGTGTATTCTCCGCTTCCGAGCGCTTCCCCCAGGCACCTGAAAGCGGAGAACTCTGACCCGAGGAGGACTTACCCAATCTTCCTCAGGTAGGTGTATTCTCCGCTTCCTTGTGCTCGCCCCCCCACCCAGGCACCTGAAAGCGGACAACTCTGACCTGAGGAGGACTGACCCAATCTTCCTTGGGTAGGTGTATTCTCCGCTTGCGAGCGGTCTCCCCCAGGCACCTTAAAGCGGAGAACTCTGACCCGAGGAGGACTGACCCAATCTTCCTCAGGTAGGTGTATTCTCCGCTTCCGAGCGCTTCCCCCCAGGCACCTGAAAGCGGAGAACTCTGACCCGAGGAGGACTGACCCAATCTTCCTCAGGTAGGTGTATTCTCCGCTTCCGAGCGCTTCCCCCCAGGCACCTGAAAGCGGAGAACTCTGACATGAGGAAGACTGACCCAATCTTCCTCGGGTAGGTGTATTCTCCGCTACCGAGCGCTCTCCCCCAGGCACCTGAAAGCGAAGAACTCTGACTCGAGGAGGACTGACCCAATCTTCCTCAGGTAGGAATATTCTCCGCTTCCGAGCGCTCCCCCCAGGCACCTGAAAGCGGAGACTCTGACCCGAGGAGGACGTACCCAATCTTCCTCAGGTAGGTGTATTCTCCGCTTCCTAGCGCTCCCCCCCCCAGGCACCTGAAAGCGGAGAACTCTGACCTGAGGAGGACTTACCCAATCTTCCTCAGGTAGGTGTATTCTCCGCTTCCGAGCGTTTCACCCCAGGCACCTGAAAGCGGAGAACTCTGACCCGAGGAGGACTGACCCAATCTTCCTCAAGTAGGTGTATTCTACGCTTCCGAGCGCTTCCCCCCAGGCACCTGAAAGCGGAGAACACTGACCTGAGGAAGACTGACCCAATCATCCTCGGGTAGGTGTATTCTCCGCTTCCGAGCGCTCTCCCCCAGGCAGCTGAAAGCGGAGAACTCTGACCCGAGGAGGACTGACCCAATCTTCCTCAGGTAGGTGTATTTTCCGCTTCCGACCACTCCCCCCAGGCACCTGAAAGCGGAGAACTCTGACCCGAGGAGGACTGACCCAATCTTCCTCGGGTAGGTGTATTCTCCGCTTCCGAGCGCTCCCCCCCAGGCACCTGAAAGCGGAGAACTCTGACCCGAGGAGGACTTACCCAATCTTCCTCAGGTAGGTGTATTCTCCGCTTCCGAGCGCTTCCCCCAGGCACCTGAAAGCGGAGAACTCTGACCCGAGGAGGACTGACCCAATCTTCCTCGGGTAGGTGTATTCTCCGCTTCCGAGCGCTCCCCCCAGGCACCTGAAAGCGGAGAACTCTGACCCGAGGAGGACTTACCCAATCTTCCTCAGGTAGGTGTATTCTCCGCTACCAAGCGTTCCCCCCCCCAGGCACCTGAAAGCGGAGAACTCTGACCTGAGGAGGACTGACCCAATCTTCCTCGGGTAGGTGTATTTTGCACTTCCGAGCGCTCTCCCCCAGGCACATGAAAGCGGAGAACTCTGACCCGAGGAGGACTTACCCAATCTTCCTCAGGTAGGTGTATTCTCCGCTTCCGAGCGCTTCCCCAAGGCACCTGAAAGCTGAGAACTCTGACCCGAGGAGGACTTACCCAATCTTCCTCAGGTAGGTGAATTCTCCGCTTCCTTGCGCTCCCCCCCCCCTAGTCACCTGAAAGCGGAGAACTCTGACCTGAGGAGGACTGACCCAATCTTCCTCGGGTAGGTGTATTCTCCGCTTCCGAGCGCTCTCCCCCAGGCACCTGAAAGCGGAGAACTCTGACCCGAGGAGGACTGACCCAATCTTCCTCGGGTAGGTGTATTCTCCGCTTCCGAGCGCTCCCCCCCAAGCACCTGAAAGCGGAGAACTCTGACCCGAGGAGGACTTACCCAATCTTCCTCAGGTAGGTGTATTCTCCGCTTCCGAGCGCTTCCCCCCAGGCACCTGAAAGCGGAGAACTCTGACCCGAGGAGGACTGACCCAATCTTCCTCAGGTAGGTGTATTCTCCGCTTCCTAGCGCTCCCCCCCCCAGGCACCTGAAAGCGGAGAACTCTGACCTGAGGAGGACTGACCCAATCTTCCTCGGGTAGGTGTATTCTCCGCTTCCGAGCGCTCTCCCCCAGGCACATGAAAGCGGAGAACTCTGACCCGAGGAGGACTGACCCAATCTTCCTCGGGTAGGTGTATTCTCCGCTTCCGAGCGCTCCCCCCAAGCACCCGAAAGCGGAGAACTCCGACCCTAGGAGGACTTACCCAACATTCCTCAGGTAGGTGTATTCTACGCTTCCGAGCGCTCCCCCCAGACACCTGAAAGCGGAGAACTCTGACCTGAGGAGGACTGACCCAATCTTCCTCGGGTAGGTGTATTCTCCGCTTCCGAGCGCTCTCCCCCAGGCACATGAAAGCGGAGAACACTGACCCGCGGAGGACTTACCCAATCTTCCTCAGGTAGGTGTATTCTCCGCTTCCGAGCGCTTCCCCCAGGCACCTGAAAGCTGAGAACTCTGACCCGATGAGGACTTACCCAATCTTCCTCAGGTAGGTGTATTCTCCGCTTCCTTGCGCTCCACCCCCCCCAGTCACCTGAAAGCGGAGAACTCTGACCCGAGGAGGACTGACCCAATCTTCATCGGGTAGGTGTATTCTCCGCTTCCGAGCGCTCCCCCCCAGGCACCTGAAAGCGGAGAACTCTGACCCGAGGAGGACTGACCCAATCTTCCTCGGGTAGGTGTATTCTCCGCTTCCGAGCGCTCCCCCCAGGCACCTGAAAGCGGAGAACTCTGACCCGAGGAGGACTGACCCAATCTTCATCGGGTAGGTGTATTCTCCGCTTCCGAGCGCTCCCCCCAGGCACCTCAAAGCGGAGAACTCTAACCCGAGGAGGACTGACCCAATCTTCATCGGGTAGGTTATTCTCCGCTTCCGAGCGCTCCCCCCCAGGCACCTGAAAGCGGAGAAATCTGACCCGAGGAGGACTGACCCAATCTTCCTCGGGTAGGTGTATTCTCCGCTTCCGAGCGCTCCCCCCAGGCACCTGAAAGCGGAGAACTCTGACCCGAGGAGGACTTCCCCAATCTTCCTCAGGTAGGTGTATTCTCCGCTTCCGAGCGCTCCCCCCCAGGCACCTGAAAGCGGAGAACTCTGACCCGAGGAGGACTTCCCCAATCTTCCTCAGGTAGGTGTATTCTCCGCTTCCCTAGCGCTCCCCCCAGACACCTGAAAGCGGAGAACTCTGACCCGAGGAGGACTTACCCAATCTTCCTCAGGTAGGTGTATTCTCCGCTTCCTTGCGCTCCACCCCCCCCAGTCACCTGAAAGCGGAGAACTCTGACCTGAGGAGGACTGACCCAATCTTCCTCG
Source organism: Narcine bancroftii (assembly GCF_036971445.1). Classification (NCBI taxonomy): domain Eukaryota; kingdom Metazoa; phylum Chordata; class Chondrichthyes; order Torpediniformes; family Narcinidae; genus Narcine; species Narcine bancroftii. Next base: position 301,603,655 of record NC_091471.1, read on the forward strand.
GGTAGGTGTATTCTCCGCTTCCGAGCGCTCTCCCCCAGGCACCTGAAAGCGGAGAACTCTGACCCGAGGAGGACTGACCCAATCTTCCTCGGGTAGGTGTATTCTCCGCTTTCCGAGCGCTCCTCCCCAGGCACCTGAAAGAGGAGAACTCTGACCCGAGGAGGACTTACCCAATCTTCCTCAGGTAGGTGTATTCTCCGCTTCCGAACGCATCCCCCACGCACCTGAAAGCGGAGAACTCTGACCCGAGGAGGACTGACCCAATCTTCCTCAGGTAGGTGTATTCTCCGCTTCTGAGCGCTTCCCCCCAGGCACGTGAAAGCGGAGAACTCTGACCTGAGGAAGACTGACCCAATCTTCCTCGGGTAGGTGTATTCTCCGCTTCCGAGCGCTCCCCCCCAGGCACCTGAAAGCGGAGAACTCTGACTCGAGGAGGACTGACCCAATCTTCCTCGGGTAGGTATATTCTCCGCTTCCGAGCGCTCCCCCCAGGCACCTGAAAGCGGAGAACTCTGACCCGAGGAGGACTTACCCAATCTTCCTCAGGTAGGTGTATTCTCCGCTTCCTAGCGCTCCCCCCCCCCCAGGCACCTCAAAGCGGAGAACTCTGACCTGAGGAGGACTGACCCAATCTTCCTCGGGTAGGTGTATTCTCCGCTTCCGAGCGCTCCCCCCAGGCACCTGAAAGCGGAGAACTCTGACCCGAGGAGGGACTGACCAAATCTTCCTCAGGTAGGTGTATTCTCCACTTCCGAGCGCTCCCCCCCAGGCACCTGAAAGCGGAGAACTCAGATCCGAGGAGGACTGACCCAATCTTCCTCAGGTAGGTGTATTCTCCGCTTCCGAGTGCTCTCCCCTAGACACCTGAAAGCGGAGTACTCTGACCCGAGGAGGACTGACCCAATCTTCCTCGGGTAGGTGTATTCTCCGCTTCCGAGCGCTTCCCCCCAGGCACCTGAAAGCGGAGAACTCTGACCTGAGGAGGACTGACCCAATCTTCCTCGGGTAGGTGTATTCTCCGCTTCCGAGCGCTCCCCCCAGACACCTGAAAGCGGAGAACTCTGACCCGAGGAGGACTGACCCAATCTTCCTCAGGTAGGTGTATTCTCCGCTTCCTAGCGCTCTCCCCCAGGCACATGAAAGCGGAGAACTCTGACCCGCGGAGGACTTACCCAATCTTCCTCAGGTAGGTGTATTCTCCGCTTCCGAGCGCTTCCCCCAGGCACCTGAAAGCTGAGAACTCTGACCCGATGAGGACGTACCCAATCTTCCTCAGGTAGGTGTATTCTCCGCTTCCTTGCGCTCCACCCCCCCCAGTCACCTGAAAGCGGAGAACTCTGACCCGAGGAGGACTGACCCAATCTTCATCGGGTAGGTGTATTCTCCGCTTCCGAGCGCTCCCCCCAGGCACCTGAAAGCTGAGAACTCTGACCCTAGGAGGACTGACCCAATCTTCCTCGGGTAGGTGTATTCTCCGCTTCCGAGCGCTCCCCCCCAGGCACCTCAAAGCGGAGAACTCTGACCCGAGGAGGACTGACCCAATCTTCCTCGGGTAGGTGTATTCTCCGCTTCCGAGCGCTCCCCCCCAGACACCTGAAAGCGGAGAACTCTGACCCGAGGAGGACTTACCCAATCTTCCTCAGGTAGGTGTATTCTCCGCTTCCTAGCGCTCCCCCCCCCCCCCCAGGCACCTGAAAGCGGAGAACTCTGACCTGAGGAGGACTGACCCAATCTTCCTCGGGTAGGTGTATTCTCCGCTTCCGAGCGCTCTCCCCCAGGCACATGAAAGCGGAGAACTCTGACCCGCGGAGGACTTACCCAATCTTTCTCAGGTAGGTGTATTCTCCGCTTCCGAGCGCTTCCCCCAGGCACCTGAAAGCTGAGAACTCTGACCCGATGAGGACTTACCCAATCTTCCTCAGGTAGGTGTATTCTCCGCTTCCTTGCGCTCCACCCCTCCCAGGCACCTGAAAGCGGAGAACTCTGACCCGAGGAGGACTTCCCCAATCTTCCTCAGGTAGGTGTATTCTCCGCTTCCGAGCGCTTCCCCCAGGCACCTGAAAGCTGAGAACTCTGACCCTAGGAGGACTGACCCAATCTTCCTCGGGTAGGTGTATTCTCCGCTTCCGAGCGCTCCCCCCAGACACCTGAAAGCGGAGAACTCTGACCCGAGGAGGACTTACCCAATCTTCCTCAGGTAGGTGTATTCTCCGCTTCCGAGCGCTCTCCCCCAGGCACCTGAAAGCGGAGAACTCTGACCCGAGGAGGACTGACCCAATCTTCCTCGGGTAGGTGTATTCTCCGCTTCCGAGCGCTCCCCCCCAGGCACCTGAAAGCGGAGAACTCTGACCCGAGGAGGACTGACCCAATCTTCCTCAGGTAGGTGTATTCTCCGCTTCCGAGCGCTCCCCCCCAGGCACCTGAAAGCGGAGAACTCTGACCCGAGGAGGACTGACCCAATCTTCCTCGGGTAGGTGTATTCTCCGCTTCCGAGCGCTCCCCCAGACACCTGAAAGCGGAGAACTCTGACCCGAGGAGGACTTACCCAATCTTCCTCAGGTAGGTGTATTCTCCGCTTCCTAGTGCTCCCCCCCCCCCCCAGGCACCTGAAAGCGGAGAACTCTGACCTGAGGAGGACTGACCCAATCTTCCTCGGGTAGGTGTATTCTCCGCTTCCGAGCGCTCCCCCCAGACACCTGAAAGCGGAGAACTCTGACCCGAGGAGGACTTACCCAATCTTCCTCAGGTAGGTGTATTCTCCGCTTCCTAGCGCTCCCCCCCCCCCCCAGGCACCTGAAAGCGGAGAACTCTGACCTGAGGAGGACTGACCCAATCTCCTCGGGTAGGTGTATTCTCCGCTTCCGAGCGCTCTCCCCAGGCACATGAAAGCGGAGAACTCTGACCCGCGGAGGACTTACCCAATCTTCCTCAGGTAGGTGTATTCTCCGCTTCCGAGCGCTTCCCCCAGGCACCTGAAAGCTGAGAACTCTGACCCGATGAGGACTTACCCAATCTTCCTCAGGTAGGTGTATTCTCCGCTTCCTTGCGCTCCACCCCCCCAGTCACCTGAAAGCGGAGAACTCTGACCCGAGGAGGACTGACCCAATCTTCATCGGGTAGGTGTATTCTCCGCTTCCGAGCGCTCCCCCCCAGGCACCTGAAAGCGGAGAACTCTGACCCGAGGAGGACTGACCCAATCTTCCTCGGGTAGGTGTATTCTCCGCTTCCGAGCGCTCCCCCCAGGCACCTGAAAGCGGAGAACTCTGACCCGAGGAGGACTGACCCAATCTTCATCGGGTAGGTGTATTCTCCGCTTCCGAGCGCTCCCCCCAGGCACCTGAAAGCGGAGAACTCTGACCAGAGGAGGACTGACCCAATCTTCATCGGGTAGGTGTATTCTCCGCTTCCGAGCGCTCCCCCCCCAGGCACCTGAAAGCGGAGAACTCTGACCCGAGGAGGACTGACCCAATCTTCCTCGGGTAGGTGTATTCTCCGCTTCCGAGCGCTCCCCCCAGGCACCTGAAAGCGGAGAACTCTGACCCGCGGAGGACTTACCCAATCTTCCTCAGGTAGGTGTATTCTCCGCTTCCGAGCGCTCCCCCCAGACACCTGAAAGCGGAGAACTCTGACCCGAGGAGGACTTACCCAATCTTCCTCGGGTAGGTGTATTCTCCGCTTCCGAGCGCTCCCCCCAGACACCTGAAAGCGGAGAACTCTGACCCGAGGAGGACTGACCCAATCTTCATCGGGTAGGTGTATTCTCCGCTTCCGAGCGCTCCCCCCCAGGCACCTGAAAGCGGAGAACTCTAACCCGAGGAGGACTGACCCAATCTTCCTCGGGTAGGTGTATTCTCCGCTTCCGAGCGCTCCCCCCAGGCACCTGAAAGCGGAGAACTCTGACCCAAGGAGGACTGACCCAATCTTCCTCAGGTAGGTGTATTCTCCGCTTCCTAGCGCTCCCCCCCCCCCCAGGCACCTGAAAGCGGAGAACTCTGACCTGAGGAGGACTGACCCAATCTTCCTCGGGTAGGTGTATTCTCCGCTTCCGAGCGCTCCCCCCAGACACCTGAAAGCGGAGAACTCTGACCCGCGGAGGACTTACCCAATCTTCCTCAGGTAGGTGTATTCTCCGCTTCCTTGCGCTCCACCCCCCCCAGTCACATGAAAGCGGAGAACTCTGACCCGAGGAGGACTGACCCAATCTTCATCGGGTAGGTGTATTCTCCGCTTCCGAGCTCTCCCCCCCAGGCACCTGAAAGCGGAGAACTCTGACCCGAGGAGGACTGACCCAGTCTTCCTCGGGTAGGTGTATTCTCCGCTTCCGAGCGCTCCCCCCAGGCACCTGAAAGCGGAGAACTCTGACCCGAGGAGGACTGACCCAATCTTCATCGGGTAGGTGTATTCTCCGCTTCCGAGCGCTCCCCCCAGGCACCTGAAAGCGGAGAACTCTGACCCGCGGAGGACTTACCCAATCTTCCTCAGGTAGGTGTATTCTCCGCTTCCGAGCGCTCCCCCCAGACACCTGAAAGCGGAGAACTCTGACCCGAGGAGGACTTACCCAATCTTCCTCAGGTAGGTGTATTCTCCGCTTCCGAGCGCTCTCCCCCAGGCACCTGAAAGCGGAGAACTCTGACCCGAGGAGGACTGACACAATCTTCCTCGGGTAGGTGTATTCTCCGCTTCCGAGCGCTCCCCCCAGACACCTGAAAGCGGAGAATTCTGACCCGAGGAGGACTGACCCAATCTTCATCGGGTAGGTGTATTCTCCGCTTCCGAGCGCTCCCCCCCAGGCACCTGAAAGCGGAGAACTCTGACCCGAGGAGGACTGACCCAATCTTCCTCGGGTAGGTGTATTCTCCGCTTCCGAGCGCTCCCCCCAGGCACCTGAAAGCGGAGAACTCTGACCCGAGGAGGACTGACCCAATCTTCATCGGGTAGGTGTATTCTCCGCTTCCGAGCGCTCCCCCCAGGCACCTGAAAGCGGAGAACTCTGACCCGAGGAGGACTGACCCAATCTTCATCGGGTAGGTGTATTCTCCGCTTCCGAGCGCTCCCCCCCAGGCACCTGAAAGCGGAGAACTCTGACCCGAGGAGGACTGACCCAATCTTCCTCGGGTAGGTGTATTCTCCGCTTCCGAGCGCTCCCCCCAGGCACCTGAAAGCGGAGAACTCTGACCCGCGGAGGACTTACCCAATCTTCCTCAGGTAGGTGTATTCTCCGCTTCCGAGCGCTTCCCCCAGGCACCTGAAAGCTGAGAACTCTGACCCGATGAGGACTTACCCAATCTTCCTCAGGTAGGTGTATTCTCCGCTTCCTTGCGCTCCACCCCCCCCAGTCACCTGAAAGCGGAGAACTCTGACCTGAGGAGGACTGACCCAATCTTCATCGGGTAGGTGTATTCTCCGCTTCCGAGCGCTCTCCCCCAGGCACATGAAAGCGGAGAACTCTGACCCGCGGAGGACTTACCCAATCTTCCTCAGGTAGGTGTATTCTCCGCTTCCGAGCGCTCCCCCCAGGCACCTGAAAGCGGAGAACTCTGACCCGAGGAGGACTGACCCAATCTTCATCGGGTAGGTGTATTCTCCGCTTCCGAGCGCTCCCCCCCAGGCACCTGAAAGCGGAGAACTCTGACCCGAGGAGGACTGACCCAATCTTCCTCGGGTAGGTGTATTCTCCGCTTCCGAGCGCTCCCCCCAGGCACCTGAAAGCGGAGAACTCTGACCCGAGGAGGACTTCCCCAATCTTCCTCAGGTAGGTGTATTCTCCGCTTCCGAGCGCTCCCCCCCAGGCACCTGAAAGCGGAGAACTCTGACCCGAGGAGGACTTCCCCAATCTTCCTCAGGTAGGTGTATTCTCCGCTTCCGAGCGCTTCCCCCAGGCACCTGAAAGCGGAGAACTCTGACCCGAGGAGGACTGACCCAATCTTCATCGGGTAGGTGTATTCTCCGCTTCCGAGCGCTCCCCCCAGGCACCTGAAAGCGGAGAACTCTGACCCGAGGAGGACTGACCCAATCTTCATCGGGTAGGTGTATTCTCCGCTTCCGAGCGCTCCCCCCTGGCACCTGAAAGCGGAGAACTCTGACCCGAGGAGGACTGACCCAATCTTCATCGGGTAGGTGTATTCTCCGCTTCCGAGCGCTCCCCCCCAGGCACCTGAAAGCGGAGAACTCTGACCCGAGGAGGACTTCCCCAATCTTCCTCAGGTAGGTGTATTCTCCGCTTCCGAGCGCTCCCCCCCAGGCACCTGAAAGCGGAGAACTCTGACCCGAGGAGGACTTCCCCAATCTTCCTCAGGTAGGTGTATTCTCCGCTTCCGAGCGCTCCCCCCAGGCACCTGAAAGCGGAGAACTCTGACCCGAGGAGGACTGACACAATCTTCCTCGGGTAGGTGTATTCTCCGCTTCCGAGCGCTCCCCCCAGACACCTGAAAGCGGAGAATTCTGACCCGAGGAGGACTGACCCAATCTTCATCGGGTAGGTGTATTCTCCGCTTCCGAGCGCTCCCCCCCAGGCACCTGAAAGCGGAGAACTCTGACCCGAGGAGGACTGACCCAATCTTCCTCGGGTAGGTGTATTCTCCGCTTCCGAGCGCTCCCCCCAGGCACCTGAAAGCGGAGAACTCTGACCCGAGGAGGACTGACCCAATCTTCATCGGGTAGGTGTATTCTCCGCTTCCGAGCGCTCCCCCCAGGCACCTGAAAGCGGAGAACTCTGACCCGAGGAGGACTGACCCAATCTTCATCGGGTAGGTGTATTCTCCGCTTCCGAGCGCTCCCCCCCAGGCACCTGAAAGCGGAGAACTCTGACCCGAGGAGGACTGACCCAATCTTCCTCGGGTAGGTGTATTCTCCGCTTCCGAGCGCTCCCCCCAGGCACCTGAAAGCGGAGAACTCTGACCCGCGGAGGACTTACCCAATCTTCCTCAGGTAGGTGTATTCTCCGCTTCCGAGCGCTTCCCCCAGGCACCTGAAAGCTGAGAACTCTGACCCGATGAGGACTTACCCAATCTTCCTCAGGTAGGTGTATTCTCCGCTTCCTTGCGCTCCACCCCCCCCAGTCACCTGAAAGCGGAGAACTCTGACCTGAGGAGGACTGACCCAATCTTCATCGGGTAGGTGTATTCTCCGCTTCCGAGCGCTCTCCCCCAGGCACATGAAAGCGGAGAACTCTGACCCGCGGAGGACTTACCCAATCTTCCTCAGGTAGGTGTATTCTCCGCTTCCGAGCGCTCCCCCCAGGCACCTGAAAGCGGAGAACTCTGACCCGAGGAGGACTGACCCAATCTTCATCGGGTAGGTGTATTCTCCGCTTCCGAGCGCTCCCCCCCAGGCACCTGAAAGCGGAGAACTCTGACCCGAGGAGGACTGACCCAATCTTCCTCGGGTAGGTGTATTCTCTGCTTCCGAGCGCTCCCCCCAGGCACCTGAAAGCGGAGAACTCTGACCCGAGGAGGACTTCCCCAATCTTCCTCAGGTAGGTGTATTCTCCGCTTCCGAGCGCTCCCCCCCAGGCACCTGAAAGCGGAGAACTCTGACCCGAGGAGGACTTCCCCAATCTTCCTCAGGTAGGTGTATTCTCCGCTTCCGAGCGCTTCCCCCAGGCACCTGAAAGCGGAGAACTCTGACCCGAGGAGGACTGACCCAATCTTCATCGGGTAGGTGTATTCTCCGCTTCCGAGCGCTACCCCCAGGCACCTGAAAGCGGAGAACTCTGACCCGAGGAGGACTGACCCAATCTTCATCGGGTAGGTGTATTCTCCGCTTCCGAGCGCTCCCCCCTGGCACCTGAAAGCGGAGAACTCTGACCCGAGGAGGACTGACCCAATCTTCATCGGGTAGGTGTATTCTCCGCTTCCGAGCGCTCTCCCCCAGGCACCTGAAAGCGGAGAACTCTGACCCGAGGAGGACTGACCCAATCTTCCTCAGGTAGGTGTATTCTCCGCTTCCGAGCGCTCCCCCCAGGCACCTGAAAGCGGAGAACTCTGAACCGAGGAGGACTTACCCAATCTTCCTCAGGTAGGTGTATTCTCCGCTTCCTAGCGCTCCCCCCCCCCCAGGCACCTGAAAGCGGAGAACTCTGACCTGAGGTGGACTTACCCAATCTTCCTCAGGTAGGTGTATTCTCCGCTTCCGAGCGTTTCCCCCCCAGGCACCTGAAAGCGGAGAACTCTGACCCGAGGAGGACTGACCCAATCTTCCACAGGTAGGTGTATTCTCCGCTTCCTAGCGCTTCCCACCAGGCACCTGAAAGCGGAGAACTCTGACCTGAGGAAGACTGACCCAATCTTCCTCGGGTAGGTGTATTCTCCGCTTCCGAGCGCTCTCCCCCAGGCACCTGAAAGCGGAGAACTCTGACCCGAGGAGGACTGACCCAATCTTCCTCAGGTAGGTGTATTGTCCGCTTCCTAGCGCTCCCCTCCCCAGGCACCTGAAAGCGGAGAACTCTGACCTGAGGAGGACTGACCCAATCTTCCTCGGCAAGGTGTATTCTCCGCTTCCGAGCGCTCTCCCCCAGGCACCTGAAAGCGGAGAACTCTGACCCGAGGAGGACTGACCCAATCTTCCTCAGGTAGGTGTATTCTCCGCTTCCGAGCGCTTCCCCCAGGCACCTGAAAGCGGAGAACTCTGACCCGAGGAGGACTTACCCAATCTTCCTCAGGTAGGTGTATTCTCCGCTTCCTTGTGCTCGCCCCCCCACCCAGGCACCTGAAAGCGGACAACTCTGACCTGAGGAGGACTGACCCAATCTTCCTTGGGTAGGTGTATTCTCCGCTTGCGAGCGGTCTCCCCCAGGCACCTTAAAGCGGAGAACTCTGACCCGAGGAGGACTGACCCAATCTTCCTCAGGTAGGTGTATTCTCCGCTTCCGAGCGCTTCCCCCCAGGCACCTGAAAGCGGAGAACTCTGACCCGAGGAGGACTGACCCAATCTTCCTCAGGTAGGTGTATTCTCCGCTTCCGAGCGCTTCCCCCCAGGCACCTGAAAGCGGAGAACTCTGACATGAGGAAGACTGACCCAATCTTCCTCGGGTAGGTGTATTCTCCGCTACCGAGCGCTCTCCCCCAGGCACCTGAAAGCGAAGAACTCTGACTCGAGGAGGACTGACCCAATCTTCCTCAGGTAGGAATATTCTCCGCTTCCGAGCGCTCCCCCCAGGCACCTGAAAGCGGAGACTCTGACCCGAGGAGGACGTACCCAATCTTCCTCAGGTAGGTGTATTCTCCGCTTCCTAGCGCTCCCCCCCCCAGGCACCTGAAAGCGGAGAACTCTGACCTGAGGAGGACTTACCCAATCTTCCTCAGGTAGGTGTATTCTCCGCTTCCGAGCGTTTCACCCCAGGCACCTGAAAGCGGAGAACTCTGACCCGAGGAGGACTGACCCAATCTTCCTCAAGTAGGTGTATTCTACGCTTCCGAGCGCTTCCCCCCAGGCACCTGAAAGCGGAGAACACTGACCTGAGGAAGACTGACCCAATCATCCTCGGGTAGGTGTATTCTCCGCTTCCGAGCGCTCTCCCCCAGGCAGCTGAAAGCGGAGAACTCTGACCCGAGGAGGACTGACCCAATCTTCCTCAGGTAGGTGTATTTTCCGCTTCCGACCACTCCCCCCAGGCACCTGAAAGCGGAGAACTCTGACCCGAGGAGGACTGACCCAATCTTCCTCGGGTAGGTGTATTCTCCGCTTCCGAGCGCTCCCCCCCAGGCACCTGAAAGCGGAGAACTCTGACCCGAGGAGGACTTACCCAATCTTCCTCAGGTAGGTGTATTCTCCGCTTCCGAGCGCTTCCCCCAGGCACCTGAAAGCGGAGAACTCTGACCCGAGGAGGACTGACCCAATCTTCCTCGGGTAGGTGTATTCTCCGCTTCCGAGCGCTCCCCCCAGGCACCTGAAAGCGGAGAACTCTGACCCGAGGAGGACTTACCCAATCTTCCTCAGGTAGGTGTATTCTCCGCTACCAAGCGTTCCCCCCCCCAGGCACCTGAAAGCGGAGAACTCTGACCTGAGGAGGACTGACCCAATCTTCCTCGGGTAGGTGTATTTTGCACTTCCGAGCGCTCTCCCCCAGGCACATGAAAGCGGAGAACTCTGACCCGAGGAGGACTTACCCAATCTTCCTCAGGTAGGTGTATTCTCCGCTTCCGAGCGCTTCCCCAAGGCACCTGAAAGCTGAGAACTCTGACCCGAGGAGGACTTACCCAATCTTCCTCAGGTAGGTGAATTCTCCGCTTCCTTGCGCTCCCCCCCCCCTAGTCACCTGAAAGCGGAGAACTCTGACCTGAGGAGGACTGACCCAATCTTCCTCGGGTAGGTGTATTCTCCGCTTCCGAGCGCTCTCCCCCAGGCACCTGAAAGCGGAGAACTCTGACCCGAGGAGGACTGACCCAATCTTCCTCGGGTAGGTGTATTCTCCGCTTCCGAGCGCTCCCCCCCAAGCACCTGAAAGCGGAGAACTCTGACCCGAGGAGGACTTACCCAATCTTCCTCAGGTAGGTGTATTCTCCGCTTCCGAGCGCTTCCCCCCAGGCACCTGAAAGCGGAGAACTCTGACCCGAGGAGGACTGACCCAATCTTCCTCAGGTAGGTGTATTCTCCGCTTCCTAGCGCTCCCCCCCCCAGGCACCTGAAAGCGGAGAACTCTGACCTGAGGAGGACTGACCCAATCTTCCTCGGGTAGGTGTATTCTCCGCTTCCGAGCGCTCTCCCCCAGGCACATGAAAGCGGAGAACTCTGACCCGAGGAGGACTGACCCAATCTTCCTCGGGTAGGTGTATTCTCCGCTTCCGAGCGCTCCCCCCAAGCACCCGAAAGCGGAGAACTCCGACCCTAGGAGGACTTACCCAACATTCCTCAGGTAGGTGTATTCTCCGCTTCCGAGAGCTTCTCCCCAGGCACCTGAAAGCGGAGAACTCTGACCCGAGGAGGACTTACCCAATCTTCCTCAGGTAGGTGTATTCTCCGCTTCCGAGCGCTTCCCCCCAGGCACCTGAAAGCGGAGAACTCTGACCTGAGGAAGACTGACCCAATCTTCCTCGGGTAGGTGTATTCTCCGCTTCCGAGCGCTCTCCCCCAGGCACCTGAAAGCGGAGAACTATGACCCGAGGAGGACTGACCCAATCTTCCTCAGGTAGGTGTATTCTCCGCTTCCGAGCGCTCCCCCCAGGCACCTGAAAGCGGAGAACTCTGACCCGAGGAGGACTGACCCAATCTTCCTCGGGTAGGTGTATTCTACGCTTCCGAGCGCTCCCCCCAGACACCTGAAAGCGGAGAACTCTGACCTGAGGAGGACTGACCCAATCTTCCTCGGGTAGGTGTATTCTCCGCTTCCGAGCGCTCTCCCCCAGGCACATGAAAGCGGAGAACTCTGACCCGCGGAGGACTTACCCAATCTTCCTCAGGTAGGTGTATTCTCCGCTTCCGAGCGCTTCCCCCAGGCACCTGAAAGCTGAGAACTCTGACCCGATGAGGACTTACCCAATCTTCCTCAGGTAGGTGTATTCTCCGCTTCCTTGCGCTCCACCCCCCCCAGTCACCTGAAAGCGGAGAACTCTGACCCGAGGAGGACTGACCCAATCTTCATCGGGTAGGTGTATTCTCCGCTTCCGAGCGCTCCCCCCCAGGCACCTGAAAGCGGAGAACTCTGACCCGAGGAGGACTGACCCAATCTTCCTCGGGTAGGTGTATTCTCCGCTTCCGAGCGCTCCCCCCAGGCACCTGAAAGCGGAGAACTCTGACCCGAGGAGGACTGACCCAATCTTCATCGGGTAGGTGTATTCTCCGCTTCCGAGCGCTCCCCCCAGGCACCTCAAAGCGGAGAACTCTAACCCGAGGAGGACTGACCCAATCTTCATCGGGTAGGTGTATTCTCCGCTTCCGAGCGCTCCCCCCCAGGCACCTGAAAGCGGAGAAATCTGACCCGAGGAGGACTGACCCAATCTTCCTCGGGTAGGTGTATTCTCCGCTTCCGAGCGCTCCCCCCAGGCACCTGAAAGCGGAGAACTCTGACCCGAGGAGGACTTCCCCAATCTTCCTCAGGTAGGTGTATTCTCCGCTTCCGAGCGCTCCCCCCCAGGCACCTGAAAGCGGAGAACTCTGACCCGAGGAGGACTTCCCCAATCTTCCTCAGGTAGGTGTATTCTCCGCTTCCTAGCGCTCCCCCCAGACACCTGAAAGCGGAGAACTCTGACCCGAGGAGGACTTACCCAATCTTCCTCAGGTAGGTGTATTCTCCGCTTCCTTGCGCTCCACCCCCCCCAGTCACCTGAAAGCGGAGAACTCTGACCTGAGGAGGACTGACCCAATCTTCCTCGGGTAGGTGTATTCTCCGCTTCCGAGCGCTCTCCCCCAGGCACCTGAAAGCGGAGAACTCTGACCCGAGGAGGACTGACCCAATCTTCCTCGGGTAGGTGTATTCTCCGCTTCCGAGCGCTCCTCCCCAGGCACCTGAAAGAGGAGAACTCTGACCCGAGGAGGACTTACCCAATCTTCCTCAGGTAGGTGTATTCTCCGCTTCCGAACGCATCCCCCCACGCACCTGAAAGCGGAGAACTCTGACCCGAGGAGGACTGACCCAATCTTCCTCAGGTAGGTGTATTCTCCGCTTCTGAGCGCTTCCCCCCAGGCACGTGAAAGCGGAGAACTCTGACCTGAGGAAGACTGACCCAATCTTCCTCGGGTAGGTGTATTCTCCGCTTCCGAGCGCTCCCCCCCAGGCACCTGAAAGCGGAGAACTCTGACTCGAGGAGGACTGACCCAATCTTCCTCGGGTAGGTATATTCTCCGCTTCCGAGCGCTCCCCCCAGGCACCTGAAAGCGGAGAACTCTGACTCGAGGAGGACTTACCCAATCTTCCTCAGGTAGGTGTATTCTCCGCTTCCTAGCGCTCCCCCCCCCCCAGGCACCTCAAAGCGGAGAACTCTGACCTGAGGAGGACTGACCCAATCTTCCTCGGGTAGGTGTATTCTCCGCTTCCGAGCGCTCCCCCCAGGCACCTGAAAGCGGAGAACTCTGACCCGAGGAGGACTGACCAAATCTTCCTCAGGTAGGTGTATTCTCCACTTCCGAGCGCTCCCCCCCAGGCACCTGAAAGCGGAGAACTCAGATCCGAGGAGGACTGACCCAATCTTCCTCAGGTAGGTGTATTCTCCGCTTCCGAGTGCTCTCCCCTAGACACCTGAAAGCGGAGTACTCTGACCCGAGGAGGACTGACCCAATCTTCCTCGGGTAGGTGTATTCTCCGCTTCCGAGCGCTTCCCCCCAGGCACCTGAAAGCGGAGAACTCTGACCTGAGGAGGACTGACCCAATCTTCCTCGGGTAGGTGTATTCTCCGCTTCCGAGCGCTCCCCCCAGACACCTGAAAGCGGAGAACTCTGACCCGAGGAGGACTGACCCAATCTTCCTCAGGTAGGTGTATTCTCCGCTTCCTAGCGCTCTCCCCCAGGCACATGAAAGCGGAGAACTCTGACCCGCGGAGGACTTACCCAATCTTCCTCAGGTAGGTGTATTCTCCGCTTCCGAGCGCTTCCCCCAGGCACCTGAAAGCTGAGAACTCTGACCCGATGAGGACGTACCCAATCTTCCTCAGGTAGGTGTATTCTCCGCTTCCTTGCGCTCCACCCCCCCCAGTCACCTGAAAGCGGAGAACTCTGACCCGAGGAGGACTGACCCAATCTTCATCGGGTAGGTGTATTCTCCGCTTCCGAGCGCTCCCCCCAGGCACCTGAAAGCTGAGAACTCTGACCCTAGGAGGACTGACCCAATCTTCCTCGGGTAGGTGTATTCTCCGCTTCCGAGCGCTCCCCCCCCAGGCACCTCAAAGCGGAGAACTCTGACCCGAGGAGGACTGACCCAATCTTCCTCGGGTAGGTGTATTCTCCGCTTCCGAGCGCTCCCCCCAGACACCTGAAAGCGGAGAACTCTGACCCGAGGAGGACTTACCCAATCTTCCTCAGGTAGGTGTATTCTCCGCTTCCTAGCGCTCCCCCCCCCCCCCCAGGCACCTGAAAGCGGAGAACTCTGACCTGAGGAGGACTGACTCAATCTTCCTCGGGTAGGTGTATTCTCCGCTTCCGAGCGCTCTCCCCCAGGCACATGAAAGCGGAGAACTCTGACCCGCGGAGGACTTACCCAATCTTTCTCAGGTAGGTGTATTCTCCGCTTCCGAGCGCTTCCCCCAGGCACCTGAAAGCTGAGAACTCTGACCCGATGAGGACTTACCCAATCTTCCTCAGGTAGGTGTATTCTCCGCTTCCTTGCGCTCCACCCCTCCCAGGCACCTGAAAGCGGAGAACTCTGACCCGAGGAGGACTTCCCCAATCTTCCTCAGGTAGGTGTATTCTCCGCTTCCGAGCGCTTCCCCCAGGCACCTGAAAGCTGAGAACTCTGACCCTAGGAGGACTGACCCAATCTTCCTCGGGTAGGTGTATTCTCCGCTTCCGAGCGCTCCCCCCAGACACCTGAAAGCGGAGAACTCTGACCCGAGGAGGACTTACCCAATCTTCCTCAGGTAGGTGTATTCTCCGCTTCCGAGCGCTCTCCCCCAGGCACCTGAAAGCGGAGAACTCTGACCCGAGGAGGACTGACCCAATCTTCCTCGGGTAGGTGTATTCTCCGCTTCCGAGCGCTCCCCCCCAGGCACCTGAAAGCGGAGAACTCTGACCCGAGGAGGACTGACCCAATCTTCCTCAGGTAGGTGTATTCTCCGCTTCCGAGCGCTCCCCCCCAGGCACCTGAAAGCGGAGAACTCTGACCCGAGGAGGACTGACCCAATCTTCCTCGGGTAGGTGTATTCTCCGCTTCCGAGCGCTCCCCCCAGACACCTGAAAGCGGAGAACTCTGACCCGAGGAGGACTTACCCAATCTTCCTCAGGTAGGTGTATTCTCCGCTTCCTAGTGCTCCCCCCCCCCCCCCAGGCACCTGAAAGCGGAGAACTCTGACCTGAGGAGGACTGACCCAATCTTCCTCGGGTAGGTGTATTCTCCGCTTCCGAGCGCTCCCCCCAGACACCTGAAAGCGGAGAACTCTGACCCGAGGAGGACTTACCCAATCTTCCTCAGGTAGGTGTATTCTCCGCTTCCTAGCGCTCCCCCCCCCCCCCAGGCACCTGAAAGCGGAGAACTCTGACCTGAGGAGGACTGACCCAATCTTCCTCGGGTAGGTGTATTCTCCGCTTCCGAGCGCTCTCCCCCAGGCACATGAAAGCGGAGAACTCTGACCCGCGGAGGACTTACCCAATCTTCCTCAGGTAGGTGTATTCTCCGCTTCCGAGCGCTTCCCCCAGGCACCTGAAAGCTGAGAACTCTGACCCGATGAGGACTTACCCAATCTTCCTCAGGTAGGTGTATTCTCCGCTTCCTTGCGCTCCACCCCCCCCAGTCACCTGAAAGCGGAGAACTCTGACCCGAGGAGGACTGACCCAATCTTCATCGGGTAGGTGTATTCTCCGCTTCCGAGCGCTCCCCCCCAGGCACCTGAAAGCGGAGAACTCTGACCCGAGGAGGACTGACCCAATCTTCCTCGGGTAGGTGTATTCTCCGCTTCCGAGCGCTCCCCCCAGGCACCTGAAAGCGGAGAACTCTGACCCGAGGAGGACTGACCCAATCTTCATCGGGTAGGTGTATTCTCCGCTTCCGAGCGCTCCCCCCAGGCACCTGAAAGCGGAGAACTCTGACCCGAGGAGGACTGACCCAATCTTCATCGGGTAGGTGTATTCTCCGCTTCCGAGCGCTCCCCCCCAGGCACCTGAAAGCGGAGAACTCTGACCCGAGGAGGACTGACCCAATCTTCCTCGGGTAGGTGTATTCTCCGCTTCCGAGCGCTCCCCCCAGGCACCTGAAAGCGGAGAACTCTGACCCGCGGAGGACTTACCCAATCTTCCTCAGGTAGGTGTATTCTCCGCTTCCGAGCGCTCCCCCCAGACACCTGAAAGCGGAGAACTCTGACCCGAGGAGGACTTACCCAATCTTCCTCGGGTAGGTGTATTCTCCGCTTCCGAGCGCTCCCCCCAGACACCTGAAAGCGGAGAACTCTGACCCGAGGAGGACTGACCCAATCTTCATCGGGTAGGTGTATTCTCCGCTTCCGAGCGCTCCCCCCCAGGCACCTGAAAGCGGAGAACTCTAACCCGAGGAGGACTGACCCAATCTTCCTCGGGTAGGTGTATTCTCCGCTTCCGAGCGCTCCCCCCAGGCACCTGAAAGCGGAGAACTCTGACCCAAGGAGGACTGACCCAATCTTCCTCAGGTAGGTGTATTCTCCGCTTCCTAGCGCTCCCCCCCCCCCCAGGCACCTGAAAGCGGAGAACTCTGACCTGAGGAGGACTGACCCAATCTTCCTCGGGTAGGTGTATTCTCCGCTTCCGAGCGCTCCCCCCAGACACCTGAAAGCGGAGAACTCTGACCCGCGGAGGACTTACCCAATCTTCCTCAGGTAGGTGTATTCTCCGCTTCCTTGCGCTCCACCCCCCCCAGTCACATGAAAGCGGAGAACTCTGACCCGAGGAGGACTGACCCAATCTTCATCGGGTAGGTGTATTCTCCGCTTCCGAGCTCTCCCCCCCAGGCACCTGAAAGCGGAGAACTCTGACCCGAGGAGGACTGACCCAGTCTTCCTCGGGTAGGTGTATTCTCCGCTTCCGAGCGCTCCCCCCAGGCACCTGAAAGCGGAGAACTCTGACCCGAGGAGGACTGACCCAATCTTCATCGGGTAGGTGTATTCTCCGCTTCCGAGCGCTCCCCCCAGGCACCTGAAAGCGGAGAACTCTGACCCGCGGAGGACTTACCCAATCTTCCTCAGGTAGGTGTATTCTCCGCTTCCGAGCGCTCCCCCCAGACACCTGAAAGCGGAGAACTCTGACCCGAGGAGGACTTACCCAATCTTCCTCAGGTAGGTGTATTCTCCGCTTCCGAGCGCTCTCCCCCAGGCACCTGAAAGCGGAGAACTCTGACCCGAGGAGGACTGACACAATCTTCCTCGGGTAGGTGTATTCTCCGCTTCCGAGCGCTCCCCCCAGACACCTGAAAGCGGAGAATTCTGACCCGAGGAGGACTGACCCAATCTTCATCGGGTAGGTGTATTCTCCGCTTCCGAGCGCTCCCCCCCAGGCACCTGAAAGCGGAGAACTCTGACCCGAGGAGGACTGACCCAATCTTCCTCGGGTAGGTGTATTCTCCGCTTCCGAGCGCTCCCCCCAGGCACCTGAAAGCGGAGAACTCTGACCCGAGGAGGACTGACCCAATCTTCATCGGGTAGGTGTATTCTCCGCTTCCGAGCGCTCCCCCCAGGCACCTGAAAGCGGAGAACTCTGACCCGAGGAGGACTGACCCAATCTTCATCGGGTAGGTGTATTCTCCGCTTCCGAGCGCTCCCCCCCAGGCACCTGAAAGCGGAGAACTCTGACCCGAGGAGGACTGACCCAATCTTCCTCGGGTAGGTGTATTCTCCGCTTCCGAGCGCTCCCCCCAGGCACCTGAAAGCGGAGAACTCTGACCCGCGGAGGACTTACCCAATCTTCCTCAGGTAGGTGTATTCTCCGCTTCCGAGCGCTTCCCCCAGGCACCTGAAAGCTGAGAACTCTGACCCGATGAGGACTTACCCAATCTTCCTCAGGTAGGTGTATTCTCCGCTTCCTTGCGCTCCACCCCCCCCAGTCACCTGAAAGCGGAGAACTCTGACCTGAGGAGGACTGACCCAATCTTCATCGGGTAGGTGTATTCTCCGCTTCCGAGCGCTCTCCCCCAGGCACATGAAAGCGGAGAACTCTGACCCGCGGAGGACTTACCCAATCTTCCTCAGGTAGGTGTATTCTCCGCTTCCGAGCGCTCCCCCCAGGCACCTGAAAGCGGAGAACTCTGACCCGAGGAGGACTGACCCAATCTTCATCGGGTAGGTGTATTCTCCGCTTCCGAGCGCTCCCCCCCAGGCACCTGAAAGCGGAGAACTCTGACCCGAGGAGGACTGACCCAATCTTCCTCGGGTAGGTGTATTCTCCGCTTCCGAGCGCTCCCCCCAGGCACCTGAAAGCGGAGAACTCTGACCCGAGGAGGACTTCCCCAATCTTCCTCAGGTAGGTGTATTCTCCGCTTCCGAGCGCTCCCCCCCAGGCACCTGAAAGCGGAGAACTCTGACCCGAGGAGGACTTCCCCAATCTTCCTCAGGTAGGTGTATTCTCCGCTTCCGAGCGCTTCCCCCAGGCACCTGAAAGCGGAGAACTCTGACCCGAGGAGGACTGACCCAATCTTCATCGGGTAGGTGTATTCTCCGCTTCCGAGCGCTCCCCCCAGGCACCTGAAAGCGGAGAACTCTGACCCGAGGAGGACTGACCCAATCTTCATCGGGTAGGTGTATTCTCCGCTTCCGAGCGCTCCCCCCTGGCACCTGAAAGCGGAGAACTCTGACCCGAGGAGGACTGACCCAATCTTCATCGGGTAGGTGTATTCTCCGCTTCCGAGCGCTCCCCCCCAGGCACATGAAAGCGGAGAACTCTGACCCGCGGAGGACTTACCCAATCTTTCTCAGGTAGGTGTATTCTCCGCTTCCGAGCGCTTCCCCCAGGCACCTGAAAGCTGAGAACTCTGACCCGATGAGGACTTACCCAATCTTCCTCAGGTAGGTGTATTCTCCGCTTCCTTGCGCTCCACCCCTCCCAGGCACCTGAAAGCGGAGAACTCTGACCCGAGGAGGACTTCCCCAATCTTCCTCAGGTAGGTGTATTCTCCGCTTCCGAGCGCTTCCCCCAGGCACCTGAAAGCTGAGAACTCTGACCCTAGGAGGACTGACCCAATCTTCCTCGGGTAGGTGTATTCTCCGCTTCCGAGCGCTCCCCCCAGACACCTGAAAGCGGAGAACTCTGACCCGAGGAGGACTTACCCAATCTTCCTCAGGTAGGTGTATTCTCCGCTTCCGAGCGCTCTCCCCCAGGCACCTGAAAGCGGAGAACTCTGACCCGAGGAGGACTGACCCAATCTTCCTCGGGTAGGTGTATTCTCCGCTTCCGAGCGCTCCCCCCCAGGCACCTGAAAGCGGAGAACTCTGACCCGAGGAGGACTGACCCAATCTTCCTCAGGTAGGTGTATTCTCCGCTTCCGAGCGCTCCCCCCCAGGCACCTGAAAGCGGAGAACTCTGACCCGAGGAGGACTGACCCAATCTTCCTCGGGTAGGTGTATTCTCCGCTTCCGAGCGCTCCCCCCAGACACCTGAAAGCGGAGAACTCTGACCCGAGGAGGACTTACCCAATCTTCCTCAGGTAGGTGTATTCTCCGCTTCCTAGTGCTCCCCCCCCCCCCCAGGCACCTGAAAGCGGAGAACTCTGACCTGAGGAGGACTGACCCAATCTTCCTCGGGTAGGTGTATTCTCCGCTTCCGAGCGCTCCCCCCAGACACCTGAAAGCGGAGAACTCTGACCCGAGGAGGACTTACCCAATCTTCCTCAGGTAGGTGTATTCTCCGCTTCCTAGCGCTCCCCCCCCCCCCCAGGCACCTGAAAGCGGAGAACTCTGACCTGAGGAGGACTGACCCAATCTTCCTCGGGTAGGTGTATTCTCCGCTTCCGAGCGCTCTCCCCCAGGCACATGAAAGCGGAGAACTCTGACCCGCGGAGGACTTACCCAATCTTCCTCAGGTAGGTGTATTCTCCGCTTCCGAGCGCTTCCCCCAGGCACCTGAAAGCTGAGAACTCTGACCCGATGAGGACTTACCCAATCTTCCTCAGGTAGGTGTATTCTCCGCTTCCTTGCGCTCCACCCCCCCCAGTCACCTGAAAGCGGAGAACTCTGACCCGAGGAGGACTGACCCAATCTTCATCGGGTAGGTGTATTCTCCGCTTCCGAGCGCTCCCCCCCAGGCACCTGAAAGCGGAGAACTCTGACCCGAGGAGGACTGACCCAATCTTCCTCGGGTAGGTGTATTCTCCGCTTCCGAGCGCTCCCCCCAGGCACCTGAAAGCGGAGAACTCTGACCCGAGGAGGACTGACCCAATCTTCATCGGGTAGGTGTATTCTCCGCTTCCGAGCGCTCCCGCCAGGCACCTGAAAGCGGAGAACTCTGACCCGAGGAGGACTGACCCAATCTTCATCGGGTAGGTGTATTCTCCGCTTCCGAGCGCTCCCCCCCAGGCACCTGAAAGCGGAGAACTCTGACCCGAGGAGGACTGACCCAATCTTCCTCGGGTAGGTGTATTCTCCGCTTCCGAGCGCTCCCCCCAGGCACCTGAAAGCGGAGAACTCTGACCCGCGGAGGACTTACCCAATCTTCCTCAGGTAGGTGTATTCTCCGCTTCCGAGCGCTCCCCCCAGACACCTGAAAGCGGAGAACTCTGACCCGAGGAGGACTTACCCAATCTTCCTCGGGTAGGTGTATTCTCCGCTTCCGAGCGCTCCCCCCAGACACCTGAAAGCGGAGAACTCTGACCCGAGGAGGACTGACCCAATCTTCATCGGGTAGGTGTATTCTCCGCTTCCGAGCGCTCCCCCCCAGGCACCTGAAAGCGGAGAACTCTAACCCGAGGAGGACTGACCCAATCTTCCTCGGGTAGGTGTATTCTCCGCTTCCGAGCGCTCCCCCCAGGCACCTGAAAGCGGAGAACTCTGACCCAAGGAGGACTGACCCAATCTTCCTCAGGTAGGTGTATTCTCCGCTTCCTAGCGCTCCCCCCCCCCCCCAGGCACCTGAAAGCGGAGAACTCTGACCTGAGGAGGACTGACCCAATCTTCCTCAGGTAGGTGTATTCTCCGCTTCCTTGCGCTCCACCCCCCCCAGTCACCTGAAAGCGGAGAACTCTGACCCGAGGAGGACTGACCCAATCTTCATCGGGTAGGTGTATTCTCCGCTTCCGAGCGCTCCCCCCCAGGCACCTGAAAGCGGAGAACTCTGACCCGAGGAGGACTGACCCAATCTTCCTCGGGTAGGTGTATTCTCCGCTTCCGAGCGCTCCCCCCAGGCACCTGAAAGCGGAGAACTCTGACCCGAGGAGGACTGACCCAATCTTCATCGGGTAGGTGTATTCTCCGCTTCCGAGCGCTCCCCCCAGGCACCTGAAAGCGGAGAACTCTGACCCGAGGAGGACTGACCCAATCTTCATCGGGTAGGTGTATTCTCCGCTTCCGAGCGCTCCCCCCCAGGCACCTGAAAGCGGAGAACTCTGACCCGAGGAGGACTGACCCAATCTTCCTCGGGTAGGTGTATTCTCCGCTTCCGAGCGCTCCCCCCAGGCACCTGAAAGCGGAGAACTCTGACCCGCGGAGGACTTACCCAATCTTCCTCAGGTAGGTGTATTCTCCGCTTCCGAGCGCTCCCCCCAGACACCTGAAAGCGGAGAACTCTGACCCGAGGAGGACTTACCCAATCTTCCTCGGGTAGGTGTATTCTCCGCTTCCGAGCGCTCCCCCCAGACACCTGAAAGCGGAGAACTCTGACCCGAGGAGGACTGACCCAATCTTCATCGGGTAGGTGTATTCTCCGCTTCCGAGCGCTCCCCCCCAGGCACCTGAAAGCGGAGAACTCTAACCCGAGGAGGACTGACCCAATCTTCCTCGGGTAGGTGTATTCTCCGCTTCCGAGCGCTCCCCCCAGGCACCTGAAAGCGGAGAACTCTGACCCAAGGAGGACTGACCCAATCTTCCTCAGGTAGGTGTATTCTCCGCTTCCTAGCGCTCCCCCCCCCCCCAGGCACCTGAAAGCGGAGAACTCTGACCTGAGGAGGACTGACCCAATCTTCCTCGGGTAGGTGTATTCTCCGCTTCCGAGCGCTCCCCCCAGACACCTGAAAGCGGAGAACTCTGACCCGCGGAGGACTTACCCAATCTTCCTCAGGTAGGTGTATTCTCCGCTTCCTTGCGCTCCACCCCCCCCAGTCACATGAAAGCGGAGAACTCTGACCCGAGGAGGACTGACCCAATCTTCATCGGGTAGGTGTATTCTCCGCTTCCGAGCTCTCCCCCCCAGGCACCTGAAAGCGGAGAACTCTGACCCGAGGAGGACTGACCCAGTCTTCCTCGGGTAGGTGTATTCTCCGCTTCCGAGCGCTCCCCCCAGGCACCTGAAAGCGGAGAACTCTGACCCGAGGAGGACTGACCCAATCTTCATCGGGTAGGTGTATTCTCCGCTTCCGAGCGCTCCCCCCAGGCACCTGAAAGCGGAGAACTCTGACCCGCGGAGGACTTACCCAATCTTCCTCAGGTAGGTGTATTCTCCGCTTCCGAGCGCTCCCCCCAGACACCTGAAAGCGGAGAACTCTGACCCGAGGAGGACTTACCCAATCTTCCTCAGGTAGGTGTATTCTCCGCTTCCGAGCGCTCTCCCCCAGGCACCTGAAAGCGGAGAACTCTGACCCGAGGAGGACTGACACAATCTTCCTCGGGTAGGTGTATTCTCCGCTTCCGAGCGCTCCCCCCAGACACCTGAAAGCGGAGAATTCTGACCCGAGGAGGACTGACCCAATCTTCATCGGGTAGGTGTATTCTCCGCTTCCGAGCGCTCCCCCCCAGGCACCTGAAAGCGGAGAACTCTGACCCGAGGAGGACTGACCCAATCTTCCTCGGGTAGGTGTATTCTCCGCTTCCGAGCGCTCCCCCCAGGCACCTGAAAGCGGAGAACTCTGACCCGAGGAGGACTGACCCAATCTTCATCGGGTAGGTGTATTCTCCGCTTCCGAGCGCTCCCCCCAGGCACCTGAAAGCGGAGAACTCTGACCCGAGGAGGACTGACCCAATCTTCATCGGGTAGGTGTATTCTCCGCTTCCGAGCGCTCCCCCCCAGGCACCTGAAAGCGGAGAACTCTGACCCGAGGAGGACTGACCCAATCTTCCTCGGGTAGGTGTATTCTCCGCTTCCGAGCGCTCCCCCCAGGCACCTGAAAGCGGAGAACTCTGACCCGCGGAGGACTTACCCAATCTTCCTCAGGTAGGTGTATTCTCCGCTTCCGAGCGCTTCCCCCAGGCACCTGAAAGCTGAGAACTCTGACCCGATGAGGACTTACCCAATCTTCCTCAGGTAGGTGTATTCTCCGCTTCCTTGCGCTCCACCCCCCCCAGTCACCTGAAAGCGGAGAACTCTGACCTGAGGAGGACTGACCCAATCTTCATCGGGTAGGTGTATTCTCCGCTTCCGAGCGCTCTCCCCCAGGCACATGAAAGCGGAGAACTCTGACCCGCGGAGGACTTACCCAATCTTCCTCAGGTAGGTGTATTCTCCGCTTCCGAGCGCTCCCCCCAGGCACCTGAAAGCGGAGAACTCTGACCCGAGGAGGACTGACCCAATCTTCATCGGGTAGGTGTATTCTCCGCTTCCGAGCGCTCCCCCCCAGGCACCTGAAAGCGGAGAACTCTGACCCGAGGAGGACTGACCCAATCTTCCTCGGGTAGGTGTATTCTCCGCTTCCGAGCGCTCCCCCCAGGCACCTGAAAGCGGAGAACTCTGACCCGAGGAGGACTTCCCCAATCTTCCTCAGGTAGGTGTATTCTCCGCTTCCGAGCGCTCCCCCCCAGGCACCTGAAAGCGGAGAACTCTGACCCGAGGAGGACTTCCCCAATCTTCCTCAGGTAGGTGTATTCTCCGCTTCCGAGCGCTTCCCCCAGGCACCTGAAAGCGGAGAACTCTGACCCGAGGAGGACTGACCCAATCTTCATCGGGTAGGTGTATTCTCCGCTTCCGAGCGCTCCCCCCAGGCACCTGAAAGCGGAGAACTCTGACCCGAGGAGGACTGACCCAATCTTCATCGGGTAGGTGTATTCTCCGCTTCCGAGCGCTCCCCCCTGGCACCTGAAAGCGGAGAACTCTGACCCGAGGAGGACTGACCCAATCTTCATCGGGTAGGTGTATTCTCCGCTTCCGAGCGCTCCCCCCCAGGCACCTGAAAGCGGAGAACTCTGACCCGAGGAGGACTTCCCCAATCTTCCTCAGGTAGGTGTATTCTCCGCTTCCGAGCGCTCCCCCCCAGGCACCTGAAAGCGGAGAACTCTGACCCGAGGAGGACTTCCCCAATCTTCCTCAGGTAGGTGTATTCTCCGCTTCCGAGCGCTCCCCCCAGGCACCTGAAAGCGGAGAACTCTGACCCGAGGAGGACTGACACAATCTTCCTCGGGTAGGTGTATTCTCCGCTTCCGAGCGCTCCCCCCAGACACCTGAAAGCGGAGAATTCTGACCCGAGGAGGACTGACCCAATCTTCATCGGGTAGGTGTATTCTCCGCTTCCGAGCGCTCCCCCCCAGGCACCTGAAAGCGGAGAACTCTGACCCGAGGAGGACTGACCCAATCTTCCTCGGGTAGGTGTATTCTCCGCTTCCGAGCGCTCCCCCCAGGCACCTGAAAGCGGAGAACTCTGACCCGAGGAGGACTGACCCAATCTTCATCGGGTAGGTGTATTCTCCGCTTCCGAGCGCTCCCCCCAGGCACCTGAAAGCGGAGAACTCTGACCCGAGGAGGACTGACCCAATCTTCATCGGGTAGGTGTATTCTCCGCTTCCGAGCGCTCCCCCCCAGGCACCTGAAAGCGGAGAACTCTGACCCGAGGAGGACTGACCCAATCTTCCTCGGGTAGGTGTATTCTCCGCTTCCGAGCGCTCCCCCCAGGCACCTGAAAGCGGAGAACTCTGACCCGCGGAGGACTTACCCAATCTTCCTCAGGTAGGTGTATTCTCCGCTTCCGAGCGCTTCCCCCAGGCACCTGAAAGCTGAGAACTCTGACCCGATGAGGACTTACCCAATCTTCCTCAGGTAGGTGTATTCTCCGCTTCCTTGCGCTCCACCCCCCCCAGTCACCTGAAAGCGGAGAACTCTGACCTGAGGAGGACTGACCCAATCTTCATCGGGTAGGTGTATTCTCCGCTTCCGAGCGCTCTCCCCCAGGCACATGAAAGCGGAGAACTCTGACCCGCGGAGGACTTACCCAATCTTCCTCAGGTAGGTGTATTCTCCGCTTCCGAGCGCTCCCCCCAGGCACCTGAAAGCGGAGAACTCTGACCCGAGGAGGACTGACCCAATCTTCATCGGGTAGGTGTATTCTCCGCTTCCGAGCGCTCCCCCCCAGGCACCTGAAAGCGGAGAACTCTGACCCGAGGAGGACTGACCCAATCTTCCTCGGGTAGGTGTATTCTCTGCTTCCGAGCGCTCCCCCCAGGCACCTGAAAGCGGAGAACTCTGACCCGAGGAGGACTTCCCCAATCTTCCTCAGGTAGGTGTATTCTCCGCTTCCGAGCGCTCCCCCCCAGGCACCTGAAAGCGGAGAACTCTGACCCGAGGAGGACTTCCCCAATCTTCCTCAGGTAGGTGTATTCTCCGCTTCCGAGCGCTTCCCCCAGGCACCTGAAAGCGGAGAACTCTGACCCGAGGAGGACTGACCCAATCTTCATCGGGTAGGTGTATTCTCCGCTTCCGAGCGCTACCCCCAGGCACCTGAAAGCGGAGAACTCTGACCCGAGGAGGACTGACCCAATCTTCATCGGGTAGGTGTATTCTCCGCTTCCGAGCGCTCCCCCCTGGCACCTGAAAGCGGAGAACTCTGACCCGAGGAGGACTGACCCAATCTTCATCGGGTAGGTGTATTCTCCGCTTCCGAGCGCTCCCCCCAGGCACCTGAAAGCGGAGAACTCTGACCCGAGGAGGACTGACCCAATCTTCATCGGGTAGGTGTATTCTCCGCTTCCGAGCGCTCCCCCCCAGGCACCTGAAAGCGGAGAACTCTGACCCGAGGAGGACTGACCCAATCTTCATCGGGTAGGTGTATTCTCCGCTTCCGAGCGCTCCCCCCCAGGCACCTGAAAGCGGAGAACTCTGACCCGAGGAGGACTTCCCCAATCTTCCTCAGGTAGGTGTATTCTCCGCTTCCGAGCGCTCCCCCCAGGCACCTGAAAGCGGAGAACTCTGACCCGAGGAGGACTTCCCCAATCTTCCTCAGGTAGGTGTATTCTCCGCTTCCTAGCGCTCCCCCCCAGGCACCTGAAAGCGGCCACATTGGACAGGAGCCGGCGTTTGTCCCGCGGCGCCTCTCCCCGCTGCGGACCTTTTAGGTGCCAGAACATCTCGCAGTCCTCCCGCAGCCGGCTCCGGAGCCGCATTCTCCCAGCTAATGCACCTGAAAGCGGCTTAGACTAGGTGCGTTACCCACCTGTGTGTCTTCCTGGCTCCACCCCGTCCTGCGGCCCCTCCCTCCTTTGACCTTGACATGACGTCTCCATCACCCTCATAAAGGCCGGGTCACGACCCTGGATGCGGTTGCGAATGAAAGCCCCACCGTGCGTCCGTCATGCATTGCGTGACATGACTGCGGTCTGCATTCTGTTGGCAGGTGCCGCGATGTTCCAGGGCCGCGGCTGGCCCCGCCTCCCTCCCCCTCCCCTCGCTGGCCCGCAGTTGGTCACATGACCCGCAGCCCGGCCCGGCCGCCGCCGCCATCTTCTCCCGTTGACGGTTGCGGTGCGGAGGTGAGCGCGGCTTGGCGTGCCTCTCGCCTGGCTGCGCGGACACGGCTCCACGGGGTGGCAAGGGATGGTGTGATCGGTGCCCCAGACTGACGCCCGGCAATCGAGGATGGCGTTGAAGATCGTGAAAGGCAGCATTGACCGAATGTTTGACAAGAATTTGCAGGACCTGGTACGTGGCATCAGGAACCACAAGGATGACGAGGTGAGCGCCGAGCGTCCCGGCTGCTGCGGCTGTCACGTCCCACGCCGTGAGGGGAGGGGAGGAACGGAGGCTTGATATAGATCAGGGGCAGATGCTGCCCTTGCACCGTCAGCCACCCACCCATCCGGTCCCGGGGACAGCGGCCAGGCCAGCGCCCTCGGACACCCACCCTGCCCCGGGTCAAGCACTTCCCAGTCCCCGGAGGGGGGGGGGGGGCGTGGTTGGCAGGACACCCTCAACCCGGAACTTATCTTTTAACCACCACCAGGAACTTAGCTTTCCCCACCTAGGAACATCTCCCCCCCTAGGAACTTATCTTATCTCCCCCCCCAGGAACATCTCCCCCCCCCCCAGGAACTTATCTCCCCCCCCCGGAACATCTCTTCCCCCCCCCCCTGGAACATCTCTTCCCCCCCCCCCTGGAACATCTCTTCCCCCCCCCGGAACATCTCTTCCCCCACCCCCCCGGAACATCTCTTCCCCCACCCCCCCGGAACATCTCTTCCCCCCCCCGGAACATCTCTTCCCCCCCCCGGAACATCTCTTTCCCCCCCCCCCGGAACAACTCTTCCCCCCCCCCGAACATCTCTTCCCCCCCCCCCTGAACATCTCCCCCCCAGGAACATCTCCCCCCCCCAGGAACATCTCCCCCCCCCAGGAACATCTCCCCCCCCCAGGAACATCTCCCCCCCCCAGGAACTTCTCCCCCCCCCCAGGAACATCTCCCCCCCCCCAGGAACATCTCCCCCCCCCCCAGGAACATCTCCCCCCCCCAGGAACATCTCCCCCCCCCCCAGGAACATCTCCCCCCCCCCAGGAACATCTCCCCCCCCCCAGGAACATCTCCCCCCCCCCCAGGAACATCTCCCCCCCCCCAGGAACATCTCCCCCCCCCAGGAACATCTCCACCCCCCCAGGAACATCTCCACCCCCCCCAGGAACATCTCTCCCCCCCCCAGGAACATCTCTCCCCCCCCCAGGAACATCTCCTTCCCCCCCAGGAACATCTCCCTCCCCCCCAGGAACATCTCCCTCCCCCCCAGGAACATCTCCCTCCCCCCCAGGAACATCTCCCTCCCCCCCCCAGGAACATCTCCCTCCCCCCCCAGGAACATCTCCCTCCCCCCCCCAGGAACATCTCCCTCCCCCCCCCAGGAACATCTCCCTCCCCCCCCAGGAACATCTCCCTCCCCCCCCCAGGAACATCTCCCTCCCCCCCCCAGGAACATCTCCCTCCCCCCCCCAGGAACATCTCCCTCCCCCCCCCAGGAACATCTCCCTCCCCCCCCAGGAACATCTCCCTCCCCCCCCCAGGAACATCTCCCTCCCCCCCCCCAGGAACATCTCCCTCCCCCCCCCCAGGAACATCTCCCTCCCCCCCCCCAGGAACATCTCCCTCCCCCCCCCCAGGAACATCTCCCTCCCCCCACCCAGGAACATCTCCCTCCCCCCCCCCAGGAACATCTCCCTCCCCCCCCCCAGGAACATCTCCCTCCCCCCCCCCAGGAACATCTCCCTCCCCCCCCCCAGGAACATCTCCCTCCCCCCCCCAGGAACATCTCCCTCCCCCCCCCAGGAACATCTCCCTCCCCCCCCCAGGAACATCTCCCTCCCCCCCCCAGGAACATCTCCCTCCCCCCCCCAGGAACATCTCCCTCCCCCCCCAGGAACATCTCCCTCCCCCCCCAGGAACATCTCCCTCCCCCCCCAGGAACATCTCCCTCCCCCCCCAGGAACATCTCCCTCCCCCCCCAGGAACATCTCCCTCCCCCCCCAGGAACTTATCTTCCCCCCCCCCAGGTACTTATCTTCCCCCCCCCCCAGGAACTTATCTTCCCCCCCCCCCCAGGAACTTATCTTCCCCCCCCCCCCCAGGAACTTATCTCTCTCTTCCCCCCCCCCCCCAGGAACTTATCTCTCTCTTCCCCCCCCCCCCCAGGAACATCTTACTTCCCCCTGCCGGGAACTTATCTTCCTCTTCCCCCCCCCCCCCAGTATCCTTGCCTCCCCCAACTCGGCCACCAAACTGGCCTTTATTTGGCTCACCTCAGTTTCTTTAAAATAAAACTCTTCCCCTGTTTGTCAGGTCACCGCCTCCTCCCTGAAACTGGGCACCTGACCTCTCTGGCTCTGCAACCTTGTTGTGGCCATCAGCTGATGGTTTTGCTGACACACTGGCATTTGGATAGTACGGGGAATGTGTAGTTAACTTTCTTTCATGAAAGAGTGTGCTCTATTGCATTTGGAGAGTTTTCAACTTGTTAAAATGTATAATCTTAATTTTGTGTTCAGGGCCCTTGAGAACTTAATATGAGGGTTTATTGTCATTCACACCAGTACTGTGTGCAGATGCACTCAGATTCTTGCTGCAGCCACAGAACTGTATTAAGAGGCACCAGTTACAAAAATATAAATGACTACAATCTGTCAAGACAGATAATATGGAAGAAATAGCATTAAAATAAAAATGATGTTTCAATAGTGCAACACAACTTTTGAGGGACCTGTAGCCAATCCTGGTTAGATTCGGATAGTGGAGTGAGGTTTGTGAGCCTTGTCGATGGCTTCATACTTTTAAGTTTGCAGATGCAGTTGTGTGTAAAAATAAAATAATAAACACGAGGGAAAACATTTGAAATACTTGCAGAGCATTTGCTTCTATAGACCCATGGTTCAGTATGGCATGAGTAATTTCCTTTATGCAGTTGAATGAATGAGTCATTTAACCCATGCTCTACAAACTGATTCTATTAAAGCTTTTTGGAAAATTATCTTGGATGCAAGTTAAATTAATCTCACTGTCCAACTTGCATTTTGGCACAATGAATACTGTTTTAAAGTTGAGCTCCTGTCAAGGTACAAAAGTGCAACCAATCCACACAGTACAATTCAAACAGATTTTTCGAATAACGCTAGCGGGAATGGGTTGGGTAGACAAGGTCACCTCACTGAGACTGGTCTCATTCAAAGAACACAGTTCATGATACAATATTTAAGGCATTTTCCTGCATACAAATTGGATAACATTTCTTTGAAGGTATTGCTACAGCTTATTATTTTACATTTTGCATATCCTCTTCCTGAAGACATGGAAATGATTTGTTATTGGTCATTTAATTTCATGAACCTGTTATAATTAAGAAAATCCTTCTAAAATACAAAAAAAACTGAAGTCTGGGAGGGTTGCTCAGAGAGCACATCAATATCTATTCTTTGCCTTCCTGATTTCTCATTTCCAATTTACACATATAAATGGCTAGTTTCATTGTAATCTTAGATTCTTGAAGTTGACAATGGTGATCACTATTGTGTTAAAGCACACATGTCAAACTCTGGCCCGCGATATAATTATATTTGGCCCGCAAGATCATTTCAAAAATGTATTGGAGGTGGCCCGCTGGCCGCGGCGGCAGTATAACGCATGCACAGCTAATACTACAAATCCCAGAATGCATTGGCGTCAGCCCCCACCTCCTCTGTTTACGTTGCAGGGTCTCACCGTGGACTCTGGTTTTGGGGCCTGGCCGGTGTCAGGGGAAGCCAAGGCCGCTTCCCAGCGCCCGGAACCGGAGGCCTCGGGCCTGACCTCGCCAGGACCGTTGCCCACTCCCCCTCCCTGCCGCAGGACGACCCGCGACTCACGGTGACGGGGCCGCTGATCCGCCAAGATGCCGCCCTGCAGTGAGAGCCGATGCCCCCGCACTGTCGTGTCCCCCCGCCCGCCCCCCCACTGCAGCGCGGCCTGGCCGGCGTCAGGGGAAGCCAAGGCCGCTTTCCAGTTCCTGGAACCGGAGGCCTCGGGCCTGACCTCGCCAGGACCATTGCCCACTCCCCCTCCCTGCCGCAGGCTGACCCGCGACTCACGGTAACCGGGCCGCTGATCCGCCGAGATGCCGCCCTGCAGTGAGAGCCAATGACCCCGCTCTGTCGTCGTCCAACCCGATCGCCCGCAAACCCCGCCCTCCCACACCTGAGTAAGGATTATGAACTTTAATCTCAGGATAAAACGATCTTCCAATAGTTTCATGTCACAGTGATAAATATATTCCTGGTTAAAAATGGTCCTGCACCTGGATACAAGCTCATTAGGCATAAAACTTGAAAAGTGTGTCAATCAAAGGATATCTGTACCAATGGAAAAAGGGCATGCCCACAATCAGTCACCCATTTGATTGTTTCAGGAATCATGTTATTCTCCCACATTCTCAATAGCCCTCAGATTTTACTATTCGACAGCACACTAGCAACATTTGACAAATCCTCTATAGAGAAATATTATTTATTGAATATTTTATTTCTCATTTGTTAATGCTTCTGGAAAGAGTTTATCCAAAACTATTATTAAACATTTATTTTAATAAGAAAAAGTTTAACATTACATATGTTGAAAGAAGAGAAAACATGCAGATGTTGTTGAAAATTTTCAATATGAGTTTGACACCCCTGTGTTAAAGAGATCAGGCAGACATTTATGACAATGTCCTTGGTGTGTGTGTGTCTCTCTCTCTCTCTCTCTCTCTCTCTAACATTGTACATCTGGATCAACTTTATTTGCTAAAGAATTTGAGAAACACTCCTAACAATTAATAAAATAGTTTCCTTTCACGTAAGCTCAATAAAGTAGTCTAACACAGCTCCAATTCGTCTAGATACTCAGTCACCTTGTGCTCACTCTACCGTTCATGGGTTCATATTTCAGTCATAGGATCAAATGTTGTGTGGATATAAAGTCGTGAATGGAATATTTATAATTTAAAGTCTATGGAATGAAGTTTAGTGGATAGGCAACAGTTAGAATTGAAAAAGCAAAAGGAAATCATGGAGGCTTTAAAATGTCCGAATTAGTAGTAGGTCTGGAAATTTGACTACTTTAGAAATTTGCAAAAGGAGGTAAAGGAATTGGTTTTCCAAAAGAATGTCATTGATAAGAAGCATAAAAGAGACTCTGTGGCCTCCAGTCGTGGTTGACCATGGGTACTGAGCCTCTGTTAGTCACTGTGGAGGGTTGATATGGAGATCCATCTGTTGCCATTCAGTGGGAGCTCCCTCTCCATGCTAATGACTATTCCAAAGAAACAGCAAAAGTCAGTACAGTTTGGCGCCTGCAGGATTTGCAGCATTGCAGGAGGTACAGCAGTCAACCATCTTCGAGGCTCCAGATTTTTCCTTGGGGTTTACTCCCAAAGCCTTGCCATGAGCGGATCTAGCCACAAGGCAATGGAGGTTTGAAATCAAAGTTTTCCCTCTACTAGAAGATGTACCATCCATGGTTAACGAGCCACATCTGCCCAGAGCAACTGGATTCAAGGTGCCAGTGGCCTGCCTTTGCCCCTTCTGTCAACGAGGACAGCTCTGCTGGACATAAGAATTATGCCATATGTGAAGGCCAGGAGTTGGGCTTGGCTGTCGGAGGCTGTTAGAGTTGCACGCCATGAAGACCATTTGTGCAGCCGTCCCCACGACCACCCTTCAGCTATGACAACCATTAGAGCCAAAAACAGACTAAAATTTATAAATCTACAAAAAGGTAGAGACAAGCAAAGGCAAAAATGGGCTTCTTGCAGTTACAAGGGAATTTTAATAGGGAAAAAGAAATCGCAGAGGATTTAAACAACTTTGTTTTCATGGAGGAAGACAAGAAACTTGTCAAATATTTGAGAACCAGGAGATGAGTAATGAGAACTGAAGTAAATAATCAAAAAGTATTAGAGAAGCTTCTGAGCATGAAAGCTGGCGGTACTTCTCATGATGTGGAAATTTGTTAGTTTAATATTGGTGATGAAATATTGAGGATGAAACGGGTAAAAATGAATACCTTGTAAAGCATAAAGGTTAGAAAAGAAACCACATGGATATATGAAAGGAACATCGTGTTTGACTATTTGCTGGAGTTCTTTTGAGCTTGTGTCTAGTAGAAGAGATAAGAGGGTGAAACATGATAGTTTGCAGATGCTGAGATTATACAGAGAAATGAGGATCAGTGGGTGTGATGCATTTGCTTTCCAGAAACTTTTCAATAAGATTCCATGCAGGGGTTTGGTTAACAAGGTCAGCATGTATAGCTGGGTCAGTGTACAGACATGTATTGACAATTGGTTATTGGACAAAAAACAGAGTTTGTTGTTCTCAGGTTGAGTTGATCTTACCGGACGGAGGTACCAAGGGAATCAGTTTGAGTTCCATCTGTTCAGTTTTGTATCAATTGTTGGGCTGAAGGAACTACCTTTCTCCAGGTTTGTAAATTGTATCACATTTGTGGGATTGTGCAGGGTGGGAAGGAAGAGGTGAGAACATGACAGATGGAATATGAGGGCATCCACTTTGGTCCACAAAAGAGGTGTTTTATAAAAGATGGCAGATTTGGGGGTGCTGATGTTCAATAGAACTGATGTATACAAGTCACTGAAAGACAACATGCAGGAACAATAAACAATTAAGAAAGTAAATGGCATGTTGGTCTTTATTACAGAGCCACTTCTGTTGTATTGGGCTTTGATGGGAAAATAACTGGAGTACCATGCACACCTTTAGACATCTTAATTAAGAAAGGATGTTCTTGTCATCAAGGGATAGCAACAAGGATTAACTAAACAAGTTCCAGAGATGCATGGCTTGCTATATGAAGTAAGATTCAGAGTGGTCTGAGATCGTTTTCTCTAGAGTTTAGATGAATGAGAGAAAATCCCATTTGAAACTTGAAAGATTCTTGCAAAACTTAACAGAAAGAATACTTCCCTTGGTTGGTCAAAAACTGATGTGTGGGGGTTTACAGGATCAGGAAGTAAAGCATTTAGGAGTGAGAAGAGAAATTAACTTATTAAATGTTAGGAATTCATACCTACCAGAGTAGAGACAGCTATTGAGTTTGTTTTTGGATATTTGGGCAATGAAGGGATATGGGCACAATGCAGGGTTAGATGCCTGGTGAGATTACCTATGATCTTGATGAATGGCAGTCAGATTTGCTACCGGCAGGAGTTGCCTAAGTGAGACGTGGGTGAGACTTACAGCCAGAGAGAGAGAGAGAAAAGCTCGGTGTACTTGGATTCACTTCCAGTTCTTCTGCAGCCGCACAGAGTCTAGTCCAA
Organism: Narcine bancroftii; assembly: GCF_036971445.1. Lineage (NCBI taxonomy): Eukaryota > Metazoa > Chordata > Chondrichthyes > Torpediniformes > Narcinidae > Narcine > Narcine bancroftii. The sequence goes on from NC_091471.1 coordinate 301,637,359, forward strand.
ACCATTGACAACCCAAGCTCCAGGTCTGAACCTCCAACACGATTAGGAAACCATCAGTGTCCTCGGCACCTCTTCGCATCTTGGTTCTGATATCTCGTACCCCTCCAGATAGTTCAAGCCAGTCTCCAGAAAACTGCAGCCCAGTGTAAGTCTCCCAACAGCAGTCTCCAACAGCCCACAGTTTCTGCGGGTTCCTTGCCTTGAGACTTCAGCAGCCCGCCACGTCCACTGGTCCCTCAGCCATAGAGCCCCCTCAGTGGACAGTTGCAGTGGTCACCATTCCCGTGAGTTGCCTTCTACCTCTCAGAAGGGGGGTGGTCTTCCCATCCTCTGGTGCCCTGCTCCAGTCCTCCACTTACCTGCAGTCTACAGCCCCCTGTGGCTGCTGCTGAGTAATAGGAGCTGCCATCTCGGGCACAGATCTATGGTTGCAGGATTTCAATTAAAAACCCCTGTCAGATGCCTCAATAGGCTGTTCAAAGCCCTTTTAGAGCCGATAGCAGTCGACTGGGCGTCTGGACCCCAGATGAGTGCTGCATCTCTATTCCCTGCAGGTCCACCCTAGCGGCAGTGCTGCCATTTCACGTGGTTAATTAAGTTTTAAAAAATCTCCCCTCATTCTTTTATAAAGAATAATGTGCTTATTTGTTTAACATTGCCTTGTAACTCAGTTCCTGAAGTCCAGGCAAAATCTGCTCTGTACTCTTTCTAATGTATTGGTATCTTTCCTGTAGTTAGGTGACCAAAACTGCACATTATACTCCAAATTTACTTTCACCAATGTCTTGTACAACTTTACCATAACATTCCAACTCTGATATTCAATACTTTCATTTGCAAAGGCCAACATAAGTTCTCTTTACAATCTTGTCTACCTGTGACACCACTTTCAGGGAATTATGTATCTGTATTCTCAGATCCCTCCATTCTACCAACACTTCTCAGTACCCTACCATTTACCATATATGCCGTTTCTTGATTTGACCTTCCAAACTGCAACACCCACACTTGTCTGCATTAAATTCCATCTGCCATTTTTTTTGCCCATTTTTCCATCTGGCCCAGATCCCTCTGCAAGCTTTGAAAATCATGCTTCAGTAGTGTCATCTACAAACATGCTGATCCAATTTACCACATTATTTTTTTTGAATATTTTAATTTTTCCAATACTCATAGGATATTATTACATACATCATATAAACAGTATTTTTAAAATTACAGTTTCATATGATTGCCCAAATCTCATCCCTCCAAAATGCTAACATTAAAAAAATCAAAAAACAAACGATTGTCCAAAAAAGGTGTGTTTGAGCATGCCTTCGTTAATTTTGATCTTCAGAAATTCAAGGCTATTAACCTAACTATATTATTTAAACCTTTTCGGGGAAGTTAATTATATCCTTAAGCCAGTATGATTCAAATAAGGTTGCAATATTTTAACAAACATGTAATTATTTCTTTCTAAGATTAGAAGTTATCTTTTCCGGGGGGTCAAACTTTGCATTCCAGCATAAGTAGGGGAAGTTGGACTTCCATGTAACAGCGATATATCTCCTGGCTACTGCTCGTGCAATCCTCCTGAACTATATTTGATACTTTGATAGTTTTGTGCCAATAACCATAAGATTGTTCAATGAATACAGTTCTGGTTCCAATGGAAAATCCACTTCTATAATTTTTGTCAACATTTCTGCCAAATTATACCAACAGGTATGAATGTATAAACGTTCCAACCTAAAACATGAGTTCGGAATTTCAGATTTTAAACCATGTAATTTTTGCGGTGTAAAGTATAATTGGTGCTTAAAATTAGATTGTACCAATCTATCTAACATTAATAAATGATGTTATATTATCAGAGCACAGTTTTGACCAATATTGTTCTCAAATCCTTTTCCACAAGTCTGACTCCCTCCTTCTCTCGATTTGTCCAAGCCCAGCTTCAGGCTATTTACTTGTGATCCCATTTCTTTTTTTTAAATTTTTTTATTTTTCACACTATAAACCATATTGACCAAGATACATACAGACATTTTTCTTCTTAAATATATACAGTGTCGTTTTCTCTCCCTTTTCCCCCCTCCCTTCCCTCACTCCCTTCCCCATTTATTTAAAGTTCAATCTATAAGATACATTAAACCGTTAAGCAATGTTGTCACTTAATAAAAATAAACAAGAAATTTTACTGAGTCAGTTCTTTTCGTTATCTTCTCCTTCTGTCATTTTAGGTGGTGGAGGTCTATTGTGTTTCATGTATGGCTCCCATATTTGTTCGAATATTGTAATGTTATTTCTTAAATTATATGTTATTTTTTCTAATGGAATACATTTATTCATTTCTATGTACCATTGTTGTATTCTCAAGTTATCTTCTAATTTCCAGGCTGACATAATACATTTTTTTGCTACAGCTAGGGCTATCATAACAATTTTTTTTTTGTGCTCCATCCAAATCGAGTCCAAATTCTTTGTTTCTTATATTACTTAGGAGGAAGATCTCTGGGTTTTTTGGTATATTGATTTTTGTGATTTTATTTAATATCTGGTTTAGATCTTCCCAAAATTTTTCCACTTTCTCACATGTCCAAATTGCATGAATTGTTGTTCCCGTTTCCTTTTCACAGCGAAAATATCTGTCTGATACTGTTGGGTCCCATTTATTTAACTTTTGAGGTGTGATGTATAGCCTGTGTATCCAGTTATATTGTATCATGCGTAACCTCGTGTTTATTGTATTTCTCATAGTTCTGGAGCATAGCTTTTCCCATGTTTCATTCTTTATCTTTATGTTAAGATCTTTTTCCCATTTTTGTTTAGGTTTACTGTTTGTTTCCTTGTTCTCCTTTTCTTGCAGTTTGATGTACATGTTTATTACAAACTTTTTAATTATCATTGTGTCTGTAATCACATATTCAAAATTGCTTCCTTCTGGTAACCTCAAACTGTTTCCCAATTTGTCCTTCAAGTAGGATTTCAGTTGGTAGTATGCAAACATTGTATCGTGAGTTATATTATATTTATCCTTCATTTGTTCAAAGGATAATAATTTATTTCCCGAAAAACAATTTTCTATTCTTTTGATCCCTTTTCTCTCCCATTCTCTAAAGGAAAGGTTATCTATTGTGAAAGGGATTAACTGATTTTGCGTCAATATTAGTTTTGGTAGTTGGTAATTTGTTTTATTCCTTTCTACATGAATCTTCTTCCAAATGTTGAGCAGATGATGCAATACCGGTGAATTCCTACGTTGCACCAATTTTTCATCCCATTTATATAGTATATGTTCAGTTATCTTCTCCCCTATTTTATCTAGTTCTAATCTGGTCCAATCTGGCTTTTCCCTTGTTTGATAAAAATCTGATAGATATCTTAATTGTGTGGCTCTATAATAATTTTTAAAGTTTGGTAGTTGTAAGCCTCCTTGTTTATACCATTCTGTTAATTTATCTAGTGCTATCCTCGGTTTCCCCCCCTTTCCATAAGAATTTCCTTATTATTTTCTTTAACTCCTTGAAGAATTTCTCTGTTAGGTGTATTGGTAATGACTGAAATAGGTATTGTATCCTTGGGAAAATATTCATTTTAATACAATTTATCCTTCCTATCAGTGTTAGTAGTAAGTCTTTCCAATGCTCTAAGTCGTCTTGTAATTTTTTCATTAATGGATGGTAATTGAGTTTATATAGATGGCCGAGGTTTTTATTTATTTGGATACCTAGGTATCGCATTGCTTGTGTTTGCCATCTAAATGGCAATTCTTTCTTAAACTTTGTGAAATCCGCATTATTCATTGGCATTGCTTCACTTTTATTTGCGTTGATCTTGTACCCCGATACTTCTCCATATTCCTTCAATTCCTATGTAATTCTTTTATTGATATTTTTGGTTCTGTTAAGTATATTTATAATGTCATCTGCAAAGAGACTGATTTTATATTCCTTTTCTTTTATTTTTATCCCTTCTATTTTATTTTCTGTTTTTATCAGTTCTGCTAGTGGTTCTATAGCTAACGCGAACAGTGAGGGAGATAGTGGACATCCCTGCCTTGTGGTTCTGCTTAAGTTAAATTGTTTTGATATATATCCATTTACTGTCACTTTCGCCAATGGCCCCTTATATAATACTTTAATCCAATTAATATATTTCTCTGGTAGGCTGAATTTTTGTAGTACTTTGAATAAATAATTCCATTCTACTCTGTCAAAGGCCTTCTCTGCGTCTAAAGCAATCGCTACTGTTGGAGTTTCATTTCCTTCTACTGCATGAATTAAGTTAATAAATTTACAGATATTGTCTGTTGTTTGTCTTTTTTTAATAAATCCAGTTTGGTCTAGATTTACTATTTTTGGTACATAGTCGGCCAATCTGTTTGCTAATAGTTTAGCTATTATCTTATAATCTGTGTTAAGTAAAGATATTGGTCTATATGATGCTGGTGCAAGTGGATCTTTCCCTGTCTTTGGTATTACTGTAATTATTGTTGTTTTGCATGAATCTGGTATACTTTGTGTTTTATCATTCTGGTTGATTACTTCCAGAAGGGGAGGAATTAATGTCTTTAAATGTTTTATAGAATTCTATTGGGAATCTATCCTCTCCTGGTGTTTTATTGTTTGGTAGTTTTTTTTAATATCTCCTGTAATTCTTCTATTTCAAATGGTTTTATTAATTTATTTTGCTCCTCTGTTTGTAATTTCGGTAGTTCAATTTTAGTTAGAAATTCATCTATTTTATCTTCTTTCCCTTCATTTTCAGTTTGATATAATTGCTCGTAGAATTCCCTGAAGTTTTCATTGATCTCCGTTGGATTATATGTAATTTGTTTATCCTTTTTCCTTAATGCCAATACCATTCTTTTAGTTTGTTCTGTCTTAAGCTGCCATGCTAGAATTTTGTGCGTTTTTCCTCCTAGCTCATAATATTTCTGTTTTGTCTTCATTATGTTCTTCTCCAACTTGTATGTTTGTAGTGTTTCATATTTTATTTTTTTAACTGCCAATTCTCTTTAGTTGTACTTACTTTATTGCTAATTCTTTTTCTATATTTATTTCCCTTTCCAACTGTTTTGTTTTCCAATTGTAGTCCTTCTTCATCTTAGTTACATAACTTATTATTTGCCCTCTGATGAACGCTTTCATTGCGTCCCATAGTATAAACTGATCTTTCACTGATTCCGAATTTATTTCAAAGTAAATTTTAATTTGTCGTTCAATTAATTCTCTAAAATCCTGTCTTTTAAGTAGAATGGAGTTTAATCTCCATCTATACATTCTTGGTAGGATGTCCTCTAGCTCTGTTGCCAATAACAGGGGTGAGTGGTCCGATAATAGTCTAGCTTTATATTCCGTTTTCCTAACTCTCCCTTGAATGTGGGCTGATAACAGGAATAGGTCTATCCTTGAGTATGTTTTATGTCTACCCGAATAGTATGAATATTCCTTTTCCTTTGGGTGTTGTTTCCTCCATATATCCAAAAGTTGCATTTCTTGCATCGATTCAATTATAAATTTGGTTACTTTGTTCTTTCTGTTAGTTTTTTTTCCAGTTTTATCCATGTTTGAGTCCAAATTAAGGTTAAAATCCCCTTCCTATGAGTATGTTCCCTTGCATATCTGCTATCTTCAAAAAGATATCTTGCATAAATTTTTGATCTTCATTAGGTGAATATACATTGAGTAAATTCCAAAATTCTGAATATATCTGACATTTTATCATTACATATCTCCCTGCTGGATCTATTATTTCCTCTTCTATTTTGATTGGTACATTTTTATTGATTAATATAGCTACTCCTCTGGCTTTTGAATTATATGATGCTGCTGTTACATGTCCTATCCAATCTCTCTTTAATTTCTTGTGTTCCACTTCAGTTAGATGTGTGTCTTGTACGAATGCTATATCAATTTTTTATTTTTTCAGTAAATTTAACAGTTTCTTCCTTTTGATTTGGTTATGTATTCCATTAATATTTAAAGTCATATAGTTCAACATAGCCATTTCATACTTTGTTTATCTTTCCTTTCCGTTTCCTCATCACCACCTTCCCTTCTTATCCATTTCTGATTTCTTGTTTTGTACACATTATAAGACAACATTTCTAAAACATAAAATATTTCCTCTATTCTCATATCAAAAATTCCTTTAACCCCAATAGTCCCTCCCCTTTCTGAGTTGCCCTTTATCCCTTGTCGGGCAACCACATCTCCCCTCTCCATTTGGATTTGAGAATCCGCTTGCATGTGTCAACTGATTTCGCAGTGACTGTAATTCTTCCCCACCCAGCCCCCCCAGAAAGATTTTAATTTTCATATATAACAAAGGTCACTCTCTTAATTCCCTCCTTACTTCCTTTCTTCCCTTTCTTTCCCTTCTTAGTTCTTACCTATACTCTACTTTTTATATATACACATACCTACATACACACATACATATAGTTTGTTGTCATTTTTGTTCTTTTGTCTGTTTTGTAGTTGTTCTGCAAATTTTCGTGCTTCTTCCGAATCCGAGAATAGTTTGTTTTGCTGCCCCGGCATAACTATTTTAAGTACCGCTGGGTATTTTAACATAAATTTATAACCTTTTTTCCATAGGGTCGTTTTTGCTGCATTGAACTCCTTCCTCTTCTTCAGGAGTTCAAAACTTATATCTGGATAGAAAAAAATTTTTTGACCCTTGTATTCCAGTGCTTTTTTGTCTTTGCTTATTTTATTCATTGCCTTCTCCAATATATTTTCTCTTGTTGTATATCTTAGGAATTTTACTAGAGTGGATCTTGGTTTTTTGTTGTGGTTGTGGTTTAGGGGCTGTGTGCCCTTTCTATTTCCATTTCTTCCTGTAATTCTGGTCTTCCTAGGACCCTGGGGATCCATTCTTTTATAAATTTTTTCATATTTTTGCCTTCTTCATCTTTCTTAAGGCCCACTATCTTTATATTGTTTCTTCTATTATAATTTTCCATTATATCTTTCTTCTGAGCTACAGCTCCTGTGTTTCTTTAACTTTTTTATCAGATTCTTCTAATTTCTTTTTAAGTCATCTACTTCCATTTCTATGGCTGTTTCTCGTTCTTCCACCTTATCTACTCTTTTTCCTATATCTGTCATGATCATCTCTAATCTATTCACTTTTTCTTCTGTACTTTTTATTCTTCTTTATATTTCACTGAATTCTTGTGACTGCCATTCTTTTACTGTTTCCATATATTCTTTTAATAAAATATCCATGTACGCCCTTCCCTTCATCTTCCATTTCTCTCTGTTCTACCTCCTCTTCTTCTGAGTCCACTCCAGGATCTGTGTCCTTTACCTCTGTCTCTTCTGGTTTTCTTGTTGGGTTGCTTGTTTTATTTTGTTGGGTATTTTTGGTCTTCTTATTTTTATTAGAAGTGTCTTGATGTTGGTCTTCTTCCTCTGGGTTGGTCATCTGTTGTTTCTTTGATTTCTTATTTTTATTCTCTTCCTTCTTGTTCTCGTTATTTTCTATGTTTTCCTCTTGCTGTTGTGTTGTAGTTGCCTTTTTCAGCTGTGGAGATCTACTCCTCAGCTGGTCCCCCCTCCCGTCAGTGTTATTTTTGTCATGCGCATCGCGCATGCGCAACTCATCGCACATGTGCGGTTGCACACTTTTGCTTGGCTCCGTGAGCCATTTTTGTAGTCCCGAGGGAGCAGGACTTCTCTCTCCACGGCGCGCCTCCTCGTACAAGTAAGGCCTTCACCTTCTTCTTCCGACGTCTTTCCTTCTTCTTTTCTTCCTGTTGTTTTTGGTTTTTCTTTCTTCGCTGCCATTTTCTCCACACTTTTAATTTCACTTTGTTATGGTTTTTATGTTTGTGCCTTTGTTTTTTCTCTATCTTTTTTTAACTTTTCTGGAGAGGGCTGGAGTCCCCCTACCGGCCACTACTCCATCACGTGACTCCTCCTTGTGATCCCATTTCAAAGAACTTCCATGTCACTACATGTTGGCAGGGTCATGGCTGGACCTAAGCTATCTCCTAAAAAAACAAACTTAATTGAAGATTGAAAAAGAAGGTTCTATTTGATAAATTGTATCTATTATTTAGCTGTTCAAAAGTCACAAATTCATAACAATCCCCGATATATTTGATCCTTTTACGATGCCAACTTTCCATGCTTTTATTTTCTGTCATTGGTATTAACTCATTTTGATACAAGGGTGTTTTAGAAGATAACCACACTTTTAGACTTGTACGTTTGTTAATTTGTTGCCATATCCAGTTATGTGTTTTAGAATGGGGTTATCTGTCTTTCCAGAGAAATCTTCTCACCTGCCATGTGTAGACCAATTTGAGCCCAATCAGGAATGTTCCCTCCCTCAAAAAAAAGTTATAAATTTTGATTGTGCAACTTTTTTCTTTTTTTTTTATTTACTCGGTTAATTGTAGTCCACCCAATGAATAATCCCAAATAAGTTTTTCCATGGAGACTCTTGGCATCTTAGAATTCCATATAATTTGTTTGACATGCTTGTTAAGTGCTCTTTTTTTAAAAAAAAACCTCATTGGTACAAGAAGGGCAAGGATTGAAAGAAATATTGCAGTCTTGGTTTGATATTGCAGGCATCTCTTTCCTCTTAATACAACAGATTCTGCCATCAAAGTAATGGGCAGGCTCTTTTATGTACGTAAATCCTCCTCGATCTTTCCAAGTATGGGGAGGTAATTCAATTTCTACAAATTCCACAGGTTACTGTCTACCTTTATCCCTAATTATTTAATACCCCCTTACTTCCTTGTTGCAACTGTCTATAATCTCCTTTTGTTCGGGGGATAATTTACTTTTATCAAAATTTATACCCAGAAACCTTACCATAATCTTCCAGGATATCTTGCAATTTAGCTAGAGATTCAGTCGGATTTGTCAAATATATTAATACATTGTTAGCAAATAAATTTATCTGTGTTCTTTCCTGTTCACTGCAAACCCCCTATATTTAGATCCTGTCAAACAAATTCTGTCAGTGGTTCTATTGCTAAAATAAATCCAAAGGATAGAGATTATTTTTTATATTCCAAACAGTATGATTTATTTACTGGAATTGATTTTTTTTCCTTAATTCTGACTCAGTTGGAAGGAAGAATAATGGAATCTGAATACACAGCCAGATTGCTGTCAGATTATTCACCTTTATCTATTATAATGCCTGATAAATGGCCACAGATATATAGGTGGAATTTAAATCTAACTCTGTTGAAAAGGGCTGAATTTTGTGACTTTATCAGAGCTCAAATTAAATTGTTCTGTGAGACGAACTGTCCTTCAACTGATGACAGTTTCATAATTGGGATACACTAAAGGCTTACTTAAGAGGCTAAATAATTTCCAATACTAGAAAGGTCAAAAAAAGAAATTGCGTCAAAAATAAACAAATTAGAACAAGTAATAATTTCCAAAGTTACTTTTGGAGCTTTTTATAAACAAATTGAACTACCCTCTAATTCTCTGGCACCATGCCTGTGGTCAAGAACATTTTGAATATTTCTGCTGGAGACCCATGCAATTTCTACACTAGCCTCCTTCACCGTCCAAGAGAATGTGTATAGGTTCCGTGACATTACTGCTTGTTTTCCTTAATTCCTGAATGAATACTGATGTAAAAAAAAATTAAGATCTCTCCCAATTATTTTGGCTACCTACATAGAATCAGAATTTATTGTCATGAACAAGTCATGTAATTCGGTATTTTGCTGCAGCAACATAGTCCAAACATTCATATTATGAACCATCTCACAACAATAATATAAAAATAATAGTGGACAAAAAGTAAGGCAGTGTCTTTTGTTCATTGATTATTCAGGAATCTGATGGTAGCGGGGAAGAAGCTGACTTTGTGCTGCTGAGTGCTTATCTTTAGGCTCTGTACCTTCTTCACTCTGCTACCATCGTGAAAAGGGAATGGCCTGGTGGAGGATAGAGGCTGCTTTTTTTTTAAGACACTACCTCAAGTGGATGACCTCGATGGAGTAGATCTGGTGCCTGTGATGTCGCAGGCCAAGTTAACAACCCTCACGAGTTTATTCTTGTCCTGAGAGTTGGTGCCTCCATACCAGGCAGTGATGCAAGCAGGCAGAATGCTCTCCACGGTACACCTGTAGAAGTTTACGAGAGTCTTCAGTATCATACCGAATCTTTTCAGATACCTCACAAAGTATAGCCGCTGGCAAGTTGCCTTTGTGATTGCATCAACATGGAGGCTCCAGGATAGATCCTCAGAGATGTTGACATCCAGGAATTTGAAGTTCTTGACCCTCTCAACTTCTGAGCCCTTGATGAGGACTGGGTCGTGTTCCCCAGACTTTCTCGAAGTCCACAATAATCTCCTTGGTTTTGCTAACATTGAACGCAAGGTTGTTGTTGTGGCACTACTCAAAGAGCTGCTCTATCTCCCTCCTGTTCGCTTCCTCATTGCCATTTGTGATTCTGCTGACAACTGTGGTAGAATCGGCAAACCTTTAGATAGCATTGGAGTTGTGCCTGGTCACAAAGTCACAGGTGTATAATGAGTAGAGCAGTAGACTAAGCACACATCTTTGGGGTGTGTGCCTGTGTTGATAATTAGTGAGGAGAAGACATTGTTTCTGATTAGTACTGGCTGTGGTCTTCCGATGAGACAGACAAGGATCCAGTTGCAGAGGGGGAACAGAGGCTCGGAGTTTGCAGCATCTTGACCAGTACTGAGGGAATAATGATATTGAAGGCAGAGCTGTAGTCGATAAAGGGCAACCATATGTTTGATTTGCTGTTTTTGAGATGTTCTAGAGCTGAGTGGAGAGCCAGTGATATTGCATCTTCTATGGAGCAATTGTTACGATAGATAAATTGCAATAGGTCCAGATCTTTGCTTAAGTATGTTAATTCTGGTCATGACCAGCCTCTCAAAGCATTTTATCACAGTAGAAGTTAGTGCTGTTGGACGATAGATAATCGTTGAGGCAGCTCACACTACTCTTCTTGGGCATCGGGATGATTGATGCTCTTTTGAAGCAGCTGAGAACCTCTGACTGCAGCAATGAGAGGTTGAAAATGCCCGTGAACACGCTGGCTAGTTGGTTGGTGCAGATTTTCAGTACCCTGCAAAGTACGCTGTCAGGGCCTGATGCCTTGCGAAGGTTCACCCTCTTGATTGATGTTCTAACATCGTCCTCAAAAACAGATATCACAGGGCCCTCGCCTTTGCAGGGATTCTAGTAGGCACTGTTTGGTTCTTCTGGTCAAAGCAGGCATAGATTTTGTTCAGCTCATTGGGTAATGAAGCATCACATCCCTCTATGGTGTTCGCCCTCACTTTGTAGCCTGCAGTGGCCTGCACTTCCTGACATAGCTGGTGTGTATCTGTCTCTAGCTTCCTAAGGAATTGGCACCTTACCTCAGAGACAGCCTACCGCCAACTCTGAGCTGACCACTCTGATCTAAAAGGGGACCAATTTTGTCTATATCCTTTTGCTCTTAATATACCCGTAGATACCCTTCATTGCCAAAGCAATCTAATGTCTTTTAGCCTTTCTGATTTATTTCTTGAGGTTTTTCTTGCATTTATATATTCCTCAAATACCTCCATACTTGCCATGCACCTCTCTTCCGAACCAGATCCCCATATCCCTCGAAAACCAAGGCTACCCTTACCTTTAATACTGACAGGAAAATTCAAAGAGGAAATTTTGAGAGTACAGACTTTGTATGTTCTCCACCTAGCTTGCACATCCTTACCTGAAAACAACCTATCCTAATTCATGCATTCTAGATCCTTTCTCATTTCCTCAAAATTGGCCTTTCTCCAATTTATAATCTCAATCTGAGGCCCAAATCTATCCTTCTCCATAATTAACAGTATTATGATCACTGGACCAAAAATGTTGCCCCACACATAATCTGTCACCTGTCCTGTCTCCGTCCCTAATAGGAGATGTAGTTGGTACCTCTGTATATTGATTGAGAAAACTTTCCTAAACACCTTTGACAAACTAAGCCAACCAGCCCTTTTACAGTACAGGAGTTCCAGACAATATGTGGAAAGGTGAAATCTACTATCACACCTTTGTTTCCTGTAGCTTTCTGCTATCTTTCTCTACAGATTTTCTCCTCTAATTCTTGTTGACTGTTGGATGGTCTAGAAAACAACCCCATGTTCATTACTTTGCCTGTTCCTTAGCTCCACCCTGTAGCCTCAGTAGATGAGTCCTCTGGTCTGTCCTGCCTGAGCACAGCTGTGAAATTTTCCCTGACAAGCAATGCCACTTCTCCCCCTGTCGTCCCGCCCACCCCCCCCCCCCCCCCCCATCCTGTTCTATTGAGTCAGAAGCCACGTAAGCCTGGAAAATTGAACAATTTCCCAATCTGTCTCCTGCTGCAAGCCTGTTGTACTTCAGTCTTGTTTCTGAATGAGACAGGAGGTTCTGTGAGCCAGATAAGTATACCCGCATGGTGTGCTGGCTCCCTGGTGCAAGGGTACGAGATATCACAAATCGGGTCCAAAATATTCTGAGAGGAGACGGAGAGCAGCCTGATGTCTTGGTACATGTGGGTACAAACGACATTGACAAGAAAAGGGAGGAAGTAATGAAAAGGCATTACAGTGAGCTGGGATGAAAGCTGAAAGACAGAAACGCTAGGGTGGTGATATCGGGATTACTACCTGTGATGAAAAGAATGTAAGGATAAGGAAAATGAACGTGTGGCTGAAGTGCTGGTGTACAGGGCAAGGATTTGGCTTCTTGGATCACTGGGATCTCTTTTGGGGAAGGCACGATCTTTACAAGAGGGACGGGTTGCACCTAAATCCAAAAGGTGTCAACATTTTGACAAGTATGTTTGGTACAGCAGTGGGGCAAGGTTTAAACTAATTTGGCAGGGGTATGGGAACCAGAGTGATAGGGAAAAGGGTAAAGATAAAGTAATGGCCAGGAAAAGTAAAATAGAAAAAGTAATGTTGGGAGGAGAAAGTAAAAAATCAGATGGCGCAGTGAGTTTTCAGGTCAATGATAGTGTTAAGAAAATTACAAAGAAAAATAGTGGGCAGAAAAATCAAAAGAAAAGGTTACAGAAGTCACTAGATATTAAAAGGACAAAGAGCATAAGGGCACTTTATCTGAATGCCCGCAGTATTAGAAATGTTAGTGAACTTGAGGCACAAATCGGTACCCATGCCTATGATTTTGTAGCCGTCATGGAAACATGGCTACAAGGTGACCCTAAATGGGAATTAAACTTTCAAGGGTATCAGGTGGTGCAAAGAGATAGACAGGATGGTAAGGGAGGTGGAGTTGCACTCTTAATCAAAGATGAGCTCCAGGCAGTAGTGAGGGATGATATAAGATCTAAAGTGCATAATGTTGAGTCCATTTGGGTAGAGATAAAGAATAACAAAGGGGAAAAAAATTATTGGTGGGTGTTATCTATCGCCCACCAAATAACAATAGTTTAGTGGCACAGGAAATAAATAGTGAGGCATGTAATAATGATACGGCAGTAGTCATGCAGGACTTTAACTTCCACATAGATTGGGAAAATCAAGTTAGTCGTGGGAGTCTAGAAGAGGACTTCATAGAATGCATCCGCGATAGCTTTCTTGAGCAGCATGTTAAGGAACCAACAAGAGAAAATGCTCTCCTGGATCTAGTGTTGTGCAATGAGATAGGTAGAGTAAATGATATAATAGTCAGAGACCATCTGGGAAATAGCGATCATAGTATGATTGAATTTCTCATTCAGATGGAAATAGTTAGATCTAAAACTAATATATTATGCTTAGACAGGGGTGACTAGCATAGGATGAGGAGGAATTGGGCAGAGTGGACTAGGAGCACAGGCTAATTGATGAAACAGTTGAGGAACAGTGGAAGATTTTCAAAGAAATATTTTGTAATGCTCAACAAAAATATATTCCGGTCAGGAAAAAGGGCAGCAAGGGAGGGAAAAATCAACCGTGGTTAACAAAGGAAATGAAGGAGAGTATAAAATTGAAAGCGCAGGTGTCCAAAGCTGCTAAGAGCAGTGGGAAACTGGAAGATTGGGATAACTTTAAGAGACAACAAGGGGTTACAAAGCGGGTAATAAGAAATGGGGGAAAAAGGATTATGAAAGTAAATTGGCACAAAATATATTTATAAAATTTTTTGCTTTCTGTTTTTATATAAAACGGAAGAGGATGGCCAGAGTTAACATAGGACCCTTGGAGGATGAGAAAGGAAAACCAGTAGCAAAAAATGAGGAAATGCCTGAGGCATTGAACAAATGTTGTAGTGATGGAGAAACTAATGGGACTAAGGCCAGACAAATCACCTGGTCCTGATGATATGCATCCAAGGGTTCTGAAGGAAATGGCAGAAGTTATAGTTGATGCATTGGTGGTCATATGCCAAAATTCCTTGGATTCTGGGCAGGTCCCGGCAGACTGGAAGACAGCAAATGTCATGCCACTTTTTAAGAAGGAATGTCGGCAGAAGACTGGAAATTATCGGCCAATTAGCTTGATGTCTGTAGTTGGAAAAATGCTTGAAGCCGACATCAAAGATGAAATGGTGAAACTTTTGGAATGTAAGGGTTCAATCAGGCAGACGCAGCATGGTTTTAGAAAGGGAAGATCTTGTTTGACAAACTTGTTAGGATTCTTTGAGGATATAATGGGTGCGGTGGAGAGAGGGGAACAGGTTGATGTTGTATATTTGGATTTCCAGAAAGCTTTGGATAAGGTGCCGCACAAGAGACCTCTCAGTAAGTTACAGGAAAGTGGAGTCCGGGAAGTATATTGGCCTGGATTGAAAATTGGTTGTCTGACAGGAGGCAGAGAGTCAGGATAAATGGGAGTTTTTCAGGTTGGCAGAGAGTGGTAAGTGGGGTGCCGCAGGGGTCAGTGTTAGGCCCACAACTGTTCATCATTTACATTGATGACTTGGAGGAGGGGACAAAATGTGGTGTAGCCAAGTTTGCGGATGACACCAAATTGAGTGGAAGAGCAAATTGTAATGAGGATGTGGAGAGTCTGCAGAGGGATATAGTTAAGCTGGATGAGTGGGCAAAGGTCTGGCAGATGGAGTACAATGTTAGTAAGTGTGAGGTTATCCACTTTGGCAAGAAAAATGAAAGAGCTGAATATTATTTAAAGGGTGAAAAACTACAGCATGCTGTTGTGCAGAGGGACTTGGGAAGGCTTATGCATGAATTGCAAAAAGTTAGGTTGTAGGTGCAGCAGGTTATTAAGAAGGCAAATGGAATGTTGGCCTTCATCGCTAGAGGAATTGAATTCAGGAGGTATAAGGTACTGGTGAGACCGCACCTGGAGTTCTGTGTCCAGTTCTGGTCTCCATATTTGAGGAAGGATATACTGGCTTTGGAGACGATCCAGAGGAGGGATGAAGGGGTTGACTTATGATGAAAGATTAAATTGTCTAGGATTGTATTGGCTCGAGTTCAGAAGATGAACATATACGATTATGAAGGGTATGGATAGGATAGATGTAGGATGGTTTTTTGAGCTGGCCGGGGAAACTAAAACGAGAGGTCACAGTCTCAAGATTCGGGGGAGTAGATTTAGGACAGAGATGAGGAAAAATAGTTTTTCCCAGAGAGTAGTGAATGTTTGGAATTCTCTAACCAGGGAAGTGGTTGAGGCTGCCTCATTAAACATATTTAAAATTCGGTTAGATAAATTTTTACATGATAGAGGAATTAGGGGATATGGGGAGAAGGCAGGTAGGTGGAGTTAGGTCATAAATTAGATCAGCCATAATCTTATTGATTGGCGGAGCAGGCTCGATGGGCCATTTTTGGCCTGCTCCTGTTCTTAATTCCTATGTTCCTATGTAACTTCCACTGAACTGTGTTCTATTTTCTGATCTCTGGTATTCCAGAAAATGGGGAAGTGGAACTGAAAGAAATGTGAAGAAACTGCAGATGGTGGAAATATGAAATATAATAAAATTATAGAAATCTTCCATTCAGGCAACATCTGTGGAAAGAAAAGCCGAAAAGGTTTCTAGTCGTCAGGACTTTGAGAGTAATGCAATGATATTACTTTCTTGTCAAAAGGAAAACTGGAAGGGGTTCACTGTCTTCACAAATTTAGTTTCTGCTGTTAGGGATGAGGTCATCTGCACATTGAAGACCTTCCTAAAAATATCAGGCTCGTTCTTGTGCAGAATCAGAATGTTGAAATCGTCAGTAACTAGGCCTCAGCCTTGGGCACATTGGTGTGGTCAAGGGAGAAAGCTTCTATTCGAACCAAAAAAAAGTCCAATCTGTGTCTCGGGTAGGAAAATTCATCTTCCATTATGACTCCACGACATTCTGAACAGTAGAATGAGCCTTGCACTTCCAATGTCTGCAACGCAAAAGTCCTTGCGAACTTTCACTACACATCATCATCCAAAAGTTAAAGTCTGTGATAAATCCCCGGAAAATGTGGACTACTTTTGCATCTCAGAAGCCACCTCTCAACCTAGCTATTTTTCTTAGATTCACCAGTTGCATTTTAGTGAGGGTGGATTTGACTTTTATGGGTTTATTCTGCAAGATGCCTAATTGATCCGTAATCCCTCCTGATCTACCTGTCCATTTTTATCCGTCAATTTAACTTTCTAGCACTTTTCTTACACCAGCCATGCCATCAACCTCCAAACCAAGTTTTCTGTCAGCAGATTCATTCTGATAGTCAAAACCAGACTAAGCTTCTGAACGTGTCGTTTTCTTTGAAGATATCTCTCCCTGTATCAGAGACATTTTATTTAATGTTTTTACCACATATGGCAGCAGTTACTGGCATTTGGAACTTTAAGTACTTCCAGGGCTCTGTCTCCTCTATTCCAACCTGGGTTATTTTCCTAACAACCAAAGAGTAAATTTTAAGATTGCCACCTTGGTCTTTCAACCCATTTAGCCTTTATACATCCATTGCTCCATTCTGAAATTTAACCATGTAACTATAACCATATAACTGTTTACTTCGTGGAAACAGGCCATGTCGGCCCTTCAAGTCCACGCCAGTTCACTTGAACAATGCAACAGATTCACTTCTTCCTGTAAAGTGGAAAATCTTAAAGAAGTTAATTCTCAGAAATTGTTAGTTCCAGCAGGATTCAGAGTCTGCAATCGAACCTTTAACCTGAATTTTCTCTTTTAGAATGTCACGAATCTAAAGATTTTTAAATGTTGCGTCAATAGGATTGTAGCGCACAAAAATTGCCACCCAATTCTGATTGGAGACCCTGGTTTGGTTGCTCCAGACCCAGGCTACTATCATTTTGATGTTCTCTGTTCTATTTAGTCTCTTGAAGGAAATCTATTTCTCACTCAAGTCTGTCCCTACAAGTATCTACTCTTCATTATCATGGAATCCCATGATCTAAATTATTGTATAGTTTTGTATGAGATTGGATATACCAGGGACTGATTAGGAATAATCAACATGGTTTTGTGTGTGATAGGTCGTGTATAACCAATTTTATAGAGTTTTTTTTAAGGAGGTTACCAAGAATGTTGTTGAAGGAAAGGTTATGTTGTAAACATAGACTTTTATAAGGCCTTTGAGACGGTCTCACTTGGGAGGTTAGGAAGGTTCAGAAGTGCAATATTCATGCTGAAGTAGTAAACTGGATTTGACAATGGCTGGAAGGCCTCTGACTAGTAGTGTGCCTCAGGAATTTGTGCTGGAACCATTGTTGTTTGTCATCTATAATCAATGATCTGGATGCTAATGTGGTAAATTGGATCAGCAAGTTTGCAAATGACACTATGATTGGAGCTATTTGGTCAGCAAAGAAAGTTTTCAAAGCTTGGAGAGAGGGATCTGGACCAGCTGGAATAATGGGCTGGAAAATGGTAGATGGAATTTAATGCAGACAAGTGTGAGGTGTTGCATTTTGCAAGGACAAACCAAGAATGGTAGGGCACTGAAGAGTGCAGGTGACAGAGTGATCTGGGAATGCAGATACATAATTCCCTGTAAGTGGAACGCAGATACATAATTCCCCGTAAGTGGCCTTCATAAATTAAAGTATTAAGTATAGGAATTGGTATGTTAAAGTTGTCTAAGACATTGGTGAGGCCAAATTTGGAGTATTGTGTGCAGTTTTGGTTACCTAACTACAGGAAAGATATCAATAAGATAGAAAGAGTGCAGAGAAAATTTACTAGGATGTTGCCCATATTTCAGGAACTGAGTTACAGAGAAAGGTTAAACAGTTAGGACTTTATTCCCTGGAGTCCAGATGAATGAGGAGAGATTTGATAGAGGTATTTAAAATTGTGATGGGGGAATAGACAGATTAAATGTAGATAAGCTTCTTCCAAAGAGGGTAGATGAGATACCATCCTGAGGAGATTGGTTACGAGTGAAAGGGGAAAAGGTTTAGGGGGAACAGGAGGGTTAACTTCACACAGAGTGATGGGAGTGTAAAATTAGCTTTTAGCTGAATGTGTCTCAATTTTAACATTAAAGAAGAATTTGGACAGGTACATGTATGGGAGAGGTTGGAGGGCTATGGATTAGGTGCAGGTCAGTGGGATCAGGCAAAAAAAATGGTTCAGCACAGACTAGAAGGGCTGAAGGAACCTGTTTCTACATGGATAAAAGAAAAATAGAGGTTTATGATGCAAGGAGGGTTTAGTATTTATTTTGATAGGAATATCTAGGCCAGCATAACATCAAGAGCTGAAGGACCTGAACTGTGCTATAATGTAAAAATAAAATTGGTGACATTGCAAATGGTGTACTGCTGTACACCTCCTGTGCTAGTTCTGGGCATTGGCGAGGTACCATTGTAGGAGGTGCTGGTCCAAAAGACTTGGTGAGTTGCTGCATTGAATTTGAGAGATGTGAAACATGAGAACCATGATATTTCTGGTGGAGTGAGTGAATGTTTCGGGTATTGGATCTCCAGGTTTTATCTTTTAATGATACTGAAACCCTTGACTGCTGGAGATGTACTGGAAGTGGTAAGCAGGTTTAGGGGGAAACGGGAGATGAGCCTATCAATCTCTAAAATGCTGTAGAATGGGTGTGGCGTGCCATTTAAGAGTTTTGTTCTTTGTCAATGTTAAAATTGAGGAATGTTGGAAATTGTTGGAATGTTCATTGCCTAATTTCGAGGTCACAGTTATTTTTATTGACTGATATTAAATTTTTAAACTTAAATTTAGGCATACAGCACAGTTACAGGCCCTTTTGGCCCATGATGTTGGGCCACCCCATTACACCCAATTAACATACAACCCTGTACATTGTGAAGAGTGGGATGAAACTGGAGCCCCCAGACGAAACCCACAAAGACACGGGGAGAACATACAAACTCTTTACAGACACCTCTGGATTCAAATCCCATTTCCAGTTGTTGGTGTTGTAATTTTTTTCTTCTTTGGCTTGGCTTCGCGGACGAAGATTTATGGAGGGGTAAAGTCCACGTCAGCTGCAGGCTCGTTTGTGGCTGACAAGTCCGATGCGGGACAGGCAGACACGGTTGCAGCGGTTGCAAGGGAAAATTGGTTGGTTGGGGTTGGGTGTTGGGTTTTTCCTCCTTTGTCTTTTGACAGTGAGGTGGGCTCTGCGGTCTTCTTCAAAGGAGGTTGCTGCCCGCCAAACTATGAGGCGTCAAGATGCACAGTTTGAGGCGATATCAGCCTACTGGCGGTGGTCAATGTGGCAGGCATCAAGAGATTTCTTTAGGCAGTCTTTGTACCTCTTCTTTGATGCACCTCTGACACGACGGCCAGTGGAGAGCTCGCCATATAACACGATCTTGGGAAGGCGATGGTCCTCCATTCTGGAGATGTGACCTACCCAGCGCAGTTGGATCTTCAGCAGCGTGGATTCGATGCTGTCGGCCTCTGCCATCTCGAGTACTTCGATGTTGGAGATGAAGTCGCTCCAATGAATGTTGAGGATGGAGCAGAGACGACGCTGGTGGAAGCGTTCTAGGAGCTGTAGGTGATGCCGGTAAAGGACCCATGATTCAGAGCCGAACAGGAGTGTGGGTATGACAATGGCTCTGTATACGTTAATCTTTGTGAGGTTTTTCAGTTGGTTGTTTTTCCAGACTCTTTTGTGTAGTCTTCCAAAGGCGCTATTTGCCTTGGCGAGTCTGTTGTCTATCTCATTGTCGATCCTTGTATTCGATGAAATGGTGCAGCCGAGATAGGTAAACTGGTTGACCATTTTGAGTTTTGTGTGCCCGATTGAGATGTGGGGGGGCTGGTTGTCATGTGGGGAGCTGGCTGATGGAGGACCTCAGTTTTCTTCAGGCTGACTTCCAGGCCAAACATTTTGGCTCCGCAAAACAGGACGTCAGCGCTGAAGAGCTGGCTCTGAATGGGCAACTAAAGCGGCATCATCTGCAAAGAGTAGTTCACAGACAAATTGCTCGTGTCTTGGAGTGAGCTTGCAGGCACCTCAAATTGAAGAGACTGCCATCCGTGCGGTAACGGATGTAAACAGTGTCTTCATTGTTGAGGTCTTTCATGGCTTGTTTCAGCGAGAAATCAGACTGCTCAAACTACAGGGGAAATCACGCTGCTCTCCATTGCAAGCAAAATCTTCGCTAGGATTCTCCTAAATAGAATAATACCTAGTGTCGCCGAAAATGTTCTCCCAGAATCACAGTGCGGCTTTCGCGCAAACAGAGGAACTACTGACATGGTCTTTGCCCTCAGACAGCTCCAAGAAAAGTGCAGAGAACAAAACAAAGGACTCTACATCACCTTTGTTGACCTCACCAAAGCCTTCGACACCGTGAGCAGGAAAGGGCTTTGGCAAATACTAGAGCGCATCGGATGTCCCCCAAAGTTGCTCAACATGATTATCCAACTGCACGAAAACCAACAAGGTCGGGTCAGATAGAGCAATGAGCTCTCTGAACCCTTCTCCATTAACAATAGCGTGAAGCAAGGCTGTGTTCTCGCACCAACCCTCTTTTCAATCTTCTTCAGCATGATGCTGAAACAAGGTGTTGTAATAGCACTGTACTAACTAACCACTTTGCTAACCATGTATAATTCCTTTCAACAGTGGAGCAGCTAATTTTGTTGGTTCTATGTTCTTCTTGCTGAAAATAATTTGATCTATCGTTTGACAATGATGGTAGAATGAAGAATATGCTAGACTTTGAATTTTTTTGCCCCCCTGCTTGGGCTTACAGATGACTTCTGTTAGTATTGATGTGTAAAAGTGGAACTGCAGTATATTCAACAGAAGGGACAGGAGAGGAAAGTCAAATACAAGGTTTAGACTTGGATACAGCATTGGTATTGGATAGACAATTGACAACCATCATATGTGATCATCTGTATCTGATGTACTTTGATGGTAGTTAGTCTGTAACCTATTTATTCAAAAATATCTATACATTAAAATGTTTTGAGGTTCTAATGCCTAAATCATTCATCTGTCTCTGTGTCAGTACCTATTCTCAGCTACCTGGTAGCTTTTACACATCTCTGTAGTACATTAATCTCATCAGTCTCAGAGTTGATTGGAATCCAACTAATAAAATACTTTCTCTCTGCAGTCTTAATGTGGACTCGTTGTTTGGCCAACCCACACTAGAATGCCTCAATCATGTTTGTTGTGTTCCAGTGTTAGATATATTGATATGTGTATGTTTTTTTAAACTTTATTTATTCATTCAAAAAACAAATAATATATGACATATGCAGCAATTAAACATGAACATGAAAGTTTTTATATATATATATAAAAAAAAGAACCCCCCCTATAAAAAAAAGAAAGAATATTAAAGAAAAAGTTAAATATACATATTAAAATCAAGTCAACATAAATTGAAATGTAAATATTCCAAGTATAACAGCCACTTTTTAATAAAAAATTATAATTATCATGTGAAACATATGTCATTTTTTCATTTATTAAACAATATTTCATCTCATTATGCCATCTAATAATATCAATCATATTTGTATCTTTTTATGTACGAGCAATACATTTTTTTGCTTCGGATAAAGATAAATATACAAAAGCAAGCTGAAACTTATCTAATTGAAAACCTTTCAGAGTTTGCAAACTACCCAATAAAAATACTGTTGGATCTAAAACTATTTTAATCTTATACAGGTATTCTAAAAACGATTGAATTTTCTTACAAAAAGATTATATATGTATACATAACCAAACAGCATGAAAAAAAGTTCCACCGTATCACCACATCTAAAACATAAATCTGATTCATTAAAACCATATTTTTTAAATTTTTCAGGTGTCAAATATAATTGATGTAAAAATTGTAATTAATCATTGCATAACGTGCATTTATCAATCTAGTTACACTATCATAACAAATATCTAACCAATCATCTTGAGAAAAAATAAAAACAATATCCACTTCCCATTTAATTTTAGATCTATCCCAACCCTTTTTATCCATACCATCCTGTAATATTTGATACATAAATGAAATATAACCCTTTTCTGGTACCTTCATAAGAAGTCTCAAATTTAGTCATTTTAGGTAAAATCGTATCTTTACCAAACATACATTTTACCAAAGATCGAATTTGATAATAAAGAAACAGAGTTCTTATGAATACCAAAATCTTCCCTCATCTGATTAAAAGATAAAAACTTACCCTCTTTAAAACAATCTCCCAAATTTTTCAACCTTTAAATCTCCAATACAATAAACTTTGATTATGTATTGAAAAAGAAATAAGTTGATTATTATACAACGGAGTCAAGGCCAATAATTTATCCCTAGAGCCTATCATTTTATTTTTCTTTTTCCATAACTTCATTAAATGTTTTAGTATAGGCACATTATATTGTTGTAACAAATTTATATTCCAGCTAAAGAAAAATTGATGTATTTCAAATTCAGAAATACTTGCCATCTCAATTTTAGCCCAACTAGGAGGCCGTACCAAATCCATCAATGAACTAATAAATTTAAGTTGGGCTGCTTCATAATAATTTTGAAAATGTGGTAAACGTAGTCCCCCTAACTCGTATTTTCAAGTTAATTTATTCAAAGCTACTCTCGAAAATTTACCCCTTCGTTAAAAACTCCCTAACCATTTTATTCAAATCTCTAAAAAAAATTTATCAAGTAAATATGGAATAGATTGAAACAAATATTGTATATGTGGAAAGATGTTCCTCTTAATTGTATTTATCCTTCCCATTAAATTATTAGGTAAATCTTTCCATTTAATCAAATCAGTTTTAATATTTTTCATTAACAGAACATAATTTATATAAAGATTGATAATTAACATTCAAAATTATACCCAGATATTTAATTCGATCAGTCCACTTCAAATTAATAATATTCTTATAAACTGAATAATGTCCTTCACTTACCAGTAAAATTTCACTTTTTTTCCAATTAAATTTATATCCAGAAAGGCATCCATATTGTATTAAACATTCCTTCAAATGCAAAAGTGACTGAGCTGGGTTTATTAAATACACCAATACATCATCAGCAAATAAATTAATTTTATACTCCTCGTCTAAAACTTTCATACCTTGTATCTATGTATTTTGTCTTATCAACTGTGCTAAAGGTTCAATCATTAACACAAACAAAGCTGGTGTAAAGGACAACCTCGACAAGTTGATCGAGTTAAAAGATTCTGAAATCAATCCATTCGTCAATACTCCAGCTACCGGTTTACTATATAGAGCCCTAATCCATCCAATAAAAGAAGGACCAAACTTAAATTTCTCCAAAACTTTAAACAAAAAATTCCATTCAACTCTATTAAATGCTTTTTCTGCATCTAAGGATATCACCATCGGGTGATCTAAAGATTGTCGAAATCTATTAAACTAATCACACGCAAAATGTTATCTGAAGCATATCTATTCTTTATAAAACCTGTTTGATCAATATGAATCAACTTTGGTAAAAATTTAGCCAATCTATTCGCTAATATTTTAGCTATTATTTTATAATCTACATTTAACAACAAAATTGGTCTATATGAAGATACTTTCAAAGGAACTCTATCTTTTTTAGGAATTACTGTAATTAAAGCACTAGAACAAGACTCGGGTAATTCATAATGTTCTCCAACTTGATGTAATATATCCCCAAACACTGTAGATAAATCATCATTAAATTTTTTATAAAATTCAACCGAAAATCCATCATCACCAGGCGATTTACCGTTCGGCATTTCCAACATAGCCCATTTCAATTTCCGAATCAGTAAATGGTTCTTCTAACTCCTGTATATCTGCATCCTCTAATATCGGTAAATTCAACTGTGATTAAAAGATCAATCAATTCAGTTTCTTGTTTTTTTTTCAGATGTATATAACTTTTTATAAAATGAATGAAATTCATCATTAATCTCACGAGGTTTATGTAATAAGAGAATTCCGTCTAACAGCATTAGTAGTCCTCTATCTGTTCTTTCTTTAATTGCCACGCCAATACCTTATGTGCTTTCTCTCCCCTTCGTAATACCGTTGTTTAGTCCTATTAATAACACATTCAAATTGATAAGATTGCAAAGTATTATATTTCAATTTCAGCCTAGATAATTCTATTTTCTGATCTTCTGTAACATCTTTCTGAAATTCCTTTTCTAACTCAAATATGTGCATGTTGAGGCACTTTTTCAATACATAAACAGTGATCATTTTCCAACCACTTGTATCAAGTGACTCCTTGCTGTGACCAAGCAGTTTCTGTTTCTCATAGTGTGGTTTGCACAATTACGCTTTGTGATTTCAAAAACAGCTAGCTTCTACTTTGAAATATTTGTATATTCTGAAATGGCTGTTATATTAATTGTTTCTTTTGAAATAAAGATTGAAGATTTCTGACATATTACATTGTGTTTTCATTGTTTAATGTTAGCAAACAAAATTCCTTAAAGCTTTCAGAGGAAGCTTTTAATCTGATATTTACCTTCAGGTTGGACTTCTCTCCTACTTAGACTAACAAAGAATTTTTTTCCCATACTTTGGTAGTTAAATTAAATTTCAAAAAGCATTTGATAGTTTATTGATATTATCAATGAGGAATGTAAAATTCTACTTGTAAACTAGCTTTCATGGGAGGGGTGAGTAAAAAAGCTATGATTGATCACAGTATGCCTCCGAATTTCACAGGTTGGAAATGTCATGATGACATCCAAGTGCAATATGAGCTCATCTGTTGGCTTAACTCGCTGTACTGTTCATTTACTATCAATTTCTTCTGACAGCGGTGATCATGTAACAAATTTGAAGCAAAGTTTATAGCTTAATTTTAAAAGTTGAATATCTTTTGAAAATATCTGAAGTTTTTCAAGAAGGAAAAATGTTAATTTTTGCTGTCATGAGCCAATGAATATTAATAGGTTATTCACATCAATAATGCTTCATTAATGCGAGTTATTCAGATTACCAAGTGTAAATAGGATTTTGTTTTGGTCTTAAAGTTACTGAATCCTCACTGCATATCATCTTTGTGTAGGTTTTTTGGCAGGTTGTGATGGTGTGAATATGAACAAATAATTAATGTGATCTCACCACTATTTTGAAAACGATTTATATTCAGAGTAACCGTTTTAATTCTATTCATTCTATTATATTGAATGTCATCAATGCATACTGAGTTACTTCTGTCCTTAGGCAATGGAGTATACATGTGCTCTGTACATAAACTGGTAGGCTAACTTGTAAGGGAATATGAGCATTTAATGTTCATACAGGATAGATGCATTACTACAAATGCCTCAGTTTAAGGAACTAGAAATGGTTTTAGTTCATAATAGTGTACATAAAGCTGGTGGTAGTAGTTTCAGCAGGTACCATTTAAGCAGAATACATGGGAAGGAGAAGTCAAATGGAACCTTTGACTCATTTATCAGGCTTTGGGTTGTGTTAAAGAGGGGAGGGGGGTTTGCGACTTAACTGAGTGAGAATGAAGGGGAGTAGAGTTGGATTGATTTCTGACTGATTAGAATTTTCCAATTTGTGTTTGGAAATTTGGTTCTTGCGTCTAATAATTCTAATTGAGGGTGTGATGGCCAGAATATCAATGAGCACGTGTTGATCTTAAAAAGTACCTGATTTCTTGATGGTCCTGATAGAAAATTGAGTGAAACCATTCATTGAGATGAGAAAATCAGGTTATGTGGCTGTTAATTGGAGCAAATCTAATGGACAATATTTGATGAATTACATTTCCATACTTTTACATTAAATTGGGTTAATATGAGGTTATTAATGGGATCACTCATAAATTTATGGTGATGTAAGAGTAGACACCATTTACTGGTGATGGTGAAAGTAGGTCTAGACAATAAAAGACAAGTGAAAGAAACAAATTTAAGTGAGGTGGTTGACCAAAGCTGTTTACAAATTGAATATAATGCTTGGTTAAAGTGGCTGAATCAAAAAAAAGTATGCTATGTAGAAATCAAAAATAAAATAGTGGGAGACAATTATAGAGAAACGTAATAGTGTTGGTGTTGAGAATTTTGCATGGCATTTTGTTCTTTGTGCTGAAGAACAAGGAAAGAATATTATTATTGTTTTTATTACCTTGCTTTCTTTAAGCATTAATCATTTCCTTTAGGAACCCCGATTGAAGGGTTCCAGCCCACAACATTGGCCATTCTTTTCCTCCCACTTCCAACAGATTGTGTTTAGCTTCAGATTCTAGCATCTGCGGTGTGCTCTGTCTCCAGATTAATATGGTAAAATTAGTTTCCTTCTGATTCAGAGTTTTGGAATGCGGTTCTTGGCTTTTTTGGCAGACAAATATGTAATGAAGTACCCGTTCTTCTTATGAGAAGTTGATAATAGTCCTATGCAGTGCATTGTTTTGTTACTGCTTGTGAGAGGTGCCATGAGGATTCCTCTTGATGTTCATTACACACTTTTTCAGATCTGCATCTCATCATCCTTCCAAACCCTAACTTTCTCCTTTGGATATAAATTCACTGCATTATGGTTATCTGACTAAGTAGATAAGGCTAAAGTCAAGAATGCACACTTCAGTTTGCTCCCTCATTCTATGACTGCTCTTGTTTCAGTTGAATTGAAAAGAGGAAGAGTTACAAGTGTAAAGTTTGTCCCTCATCCAACCACAGGTGTTACATAAGCTGGAAGCAGTTTTTTAAATTGCCTCTTAATAACCAAACCAAGTCATAATTAAAATGTGATGTGTATTTTAATTATATTTGCATATTGCTTTTTATGGCAATGAGATTTGTTCAAAGACTCTTAATTTGGAGAAATTCAGTAAATTATGGAATGAAAATTGCTAACTGTTCATTTTATGTTTGAAGTTTCATTTGAGATTGTTTTATGATAGTATACCTTATGATAGTCCCTTAACTGTATCTCAATGTCAAATATTTCATGATGAGAACAGAAAATTTAATGGTAGCATGGTTAGCGTAGTGGTTCCGGCACTATCTGTAAGGAGTTTGTGCATTCTCCTCAGGTCTGCATGGGTTTTCTCCAGGTGCTCTGGTTTCCTACCACCTTTCAAAATGTACCAGGATTGGACCGTGTGGGGTTTTTACCGTGTTTTATTCCTAAATAAAATGATGGAAATAATTGTGGCAGAATGTGATGAAAGTTAGTATTTCACAGTGATGACTTTTCATCAGTAATTTGGATTAATAATTTCTTGATGCCTTCTCATCATTTTTTAAAATTAGCTGTAACTTTGAATTCTTGTTTGCCTTCAGGGTGGGAATTTGGCCTAGCTATTTACTTTGCTGGGGATATTCATTGATGTTATGATTAATTTTAGTCTATTTAAAATAACAATTAGAACTTTTCTTGTTTTCATTTTTGAAAACGCTCCTTTATAACCATTGTATTCAAGTGCTAAATGTGCTTTCTGATTAATCTTGTTTTCAGGCCAAATACATTTCACAGTGTATTGATGAAATAAAGCAGGAGCTCAAGCAAGACAACATTGCAGTTAAGGCCAATGCTGTCATCAAACTTGCATACGTAAGTCCAAAATGTCATATTAATTATCTGCTTGAATAAAATTAAATTATAGCAAGAGTTTTGCAATAGGGCTTTTGTTCAGCTTTGCTAATCCATCTGGAATAATTTGCCTCCTTCAATAACATAATTTTTGCATGTGTTCTTCAATTTAGTTTATTCTTCTGTTTGTCCATACTTCTGGGGAACACTTGATCATTTTTCTTTAAATTCCCTATCCTCCCACCACGCCCCCCCCCCCCTCCCTTCCCACCCCAACTTCATTGCTGTTTGCATTTTAATTCCAGATTTTGCCTGAAATAATGTACAGTTTTGGTCCCTTTTTTTAAAAATTAAAGATGAAGAAACAAAACAGGAATTTCACTGGGAATTTCACTACTGCCTGGGATGAGAGGGCTGTCCGACCAAGAGACATTATACCAGTTGGGTCTGTGTTCCTTGTGGGATCTTAAGATGGCTTGACAGAAAAGCGGTTAGAATGTTTCAACTAGTGGGAAGAGTTCCTGATCGGAAGTAAGGGACCATTTTATATTGAGATTTGGAGAAATTCCTTCTCGTGTACCTCTGAAATTCTCGACACTATTGGGTGTTGGTAGCATGCTCATTACAAGTATTTAGAGTGAAGATGGATAAATATTTCCATGATCAAGGAAAAACAACTTTTGGAGAAATGTCAAGGAAGGAGTTGAGGTCATCATAGATTAGCAACGATTATATTAAAGGGCGAGGCTATCTTGAAGGGCCTAATGGCCTGCACCCAAACTTGTGTGTGGAAATCTTGTTGTAATGGTGTCGGTGTGGAGACCTTTGACTTCTCTATGTAATTTTGATCAGAAAAAATATTGGGAGTCCAGATTCTAGATTGCTTGGTAGTATGAAGGGCTATTCTATGAAGATAAACTTTTGTACACTGGTCTTTAAAAGAATGAATACTGTTCTCCTTGAGCCATACAAGATTGTGAGGGGTGTTGACAGCGTAGGTGCTGAGAGATTGATTTCAAAGGGCTGTTGACTTGGGACAAGAGGCTCGGCTGTTTCGACCTAGAATGAGAAATTTGATTATTCTAAGAATTATAAATCTTCAGAAATCCTGATTGAAGAATATTGTGGGTACTGTATCATTGCATATTCTGCAGTTATAATGGGGTATTTAAATGCTTGAGAGAATTGAGACAAACTGGGATGGATTTTGTAAGTGAATTTGATGAACAGGATCAAGCATGAACTTGTGGTAAAGCAGGCTTGGAGGTCATGTGACCCTTTCTGATTATTTTCCTTTGTTTATTGTATGTCCTTTTTTTAAATTATAAAAGTCCAATAACATTTAAATTGTCTCTTTTCTCCATAATAGCTACAAATGCTGGGATATGACATCAGTTGGGCGGCGTTCAATATTATAGAAGTAATGAGTTCATCAAAGTTTACATTCAAGGTAAAGATGCATTCAATAGTCATTCTGTTGTTCAGTAGATATGTATAATCTGTAGAGTATATTATCAGTAACTGCAGTCCTCGGTAATGAGAAGATGGAATTGCTAAAACTTAGTTATTAATTTTTCTGCTGGCATTTAAGATTAATAAATATTGTGAAATGGTGAAAATTGTCTATTTTGTTAATTTTATTTTTAGATTTCTGTTCCATTTGTGTGTCTTTGCTCATTTATCATGTGTGCCTGAAGATTTTGAAGGGGTAGGATATTAGAGAATAAGTTACTCCACCTTGAAATCTCTGTTAACAGGTTTTCTCTTTTAACAGGCAATTGTACACATTCATATATTTTTTTTAATGTATTAAATTTAGCCTCTAAGAAGGATGCATCATTAAACTGTGCACCTTTCCAGAGCTTTTATAAATTATGGATCAGGATTCTGCGCAAAATGGATTTGATAATCACATATTTAAGATCTTTCACTAACAATCAGCATTTAAGAAAGTAATAGGTTTTCTCCAATAAATTTAAAAAAAGATTCTTGATGTGTTCAATATTTTAAGTGCTGAAAATGTTTATTTGCAAACATTAGTCCATACCTGTAAGCAATATAATATACAGGCATTTAATAATTTAATTTATGTACATTAAGCAGTTCCTTTATAATTCTATATTTTAAAAATCATGTTTTGTAATGTTTTGCCTTTAAAAGATGAAGCTTAATGCATTTAGAGCTGCAAAGAGCATGAATAGTTATAATGTATTTCAGTTCATGAGCAATGTCAGTTTTGTGGGTGGGAGAAGCTTCAGACCAGAAAGATTGATGAAACTCTGTGTGCCTGAAATTCTTGATACTCTGCTTTATTTGGCAGATATCACGCATGTAACAAAGGTAAAGTAATCTAGTGAAGATTCTATATTTATATGTAAATGTACAAAATTTTCCAGTATGTCTGTCAAGCAGTAGTACCTGTCAGCCTTGCACTGCATATTTAGCTCGCCTTCCCCATTTCCTGACTTAATGAGGTAAACAATGCTTCTCGCCCCAAAAGCAAGTGTGTCAACTGGCATATTTAGCTTTTTGCAACCCCTCCTCAAATTTAGGCTATTCTAAATTTTCATTTTGACTTTTTTTTTGCATGTATTAAAATCCCCAGGTTGTGCCTGCTGCTTAGGCTTGATCTTTATCATTGCCTCAGTTCGTCAAGTGCCTGGAACCTTGCCTGCATTCCCTTCTTCCCATTGCTGGCCTACATTCTAGACCATCCAACAACGTGCAAGGAACAATATATAGAAAGTAGAGCAAAAGAGAAGAGGATGAAAACTGAAATAAGGGAGAGAAAAAAACAAGATGGAAGGGATAGAGGTGAGAAAAGTTTAGGTAGTGAGACCTAGACAAATGCTACAAAACTGGCCCATTCATCATATTGCCTCCATACTTATTGGCTAAGCCCCAAAGGACCTAAATGAGGGATAAAAGTGAAAGTGTGCAGAAGAGTGTGGATAACAATCTGGATGAAGTGGTTGGGAGTAAGAAATGGCTCCCAAGATGGCAGGGTTGGAAATTGGGTGCAGAATGACTGGGACAGATAGAATCAATGTGATCAACAAATATTGACCAATTTTCTCCACATTATACAAATAACTAGGTCTGTACATAAATGTCTACCCTAAGCTTCAATATTGATCTCCAGCTTAACCCTCTTTATCCATCCTCCCTTGACAACATTGACCAGAAACCAGTTTTAAGTAGAAAACGAGTTTGCCTACAGTGTTTCCTTATCATTTCATTGTGATCCTTTGGAGATGCTTCCCTACTGCCATCTGACAAAACACCAATTAGTACAAAATACTAATCAAAGAATTGAAGATATCTTTTCTCTGCACATTCTCTTGATGAAGGGTTCCATCCAAAATGTAGACCATTCTGTTTCCCCAACTGATGCTGTTCAAGCCACTGACTACCTCCAGCAGATTGTATTTTACTAACAGTATGATTTGAATATAGAATAATACATCACAGGAACAGGCCCTTCAATCTGCATGGATGTGCTTAACATTATGTCCGAATTAAACTAAAACTATGCAGTTTGCACATGATAAATATCCCTCTATACCCTGCATAATCATGTATCTATATAGAAGCTTTTAAATACTTATCGACCAGAACAACCTTTTCTGTAATTTCTGTGTAATGATCCTGATTCTTCTTCTTTGGCTTGGCTTCGCGGACGAAGATTTATGGAGGGGGTTAAAAGTCCACGTCAGCTGCAGGCTCGTTTGTGGCTGACAAGTCCGATGCGGGACAGGCAGACACGATTGCAGCGGTTGCAGGGGAAAATTGGTTGGTTGGGGTTGGGTGTTGGGTTTTTCCTCCTTTGCCTTTTGTCAGTGAGGTGGGCTCTGCGGTCTTCTTCAAAGGAGGTTGCTGCCCGCCAAACTGTGAGGCGCCAAGATGCACGGTTTGAGGCGTTATCAGCCCACTGGTGATCCTGATAATGGCTTGCATATTACTTCTGATTGACACCACAGCCCTTCCCCTCCCAAAATTGCCAATATCTATGAAAAGATGCTTGCCCTTTTAAAATTTAAGCCAACTTGCATTTTCATTTGTTTCACATCTTTCTCTTTAATTTCTTCAATATTCTCACTGTGAACACACATTGTAATATATTTTGTATACTTTGAATATATTACTTCATGTGCAATTTGTGGACATACATAAGGTCTTGATAATGAGTTTGTCATACACAAGTACATGAACATTGAAATTCTTGTTGCAACCAAACAGGTGTTGGGGGGGGGGGGGTGTGGGGGGAGAGCTGAAATAGTATACATCAAATTATCATTCAGAAAGATAATTAATACAAGAATTTTATTTGTTTAAAGTTTTGGGTCTTTCAGAGACTAGAGTACAATCCAAGTAGAATGCCTTTGCACAGATGTGAAGTTCTCCAGTCACATCTTGCTTTCCAATTGTAAAGTAGCATTGATTAATCAACTACCTTTCAACTTTAGAGCAAGAGTTTTTTGGGGGGAAATTCATGGTTACAAATGGATCATAAAGTGTGCTGTCCACTGACAATTTTGGTCTTCAGTCAAAACCTGGATTAGTACCTTTTTTTTTCCTGCTGTTTCTGCACAATCACTCAGCTCAGTGCTGGGTCTCGTGTGGTTATCCAATTCTTTGGAATGGTGAACATTAAGTTTGTGAATATTTCAGTCCTTCTCACATGGACATTTGCATTTTTTTTGAGCCTCAATCTGCTTGGTGAATATAATTAATACACTTAACAAATTGCAGTTTTAATTTGAACCTTCATTTGATCAAGTTGTTTCTTCGCTGAATAGCCAGTTAACCTTTTAGCTTGATCTTTAAAGCTATTGACATTCTGGTGTTGATTAAGAGTGAAACTCTAGTTTTTGCTGTTAAGTATTGTGAGCTCTGTTAACTTTGTGTGTTTCTACTTTCTGCAGAGAATCGGGTATCTGACAGCCTCTCAGTGTTTTTATGAAGGGACTGATGTAATCATGTTGACAACAAACCAGATTCGTAAGGCAAGTTTGGAGATGCATTTTAAGATCATGAATTTATTGCCATATACATTGTACAATTCAAAAAAGATAAATACAAATAAAAGATGCATATTTGCAGTTATCCAAGTGCAAAATAAATGACAGGAATAGTGCAAACACTTATTTCATGGTGTCGGAGCTATCCTTGATAGCAGCAAGAGAAGGTTCAAGAGCATGAGAGCTTTTGGAAAGAAACTATTGTTGAGCCTAGAGGTTCAGGTCGTCGGGCTTCTGTACCTTCTGCCCAAAGATAGCAATGAGACGATGTTGTGACCAGGGAGCTGGAAGATGAGATTTTATTTTAATTGTAGATTTGCTTGGATTATATGTTGCTCTTAATTCTAATGGGAACTTTTTTTAAACTGCACACAGGACCTCAACAGCCCGAATCAGTATGATACAGGAGTTGCTTTGACAGGTTTATCATGTTTTGTTACTTCAGATCTTGCCAGGGATTTGGCAAATGACATTATGACATTGGTGAGTCAATTTTGATTTGAAACTTGCTTTGGTAGGGTTTTTTGATCTATGTAGTTATGTTTTAGGTCTAACATCTACTTTGATCCACAGATGTCTCACACAAAGCCTTACATTAGAAAGAAAGCAGTGCTTATCATGTACAAGGTGTTCCTCAAATACCCAGAATCCCTGCGACCTGCTTTCCCACGCCTTAAAGAGAAACTGGAGGATCCAGATTCTGGTTAGTTGTTGCTTTTACAGAACATGCTAACAAATGCTTTGTACTTAATTCCCCAAGTGAGTGTAGGAATTTGTCATTGGGTAGAACTTTTTAATTTTGGCATAAAAGAATCCAGCTATGTTTCAGAAGTTTCATTTGGTTAAATTGACACTTTCCTCTGTCCTCATTGAATATGTTGGTGAATCCAAAGCTTAATTATTAAATGTTTTAGGCCCAATTTGAGAAAATTGGGGTTGATTTGGTGAAATTTGTATTGAATTTTGGATTGATTTGTGATACTCACCAATGGCACTTAGTGTCCAGTCTTCCCAAGTATTAATTGGTAGTCATTTTTGCACAATTTTCATGTGGCATACTTTTGATATGAAAGTAGACTTATGACAGACTAAATGCAATTTTGTGTAATATTACATCTGTTTTATTGCATGAAAATAAAAGAATCTTGTTCTAATTTTCCACTATTGCTTACTTTGGTCAGTAAGTGTAGACTATTTCCTCTGCTTGTTCCACAGGCGTTCAGTCTGCTGCCGTGAATGTGATCTGTGAACTTGCCCGACGCAATCCAAAGAATTATCTTTCTCTGGCTCCACTGTTTTTCAAACTGATGACATCATCAACTAATAATTGGGTCCTCATTAAAATAATTAAACTTGTAAGTTAATTAAAATACCTTTTTAAAAAATAATAAAGATATCATACTCTTAATAATCCAGTTTTACTCTTTCCCCATAGGTTATAATTGATTATGGTGAAACTTCAAATTGTATTTAGCCATAATTTGACACTTCAGCTGTGGGCATTTTGTACTGTACTTGTTTGCAATTAATATCCATTGTGCACTTTTATCCATGCACATTATTGTGCAAAATTCTTTGTTTAAAATGCAGCAGAAATTTTATTCTGATTAACTATGCTACTTGATTAGGTTAGAAGTCCAATCTTTCTTTGTCGACTGAATGAACTTCTAAAATTCTTTAGCATGTTGGAATTGGGTGGAACATGTCATTGTACAGTTACAGGCTGGGATGATGAGAGTGAAATATTTGTTTCAGATCGGACAAAATACAAAGGTGGCTTGTTCGTAGCATTTTTTACAAGATGCAAGTTGTTTAAGACTCGAGGCATTTTCTGAACACTGATGCAATTGATATGCATTTTTAATTTATTGATGTGGAACTGGAGACATAATTTTCATGAATAATTAAAGGCATTGCTTTCTTGTATATAAAAAGGTGCAATTATTCTCAAATTTGACTTTAGAAAAAAAAAAATTAGCATCCTGCAAAAATTATTTTCTGATACCTTTCAGAATTTGACATGAATGGTCCTGAAAATGTGAATTGTGCAGACTGGTTGCCATAGTTTTACACATTGGCTTTGGGTTTAAAACGTTGTAGCAGCAGCAGGTTGCATCGTAATTTAACCCACTCCTTAATGGTATGAAAAATCAGTAAAAATAAACAATAATACAAACGTAAAATTGGGATGTTGTAATGCAACCTGCTCATGACAAGGCTCTTGTGACTAAAGAAATGAGTATGATAACATTTTTCAACTATTAAACTCCTGATTGTGTCAAAGTATCAAAATATCAGTAAATGGAGAAAATACCCGTGAAGAATAGAACATCAAACACTACAGCACAGTTCAAGCCCTTCGGCTCACATTGTTGGCCAACTATACAAACTGTATTCAACCAAGTAAACTTCCCTATTTCGCACCCATAAACTTATATTTTTCTTGCATCCTTGTGCCTGTCTAAGAGTCTTTTAAATGTCCCTGTTGTTCCAGCCTCCACCACCACCCCAGGAATGCATTGTAGACACTCACTATTCTTGTGTGTATATTTTTTTTTAAAAACTCCTGATCGCCCCTAAACTTTCCTCCCTTCACGTTGTACAAATGCCCTCTGGTGTTTGCTCGCCTCAGCCTGGGGAAAAAATGGTGCTGGTTCTCCACTTTACCTTTGTCTCTCATCATCTTCTAGACCTCCAAGTCTCCTCTCATTTTTCTTTGCTCTAAAGAAAATCCCCTTGCTCTATCAATCTTGCCTCGTAAGATACGTTCTTCGATCCAGGCAACATCCTTGTAAATATCCTCTGCACCCATTCCACTGCTTCCACATTTTTCCTGTCATGAGGCGACCAGAACTGAACACAATATTCTATGTGGTCAAACCAGTTTTATAGAGCACCAACATTACCTCACTAAGCAGTTTAAAATTTGAAAAGAAATACACTGAGCCTTAAGTTAGCAGTTATGATTGTATCTATTTATTTATTTATTTGCAGTAATATTACGGTCAGGTTTTTATAGCATTAAATTGGCGATTCTAAATGTTTAATTGGATACACAAGCAAGCAGGATGCTGAAAGCTTTTGTTAGCTGATCAGATGCACTACAGTTTTAAGTCTATTGTTGTGTGATAGTTAAAATCACTGTAGATGTCCATTTATTACAACTCTAAAACCTAATTTTCTGTTAGTTTGGAGCCCTTACTCCACTTGAGCCACGACTGGGGAAGAAGCTCATTGAACCACTGACCAATTTAATACACAGGTTAGTAATAGCATGTAATGTTCTTTTTTTTCTACATTTTTTGAACAAACATCCATAATATGTGCAGATAATTTGCCTACTGTTATTCCTCATGATTTGTAGAAGACAAAATGGCATTTTTCTGTGCACTTGGTAACCTTGATCTTGTGTATAGTGAATTGAAGACTGCATTTATACTTCCATAATATTAATTATATAGCCTAGCAATTGCATTCCTTTGTAGTGTGCATGTTGAATCTTAAAATAATATTGTATTTCAAATTAGTCTTCAACTGATTAAATTATTTGCAAAAAGAATTTCAAAAAGCCTATTCTCTTTAAAAAAAAATAGATTTAGTTGTGATTTTTGAAAATATTGCCTTTATTTGAAAAGGTTTGCAAAAAAAAAAATCCAAATATTTTGACTTTGCTCGACCATATCAACGTTCCTGATTAAATACCATCCAGCTTTTTTACTTCGAGAGTGGCATTTTGTAATTTAGCGCTTTTATGCTTTCTGTGTATTAGATACATTAATATCGTTAGGGGACTTTAGTCACCTTTCCATGGGCCTGCAGATGAATGTTTCTTGATGAAAGACTTGTTGTTGGGGTGAAATAAATCTAAATTACCTGTCACTTGATGAGTTGAAATCAATATTGTGACATTTGAGAATTTCCCATTGCTCTTAGGTTTTTTCCACACTTGAGAGTTATTGCAAAATCATAACTAGGAAAGCTTTTTCTTTTATCCATCAGTATTCAGGTTATTTGCAAGTAATGTAAGCAGTTATCTATTCTCATTTTCAAAGTTGAATCTGTATTTACTTGCATCATAAGAAATAGGAGCAAGAGTCGGCCATTCGGCCCGTTGAGCCTGCTCCACCATTCAGTAAGATCATGGCTGATCTGATCATTATCTCAATTCCACTTACCTGCCTTTTCCCCATATTCCTTAATTCCTTTATGTAAAAAATCTATCTAACTGAGCCTTTAATATGTTTAATGAAGTAGCCTCAACTACTTCCCTGGGCAGAGAATTCTCAACTATTATTGAAGCCAATGAATTGTAGT
This sequence comes from Narcine bancroftii, assembly GCF_036971445.1. Lineage (NCBI taxonomy): Eukaryota > Metazoa > Chordata > Chondrichthyes > Torpediniformes > Narcinidae > Narcine > Narcine bancroftii. Next base: position 301,674,597 of record NC_091471.1, read on the forward strand.
ATGGGCTAGGGATGTAACAGGTATCGAGCTGAGCAAAAGGATGAAAATGTATATTATGTAAATAAACAATATAGTTGAACTGCTACACATCCACATGAGAGTGAGTCAATTCTGTTGATATCCACTCACCATGCATTGTCCTTCATTACTTGACAAAAAGTATTTATTTTGAAGAAAGAAAAATAAGACGACATTACATCTGGGAGCTCCTTAAAAGGTAATGCACAATGCGGATTTTGATCATTAGAAGGGTGGATGGCATCTTTAGATATATATTTTGCTTGGAGCAAGCAGTCAGCATGACAGTGGAGAGGGGAATCTTGCCATCTTGAACTTTCTGGAGAGTGGGAATATGCACTGTACAATCAATAGAAAAGGCAACTTAAGTAGCCTTGAACAGGATGTTCTTGTAAGTGGCCTGCATGTTATATGATGACAAATTGAGTGACCCAAGAAAAGTTTGACACCTGCTGCAGATGGTATTGTGTTGTAAAATTAAAAGTTTGGTTTTTAAAAAAAAAATGCATTCTGTTTCCTTTGCAGTACGTCAGCTATGTCTCTTTTGTATGAATGTGTGAACACCGTAATAGCAGGTAACATTCTCCTGATGATCAGAAGTTTGCTTTTCATTGTAAAGACAATTTCAGATGGAGGCATATTAGAAAAGCAAATTTTCTTGGATACATTCTGCAAATCCTTCCTGGAAGATTTTGTTTTGAAGTTTACAATAGCTTAGAGTGTACAGTCTTATCAAAACAGTTGAAATATTATGTGATATAACTAAGAATATTTTTTTATTGGGAAAACAATTCTATAATTAAGAAGAAAGCATTAGCATTATGAATTGCAGTCAGCCAGAAAATTGGGGGGAAATTGCTTAAAATCAAAATTATCATAAATGGGTTGCAAAAGGTTCCATCATGCACTTTATAATTCTTTTAAAAGATTTTTTAAATTTTTTTTGTCCATTAACTTTGTTATTAAACATATGGTTTCAATGTACAGTAGCAAAATACAGAATTTCCTGCCACTTGTTCTTGCACTGAGTGAAAGAGTTATGATTTAAGTTTCTACTTTTTAAAAAAAAAAAAAGAAAGATTGAAATGCTGTGGCATCATGCTGGAGATTTTCCCTATTCGTAAGTGGCTAAACTAAGATATCTACTGCCTCTTGATCCCCAAAGGCTATTTGAAAAAGAACTGCACGGTTATGGCCAGCATCTAAACATGCTCTGTCAGTTCATCAAATCTCATACAACAATTTAGAACCTGTGAGAGACATGATCCTAAGCAACAAAAAAAATTAGTCCTATTCACTGGGGTTGACTGAAAGGTTGACACCACATTCAGCCTTTGTAATATTGGTGTCTGTGATACTGCTGTATCCAAATTGTCTGACATGTTTGCCTGCTGAGTTATTCTGATCAGAAAAACGTCAAAAGATATCCTTTCCTTCGTATTGACTGTCCTATTTCCCAGGAACCCTCCCTTCATCTTGTTTTATTTATTTCTGTGATGATCTTGGACATTATTAGTTTTAAGTTATCTCCTAACATTTAGCTATTTTTAGATCAGCTATAGTTTAAATTAGCTTGGGACAGTGTAATGTGTTTAAACCTCTGCAACAATCTTTGCCAATAATTCCATTATTCTTGTATACTGTTACAGGTAGTCTGATTGTTTGCAGCCAATTTTCTGATTGGACTTTACAATACCTTTTAGGTCCTGAAATATTAACTGTTTTTGCAGATCAGATACTATTTATTGTCATGTAATAAAACAAAAATACATTCATACATTAAATTCCCATTAGCCTGTCGTAAGGCAGACAAAGATTCACCATTAGTATTGCCCGGTGGCCCTTACAGTCAGAGAAAGAAGCAAAAGAAAGTTCCCTCAGATGTTGCCTTACTTACTGAGTTTTTTCCAGCTTTTTCAGATTTTGTTTCCTATTTCCAGCACCTGTAGTTTTTATAATCTTCTAATTCTTTCAACCATCATATGCAATCCTTTATTTTACTAATACAAAACTAAAGAAATAGTGGCAAATCTAGATAAATTGGTGAGGTAGCAATTCAAATGGGGTGCAGTCTGCGCACTTTAAATGAGATTGACACCAAAATCTTCGGCTGCCTGTTAAAACAGGTGATTGAGGAAAGTTTGTAAAGAGAGCAACTAGGAGCACGCATTGATTACTAACAGAACGAAAAGGCAGTTAAAAGGTAGTGAATGCCTCATCATTGAGTTAACCAAAACAACACTAAAATTGCTGATGTTGGGATTCCAGATTTCATAATTTATGTTTGAGCGCCAACAAACTGAGATTTTTTCCATTATTATTTAGTCAATAAGTATATTCTCAATTGTTTCATCTGTATGGATGAAAATAATTATCTTTATTTGAAGCAGTGATGGCCTTTTTCCAATTAATGAGATTTTCCAATTTTAAAGTTTTAAATGGTCCAATTCATTTTTTTTCTGCCAGAAACATGTTTACATGATTATGGCTAATATTTGATTCTTTCTGCAGTTCTTATCTCTCTTTCTTCTGGGATGCCGAACCACAGCGCCAGCATCCAGGTAACAAATGTTCTCAATGACATCTTCCTCTGTCACTATTTTGTGTATGCAATTTGGAATAATTTTCCATAATAATACTTAATTCATTTTCTTTTATTCTTTTTGAGTGGGTTCATTTAGTTTGAATTTTAAGGAATTCGACAGATTGGTTCCTGCCCATTTCAGTGATTTTATGTTGAAAAAATGTTAAAAAGTGATGTACTCTAAAGATATCTTGATGTATTAAATTCCATCCGTTTTTAATGTGTTCATTGGAGTCTGAATCATAATACTCTGCAAAAAATTTTCATCAATTTGATGCTGCAACACCTTTGTGCTTGATAATTGTGGATGATTGTAGTTTTATTTATTCTCACTACAAATGTATACTTTTTTGTTCAGCTTTGTGTGCAGAAGTTACGAATTCTTATTGAAGATTCTGACCAAAATTGTAAGTAGGTTATTTTGTACTAATTCTTTGGTTTGGAATTTTAAATGTTCTGTTAAATCCTATGATTTACTGTTCAGAATCTGTCTTAACCAAGAAAAACACATTATTGGCATCTTTTGGTTTTTATCCATTAATTTTGTTTTAAATAGTGGGAGACTGGGATATTTTGATGTTCAGAACAATGGATTGCCATTTACATAGCACTAAAGCTTCTGCACAGGGATGCAACCAATTAGCAGTTTCTTGTCCTCAAGGAGAGGATTTGAATACAGAAGCAAAGAGGTCTCACTGTAGTTGTTTATAGACCAGGAGAGACTTCAGTTTTGGTCTCCATTTCAGGGAAGTACAGTGAAAGTTTGTTACATTGGGTCCTGGTTTGCTGCATGAGGAGAGATTGAGTAGACTAGCACTGTGTTCAATGGAATTCAGAAGAATGGGAAGAGATCTGAGAGGGAGGAAAAAATAAAAGATGTGAGATCTGAATGCAGGCAGGGTGTTACCTCCAGCTGAGGAATCCAAGACCGGGGTGATAGAATAAAAAGCTATTTTGGAATGAGATGAGGGGAAATTTCTAATTAAATCGAGTTTTCTACCCCATTGGGCTGTTAGAAGTTTAGTCATTTAGTTTATTCCAAACAGATTGGATATTAAGGGAACTGGAGAATTTGGGAATAAGGCAGGAAAGTATCATCTGTGGTCTTGGTGAATGGTAGAACTGACTCAAAAACCTATTGGTAATTTTTCTATGTATTTTTGTTTTCTTCGAAGAGATACAGGCTTTGGTTTCACTCTTGTCAGTCCTAGGCCATAGCTGAGCAACAGTAATGTTATTTTGGTGTAACCGCAATTAGATCCTTGCCCCAAGAATCTTGCATGTATCTTCAGATCTCATCAAATGCAGATGATTTTAAGCTCTCAACTTTGATTTCTTAGCTAGAAGGTTCATGATGTTTATAAAAAAAAAAATAGCTTCAAGAACCTTCAGCTTTTGTTACTAATTGGAAAAAGAAAAAACATTGTTATAGATGAGCATTGATTTTTGTGTTTGTATACTTGTGACAAATTGCCAAAGATTCTAAACTGTTCTGCAGTGAAGTATCTGGGTTTGCTGGCTATGTCGAAAATTTTGAAGACTCATCCCAAGTCTGTACAATCCCACAAGGATCTAATTTTACAGTGTTTGGATGACAAGGATGAATCTATACGACTCCGAGCTCTTGATCTTCTGTATGGAATGGTAATTTTAAAAAATCATTTTTGTCACTATTTTAATAAAACTTTAGCAAACTTTTAAATAAACAATTTTGCTAATTTGTTGGGCTTTCTTAGTAACGTAGTGACTGAAAACACTGTACAATGACTGATTTGAACATCTGAGAGTATAATAATGTGTTTTCTGTTTTGGAAAGCCAATCTTTTGGGTGATAAATGGCACAATATTTCAATAGGATTCTTGTGGATCCTGGTCAGAGAAATGGTAGATTGAGTTTACAGTTATAGCAGAACCTTTATGTGCAGAAGGATTTTGTAATCCAGGTCCATAGCCATGCAAGTAGATAGGGTGACAAAGAAGGCACGGTATGCTTTCCTTCATTGGGCAAGTTAGGAAGTTGTTTGCACCTGTATAAAACTTTGGTTAGACTGCACAAGGAATGCTGTGTGGAATTCTAAAGCCCCATTGACACTGGCACTTTAACCCAGTAATTAACTGCCAATCTACCAGTTAATGTGCCATTGTGAACACTCAGGAACTGGAATGCAGACATCAGATCACCCTGGAGGTGAACTGCCTAGGGAGGGTGTATCATCATTAATTCATTTTGAATCAACGTACTGGTTAGCCCACTGTGAAAAGCCAGGTCCATTCAGTGAGGATAGTCGCCCCTTTGCTCTCTAATGCCAGGTAGTGAGTGAACAGCAAAAACACTGTTTTGAACTGGTTTGTTCAACCGCCAATTTAACGGTTAGCCAATGTGAAAAGGGCTTTAGTTGCCCCCATTTTTAAAAAAAAAAGGATGTGGAGGTTTTCGAAAAGGTGCGGAAGAGATTTACTAGGATATTCCCTGCTTTAGAGGGTATGACTTATGGGAAGATTGGACAAAGTTGTTTGTTTTCCCTCTCTGTTACATAAGAAGTTGAGGGGTGATCTGATGGAAGTTTATAAAATCATGAAGGGTGTGGATAGGGTGGACTATCAGAATCCTTTTCCAGGGTAAAAGTGTTGCACATTAGAGAATATGTATTTATGATAAGGGTGAGGAAGTTTAAAGCTATGGGGCAAATTTTTAAACACCAAATGGTGGGTGCCTGAAAAGAGCTGCCAGGGTTAGTGCTGGAAGCAGATACTATTTTAGCATTTAAGGGACTTCTAGGCAAGATACTTGAATATGAATGAAATGGGGGGGGGGGGGGGGGTGGGGAAGAGATATCTATCAAGTGCAAACAGCAGAGTTTTAGTTTGGCTTGGGCATAATATTTAGCATGGATACATGGGCCAGAGGGCCTGTTCCAGTCCTGTACTGTTCTAAATAGAACTGTACCTCAACAGAAATTGTTTTTTTCCCAGAGAAGAGCAGAGTTGAGATAATTGGAACTTAAAATTATTTTTGTGGTAAGGTATAACAGGAATGTGCTGACATTTTTGGAAACTGTATGATACATTGCTAAGATTTGGAGCTTGCCAATGCATTTCAGCCTTTTAAGAAGTGTTTTGATGCTTAAGCACAGCTGATTATGGAGAGCTTTGACTTGCTGTGGAAAACTGTTTGTTTTGTAAATATCAGTTGACATGAAGCTGGAATCTTATTGTACCTGTAGTACATTTTTGAGTTTGGATGAGATTTAATTTCGTTAGAGTTGCTGTGCTCTTGTACAATTAAAATTATGTGCATCCCACATCACCTCCCAAGCAATAATTACTGACAGTCATAATTAAGAGCCAATATCTAATTTCTCATTATCCAGTTATTTTGAATAGTCTAACTCTCAGAATTATAAAACTAGTTCGCATGCATTTGGAAAAATTTATATGTGTTTTATTAAGTAGCTATATCTTTAAAAAGCAGCAATTTACTACTTAAATTGCACAAAGCACTATTTTATTTCTGCTTCCATATGTTTCTTTTTAGAACTGTCATGAGTGATGTAAAATTAACTTTTAAGTAGACAATATTCTTTGGATACCTCATTTAAGTCCTTATTCAAACTTGTTGGATGCTGGTTTTGAAAATGTATATTTTAATTTTTTTAACCCAACCATTCTCAACAGGGGCCCTTCGGCCCTGCTCGGGGCCACAGCACATTCAAGTAATAGCCTTGTTTCCTTTTCACCTCTCGTAACATAAATATTTTTTGTTTTTTATGTAGTCGATAAGAGAGAAGTACAGAAGAAACCTAAACCTGGTAGTATTGTAACTTTGGACTTCAGCATAGCTTCCAGTGTTTGATTAGGCTCTTGAAGGTATCTGGAAACAAATACACAAGGTCAAACCTTAAGTGTAATTTCGTGCAAGTAGTTTTCAGTCAGTTGACCCATAGGGGTTTAATAGAATTCTATCAAATTGAAAGCTTACACTGGAAAACAAAGATTTTACTTCCTGAACACTTTTGCATGTATTTTATGGAGTTTGAGCTGCTGATCAAGAAAATCACCGTAAGTATTTCCTATCATGTACCATTTTTTAGATACAACCTATCTTTAATGATTTTAACATTTTAAGTCTACTTCAAGCACACAAAACCATCGAAAATTCATTCTTTGCATTTGCACTTGGACTTCTTCCCTGCTGATCTTGTTTACACACTAAGCATGACTGCTTCACAGGAAAGTGGGCCCATAAACATTGAGCAGAGTCCCAGGGAGCCATAGCAAAAAATCAGGTTGAGAATGGTTATTTAAATCACTGAAAGTTAGTTGTTTTATTTATAATTACAGAAAAGCCAAGATATGCTATTGACTTGAAAACCCTATACAACTTTCAACATTTTCATTTATCAAGTGTTTGGTCCATTAGTTTGAAATAGATAATTTCTCAAAATTGTAAGAAGCAAAAAGTGGACCATTTAATCAGCTTTTGAAGGACAAATAAAAGTTCTGTATTTACTCATAAAGAAAGTCTGTAATTTGAATGCACTAAAATTTTGTTTTATCTCCAATATTGTAGGTTTCAAAGAAGAACTTGATGGAAATCGTTAAGAAATTAATGATCCATGTAGATAAAGCAGAGGGAACAACATATAGAGATGAACTCCTGACAAAAATTATTGATATTTGCAGTCAATCCAACTATCAATACATAACTAATTTTGAATGGTGAGTGCTCAGCTGGAATAAAATACATTTTGGTTGACTACCTCTAGCTGGAATATCTTTAATTTTTTTAATACGATATTTGACAAGATTTTTTTTAATTAATCCTGTTTTTGTTCCAGAGCTCTTATGTAGCTTTCTTTTTAACTTGTAGGTATATTAGCATTCTGGTGGAACTGACTCGATTGGAAGGAACACGACATGGCCATCTAATTGCATCACAAATGCTTGATGTAGCTATCCGTGTGAAGGCTATCCGTGCCTTTGCAGTCTCACAGATGGCTATGTTGTTAGATAATGCCCACCTACTTGCTGGCAATATGCAAAGGAATGGAATTTGTGAAGTTCTATACGCTGCTGCATGGATTTGTGGCGAATTTTCAGAGTAGGTACTGCCTTAAATATTTAACAAAAATTAAGATGGCATTACGAAATATTTCAATGCTGAATATGAAAGATTTTGACTAGAAACTAAAGCTTGCTTTTCAAGCCTCTTCTTCTGGGTCACAAACTGGAGTTGTTCGTGATCGCCCAAGCAATAATTTCAACCATAAATTTTCTCCCCTGTGCCCCCATTTCCACAATATTTATTTGGCATTTCCCGAACCAGCTCTCTGTAGTCTTGCCGAGAAGACTCCAATGGATTTGGGTCAATTTTGTTTTGTAGTTAAGGCCCTAACAATTCTCAATGGTATTATCTTGAAATGTATGCTTTTTTTTTTGCTAGAATCTTGTACATTTTGTTCAATTAAAAGTCACCTCACCAGAATTATTTCCCAGGATATTGATTTGGAATAGCCAATTGGCCTTTAAGACTGTTCTGGCATCCATTCAGACTCAACCCACATTTACCTTTGTTTCATAACTTGTGCTTCCCTTACAATAACAATGGACAACCTTTTCCACCCCCCACCCCCCCCAAAAGGTTTGCTTCCTGAAAATAAATTTGGGATTATTATAGACCACTTGAAGATGAACACAAAGATAATTTCTGATTTACTGTATCACATAGGAAGTTGGAGAAAAATTAAATTAACATTTTTTGAATTTAGCATGTTTAATTGCATAATGATGCTGACACATTGCATTAGTTCATCTGACCTAAAGACATTTTCCTGCTGTTTTTCATTTGTACTCAGCATCTGATGCCTCTCATGTCAGTATCCAACAATAGCCAATATTGATGGATTTCAGTTGCTCTGATACCGCTTTCCCACGGTCGCAATGTCCTGGTGAAACCTTTCACCATGTTCATCACTGACTACGCCAAGATCAGCAGGGAAGAAGTCCAAGTGCAAATGCAAAGAATGAATTTTCGATGGTTTTGTGTGCTTGAAGTAGACTTAAAATGTTAAAATCATTAAAGATAGGTTGTATCTAAAAAAGGGTACATGACAGGAAATACTTACGGTGATTTTCTTGATCAGCAGCTCAAACTCCATAAAATACATGCAAAAGTGTTCAGGAAGCAAAATCTTTGTTTTCCAGTGTAAGCTTTCAATTTGATAAAATTCTATTAAACCCCTATGGGTCAACTGACTGAAAACTACTTGCACGAAATTACACTTAAGGTTTGACTGTGTGTATTTGTTTCCAGATACCTTCAAGAGCCTAATTCAACACTGGAAGCTATGCTGAAGTCCAAAGTTACAACACTACCAGGGCACATACAGGCAGTTTATGTTCAGAATGCGGCAAAGCTGTATGCATCAATATTGCAACAACATGAGCAAGCAAGTGACAAGGAAGCTGCTGAGGAGATGACACGAATGTTAATTGACAAGCTACCCCAGTTTGTTCAAAATGCAGATCTTGAAGTGCAGGAACGGGTATGTGACCCTCATCAGTTTCTCTGGACTTCACTTTATCCATCATGTCATATTCTTGCCACAATAAATCTGCTTTGAGTTGCTTTGCATTGGGTGTTTTGCTCTTCCACCACTGAATAAATGTATTTTGTCTTATATACTTTTATATCTCATGAAGACAACGTTTTGTTAAATTGCTCTTCTGCAAATTTAATCATAATTTGTTGAAAGCATTTGAGTTATCAATAATATTTTGGTCAGCCTTTAACCATTTCCTCTCTGACATCAACATTTACGGTGGTAGATCCAAAAAAAATTGTTGAAACTGGCAGGTGGAGAAAAATTTTGCCTGTTATTTAGAGACAGTGAGGTGATGTTTTCTTTGACTGGGCACTAAATTTGCAGACTTATAAATACCTTGTGGAAATAGATTTAGCTTTGACCATTTGTAAAGCCTGTGTTGACACATAAAAGAGGCAAACAAGAGACTGCAGATACTGGAAAATTGAAGCAAAACAAAATGCTGGAGGATCTCAAAGGAGTTGGGAGTGACCATGGAAGGCAATACAGTCGACGTTCTGGCCTGAAACCCTTGATCAAGCTCTTTCCCCTGAACTTTCACCTACCGTGGGTGCTGCTTGACCTTCTGAGGTCCTCCAGCATTCTGTGTTAGCACAAAATCTTGCCAGTGCATTGATATTTTAATAATGTTAGGAACAGCAAATATTCTGGCATGTATTACTTTAAACATTCAAAAGCTAATTAGAGTTGATATGATTGGAGTGATGTTTAATGTGACCGAGCAAATATAATCATGGAAAAGTTTGGAAAAAAAAAATCTTTAAAAAAGCATGGCAGGATTTGAATAATGCAAGAAAACTGAAGTATTTAATAAGGCCTTCCTCCACTTGTTTAAATTCCTCCTTGGCCATAGTCACCCTTTTGATACTCAAAGAATCAATTAAAACTGTAGTAATCTTATCCATAAATAGATTATTTCCAGGCAAAATTACTCACACACATTTTCATAATGAGAAAGTTAGCCACACTCATAATATTAATGTAGTGCCTACATTCAGCAATTACCAGTGTTAAATCAATAGATTTTAATAGGAAATTCTGCTGAATTTGTTCCAGTAGAAATGTATGTGAGCTTGTGTCATTAATGTAAAAGCTTCATGTACCGTATATGTCGACGTATAGAACAACTCGTGGCTAGGATAACTAGATTCTCCACCTAAAATGTAGGTTTTGAGCCTATATACCCAGCCTACTGGGCTAGCCTTTGTAAAGGACGATCTCCCCCCCCCCCCCCCCCCCGCCCCGCCCAACTGCCTGCACTGACCACTAACCAGTAGACTGAATCTATCACAATACTTTAATACCAAATTACTCTGTAGAGGTCTTAATTTTCTTAGCGTATTTTGAAATAAACCACTGTTGGCTCCTATAACAGGCCGTTTGAAGCCTGGACTGGGCAGATGCTCCCCACAGAGAGTGCTGAGACTTCATTGGAAATGCACAGGTTTGCCCCACTGAACTGGTAATGCCCCTCAATGTGTGCACATTCTTTCACTGTCACTATTTGCATGGAGGTGAGCCAGGTTGTCATCATGAGGAAGTACACCTAGGGGCTAATCGGGACACTTGAGTCAGAGCTGGTGGGATGGGGATAAGATATGGAAGGGAAGGGGAAGATGGCAGTGAATTTGAGACTTCGCTGTCAAGGTTTGGATTTTAGACCCAGCGTATAAGACGACCCTGATTTTTGAGGTGTCATTTTAAAGTTTTGGATGGTCTATATACCAGCATATACGGTAGTTCAAAACATGCAACACTGGCTGTACCTTACAAACTGCAGACTTTGCTGCGATAGCTTAATTGTTAATTGCCAAGCAGCTCTGAAATGCTACTTGCAAATTCCTACCTCTGGTTCAAATCTTCACTCTTCAACCAAGTGTATTAATTTGATGGAGTAAATGTGAATTGTGATACTATTTCACATTTTAAATGTCTTGCTTGTTGTTGACTGTTGTTCAGGCTTCATGTATTCTTCAGCTGATAAAATACATTCAAAAGCTTCAAGCTAAGGATATCCCCGTAGCAGAAGAAGTCATGGCCTTGTTTGCTGGGGAACTTAACCCCGTTGCTCCTAAAGCACAGAAAAAAGTCCCACTGCCAGATGGGTAAGACTTGTATTTTCACTATTTGACGAGCATTTAATATTATATAAGCAAAGATATTTTTATTGCAAAATTGTAGATGATATAAATCAGTGTTTTTCAAACTTTTTCTTTCCACTCACACACCACCTTAAATAATTCTTGACTAATCACAGAGCACCCGCGGCATAGGGATTGCTTAAGGTGGTATGTGAGTGGAAAGAAAAAGTTTGAAACCCACTGATATAAATGAATGAATGACTGTTTCATGAGAGAAACCAAATTATGATCAGGGAAATACATTTAGATATTCTTTTCTTAATAAAATGATTAATGTTTCACTTCATAATTCGTGCTACTGTTGTAGAGTCTACTAGACTTGAGAAATATTGGATTATATCTTGCACTATTGAAAAGCTGAAGCTCTTCTCCAGTTTGCCAAATCAAATATATTGCTATACCTGGGTGTAAGTGTGTCCTTAGACTGAAGGAAGAGGTCAGTGAAGATACAGTGCCCTCCATAATGTTTGGGACAGACATTTTTTGCCTGTATTTGCCCCAGTGCTCCAGTTTTATGAATCACAAACTTCAAGCAGTAAGTGTATGGAAGGGATATGTAGCGAAGAATTAAACATGACTAATATAATGTATCAAATATTATCGTTCCCTGAATTAAGAGACAATGTATAAAAAATGCTGTCATTTTTACATGGTCAAACCAAAATATGTACAAATAACCTTGAATAAAATCTGGAATTTGCACTTTCATCACATGTGATCACATTGTTTAATTACAAATTTAAAACCGCAGAGAATAGAGGGAAAGAAAGGAAAAAATGCATCTTTGTCCCAAACATGGAGGGTACGGTACATACAGTGCTTACTGTCAGAGGGAATACACACATGGACATTGTGATAGCAAAGTGATCTTGACCTTCATGTCTTCATTTTCGGTAAGATCCTCCCATCTCATTCAGTATTGCGCGAAGTAAGGAAATTTATCCTAATGTAGAATGTCTATGATTTCAGTAAACCACTGAATTTCTCCCCACAAGAAATCAGAAAGGAACATTTCCTGAAATGCCCCCTGCAGGTTGTGCAGGATTTCCGATCTGTTCAGCCTTGGGGTGAGAAGTTATCACCTGTGGTTGCTTCTAGAAACCAAAGCCTTTAAAGAAAATAAAATTAACATGATTGAATTCTTGCATAGCCAAGTTCCCTGCATTTTACAGAAAAATAATTGAACAGCCACAATTGTAGACTAACAAAATGCCATGATCAAAAATAGATGCACATCCTCCTCCAGAACTGGCAAGGTATTGTGATAATATCTGCATTCAGGTGCACTTGCTTTTAGATTAGAAGAAGCCTTTGGAAAAACTAATTGCAAGATGCATATAGATACCAGTTGAAAATTCTTTATTTAACTTTTCTCCCTCCAGATTAGATCTTGATGCCTGGATTAACAATGCACCTTCAGAAAGCTCTTCAGATGATGAAAACACTAAGAAAACCATCTTCCATGAGGAGGAGCAAAGACATAGCAGGCACAGGCAGCCAGAAATGGATGAAGACGAGCTTGCTAGGGTAATTCTGGCTTCACTGTCTAAGCATAAACAAATGACCCTTGATTCTTCTGAACTGTCTTATGCTATGAAAGATGTTCTTATTTGAGGTGATCATTGACCCATAGAAATGTTTATCAGGATTGAGTCTTTTGAAAATATCCTTGCCAAGCTCGTTCTTTTGAACCCAAAGAGAGATTCGGTTCCAACATTAAACCTGACCTGATCTAGCCAAGAGATCAGGCTTCTTCTTGGACCAAAAATTGCTACTTGCACCCTGCTACATAGAAGCAATGCTTCTCTCATAAATTGTACTAAAATTTTGCTCTAAAGTATTGGTTTGGAGCTGAGGGAATGAAAATCATCCAGTATTTTCCATTTCATTAACTTCAAATTAATGCTTAAAAAATGCCAACAATGTCACTTTCATTGATTCTGTAACAAGTTATTTTTATAAGAAGACTAGTGCAAAAATATTTACATACATTATGATTGATAAAGTTCAGTTTTTTTTCTAGAGCCCACATATGAAATGTGTCTGATCGCCATAAGATAAATGCATTGCTGATAAACTCAAATTAGTCTTCTCTAATTCCTCATCTATTATTGCCATCTCACTGGATATCCTTCACCTAATTAATCTGGACCCACCCTTACCTTGAGCACTGATCTGGCTGATTTATGGATATCAATGCCGTCTTCTTAAACCAAGTAGGTAACTTGAGACTTGACTTAAGTAAGTCATTTAATCCTCTCCTCCATTAAAGACAGTGATGAGCTTCTAGTTATCTGTCATTTCATTTCTTTATCTCCCTCCCATTCACTTGCTTTTTGAAAATCGAGTGCAAGAGGCCATTCGTGAATTCGAAACAGCACCTTGCCTTTCGACTGCACATTGCTAATCTTGGAGTGTAACATTGAATTCAAAAGCCAGAAAAAATAGCCTCTCTGGTTTGCAAAGGTCAACAATCAGAATGATATCTTTTCTCTCTCCAGATACTGCCTGAGCTATGAGCATTTCTAGCATTTTCTGTTTGTCGTCTTCTTCAGCTTTACTTAGTGATATCTTAGAACCATAGAAAATTACAGCAGAGAAACAGTCCTCTTCAGCCCTTCAAGTCTGTGCCAAACCATTTTTTTTTGCCTGGTCCCACTATCCTGCACCCCCTCCATACATCTCCCATCCATGTACCTGTCCAAATTCTTCTTAATTGTTAAAATTGAGCCTGCATTCACAACTTCAGCTGGCAGCTTGTTCCACACTCCTACCACTCTCTGTGTGACGAAGTTCCCCCTCATGTTTCCCCTAAACTTTTCCCCTTTCACCCTTAACCTATGTCCTCTGGGTTGTATCTCACCTATCCTCTGGAAAAAAGCCTATCCACATTTACTCTTGTCTCTCCCCCATGTCATTTCAAATATTTCTATCATTCATTCTTCTATGCTCCAGGGAATAAAGTCCAAACCTGTTTAACCTTTCTCTGTAATTTAGTTCGTGAAGAATGGGCAACATCCTAGTAAATTTTCTCTGCACTCTTTCTATCTTATTGATATCTTTCCTTTAGTTAGGTGACCAAAATTTGGTCTTACCAATGTCTTGTACAGCTTTACCATAACATCTCAACTCCTGTACTCAGTATTTTGATTTATGAAAGCCAATATGTCAAGAACTCTCTTTACAATCCTATCCACCTATCAGAATCAAGATTTATTGCATGAAAAAGTCACAAAATTCAGTGTTTTGCGGCAGATCATAGTGAAAGCATACATATTATAACCATCTTGTGACATTATAAAAATAAAATAATAACAATTACAGTGCATGAAAAATAAGGCGGCGTCTTTGATTCATTGATTATTCCGGAATCTGATGGCAACAGGAAAGAAGCTGTCCTGTGCCGCTGAGTGCTTGTCTTTAGGCTCCTGTACCTATTCCCTGATGGTAGCAGAGTGAAGAGGGCATGACCTGGGTGCCTGAGGCCTTTGAGGATAGAGGCTGCTTTTTTTTAAGACACCGCCTCATGTAGATGTCCTCGATGGAGTGAAGTCTGGTGCCTGTGATGTCGCAGGCCTAGTTAACAGCCCTCTGAAATATATTCTTGTCCTGAGAGTTGATGCCTCCATACCAAGCAGTGATGCTCTCCACAGTGCACCTGGAGAAGTTTACAAGAATCTTCAGGGACATACCGAACCGCCTCAGACACCTCACCATGTAAAGCCGCTGGCGAGCCTGCTTTGTGATTGTGTCAATGTGGAGGCTCCAGGACAGTTCCTCGGAAATGTTGACACCCAGGAATTTATTGACCCTCTCCACTACTGAGCCCTTGATGAGGACTGGATTGTGTTCCTCCTGAAGTCCACAATCATCTCCTTGGTTTTGATGACATTGTGCTCAGGGTGGTTGCTCCCTCTCCCTCCTATATTACTTCCTCATTTGCTGTTTGTGATTCTGCCGACAGCAGTAAACATAGACGGCATTGGAATTGTGCATGGCCACACAATCATGGGAGTAGAGCAGTGGGCTGAGCACACCTCCTGGGGGTGCGCCTGTGTTGATGATCAGTGAGGAGGAGACATTGCAGAGTTGGGGTACAGAGGCCTGCAGTTTGTAGCTTCTTGACCAACACTGAAGGAATAATGGTATTGAAGGCCGAGCTGTAGCCTATGAAGAGTCTAAGATTTGCTGTTTCGAGGTGATCCAGAGCTGAGTGTAGAGCCAGCGATATTGCATCTGCTGTGGAGCAATTGTGACAATAGGCCAATTGCAGTAGGTCCATATCTTGGGTACATATTAATTCCGGCCATGACCAGCCTCTCAAGGTATTTCATCACAGTAGAAGTTGGTGCTACTGGGCGGTAGTTGTTAAGGCAGCCCACACTACTCTTCTTGGATTCTGGGATGTGACGCTACCTTTAGGAAATTGTGTATCTGTATTCCCAAATCCCTCCATTCTACTGCACTCCTCAGTGCCCTGCCATTTACTGTGAATGTTCTTTCTTGGTTTGTCTTTCTTCCTATAGCACTTCACTCCTTTCTTATTTTCATATGCCTGTTAACATTCAGCTTTATTTCTTTGCTTTCAACATGTGTCTAAATGCTTAACAATTATTATCCTATGAACATGGATCTCTGGCTCTGAACCCAGAGCATAACTCATTAAGTTTTCATCTAACTTGCCACTGGACTTGTTTGGTGATCCTTCAGGCAATTTCCATTTGACTTTGTACTGCATTCCAACCTCGAGTTGTATCTACCAAAAAAAGGAAAATTGGTCGTTTCTATTTTTACACAATGGTAATGGTGCACTTGGAAAACCATAGAGAGACCAAGCAGAGGACAGTGCAAATTTATGAAAAGGAAATCATTTTGAACAGGTTTGCTAGCCTTTTAAAGGAATATTGGATAGAGGAGATATTGCAAATAAAGTAGTATATATTTTCAGAAGACATTTAATCATATGTCATTCAATAGTTGGCTGTAATTAGTACAGTGAAATCTGTAATCTGGAATTCAAACAACTGGCAAAAACATTGCAGAAAATGAACAGGTAAAAAAATACGGAGGTGAATAATAGGTGCGCTTTGCCATTAGTTTGTCAATCATGCATTACGCAATCTCAAGCAACTGGAAAATGCACTTGTCTAGCATCTACCAATCCACTTTGGTGCTGAATGCCAGGGGTTTTTACTGTATTTGCAGGATTAAAAATCTCTAGTTTAAATGAGACGGTCAAATAATATAAAGGTAGGTGGGAAGCTAAGCTACTGGGAAAAAGATGAGGACTGCAAAGGGTTATTGAAAAACAAATGATGATATAAAGTGGTCTTATTTGTAAATATAAATATATATATATTTATATAATATATATATTTATATAATATAAATATTTATATATATTTATTTATATATATATTTATATATATATATTTATATTTTTATATATATATATTTATATTTTTATATATATATATATATATATATATTTATATTTTTATATATATATATATATATATATTTATATATATATATATATATATATATATATATATAGTTTTGTTTTCTCACTTTTCATAACTGTTATGACCCGGTGGTTTTGACGATTCTCGTGCTAATTGCTGAGGAGAAATTTTAACTACACTCTAGTTGGTACTGCGTTTCTCCCCATTAGCTTTGAAAAATCCACTTTAATATAACTAAATCATGAATGAGCATTTGGCTAAATCTTGTTTTTAGAACCAGTGTTTAGCCAGCAACTGTATATTAAGTTCAAAAATTTTTACCACAATGGGAAGTTTATATAAAAAAAAAATGAAGTAATTTTTTTCTCATCCTAGCGGCGAGAAGTAAGAAAACAGGAACAGGCAAACAATCCATTTTACATCAAAAGTTCCCCATCTCCTCAGAAGGTGAGTTGAGCACAAGTAACTTAATTGTTGTTGCAGTTTCATCTTTCTTGAATGGAATAGGTTGGGGGGGTGTTTCAGTCTAAGGTTCTGCAATAATGTGAGAAGTTAGAATTTTTATTGTATATTTACCCTGTTTTCTTCCAACTGACTTTAAATTCAAAGTTAACATTTTTTTGAAGGTTATCACTAAAATAAAGTAAATGGATAACCTGGCGAATTCTTAACGCAATGTCAACTTGTTACATATTTGGCATTGCTGATTTTTAAATTGAAGTTGGCATTGGTGGCTGAGAGTTGAAATTCCATCTCAATTTGTGTTCAGTTCAAAATACACATATTTGAATGTTGGGTAAGGACAGAGTTGGACTTTTGATGGAAGGTTCGATGTGCACAGCTACTGGCCGTCATAGCCTGGCCTCGTGCTGAATTGTCTCTTCCAGTTTTAGGAAATATCAGTTAGTGTCAATTAAAATGGAATAAAAACCCTTGTTATCCGAATTCAAGCAGCTGGCAACTCTAAACAACCAGCAGAAAAATCAAGGAAATAAGTACTTGTTCTAAATGATTTGAGAATAAATAAACATTTAAATTAAAGTTGTAAAAGTAAATGTTGTCTGAGGTAACACAGAAACAATTGGTGAAGATGGGAGCAAATATTCAGCCAGCGAAGTGTCTCGATCGAGCTTTGGTCATGGCAGGTGCTTGAATAAAGTTGTGTTTGAATAAAAATGGCATCATCTAGAATGAAGAGCTGGTTGATGCCACTCGCTGTTGGGGTGGTTCTCTTCGTGTCTCCTTATCCCTACTTAGTAAGAGTTTCCCTGATCTGTAAACTTGGGGGAAGGGGGTTAATTATAATGTTATTGTTCATCTTTCGAGCGCCACAGTGGAGAGGGAGAAGCCTGCAGGCGGTTAAATGTTTTCAAAGAATGTGATTGAAAATAAAGTAGGTTCCTTTAAGATTTATATATTCATGCAAGTGAAGTTTGCTCAGTGTAGGTTTAGTATTTTTGTCTTTTAAACTGTTTATTCTTAATGCAAGTGTTATTAGTTGAGCATTGTATGAGTGAGTCTCAAGCAACTGGATAATTTGCTTATTATCCAGCATCTATCAATCACCATAGGTTTAACTGTATTCTATTCTTTGAACAGTTCCAGTGTATTACACATGGACAAAAACAAAATGTCTCATTTCTTGAGCATATGAAGCTTTTCCATTTATGGCAATATTTTATAATTCATGAACGATATAACTGCAAAGGTGAGAATCACAATGTGTTTAATTTCAGAATTACCAGGATGCTACTGGAGTGGAGCACATACCTGTAGTGCAGATTGATCTTACGGTGCCACTGAAAGTCCCAGGTAATGGATGCGACAATACATTCTCAGTTTCTAGGTCCCATGTAAAGTAGCTCCTATTTGTTGCAATTGATTACGGATTTGTTTTTCTACTAGATTTTCTCCAATTTTACTATGTTTCCTACAGAGTCAAATTGGAGAAAATCTAGAAGCAAAACATTCAAAATGCTGGAGGAACCTAGTGGGTCAAGCCAGCATCAAAATGTTGCTTTAACCACAGAGTTCCTCCAGCAGTTTTTAAGCATCTGCCGTCTCTTCTTAATGAAGAAATCTTGTGAGACCACAAGACATGGGAGCAAAAATAGGCTATTCAGACCATCGAGTCTGCCCCACCATTGAATCATGAGCATTTTTCCACTCAGCCCCACTGCCTGGCCATCTCCCCATAACCTTTGATAGCCTGGCTAATCAAAAACCAATCAATCTCTGCCTTAAATGGCCTTGCCTCCACTACTGCCTGTGGTAACAAATTCCACAGATCTACCACCCTCTGGCTGAAGGAATTCCACTGTATCTCTGTTCTAAGTTGATGCCCTTCAATCCTGAAATTATGCCCTCTTGTCTGAGACTCTCCCACCATGGGAAACAACCTTTCTACTCTCTCCATGTCTTTCAACATTTGAAATGTTTCAATGAGATCCCCCTTGGTTCTCATAAATTCCAACGAGGATGAGCCAAGAGCTGTCAAACGCTCCTCATATGATAACCATTTCATTCCCAGAATCATCCTTGAGAATCTCCTCTTAAACCCTCTCCAACATCAGAACCTTCTTTCTTAAATGAGGAGTCAAAAACTGCTCACAGTACTTCAAATGAGGTTTCACCAGTGCTTTATAAAGCCTCAAACTCACAGCCCTGCCCTTGGATTCTACTTGAAATGAATGCCAGCATTGCATTTCCCTTCTTAACCACCAACTCGACATGCAAGTTTATCTTCAGGTTATCTTGCACAAGGACTCCCAGGTCCCTTTCCATATGGATATTTTCAATTTTTTTTCCCCATTTTGGTTTCAGGATCTGGTTTTCTTCCAATCTCTGATTTTTACAGTTGTCATCAACATGAGCTAAATTTTAAAAAATTTTTATAGAACAGCACCACCTATTCTGAAGTACCATTCCATTTTCAAACCATAATAAGGAAGTCTGAGAACTTGGTCACAAATAAAAGTGCAAGACCCCTTTCCTTGAGGATAGGGGACCCTGCTAAGAATGGCCAATTGACAGTGTATGATGCTTGTTTATTGTCACATACCAAGTGCAGTGACAAAGTTGGCTTTGCAAGAGGTCCACCTCCTAGACCAATGGTTCTCAACCTTTTTTCCCAAACCACAGAGTACCAATGGCATCCATTACTTAAGTGCTGTGAGTGGAAAAAAATAGGTTGCGAACCACAGACCTAGATTTCACATTGCATAACAAACAAGACTCAATGTAGAAGTGCCATTAAAAAGAGATCATGTCGTACAAAGCAAATACAACAATTTTACAATTCAGAGATTCATTTAGGAGTCTGATAATGGTAGGAAAGAAACTATCCCTGATTCTGCCAGTGCGTGATCTCACACTAGAGAATCTTTATCCTGATGGGACAAGATAGAATGAGAGGAGAGGCGTTGGTGGGGGGTGGGGGGGAATGGGTCTTTTAATGTTTGTTGCTTTTCCAAGGCAGCAGGAGACATTGATGGAATTGGAGGAGGTGGATATGTGTGCTGCATCCATCACCCTCTGCAATTTCTTTCTTGGGTGAAGCAGTTCTGGTACCATGCAGTGATGCACCCTGACAAGATGCATTCAGTATCCATCTGTAGAAATTGTAAAGGGTCACAGGTGATATGCTAAGTTTACTCAAGCCTCTGAGGAAGTAGAGGCACTGGTGCACTGTCTTGGCCATTACTTCGACTTGGGTGTACCAGGATAGGTCCAGGACTGGAGATGTTTACTATTTATTTACACTTTGTAACCTACTTTATGCTAGTAGTTAATACAGCCAAACCATCAATATATTATTTGATGCAATAGCTTCAATATCAGATGTCAATGTACTCCGACCAAAGAAGGTTCAGTTAGTTGAAAATCTTTTGATTTGAGAAGTTGTCATCCTGTTGCCTTTTCATTTTAAGTTTGCTGAAGGCTTGTATATTGTTTAGAAGCAGTGATCTCTGTTGTGTTGGTGCGCACAGGAATGCCCATGTCAGATCAGTATCTTAAACTGGAAGAAGAACGCAGACAACTGCAAAAACGGGATAGAGAGAAGAAGAAGAAGAAGAAACAAAAGAGAGACAAGAAAGACAAACGTCGTCATGATTCACTTCATACAGAAAGTGATGAGGATATTGCTCCAGTTCATCATGTTGACATTATCACTGAAGAAATGCCTGAGGTTAGCAGATTTTTTTGTTGTCCAATGCAGATCAATTTAAATGGTGGACACTCCTGGCACTCCATCACAATCTTTATTGGGCAGAATTTAGTCTGTCCAGAACCATGTTATAGCTAGTGAACTGCCCTCGGCAACTCTTAATTGAAACAATTTAAATACAAGTTGCACTAGGAGTTCAAAACATTTCCTGGAGATTATACTTTGATGCTTGAAGCCATTTTTCACCATACATTGCTGAATTAAACATGTCATATGATTTTAGTTTAATGCTGAGGATGTACTGCTCTGATATATCTTTAGTTTGAGATTTAATTTGAGCTAGCTTTGCTGAAAACTTTTTATAGAAAAACAAGGCAGGTCTTGTAGTCAATCATCCTTGATCAAGCAGCATCAAAGATTAATTAGTCAGGCATTACATCTCTTCTGGAGTGAAATCGATGTGCATATTGGCTGTCCCATTGACCTCATAGTACAAATGAATGTCAAAAAGTTTTTGTACCAGGACCACTTTTTCAGAATGTGATGCAGCCCCACATAAAGGCAGATTCTCTTTCTCGCTCCTTCCCCTCATTTTTCATCATGTTTGGTTGTTGCATTATCTCTTGTACACAATTGGACACTCAGTGTTACCCACTCTCTGCCACATTTTCTTGTATGTTGTGTCTTTCGCATTCTCAGGTGGTTACTTCCTCTCATTCTGCTGAGTGCAATCTCTCAAATTCTGTGATAATAAACATTTTGAAGTGATGTACATTGTCCATGTTCTTTTTATTAAATTTACTTTTAGACATGCAGCATGGTGACAGGCCCTTTCAGCCCACGAGCCCATTCTTCCCAATTAACTCCCAGTATAATTTAAACGTTGGGAGGAAACCAGAGCCCCCCCCCCCCCCCCCCGGGAAAGCCCACACAGACATGGGTACAAACTCCTTACAAGTCCCCAGTCCCAATCGTTTCCGCTGTTACAACATTGCACGAACCACTATGCTAACTATGTGTCATGTTGAGAAGAGTATCAGGTTTGGTGGGTTCACTGAGAGACTAGTCTGGGCATAAGGGTTACAATCACATGTACGTTGAGTTAACACACAGGAGACAAACGGGAGAACATCCAATAGTACTCTAATTCTATTTCACTTAAACAATGATATAGACATTCAAATCTAACCTAGGTTGAGACCTCGATACCAGTGGCCGCCTATACTCTACACGCTCACATACTACACAATCTTTGTCACGCACACATGCACACACGGTTCCCTGTATCAATGTGGGTGCAGTTCTCTGCAACCACTAATCATCCCATTACTATGGCTCAGCTTCAGTATGGTGCTCACCTTACCCACACTTCCAGCGATGTCCACAGTAGTGACCTGATGTGGATGTCCGGGGTTTGGACCATGAGGCAGAGAGAAAGAAATGTGCTGTGCATTGCTATTTTTTGGGCATCTAGCCATTAATGATCCTAGGTGATTTAAAAGGGTTATGGCAAGGTCGGAGTCCAACCTTGATTGACAGGTGATGGGACTTCCAAATAAGTTTCAGACAGGGAGAACATGTGGCACCGCAATCTACAATATTCCAGATGGGCAGGGAGGCTATGTTTTCCTCTCACAATTTTAGTGAGATAACCATATAATAAAAGATGTTTAGTAAACTGGCAGGCTGCAGACATACTGGAATAAATACAGTAGCTTTATTCTGAATCACACTTGTTTTATTGAAGTTAATGTGCTACCCATACCTATTCCAATACCATTAATGTATTTTACCATAAGAGACAATTTTAGGTTTTGATTGTTACATTTACTTGTCTTCCTATCTTTTATTGTAACAGAATTTTGCATTGTAGAAATGCGATGTTTATCAATTATATTTTTTTGAAATCTGTTTTCATTCTCATTAAGTGATAATATATTTCCTGCTTTCATATTCAGTATGAAATAGGGACTCTTTCTCATTCTCCATCCTTCTATTTTCTCAATCTACAAAAGTGCTTAATTTGTCCTTGTGTAAGTACAACAGTGGCTTGTTGGACCCCACCGATGCTTCACATTGAAGTGAACTGAATAGATACAGCTGGGACATCAAACGACAAAGGAAAATTTAGGATACTTTTTTAAAACTTTAGCTAAAAGTATGACTTTAATTTCTTTTGGGATTTTAGAATGCATTGCCCAGTGACGACGACGACAAGGATCCCAATGATCCATACAGAGCATTGGACATTGATCTGGATAAGTAAGTAGACTTTGATATTTTTGTCTATACTGTCATAAAATGAAGAAAATTGTTTTTTGTTTTTGCAGCTCATGTTAATGAAAGCTCATTGTAAAGTATTAATGGGGTATGGGTCATGAAAGATTCTTGAATACTGGGACCTCACCGTTGCTTTTAAGCCTGAATAAGTAATTTGTTAATGTTGATCAGAATTTTTAAACACTGAAATAAATTCATGTGAAGGTTTTACAGAAGATTATCATTTTTTTTAATTGAATTTTTACTTTATAAAATTTAAATGGTTAAGAAAAGCTATAATTTTACATCTATTTCTCTCGGATATCTTTAGTCCTCTTTTGATCTGGCCCTCTTTCTCTTGTTTTCCTTCCTTGCTCCTGTATGGCTTCCAACAGAGCTTTGAGTGGCCAGGTTTACATCTTGGAGCTCGCTGTCTACGGTTGCATCTAATGAGTCACAAGAGCTGACTTTCTATTTTTGTTTTCTTTTAATCCCTTCCTCTATTACATTCGCAGTCAGTAACCCCCAGTGTGTACTACTGCTGTCAAATCTTTTCCAATTAGGAAATTGCAAAGCACATTAACAGCATTTAGTGAAATGCTTAAATAATGAAAAATGGTATTCAAACTGCACAATTGTATAAAAATTGACAGAATTCTTTAATTTTTAAAATTTATAAAGGATTTATGGCCTTCATAAATCAAAGTATGTTGGGATGGCGTGCTAAAGTTGTACAAGATATTGGTGAGGCCAAATTTGGAGTATTGTGTGCAGTTTTGGTCATCTAACTACAGGAAAGAAGTCAATAAGATTGAAAGAGGGCAGAAAAGATTTACTCAGATGTTGCTGGGACTTCAGGAACTGAATTACAGGGAAAAGCATGAGGGGAGATTTCATAGATGTATGCAAAATTATGAGGGGTATGGACAGAGAACTGCTAGTGGGTTTTTGCCACTGGGGGTAGATGAGATACCAACCAGAGCACATGAGTGAAAGGAGAAGATTTTAGGGGGAACTACATCACACGAATTAGTAGGACTGTGGAACGTGCTGCCAGCTCAAGTGGTGAATGTGAACTCAAATTTAACAGTGAAGGAAAATTTGGACATCTACACAGATGGGAGGGGTTTGGAGGGTTGTGGACTGGGTGCAGGTCTGGGACTTGGGACTGTAAATAGTTTGGCACATACTAGAAGGGCCAAAGGGCCTGTTTTCTGTGATGTAATTTTCTATGGTAGTTTTTGATTTATGTAATAGTGCAAACATTAATTGCATGTCAATTGACTGAGTTTGTGATTTTTTTTTTAATGATTCAGAATTTTTAACATTGTTAACTACATGAATATACATTTAATGAGTTGAGGCAATAAATTTATTAATTTCCCCCTCATTCCTTCCCCAACGTACCCCAGGTACCTGCATCTTGATATGAAATCAGTCATTTAAAAATTATACCTTTACAACCTTTGTTCATAAGCTGTTGATTTCTAATGTAAATATTAACAGCTGAATCTTTTATGGTAGAAAGAACACGTTATATCCATCAGTGATAAGTTCTATAATTAATCCAAAATGAGTATCACATTTATGGCTATCTAATAGTTCTGTGACTTTTTTTCTCTCTATACATTTAATATGCCGCTCCATATTTTCCTGTCATTCTTTCTCTGTCATTCCTTCTACTGCTCGCACAACCACCCTCTTTGTGTCCCAACAAAAGTCTAAATCCCATGAAAAAAGGAAGGTATGTAAATTGTAGTATTGTGTTTTAAACCTTTTATGATCTTGCATCAATCATTTTGGATTGAAGATGGGTTTGATGGTTCGTGATAACTTAACCCTTTGATATACAAATATGGAAAGAATAATTTTGTCATAGCCAACTATTGGCAAGTCCATCAGTGATTTCTTGAAGCATTGGCCTTCACAATTTTGTAGCCAAAGGGTTAAACACCATTTTGGTGTGGGCATATGCCATGAAGTTATTGATCTGTAGTGAAAATTGTACGATACAGTTTTAAAAATTATTGCTTGATTTTCTTTCATCGTCTCTCAACATGGCAAAATAGACGATTTATATTGTGCTTGTATTCAACCATTATTACTCTCTCTACATTTGACTCTGAAATACTTGATAAAGGGCTTTGTTGATTCCTGTTCTGTTCTTTGTGGAATCGGCATGTTGGTGTTCTAGCTGCATTATCTAACATCAGAGCTTAGGCATTCCTATTTTCTTCCAGTTTGATAAACATTTCTCAGCATTCTACCTTGCTGTGAAATTTGTAAATGTTTGGCATTACTTTTGTCTAGTTACCTGCACACTAACATTGCCTGTGGTTAACCAGCTTTCACGTGCTCATTTGTTTTGCCATTCTTAACAATGCTTGAAAAACTAGAATGGCTTAGGCTCTCCCATCTTCATCCTCAAATGTGATAACCACCCAGAAAAAAAAATCAATCTTCCTTCATATAATTCAGCATTGATGATTATGTTTTGTATTGTCCTTGGCAGTAATGCTTTAAAAATATGTTGTCAAGCATGTATCTGATGGCCTAACAAATAGTTTCAGCAGATAGCAATCTTGTACATGCTGAGAATTGTCATATCATGGTGCCTTGCAAGTGTTAACTTCGATTTTCTTTTTCTTTCTTTCCCCCCCCCCACCTTTACTTGTGAGAACTTGCTTGTTCTATGAATGGTGTCGAGAAATCATTTAAGTTTGAATCTAAAATTATTTGGATTTCAATTCATAATTCCATATTTCATTTATTTTATATTCTTATAAAACTAACAAACATTTTAATTATATATCATAAATATTTTTAAGGCCTTTGACAGATAACGAAAAGCTACCTGTGAGGACTCACCGAATCATTGAAAAGAAGTCGCAGGAAGTCGATGCTGTTCCAGTAGAGGAGAAAAGCAAAAAACCCAAGAAGGCAAAGAAAGAAAAGAAAGATAAAGAAAAGAGGGTAAATTCAAAATGTTTAATAGTTCATGAGACTGTTGGCTTCTTCCACTGTTTGTGGGACATTTGTTTTTTTAGAAGTAACTTGAATCCATATCCTCTGAATTTCAAAAATCTAACTCTGATTCACTGGGACTAATGTAATTTGTTCCAACCTGCTCAGAACTTGTTTTAGTCCCCATCCAGTGTCTTGAGTAGTTTGAGTGCATTGGGGGCATTTATGGTTGAAGTTTGTCCCAAATCTGACTCGCTGCAGCTCGCCATGACTTTGTGTGGAACTGCCAGTTAGCCATCAATACAATGCAAGCTGTTATTAGAGAGTAGAAGAAGAGTAGAAAATGTTAGAAGATAAATGTGAAATTGTCAACAAAGTAGTTTTTTTTTCCTGTACTTCAACTTTTAAAAAAAATCCTTCATGCATAAAATGTTGTTTTAAAGCTACAAGATAGTTACTGTTAATCTTAATGTTGTAAATTTGTTATTTTAAATTCAATACTGCTGCTCGGACATAACTAGGATATTTTGGGTTTTGCGGATTAGTTTTGTTGGAGCAATAAATATGCTTGGTGAAGCATGAAATGCAATGGCAAACATTTAAACAAAAAGTCTCTGCTTTTTAGCACATTGAAAGATTAATTCATGCTGAATGTCCCCATTTTAACAGCAGTAAAATCTCTATTCTAGCTGCTTCTTTCTTCAGGGACTTGTCTAGTCAGGAATGAACCTAAGATCTACCCATTTGTATTGTTTTCCTTGGGGGGAGTTTTTGCATTGCTTGTAGTAACTTATTAGGAACAAATGAGGTATGTATTGTAACTTGATGCTAAAATTATAATTAATTAATAATAATTATAAAATAATTAAAATAATAATTAAAAAAATAATAAGCCAATTATGTTCATAGTAGGTCACTCATGCTTGTTTTTTTTGAATATTTTTAAAATTTTCTCCACACATGTAGTCGTCAAAGATTAATTTTACAAATTGCAAATAAAAGCTAGAAATTACATATATGATGGTATATGCCTTCCCACCCCAAACCCCCTCAACCTCACTAGATATATAAAATAAAATAGAAACTTCCAGGATTGCACAAAAGGATGCCATCAAAC
The DNA here is from genome assembly GCF_036971445.1 of Narcine bancroftii. Classification (NCBI taxonomy): domain Eukaryota; kingdom Metazoa; phylum Chordata; class Chondrichthyes; order Torpediniformes; family Narcinidae; genus Narcine; species Narcine bancroftii. Next base: position 301,701,918 of record NC_091471.1, read on the forward strand.
ACACAGGTTTAAAGCGAGTTCTTTAATACAGTTCAGAGGAGATTTTTCGCAGGTCCAGATTTAAATCTAATGTTTGAGTGTACGGGTGCCAAATTTGTAAAAGTGTAGCATATTTATTTCTCAAATTATGTAATTTTTTCCAAATTAATACACTTTTACATTTCCCCATTCTATCAAATAACCATATAACCACACAGCACAGAACAAGCCAGTTCGGCCCTACTAGTCCATGCCGTAACAAATCCCCACCCTCCTAGTCCCAATGACCAGCACCCGGTCCATACCCCTCCAGTCCTCTCCTCTCCATTTAACTATCCAGTCTGTCCTTAAATGTAACCAATGATCCCGCCTCAACCACGTCTGCCGGAAGCTCATTCCACATCCCTATCACCCTTTGCGTAAAGAAATTTCCCCTCATGTTCCCCTTATAATTTTTCCCCTTCAATCTTAAACCATGCCCTCTAGTTTGAATCTCCCCCACTCTTAATTGAAAAAGCCTATCCACATTTACTCTGTCTGTACTGTTTCCCATGAGCAGAGGTTTATCAAGCAAATTTCAGATTAGCACATTCTTTCTCCTATTAGTTTATAGCAGTGTCTCTGAAACATTAGTTCCCATCTTCAATTTATTCACCATTCCGAGTTATCAACAAACTCGTGTGTATGTGCGTGGGCTTAACAACTAATAAACGAGAATAGTAAACACTCGAGCACAGTCTCTAGATGTATTCTTCAATACCCACAGCTACCATTTTCTATGCTCTTGTCCGCTTCCATTGTATCAACTTAGCAGATCAATAATTTGTCTCAAGCTTGAATTTTAGTTAATAGTCTCTTGTGTACATATTACTGAGTGCCTTCTAGCCTCTGGATTGCGTGTCTGATTTCCAAGCAACTGCAATACATTTGCTTGCCCTTGCTAATGCAACTTTAACAAATTCCAATTGGTCCATTGACAATTTTAGTTTAGGTCTTGTTCCCTCAATATTTCCAAATAAGAATCAATCTGGATTTTGCGGAAATACAACACCTGTTCCAAAAAGTTCCCTAAATCCACCCAAAAAAATCTTCCCTTGGGACAAGACCAAGTTGAATGCAAAAAATTCCAACATCTCAACAAACCTAAAACAAGATCTGATAAGTCTGATTCCAATTTTTGTGGTGCATAATGTAACTGATGTAAAAAAAAATTATAATGAACTAATCCATACCTTATTAATAGTATTAGTCATACAATCTCTTGCTGAATAACTTACTCTGGATTAAATTTTTAATTTTTCTATTCTGACCCAGGGTTTACAAATCAAGCAGCAAGAAAGGTAGTTTATCATTTGAAACCTTGGCCTGTTGTCAGAGAGAGGAGAATTAAATAAGTTCAATCACAAGTGATTTATGTTTTATTTCTATTCTGTCTGTTCTCTTGCTACAGAAGAGTAGAGAAAAAGTTAGCAAAAAACATAAGCCTTATGAAAATCCCGAGAATGAAGAAATTGCACCAATATCAAAAGAAAAGGAAAATGAAAAACCCATCGAGGCAAGTATTAACTGTACACATACAAAAGGCAAAGCAGCATTTCTGTGCATTGTGCTGTAACAGGTCATAAATGTATAGAAGAGGTATTTAGCAATAGAGGACTGAGGGTGCTCAGGCCACAATGTAATGGAAGTGGTGTAATTGGACACGTGCTGTCTTTCTGCTTCAGGGCTGAGGCTTGGGACAATTACCTGAATAAAACCGGAGATAATTGCAAAGCTGGATGTTATCTTCAACAAAAGTGGGAGAGAGATTAGAAAAAAAATGGCAGAAGGAGCTCTGCGTTTGGTGTACATGTGGGAGCTGACCCTATGTTACCAAAGGATAGCATCTATTTGAGGAAAAGGAAGTGGTTAACAGTAGACCCAGTCCAAAGATTTTGGTGCATTGGAGAAAGTCATTGCTGGAAAAGCTGTATCTAAATTTTCCTGTGATGTGGACAATGTGTGAAGTACTGCAGCAGTACATTGTCATCAAAAGTATAGCTTAAGGAAGGAGATGACATTCTTGTGCTGCTTCCCTGAGTTTCTTTAAGGGCCTGTCTCGATGGTACTTTATATAGCAAAGATAAAAATGTATAACCAGCATTTCAGTCTTGAGCCCTTCTTGAAGGTGTGCTTTGCTGTATAAAGTACACAGTTTGACCTGAGTTTTTCCAGCATTGTTTTAATTCAATTACGGTGTCTGCAGACTTTTGTGGTTTTATTCCTACTTCAAACAGTTATTTATTTAAACCAAAATCTCTTACTGCATTTTTGCATTTCGTGTCAGAAATCGTGATAATGTTTGATTTTTTTTTTATTCCAATTTTTAGGAATCAGATCTGGACTTCTGGCTATCTAATGCTCCAGTACAAAGCAAGTCACAGGTTGGTGTACAAAAGTTTCTTTCACTCCTCAGCTTGGGTTTCTTGCATACACATTCGTAATGAAAACTGTAGATTGCAGTTTCAATTTATTGGGCCAAGACATGAACTGCAATCATTGTGCTCTATTGAAAGGGAAAGTACTTTATATGATAAACACAAATAAAAACATAATGTTGGAGAAGTTGTGTTGGAAAAGTGAAATGGAAAATATCATCTAAAAAATTATTACATTGTGGGAAGAAAATTAGAAACATTCAAATTGAGATCATAAATAAGAGCAGCTTGTTTTGCAAATTCACTAAAATTGGATCTTGAGTAAATAAAGTCACAAGATTGACATGCAGAATATTAAATTTTTGTATCCAGAAACACTGCAACAAAGTGACAAGGCTGAACTGGTGTGGGACTTTAGACATGGTGCTATTTTGTGTTTCTCATTAACTAAAAGGTATATTAACAGTAAATGTCGAAAAGGAACAACTCAAATTCACCTGCTAAAGATGTGAAGGGGGGGAATTTATGATATGAAAATATTACTGATGGCCCAGGTGCAACAGTGAATTTGATACACCAAGAGGAACTCCGTTATTAATTGTGAAATTGAATCTGATGATTATGTTGTCTAATTTAGTGAAAGATGGTTCATTTGCTTATTATTAAAGCACTGATGAGCAAAGCTGAGGCACATATAAATTTAACAAACTATAACTTTGGATGTATTTCCTAAATATGAGATGTTAAAAGTTGACACTGTTAAACTATTACATTGTAGATTTGGTATTCCATTTGTTGGCTTTTTAAATAACAAATTGTGAAGCAAATTGTTGGGCAGTCAGATAAAATAAAGCAGTTGAAGTTTTGGTGTTTTTACAGGTAGAATCACTAAAGAATGAAGAGGTTATTCAAGTACAAGAAGTATCAGAACCAAAAGATGAAGAGGAAGCAGTAAGTTTCAATGGATCTAAAGGCTTATTTTGAACTTCTGCTTTACAAAGTGACATTGTTTACATTCAAATAAGATTCAGTAGGCATGTCATTTCCATGAAAAATTTTTGCTACTCAACAAATACAAAGATTTACTACTGAAAATTAAATTCTTCAATTTTTATTTTGTTGCAACCAACTTGGGATCTATTTGATAATGTTAGAATGTGCCTTCTCATCTTTAAAAATTGACTCTTATCAACTTTCTTTTGTAAACTAAAACAGTGGCTCCTGGAAGCATAAATACATTGTATTTGACCAAGCAACTATTAAAATACCTTATTCTACTATAGAAACGTAGAAAATAGGTGTAGAAGTAGGCCATTTGGCCCTTCAAGCCTACACCGCCATTCATTATGATCATGGCTGATCAGTACCCAGTTCCTGCCTTCTCCCCATACCCCCTAATCCCCTTGGCCACAAGGGCCAAATCTAACCTACACTTAAAATTTAATTCAGATTTCAGATGTATTTCTTTCTGATTTATTTATTATCAGAGAACATACATGACATCACATATATCCCTGAGATTTTTTTCATGTACCCAATTCTTAGCTGCAAGTTCTTTAAATTTTTCCAGTCTTGTTTTAAATGTTAACTATTCTTAAGTGTAGATTGAGAATCTATTGTAAATAATTTTATTAGTACATATAAATTCATTTTTAATCAAATCCCCTAGTTGATATCATATGCTGCTAGTGTTTCCTGGATAATCAAGCAGGCAACACAGTTAGCATAATGCTGTTACAGAGCCAGCGACTGGGATCATTCCCACGTTGTCCATAAGGAGTTCCTATGCTCTCCCTGTGTCTGCATGGGTTTCCTCCAGGTGCTCCGGTTTCCTCCCATCGTTCAAAAATCATACGGATTTGTAGGTTAATTGGGCAGTACAGGTTCATGGGCTGAAAGGGCTTTTTGAAACATTTAAATTAAGCAGCAGTAGCCTGTGAGGGGAGAATGAAAATCTGAAGTAAAAACGAAATTCTGGAAGCAACAGATAAGGCTTCACTTCTAAAAGGAGAAACAGTTAACATTCAGGTTAGTCAGTTTTTATTTCGGCAATAGACGTTTTTTTCCAGGTTCAAAAGTGCCTAGTCCAGGTTGAAGGAGGGAAGTGTTTTTTTTTAGCACCAAGTAGAAGTTATGTTCTAGAATGAGACACAGGAGATTTTGGAAGCTAAACACAGTGTAATCTAGAAATTTAGCAGGTCAAGCAGCTAAAGGGAGGCGATCTCTTTGACCCTCTGGTTTCCTCCAGCATGATCCAGATGAACTGCTTTTAGTGATTGGAAATTCATTTGCAGCTTTCAAAAGCGAGGTTTTAAAAATGGAAAGTTTTGGGGAACCAACCTGGACATGGGACTTTACTGAAATAACAAACGGCAGTTGATACTGAAATACCACAATCTTACCAGCAAAATGGAAGCACGTGGATATAAAATTGGTCTGGAGCAAGAAACAACCAAACATGATCAATGAAAGGAATGGGTGGGTGTTCTCTAAAGATTGGATCTAAAGTTGCTGTTTTTCTTAGTGTTCATTAATGACATGGTGTGCAGAGACATATTTCAGTATTACCAGGTATTATTAAACCCTGAAAGAGATTTTACAGTGTACAGAGAGGATGGTGATATGGCATTTATGACAGCTGAAATTGTTGCTAAGGATTGAAAACTGATACATTTTGATGAGATCTAAAAATTAATATCATGGGTTACGTTTCAGGGAGGAACAAAGACCTTCCTGCGTATGACAGACAGGATGATAAAGCAATTTTTAAAGATCGCTTTAACGGCAGCGCTGCGGTGCGGAGTCATAGAACTGTTTTACAGGGCCCTGCCACCCAGTCCTAAAGATGACTGCTCCATACAGGCTTTAAATAGCATGTTAAAGTAGTTGTTAAAAAACCTGCATCACGGGGTTTATGCCTAAGATGACGGTGCCTGGTTTGGCCAGCATACCTCGAGAGGTTGCATACTCCGGGGGAATCAGCGGTACAGGGCACCAGAAATGGGGAGAACAGCCTAGGAGATGAGCCTACAGGACAGTGACCATGGCAGCAGACCAATGAGGGGCTCAGTGGCTGAAGGACCCATACAGACTGCAGGCTACTGGAGACTGGCTCATGGGGACAAGGTATCCGAACTGGGATTTAAGAGGGTCCTGAGGGAAAGAAGGGCTCCTGCTGAAATCTTCCCGATTTGTTTCAGAGTTTTGGATCGGTTGGTTTGCTCTGATGGTTCGCACTGGTGTCTGGTCTGATGGTGGAGGCAAATCCGTGGACACCCTGTCTCTAAAGAGACTCTCTTTTGCTCCCCTTTCTCTTATTGTTAGGGATAGTGGGCAATGCTCATGGCAACTTTGTTTCCCTTACACAGACAAATGTATATTACCTTTTTCATGTTTATGTGACAATAAAAGGAATCTTTAGAATCCTTGGCCAGAAATGGAAGGTATGGAACTCAAAAGCAAGGGAGTTTGAATCTGTAACTTGAGAGTTATTTCCAATTTTAACTTCAGCATTATTGGAAGGACATCTTTGCCCTATTGGCGGTGCAGAAATTGTTTTGTGGACTGGCACTTAGTTCATATGGATTTGGGACGTCATTTATGTGGAGTGTGGAAGCTGGGATTGTTTCCCTTGGTTGAAAGGGAAGTCCCATCTTTTTAGAATAATCAGGATTCATGGCAATGTGATTTAAGATGATGGGTAAAAGTATAAAGGATGGTGGAATAGTGTTTTGTACAGAGTGGAGTTGCAGATGATGTACAGTGGAGAGTAGTTTTGAAAGGGAAGTGAGAGACTTGGTGGGGGGGGTTGCAGTGGAATGCTGCTTTGAGTATCAGTTTGTATGATATCTGGAAGGGAAGTTGGGTGAATTGCTGAACACTAAGCGATGCGGAGCGATGAGTTTCTGACTTGGGCGGATACCCATGAATATGTGACTTGGGCATCTAATTGATTCAACTATAAAAATGTGCGTAAATGTATTCGGCAACTGTCAGCTTGGCTTGTTAAATGTTATATATACTGTGAATTGGGGTCAGTTGGTGTGTACATTTAGTTCAACGGCTCCACCAACAGGAATTCTTCCCCAGTTATTTCCAAAATATATGCAAAAACAATTGGGCTTTAATACCATTCCCCACTGTTCAGGGCAATTGTGTTTGTGTGGTGGAGATTAGTTTGTTATGCTTAATATAGAAAATCTAACTATCTGAAATTTAAAAAGCTTGTTGGGATTTGGGATCACTGAGATCACAAATTCCTTCTGGACTAGGCTGCTCATCAGCATTCAATATATTCATAATTCAAAAACCCCCTTCATTTTTAGGGGCATGCACAGTTTTTGTATTCTGTCGGAAATTCTCATTGACAGTCGGTTTTTAAGTTTTGGCTATGGTTCCTCGCACCCCCCCCCCCACCCCCGCCAACCCCGAGGACTCTGCTCAAAGTTAATGGTCCCCGTTTCCTGTGAAGCAGGCAAGTTTGGTTGTTTTCTTTCTGATATAATTTATGAATTCAGTCAGTGGCTCCCCCTTTAAATGTGATATGCCCCCCCCCCCCCCCCAATTGTTGAGATTGACTGATTTAAAGCATATCATTTTAGGTGCTAATTGTCAATATTTGTGCACCAGAAGGCTCTCTTTCAAACTTGATGTCAAGAAGTAACTTAAGGCCGCATTGTGCTGCCCCCTCGCCCAGCCCCAACACCACTGTACCAGCGCCAGGGGAGCACCCCCCCTTTTCTCAGTTCCCCTGCACTGGCTTTGATTATGGGTAGCAACCACAGCCAATTCATCCCACATTGAGCCTCTGCTGGGCTGACTGAAAACGTCGCGTTGCTGGACAGGCATCAGTATACAGTGTGGAAATTTGGAGGTGCTTATAAAGTAGTGGAACGACATGGGATATTTCAACGTGAATTGAGCGAGGGTCATGCTCGACGGATAGGGTACTTGTAAAATAATGATATCACTAATTAGCGACAGGATACATGGGAGTTGAGCAAGGGTCGCGTAGGGTCATGTTCGACGCCAAATTCTATCTTTGAGCAGATGTCATCTACCAAAAATAGTGCCGGGTTTTAGAGGTTGCTGTTTTTCGGAATCCCTGATAAAAGGTTAGGCATCTTTAACATCATGACACAGTAAAACCCCTGTTGTACAGAATTCAAACAACTGGCAAAAGAAATCATGGAGAATAAATACCGGAAGGTAAAAAACATGGAAGTTTAAAATTGGTGCCCCCTATCAGTTAGTTCATAAATCACATGCAACACACAATCTCAAGCAATGGCCAAATTCACTTATCCAGCATCTGCCAATCCTCATGGGTGCCTGAATACTGGGGGGGGGTTTAACTGAAGAAGACCGCAGAGCCCACCTCACTGACAAAAGGCAAAGGAGGAAAAACCCAACACCCAACCCCAACCAACCAATTTTCCCTTGCAACCGCTGCAATCGTGTCTGCCTGTCCCGCATCGGACTTGTCAGCCACAAACGAGCCTGCAGCTGACGTGGACTTTTTACCCCCTCCATAAATCTTCGTCCGCGAAGCCAAGCCAAAGAAGAATTGTATAATGTAAGGTATAAATTAAAAATCAATTATGCAATTGGTGTAAGAATTGCATCCTTTTCCCCCAAATATCAGGCTGAATTTACAAAAAAAAAATCAATGAAAGAAAAATAATTTTTTTTTATTTAGAATTTGACATTAATACAATAGGATTAAGCAGCTGTATTAAAAATTTCTGCTTGTTTTATCATTTCTGCTTTAGAAACCATCAAAGCACAAGAAGAAGAAGCACAAGAAAGAGAAGTCAAAAGAGGAAAAGAAATCACAGACGAAAAAATACCATGGTGGTGAAGAGGCCCCAGAATCTGTTCAGAATGGTAGTTTAGATGATGAGCCCTTACCGGTATGTTAGTTTGTACATTAATACAGGACTAGAAATGTTGTAATGGAATCCCAGTGGAATCTGGTGGACGATTGTGCTGTGTAGCTTTTGTAGGGTTTTTTGCTCATTTTTGATGGATGTTGCCAGTCTAATCAAGTAAGAGGTTCAACATTATCTGGTTATTTATCAGATGTAATTGTCATCAACTAATGTTTGAGGGTATATTTTAAGGACCAAAAAAAACATTCTGTATCAAAGTATGCCATTTCATTCTTGAAGCCTCATTTAGAACCATGGATCCTTTGTTCTTGTTGGTAGGCATGGCAGGCAATATTGAGACTGGAAGGAATACAAACAGCACAAAAATAAATCCAGTTTAGAATTACCCAGAGAGATTAAATTAACTTTTCTGCAGTTGAAGTACTGATTTATCAATTAACTTATTAATTAGAACCAAACACAAGAGCTAGTTTGTGTTTATATGAATTTATTAATCTAGATTAAGGGTCAGGTCATGAGGATGTTAGTTTAGCTGTTCTTTTCATAGGAAATTATGGACCTTTAAAGAACATTACTGCTTTGTGGTAGAATCTTGAAACACTCTTTTGCTGTATTTCTCCAAGTTAAAGCAATAGTTTTTATTGCCTGTAGAGGCCAGAGGTAATTTAACTGCTTCCCCCACCTCCTCCCCACCAACTACCACTGTTTTTATTTACCTTGTTTTTCTCCACAAGAAAATTTGACATTGAAGAGGAAATTTGGTCTATTGTGTTCATGATGTTCAAGGATTTATGCAGTTTCATTTCATTTTCCACCTATTGGATGGATACAAATGACTATCTTCTGATGCATGGGTGTATTGGATAATTGAACAAATCATTGAGATACTTCCAGTCTGTATACTTTGTTTAATGATTTCCACTAATGTTTTCAATATTTTGCAGCCAATGTCCAGCTATTCCCTCCTTGCAGAGAATTCCTATGTAAAAATGGCAAGTACATTTATTCAGCATTAATTTTAGCAATTTTGTGTGGTCTATATTTTGTATGAAGAGCAATGCTTGTTGAACAAAGTTCTGAATGTTATTACAGAATTTTGATGCATATTATTTCACATTCATTTACATCAGCTTATCCTCAGACCCTTCTTGGGTAGGAAAACTTCAGGTTGACTTATTCTGTCCATCTTTGATCTGGTTCAAATGCAATTAATAGATTTTTTTTACATAGAGCACTGCAGCATGGGAACAGATCCTTCAGCCCAATTTTCGTGCATTTGGCCATATTCTTCAAAGGCAGCCATTCTCATCCTCATTTTGGCTATGCCTCCCTTAAGACTGCTAAGTTTAGTTGGTTTCTTCCATCCTTCTCTTCTACCGACAACCATATGTCATCGTGTAGTAGCCAAGATCTGGAGACTAATTCTTTGGGTCAAATTTGGGGGATTGACTTTTACACGGATACTACTTTTGAGTCCCTGGGTGGGTCAAGACCTTGGGAGCTCGGATAGCCAGCACCGTGTGGTAAGTCTGAGTTCCAGTCATCAGGAGCTTGGATGGGCGGGTGGCTGGGGCCTTGGGAGCTTGGATGGGCTGGCGGTCGGGATGTCAGGAGCTTGGATGGACAGGGAATTGAGGTAAGTATCTGCAGTCGGGACATCAGGACCTTAGCTGGGCAGGCCGAGGTGAGGTTTGTCATGGGTGAGTGGTTTGGGCTAAAAATTGGGGTGGGGGGGGTTGACTTTTCCATGGGATGTATGGAAAATAGGTGATTTTGGGGCCCAAAAAAAGGGTGGGGTTGACTATTACATGAGTAGTTAGAATTATGATTTCAGTCAGTCAGGTGTTTCTCTCCCCCTCCCCCCCGAGAATGGCTGCTCTGAATCTTCCCAATTCATGGACCAATCCAAATATATTTCAGCTGCTGTAATTTATTTGTCTCTATCACTGCCTCTGGCAGTACAGTTAGTGTATAAAAATGATGATCTTTTTTCAAAATAAATAAATATTTGATATCTTTTACTAGACCTACGATATTCAAGGAAATCTTCAGGATGGAAGTCAAGTGATTGTATCAGTCATCTTTGAAAACCTTAGTAATGGTTATCTCAAGTCAATGGATTTTAATGTTTTAGATTCTCTGAACACTAAACTCATTCGACCAGAAGGGTCCTCCATACACGATGGTTTATCAGTTCCTTTCCAACTTCCACCTGGTAAGATATTTCATTGATGAACTTGATAAGTTATCTTAATTGTTCCTTGTATTGTACTGTGAAATATTCATTGCTACAATATTGCTTTAAAAATGCCACAGTAAATCCCTCAAGAATAAATAATATTTATAAATCTTTCATCATTGTCAATAACTTCAGATGGGAATAGAAGATTGCAGTTACTGGGAAAATTAAATGAGTGCTGTAAATCAACTTGGTCAATAAAATAAAAATCTGGTTTGTTTTGTTCCTGTTGAAGGGAAGGAAGGAGAGGTGTTGGAAAAGTGTTAGAAGTATTGACTGATCACCTAAATACGATTTTATTTTTCTAAGTTTTCATATACATGTACAAGTTGCCATCTTCTTATTTTTAAAATGAAAAGCTTGTGGGCTGAATGGGCTTGTTACCATGCTGTATGTCTAAATTTAAACTTTTATGTAACATCTATAATAGAGTAATACAGCATGGACACCTGCCCTTTGGCCCAATTTGTCCGTGCTGACCAGTTTGTCAATCATTTCCTGTCCAACTACCTATCTAAATGTCTTTTAAACATTGCAAGTATACACACTTGTACAGTTTCTTTTGTCAGCTCATTCTCTATATGCATTTCACTCTGAGGAAAGTTGCCCTGCGTGTATCAACCCTTCTTTAAAACTATGCCCTTGCTTTGGATTCTCCTGCCCTGGGACCATCACTTTGTCTATGCTTCTCAATTTTATATGCATGTATGCGCCACTTAACGTCTGTTCAGACAACGTCCGACTGCATAAACGCCATGGTCCTATAATTATTCAGTCACCACGAGCAAGTCCGCAGCAATTTAGAAAAAGCGATCGCTAGCTATAGGAAATTGTATACTGCATACCCACACCGATCCCACTGCCCCCCCTCTCTCCCCACATTGATTCCTACTTACAAATAAAAAGTTTACAGGAACACTACAATATCCCTTGTCGCTTTGCTAAGTATATAATATGGTGTTCACACAATGTCCACATCACATAATCCCCAATTTCACAGAACATATCTTGGACATTAAGCGGTGCATACCTGTACTTCATAGAGTTCACCTCTCAGCCTCCTGTGCTGCTGGGAAGAAAGTCCCAGACAATCCAGCTTCTCCCTGTAACTAAAACCCTCTACTCCCAGTAACATTCCTATGAAGCTTTACTGCACCTTTTTTTAGTGTCAACAGTTGGTGTCTATTGCCAAGTTTCTGCACAGACTCATTCCCAAACTTTGTCAGAGGAAGAGATTACCAGGTAGGCAAAAGAAAAAATTCAGACATATTCTCAAAATTACCCTGCATGGGAGAAAAATTCTGTAATATCCTCTCTGACTCCTGGGGTGGCACAGAGAGCATCAAAACCATGCATTAAGAGATTTACTAAACCTCATGTGAGAGGTTTACCCACCTCCCCCATCCAGGCAAGATCTGCACATCAACATTAACCTCAACAATCTCAAAACCCACGAATATTGGTGCACTATTTTCAGTTTGTTACTATTTGGTATTGTCATGCTTTTTTTTTCCAATGTTCCTATGGTGGAGACCACACACCAATCATAGAGCACAGAACAGACCATTTGGCCCAACCCCATGCTGACCAAGTTGATATTCTGGTCCTTGTCCTTCTCAACCCTTCCAGTCCATACACAATCAAAACGTCTTTTGATTGTCATAAAAGGAACAATAGCAGAGACAAGTTAAAAAATAATCATACTCTGTGTGTGGTAAATGCTTGCAGGACATTCCTTTGTTCTGAAATTGTAAAATAATTTGAACATTATATGTTTGCCTGATTAATTTGCTTGAACTGATCTTTGTTCAATTAAATTTATAATTGAAAACTAACCTGTTGCAATTTGATGCTGAAGGTGTTTTAAATGAAGCTCGGTTTGTGTTTACTGTGGAAAGTATCGTTATGCCACAAAAGCTGAAAGGAACGCTTGCGTTTATTGTCAAAGTAAGTCCAATCAACAGCTCAGTTTTATTTCCTCATTTCTTTTAGCTAATTGTTCAGTCTTTTGTATTACTTTTTCTTTCAGACAGATGATGGATCTTCTCATGAGAAACTTGATTTTAAGTTGCACTTCACTTGCACTTCGTACATGATTACGACACCTTGTTATAGGTCAGTTTTCAACATTTTTCAATTTTAATGGGGAAAGTTTGTGCTGTGAAGATCCCAGGGCTGACACTGCAGAATAAAGCCAGATTTAGCTGCAGCTCCTTAACGTCCCAAGTTGTCTTGACTGGTAGCAGACTGGTTGGCTCTTGATCATTGCCAGCTCAGCTTGTGAATGGTGTCCAAGAATAGCTCAAGATCAGTTCCCAGTGGATCTGGCCAGCTGCTTCACTGCTTTGAACCCAGCAATGAAGCAGATGGTCTCGATGCAGTTCATCTGGCCCTTAACTTGGTATGTGATGGTGACCCCAATTCATTTGAAAAGGGCCGCTGATTTGATTAATACTGTTAGCTTTTTGATTTATAGTTTTTAATTGTTAATATTCTAACATGCCATTTCATGTTTCTGTCAAAATTGCTTAAAATAGTTGGTCTTTGATAGCCGGCAAGCTATGATTGGCTATTGCGCTATTCTTGTAATAGGGCTTTGATACACTGTAGTTACACTCCCCCAGAGCTCCAACCCCTTTGCCTGATATCTGAATGCATAGAATCAGCTTGTTTTGCCTTCTATATGTGAAAAATTTGTGGATGGGTCCAGTTTTAAAATTGCCAACCTTTTAATCTCTAATTTGTTTATTTATGGATATTAATTTTGAAATGCACAAAATAACTGGAAACAAAATCTTCACATTTGAGATCTTTAAGTCCCATCCATCATGGATGTTCATGATGGTACATATCAGTTTTTTTTGTAATGTAGATAGTAATATGTGGAAAGCAATGTTTTTTTTTTAAACCATGACTCTAAAGGGCATCCTGAACTTTTAATTTTGTCTGGGTAACTCCTCTCCTATGTGGAAAATTGTCCAATATATTAATGTTGACATCTCTGCAGCAATTAAAATAAGTCTAATATTCCTTGCACTTGACTGCCTCAATTTTTGAGAAATGTTCAATAGCTTAAACTTTTCTACAATTCTGATAAATTTGCAAGAATTTGAAGTCTTCTCATGAAGGACAAGTGGAAACCTGCAAACTTTAAAAAAAATTTCCAAAGTTCTGTGCAACAGTAAAATAACTTGATATTAATAAATCTGATAACTTTTTGAGCTGATCCTCAAAATAAGCAGGCTTAATTTGTATCAACTAGGGTTAGCTGCCAATGCAGCATTGCTGTTTGACCATCATGGTCTGGGGCAGCAAGCAATCTAATAAATAGGTTCATTTCTGAGCAAATGAGAAAGTGTCCCCCTGAAATCTGAGTTTTTAATTTTGAAAATACAGAACCAAAGTAGTTGACTGCCCTTCAGGAAAGGAACCTGGCTCCCCTCACTTTAGTTTCATCTTAATGTCCAATAAACAAAAAGCTTAAATTATTTTTCAAGTAAGTACCTCTCCTCTGTCGACATGATGTACTAAAGATGGACACGTGGCCCTGCCAGCCTCAAGGGATTTCAGGAACTCAAACATTCTTCCACTGTATTTTAAAGGTACTTCAGAATGGATATTGGCAGAACCTGTTGGTCACAATGATTCCAGTAACATTTGAAAAGTAACAGTAAACCAAGTGCTGATAAACTTGATATTTTCCTGATTGGGCTGGTTTTCAGGAAGGTTTGAGACATGTATAAAGAAAGCATCTTTAAATCGGTCATCTATTTTTGAAAATCTATTCTCACGATCGCTATGTGATTTTTTTTTTTCCTATGGTAAGATTCTTGATTGCTGTTTCTAAAATGCATCCTCTTTTTGCAGTGACGCATTTGCAAAATTACTGGAATCTGGTGAATTAAAGATGAGTTCAATAAAAGTGGACAGAATAAGTATTTCATTCCAACTTCTTCTGGCAAAGATTTGTTTTCATCATCATTTCTCTGGTACCTACTTGTTTTCATAATGCACATTTCCTTCCTGAGCTTTCTCACAGCCACTTGAGTCTTTTGAATGGAAATGGCACGTTACTGCTGATGTGGTACTTCTAAAAGTTGGTGGCAAATCTGATGAATAGAAATAAAAGCTGCATAAAACCTCAGCTGATCAGTTCTTAGCCATTGAGGAGCACTCATGCCCATAGAAAATGTTCCCTTTTCATTACTTTGTGATTTAAAAACTGAATGAAGCAAGGCCTGAATGCTCTGTCATCAGTTTCTTTCAAATAGACAAAATGTTTTTTGGAACATCAACCTTGTTTTTTTTTTCTTCCATATGTATCTCTTGTGCATTATTGAAATCAATGATACATTGACTTGACACGTTTGATTTCCAACACATGCAATGTTGTACTGTACATTATATGCCTAAACTCTGGCTCCCTTTGAATTTGTCTGATTCGAGTGCATTTTTTATGTTACATACTAGCACTAATTTTTAGTGTTCTTAATGCATTCCAAACAAAACAATTGTAACAGAAAGCTACACCATTAACACTCATCAGTGTTCTCCCTAGACTAGTCAACTAACTGTGGAAGTGTCATTCTTTATATTGTGGAATGAAGATTGAAACTTTTAGAATTTGCCTGATGCTGGTGCAATGTTATGGTCCTGTGAAAATGAGTTCTCATTCTTTCCAAAACAGTGAAAACTGAACTGCCCCGCCAGTTCTTTTCTCAATTTTGATGATATAGTTGCATTCAAAGCAATTCTGTCAAATCTGCTTTATAAACTCTTGTTTCATTTTTTTGTTAGCACATTTTGGACAATGTTGTTTAAAATAATTTTATTCATCTCAAAATTCTGGCTAGAACGCACTACACTCTTGCACAGATGCAAGTACTGTGCCAGAAGTGTCACTTGCAGATAGTATAGAAAATGAGAATTCCCCCGTCTCTACTTGCAGACCCAATGAATCTTTAGTCCAAGATTTGTCATGTTATGAAAGGGATGTAACGGTGACCAATTGTTGTAATTTCCTATCTATTTTTGCTTTGATGCTTGAAATCAAACATTTTGGAGAGCAGAATGTTCGAGTTATTATTTGATGTACAAAATGTGGTTCATTATCTTCTCAAGAATGTAGTACTTGGTTATATTGCAGTTCTTTTTCTTGTTGTCCCAATCCTGCAATATTCAGTTGCTGGAACTCTATCTTTTGATCTTTCCAAGATGTGTAATAAATTTCTGCAATAATTCCATAACTTTTACAAGTTTACTATATTGTACTTTGCAAAAAGTCTTCTTACGTGGAAGCAAAAGATTGTTCCAGAATCAGTGTGTTGTATGTGTAATATGTGCCTCTTTCCATTCTCCTAGTTGTGGAACGTATCAATTCATGTGCATCTATGTATAGCCGTTCTATCCAGGGTCATCACATGTGTCTTTTGGTGAAAATGGTGAGTAGGAATTAACAGTGAGAATATCACCATGTAAATTTTGCCTTGATCTCCATCAGCTGTTGAAAGCTTATCTGTGACTCCAAGTTTGACCACGGCATTTTAGTCCCATTCAAGATGGCTATGCTAATCAAACAATTGTTTTAGGGTGGAGTATAACACGAAAGACTGCAGTCACAGTGATTAAAGTAAAATTACAATGCTGGAGAAATTCCGCAGGTCAAACAGCTTACTTCATATATCAGAGATAAAAACCTATAACCAGTGTTTCAGCCTGAGCCCCTCATCAAGGTACGAGCAGAATGTAAGCAGGCACCTGAAAAAAATGGTGGGTTGGAGGGGCACAGGAGGTAATAGGTAGATAAGGGAGGGAAAGCACAAGAGATTGGGGGGGGGGGGGTGGTTCTGTGAATGGAGAGGTAAGGGAGTAGAGACCTGAGGAAAGGTAGAGAGGGCAAACGGGGAGTGGGCTAGCAGAAACTAGAGAAGTCCATGTTAGTGCCATCTGGTTGCTCCTCCAATTTACAGGTGGCATTGGTTTGCCAGTGCACAAAGCCATGGACAGACAAGTAGACAGGGCAGTGGGGTACAGAATTGAAATGGTTGGCCTCTGGGAGATCCCTGTCATTGTTTCAAACAGAGCAAAGATGCTCAGAGAAGCAATATCCCAGTCTGTGACAAGACTCCGATGTAGAGAAGGCCACAATGGGAGCACTGTTCTTCCCTTTCTGCCCTACAACAAGAATGCTCCAAAGATCCCAATGGCCCATTTGGCCATAGTAGAAACCTAGAGTGTTGGGCACTTTTGCCACTAAGGACGTCACAGCTAAACAAGCATAATGACAGTAGAGCTGAAACAATAAAGTCTGAGTTGTTTATTTAGCAGGAATGTTAAAATTCATCTTAATTGCTCAAGGTAACGCAGTTATTGCATTTCCTGGCTAATTGGGGATCTCAGGATTTTGATGTTATCTAAGTGGAATATTGAATGTGAAAAGCAGGCTTTATTAAAATAGTTTACTCAAGTATGAATTGACCAGTCTGCATTTGTATCTGAAAATTGCAATTTTATTTTAAACAGGGCGATAGTTCCATCTCTGTAGACGGGAAATGCAGCGATTCTACTCTCCTGGGAAATCTACTTGATGAATTGAAGCAGACGTTGGCAGAAAGCTGCTGAACTGTTGTAAATCACACTAGAATTGTATTATGTTCCTTGAAAGCATGAACTACATTACACAAGGCATGTGCATTATTTATCTTCACAATCATTTGCAGTTAGACTTTCTGATTGCGTGTCCCAGGTTTTGTTTCCCTTTGACCGCTACCAAGGTGGTATCACCATGATCTCAATGCAGCCATGTGTACGATATACTGGTTATTGAGACCAGCAAACGTTTAAATATCCTGACTCTTAGAGTGTATTAAACTGGTTTGTGTATTTCGAGTTGATTGCATTCCTGAAGAGTTGATCTGTAGTAATGCTGTGCAAGCAGCTATGAACCCAAAGTAGTCTGCCGGTCTGTGTCCAGAAACTGAGCATTTACTTTAAATCTGTCTCTCTTAAATGTTTATTCCTCGAATAGTGATGTTTTGTTTGATGGTCAAAGCTGTCAAATTAGCATGTAGAATACTCTTGTAGAATTCTGTGCGTTTATTCTAGGATTTTGAACCATGTGTTTAAAATTTACTATCAACATTCCCTCTTGGAAAAGAAACAATGAGAACCTGCTGTACCTTTTGTGTCAATAAACCAATAAAAAAGTAAAATCTATGTTGCCTTTTGCTTTTTTCCATTAAGTCACTTTTGTCTATTTATTTTTCACTCTGCTGGAGTTTCCTTTTTGAAGTAAAACGTGTGTCAGGCAGCATCTTTGCAAAGAGAAACTTCATATTTCAGTGTTTAACAAGGTCCTTGTGGATGTTCCATGTTCAAATGACAGAAGTTGGTTATTCTCTTCTGATGTCCTTAAGGCTTGCAAAAGGATTACACATACACCTAATCTACCTGTTTTGCAGAAGCAATTACTGAGGAATGAGGAGTAAAATCTCAAAGTGCATCTGTTCATTTTTTGACATTTTAAATGGAATAATTGTTCCATAGTCTGACCACTTAATTGAAGTATTGGACGCAATCTCTTGAGGTATTAGTATTGATTTGTTCAAATGCGAATTGGATAGATTTTTAAAAAAAATGATACTTGAGATGTGTTTCTGTTAAGTAAAGAAAAGTGACCACCCCTCATGTTTTCCTTCTGTCATTTGTTGTAGACAAAATCAGTGAACCGGTGCGGACTCGAAAGGCCAACATGGCCTGTTTCCGCTCCGTATCTGGTTATATGGTTAGGTGGATGATTCATCAAGCTGAATTACTAACTACTTTTCTTCCCCTTCTCCCCTGGGTGAAGGAAGAGTTGTTTCTTGGGCTTTGTTGGACAATGTAAGAGGCTGAGGACAGAAGAGTGGAAATGAAACACATTTTAAATGACGAATGATTTGAAGCTTGCAAAGTGCTGTATATAGTTGTGTAGCAGTCGAATTTGGTGAACCAGCTTTTAAGGTCAAATTTGGAGTGGAGGTACTATTGACTGCAGTAAGTATCTTCATCGTTCAAGGGGCCAGGAGCTCAGATGACCAGGACCAGGTGGTATTCCTGCATTTGGGGCGTGGGAAGCTCAAATGGGTGGGTGGTGAGTATGAGGATCCATGGATGGGGTCGGGAACTCTGGTGGGCGGGGCGGGTGGCTGGGGCAAGGGTTCGTGTTCAGGGCATTGGGAGTTCCAGTGGACGGACAGTCAAGCCTAGGAGAGAGAGTGTAGCCGGGTTGTCAGAGTCTCTGGAGGGTGGGAGGCCAGGGCAAGGATCTACAGTTGAGGTGTCGGGAACTCTGGTATTTGGGAAGCTGAGGCAAGGGTCCAAGATCAGGGTGTTTGGAACTCTGGTGGGTAAGCTGTCTGGGCCAAAGATAGGGGTCCGACTTTACATGGGATCAGCTATTATACGTATATATGGTAGAGGTGTCCTGCGAATGAGTTAACCAATTTCAGTTGGTCCTCCTGATGCTGAAGTGACCGAATTGTGAACTACAAATGGAGGTTTAGAAATTCTAGGAGATGATGAAAGGAACCCTATCCTAGATCTGGAAGAAACCTTGCAGGAAAAGGAAAGGATTTGTTGGTGGAACAATGTGAACTCTATCCAGGCACTTGTCAAAAGTAGAGTTTACACCTTTCTCCATCACATCCTCGGTATCCCTTGGACGCTGCGCTTTTCTCACATGTACTAAAGACATCCTGTTAGGTTAATGGGTCATTGTAAATTATAACAGGCGAGTGTGTCACAAAACAGTTGAGTGTGTTTTGATTAATGTTTTTAAAAGGCTGAGGGGCATAGATCATCAAAGATAGTTTCCCAGTTTCTGGGTATCTTACCCTCTCACCTTAAAGAGCATAGATTTAAGATGAGAGGGGAAAGATCTAAAAGGAACCTGAGGGTCAAATTTTTCACACTGAGGGTGATGAGTGCGTTGAGCAAGCTGCCAGAAGAGGCATTGGAAGGCATTACAATTAACACTTTTTAAAATTTAAACAAGTACATGGATCAGAATGTTAGGAGAGATATGGACCAAGTTCATGCAGTTAGGATGACTTGGGTAGACAGCAGCTGGCATAGACAAGTTGGGCTGAAGGTCTGCTCTTGAAGAGCTTAATAGAATGAATAAGAGGCTGTTTTTGCCCCCTCCAGCACATGGGTCCATCCTCAGAGTTTGAGGGAACTTGGAAGATTGAGATGACAGGTTTCTTCAAACGGTGATGGTAATCGATGATGATGAGTTTATTGTCATTTACATTGTACATGTGCATCGAAGAGGTGCTTGTTTAAAAAATATAGTAAGATTGAATGAAAGAAGAAATAAAAGTTAATAAGTATTCAGTTATCCTAGTGCAAAAAAAAAGTGACTTTGCAATTGTTCAGGTAGGGGGTCGGCAAAGTGGTCTACGTTGACCCCTGGGGGTCGATGGGACTATCCAAGGGGTCGATAAATGTCAAGTCTATAGAGAAATTTATTATTGATAAAATTTATTTATTTTACTTGGGGATCGATGATTTAAAACGTTTGCCAACCCCTGGTTCAGTTAGTCCTTTTGTGTTGGAGCATTTCCTGATTAGTGTAACAAGGGGAAATTCAAGAGTCTGATAGCTGTTGGAAAGAAACTGTTCTTTGATCCGTAGATCCTGGACTTCAGGATTCTGTACCTGCTGCCTGAAGGTGGCAGTGAGAAGAGGTTGTGACCAGAGAAATGGGGGTCCTTTATGATGCCGGCTGTCTGCTTGAGGCAGCGCCTCACACAGATGTTTGAAAATGGATGGGTCCGAGCCTGTGATGGATCTTGCTCCATCGCATTTCTTACTTTCTACATTCCCTGGCCGTTGAATTATGAAACCAGGCCGTGATGCAGCCAGTCACTGTGTTCACAGTATTTCACTGTGCACCTGAAGAAATTTATCTGGAGAATTTGATGACATGACAAATCTCAGAGAGTAGAGGGTGGTAAGAATTCTTTGGGATACTCTATCTTGGAGGACAGTGAGAATCCATTCTTTTTTGCTATTTTTGGTTTGCATCAAGGCCTCCAGCTCCTTCAATGCATCTTCAGCCACTTTCACGTCCTCTTCATCGAATAAAGTATGAGCTGAAAGTTGATGATTTGGCTGGAGGTCACATCGTCTTTATCAGCAATTTGTTCCTTCAGAATGCATTCTTAAGATTAATACATTTTCGATGTGAAGGGAATGAAAGAATGTAAAATCTCTGCTGTAACAATGAATGGGGGAAGGGTGTAGTTGGAGAGCACCAAGCAATCTGCTGCAGGAACTCGGCAGGTCAACCAGCATCAGTGGGAGGGAAAAAAAGCCATCAATTTGGGTTGGAACCCTTCATTGTGGTTGATGGTGGAGTAGGCTAGGTTCACTACCCATTTACTCATGGAAAAATAATTGCACCTTAACTTGAAATTTGAAAATCTTTGGTGTAGATGATCAGATGGAAAATTGTCAACTGATTCCTGGTTTAAAAACTCAATTTCCTGGCACCCAGTCTCACTATCTGCTATGAGCTAATTTTGTGATAGGAGTGAAGGTTTTACAATGAAATTTACTCTTAATTTCCTCACAGCTATCCCATTATAGTTTAACGAAAATAATCAAAATGTAATTTTCCACCTCCTGCAGTTACAACAATTCAAATGTAATTTATTGGTTGGACAACACTCTGGGGTACTCGAAGACAATTTTATAATCGCTTGTAGTAATTTTTATTTGTGCAGTAACATGCCATCTTCAGAGTCCTTTGTGTATGGTCACATTTTCTCTTAGAAAAGAATCCTTTGAAGCAATATAAATGCAATAGCCTTAATTGTTTCTGAAAAGAAGCAGAAAATAAAGTGTAATAATGGAAAAATGTCATTGTTTCATTTGATGCAAGAATATTTCACTGGTCACTTTTTGTTCCCTAAAGCCACATCTTACTGCCAGCTATGAGGTAAAAATAACACCAGAAAGAGCTTGTGTTCCTGTTTTATAACATAGGCTTTAAAACATTTAAATTGAAAGCAGTATTTGGAACAGAATTTTGAGATGGTTCTTCTGTGTCTTCAAGGTGGAAGAGTACATCTGAGGCTACTTTTATTAATACATGCGGTACAAGGTGAGAACTTTTGTTTTCGTTCAAGAATCATTTTTGCATGAAGAAAAATATAAAACCATAAAAATCGCAGCCCAGAAGGTCCTTTAACCTGTGTTTGGAATAATGCCCACAGCCAGTGGGCTGATATCACTTCAAACCATGCATCTTGGCGCCTCACAGTTCAACGGGCAGCAACCTCCTTTGAAGAAGACCGCACTGACAAAAGACAAAGGAGGGGAACACCCAACCCCAACCCACCAATTTTCCCCTGCAACCGTGTCTGCCTGTCCCACATCGGACTTGTCAGCCACAAATGAGCCTGCAACTGACGTGGACATTACCCCTCCATAAATCTTCGTCCGCAAAGCCAAGCCAAAGAAGAAGGAATAATGCCACGTTGTAACTTGCTACCTTCGATTGGACTTTAGGATAATCTTGATCTTTTAATTATGGTAAATACATTTTTTTGTGAGTCAAATAACCGTGTGCAAATTGTGTAACTTTGAGTAACAAAAATTGATATGCTATCAAAATTGGTTGATTGAAGTGAAATATCACTGATTAATTTGTATTTGCCCCTGAAAAATATTTATGGCAAAGAAACCATGAAAAGTTCAGATTCTATTTATTGTCATAAAACACATGTAACTTTATACGAAATTGCCTTTCATCTGCCATAAGCAGACAAAGATTTGCCATTAGCATTGCCCAGCACCCATTATAGTCAGAAAGAGATGCAAAAGAGAATCCCCTGAGAGTCCTTGAATGCCTCCAGCACAAAACTCCAGTTCAATTCAAATCTGAGGTTATCAGAAGTTGATGTAGGATTTGCTAATTGTTTCTCCAAGGGTTGAAACACTTAACAGTTTTCCATGTACAATTAAAATTGTTATTTATCAAGGTAATAGAAAACTTTTTACCACTAGCTAAACTTCAATTTTTTCCTCTGCAAACATAGCTGCAATCTTCCTGTGCTCACTGGGCAGGCTTCCTATGCTCACTTATAAATAAAGACCCTTTTGTACCGCAGTGAAGAAGCTTTTTGGCATGTCATTGGTTTTGATGTTCTCATCTGGTACAACACAAAATTGTGCATATATTAAATGTGGCCTCACAGTATATCATGTTGTCTTGCCTTTCTATAAAACATCTCACTACTAGGTCCAAGTGAGAGATATGGAAACCTCAAGTATGTCCTCTCTAGGTTCAAAAATAGTTTTTGTTTTTCAAAATAGCTTTCAGACTCTTGAACATCCCTGAACTACTCTTAAAATAACCAAAGGGTCTTTTCTGTGCTGTGTGACTCAAGAAAATAAAAGTAGTTCAAACCATAATAGTTTCCATTTAATCAAGGTAACAATTTTTTAATGTATTATTGAGCATCAAAAACAACTTTGTGCACATTATATAGATGGACATTGTGCTCCGGTTCTTTAAACAGAAAAACCCACACATATTGCAGTATGTACAAATGTTCATGTACACCCTCAATACACACCCACACCCCCCTGTCCACTAATGGCACCTTTGCTGACAGTATTGTCGGTATATTACTGATTGCACTGGTTCTGCCATGTCACAGCTAGTCTTTTACTCCGTAAGCCCTTGTAATTCCGATAAGGGGTTGCCAATTGTGGTATAATCCACTTTTTTTTTAAATTTTTTTATTTTTCACACTATAAACCACATTGATCAAGATACATACATTTTCCTTTTCAAATATATAGTGTTGTTTTCTCCCCCCCCCCTCTTCCCATCCCACCCTCCCTACCTCCCCTCCCATTCATTTAAAGTTCAGAATCTAAGATACATTAAACCCGTCAAACAATGTTGTCATTCAATAAAAATAAACAAGAAATTCCATTGAGTCAATTCTTTTCATTTCCTTCTCCTTCTGTCATTTTAGGTGTTAGATGTCCCCGGTAGGTTTTCTCTATTGTGTTTCATATTTGTTCAAATATTGTAATATTATTTCTTAAATTATATGTTATTTTTTTCTAATGGAATACATTTATTCATTTCTATATACCATTGTTGTATTCTTAAGTTATCTTCTAATTTCCAGGTTGACATAATGCATTTTTTTTTGCTACAGCTAGGGCTATCCTAACAAATCTTTTTTGTGCACCATCCAAATCAAGTCCAAATTCTTTGTTTTTTATGTTACTTAGGAGGAAGATCTCTGGGTTTTTTGGTATATTGCTTTTTGTGATTTTATTTAATATCTGGTTTAGATCTTCCCAAAATTTTTTCATTTTCTCACATGTCCAGATTGCATGAATTATTGTTCCCATTTCCTTTTTACAGCGAAAACATCTGTCAGATACTGTTGGGTCCCATTTATTTAACTTTTGAGGTGTAATGTATAGCCTGTGTATCCAGTTATATTGTATCATACGTAACCTCGTGTTTATTGTATTTCTCATAGTTCCTGAGCATAATTTCTCCCATGTTTCATTCTTTATCTTTATGTTTAGATCTTGTTCCCATTTTTGTTTAGTTTTACCATTTGTTTCTTCATTCTCCTTTTCTTGTAATTTAATATACATGTTTGTTACAAATTTTTTGATTATCATTGTATCTGTAATCACATATTCAAAATTACTTCCCTCTGGTAACCTCAGACTGCTTCCCAATTTGTCCTTCATGTAGGATTTCAGTTGGTAGTATGCCAACACTGTATCGTGAGTTATATTATATTTATCCTTCATTTGTTCAAAGGATAATAATTTATTTCCTGAAAAGCAATTTTCTATTCTTTTGATCACTTTTTTCTCCCATTCTCTAAAGGAAAGGTTATCTATTGTAAAAGGGATTAGCTGATTTTGCATCAGTATTAGTTTTGGTAATTGGTAATTTGTTTTATTCCTTTCTACATGAATCTTCTTCCAAATATTGAGCAGATGATGTAATAGTGGAGAATTCCTACGTTGTACCAATTTTTCATCCCATTTATATAATATATGTTCAGGTATCTTCTCCCCTATTTTATCTAGTTCTAATCTAGTCCAATCTGGCTTTTCCCTTGTTTGATAAAAATCTGATAAGTATCTTAATTGTGCGGCTCTATAATAATTTTTAAAGTTTGGCAGTTGTAAGCCTCCTTGTTTATACCATTCTGTTAATTTCTCTAGTGCTATCCTCGGTTTCCCCCCCTTTCCATAAAAATTTCCTTATTATTTTCTTTAACTCCTTGAAGAATTTCTCCATAAAGTGTATTGGCAATGCCTGAAATAGGTATTGTATCCTTGGGAAAATATTCATTTTAATACAGTTTATCCTTCCTATTAGTGTTAATGGTAAGTCTTTCCAATGCTCTAAGTCGTCCTGTAATTTTTTAATTAGTGGATAATAATTGAGTTTATATAGATGGCCGAGGTTTTTATTTATTTGTATACCTAGGTATCGTATTGCATGCATTTGCCATCTGAATGGTGATTCTTTCTTAAATTTTGAGAAATCCGCATTATTCATTGGCATTGCTTCACTTTTATTTACGTTAATCTTGTATCCCAACACCTCCATATTCCTTCAATTTCTTATGTAATTCTTTTATTGATATTTCTGGTTCTGTTAAGTATACTATAACGTCATCTGCAAATAAACTGATTTTATATTCCTTGTCTTTTATTTTTATCCCTTTTATTTTATTTTCTGTTCTTATCAATTCTGCTAGTGGTTCTATGGCTAACGCGAACAATAAGGGCGATAGTGGGCATCCCTGCCTTGTTGATCTGCTTAAGTTAAATTGCTTTGATATATATCCATTTACTGTCACTTTCGCCAATGGCCCCTTATATAATGCTTTAATCCAATTAATATATTTCTCTGGTAAACTGAATTTTTGTAGTACTTTCAATAAATAATTCCATTCTACTCTGTCAAAGGCCTTCTCTGCGTCTAAAGCAACCGCTACTGTTGGAGCTTTATTTCCTTCAACTGCATGAATTAAGTTAATAAATTTACAAATATTGTCTGTTGTTCGTCTTTTTTTAATAAATCCAGTTTGGTCTAGATTTACTATTTTTGGTACATAGTCGGCTAATCTGTTTGCTAATAGTTTAGCTATTATCTTATAATCTGAGTTAAGTAAAGATATTCGTCTATATGACGCTGGTACGAGTGGATCTTTCCCTGTCTTTGGTATTACTGTAATTATTGCTGTTTTGCATGAATCTGGTAAGCTTTGTGTTTTATCAATCTGGTTGATTATTTCCAGGAGGGGAGGAATTAATAAATCTTTAAATGTTTTATAGAATTCTATTGGGAATCCATCCTCTCCTGGTGTTTTATTATTCGGTAGTTTTTTTATTACCTCTTGTATTTCTACTATTTCAAATGGTTTTGTTAATTTATTTTGTTCCTCTATTTGTAATTTTGGTAGTTCAATTTTAGTTTAAAAATTCATCTCTTTTGTCTTCTTTCCCTTCGTTTTCAGTTTGATATAATTGTTCGTAGAATTCTCTGAAGTTTTCATTAATCTCCAGTGGATTATATGTGATTTGCTTGTCTTTCTTCCTTAATGCCAATACCATTCTCTTAGTTTGTTCTGTCTTAAGCTGCCACGCTAGAATTTTGTGCGTTTTTTCCCCTAGTTCATAATATTTCTGTTTTGTCTTCATTATGTTCTTCTCCACCTTATATGTTTGTAGTGTTTCATATTTTATTTTTTTTATCTGCCAATTCTCTTCTTTTTGTTGTGTCTTCCTTCATTGCTAATTATTTTTCTATATTTGCTATTTCCCTTTCCAACTGCTCTGTTTCCTGATTGTAGTCCTTCTTCATCTTGGTTACATAACTTATTATTTGCCCTCTGATGAACGCTTTCATTGCATCCCATAGTATAAACTTATCTTTCACTGATTCCGTATTTATTTCAAAGTACATTTTAATTTGTCTTTCAATGAATTCTCTAAAATCCTGCCTTTTAAGTAGCATGGAATTTAATCTCCATCTATACATTCTTGGAGGGATGTCCTCTAACTCTATTGTCAATATCAGAGGTGAGTGGTCCTATAATATTTTAGCTTTATATTCTGTTTTTCTAACTCTGTCTTGCATACGAGCTGATAACAGGAATAGGTCTATTCTTGAGTATGTTTTATGTCTACCGGAATAATATGAATATTCCTTTTCCTTTGGGTGTTGTTTCCTCCATATATCCAAAAGTTGCATTTCTTGCATCGATTTAATTATAAATGTGGTTACTTTCTTCTTTCTGTTAATTATTTTCCCAGTTTTATCCATGTTTGAATCCAAATTAAGGTTGAAATCCCCCTTGCGTGTCTGCTATCTTCAAAAAAATATCTTGCATAAATTTTTGATCTTCTTTGTTAAGTGAATATACATTGAGTAAATTCCAAAACTCCGAATATATCTGACATTTTATCATTACATATCTCCCTGCTGGATTTATTATTTCCTCTTCTATTTTAATTGGTACATTTTTACTGATTAATATAGCTACTCCTCTAGCTTTTGAATTATATGACGCTGCTGTTACATGTCCTAGCCAATCTCTCTTTAATTTCTTGTGCTCCATTTCAGTTAAATGTGTTTCTTGCACGAATGCTATATCAATTTTTTCTTTTTTTCAGTAAATTTAGCAGTTTCTTCCTTTTGATTTGGTTATGTATTCTGTTAATATTTAAAGTTATATAGTTCAACATAGCCATTTCATACTTTGTTTATCTTTCCTTTCCGTTTCCTCATCATCACCTTTCCTTCTTATCCATTTCTGCTTTCTTTTTTTTGAACACTTTATAAGACAACATTTCTAAAACATCAAACATTTCCCTTATTCTCCTATCTAAAATTTCTTTAACCCCACTATCCCCTCCCCTTCCTGAGTTGTCCTTTATCCCTTGTCGGGCAACCACATCTCCCCTCTCCATTTGGATTTGCGAATTCACTCGCAAGTGTCAACTGATTTTGCAGTGACCGTAACTCCTCCCCACCCAGCCCCCCCCAGAAAAGATTTTAATTTTCATATATAACAAAGGTCACTCTCTTAATTCCCTCCTTACTTCCTCTCTTCCCTTTCTTTCCCATATTAATTCTTATCTATACTCTATATATTTTCCTTTAAATACGGATACACTCATGTACACACACACACACACACACACACACACACACACATATATATATATATGGCTCATATATATATACATATATATATATATGGCTCTCCACTGGCCACCGTGACAGAGGTGCACCAAAGAAAAGGTACAAGGACTGCCTAAAGAAATCTCTTGGTGCCTGCCACATTGACCACCGCCAGTGGGCTGATAACGCCTCAAACCGTGCATCTTGGCGCCTCACAGTTTGGCGGGCAGCAACCTCCTTTGAAGAAGACCGCAGAGCCCACCTCACTGACAAAAGGCAAAGGAGGAAAAACCCAACACCCAACCCCAACCAACAAATTTTCCCTTGCAACCGCTGCAATCGTGTCTGCCTGTCCCGCATCGGACTTGTCAGCCACAAACGAGCCTGCAGCTGACGTGGACTTTTTACCCCCTCCATAAATCTTCGTCCGCGAAGCCAAGCCAAAGAAGAAATATATATATATACACACACACATATAGTTCATGGTCATTTTTACTCTCGTTACATGTCTTCATCTCTGTCTGTTTTGTAGTTGTTCTGCAAATTTTCGTGCTTCCTCTGGATCCGAGAATAGTCTGTTTTGCTGCCCTGGAATAACTATTTTAAGTACCGCTGGGTACTTTAGCATAAATTTATATCCTTTTTTCCATAGGATCGCTTTTGCTGTATTAAACTCCTTTCTCTTCTTCAGGAGTTCAAAACTTATGTCTGGATAGAAAAAAAAATTTTGACCTTTGTATTCCAGTGGCTTTTTGTCTTCTCTTATTTTCTTCATTGTTTTCTCCAATATATTTTCTCTTGTTGTATATCTTAGGAATTTTACTAAAATGGATCTTGGTTTTTGTTGCTAATGTTCTATGTGCCCTTTCTATTTCCATTTCTTCCTGTAATTCTGGTCTTCCTAGGACCCTGGGGATCCAATCTTTTATAAATTCTCTCATATTCTTGCCTTCTTCATCTTCCTTAAGGCCCACTATCTTTATATTGTTTCTTCTATTATAATTTTCCATTATATCTATCTTCTGAGCTAACAGCTCTTGTGTCTCTTTAACTTTTTTATTAGATTCTTCTAATTTCTTTTTTAAGTCCTCTACTTCCATTTCTACGGCTGTTTCTCATTCTTCCACCTTGTCCACTCTTTTTCCTATATCTGACATGACCATCTCTAATCTATTCATTTTTTCTTCTGTACTTTTAATTCTTCTTTTTATTTCACTAAATTCTTGTGATTGCCATTCTTTTACTGATTCCATATATTCTTTAAAAAAATATATATCCATTGTCTTGCCTTTCCCTTCTTCTTCCATTTCTCTATGTTCTTCTTCTTCTTCCTCTGGGTTGGTCATCTGTTGTTTCCTTGTTTTCTTTTTACTCTTCTTTCTTGTTCTCGTTGTTTTCTATGTTCTCTTCCTGTTGTTGTGTTGTAGCTGTCATTCTCAACTGTGGAGATCGACTCCTCAGCTGGTCCCCCCTCCCGTCAGTGTTTTTTGGTCATGCGCGGTTGTGCACTTTTGCTTGGCTCTGCGAGCCGTTTTTGTAGTCCCGAGCTCGGGACTTCGACTGACCTCAGGGAGTGGGCTTCTCTCTCCGCGGTGGGCCTCCTCGGACAGGTAAGGCCTTCACCTTCTTCTTCCGACGTCCTTTCTTCTTCACTTCTTCCCGTTGCTTTCAACTTTTCTTTCTTCGCTGCCATTTTCTTCCCACCTTTACTTTCACTTTATTTTAATTTTTATGTTTGTGCCTTTGTGTTTTCTGTGTTTTTTTTTTAAACTTTTCCGGAGAGGGCTGGAGTTCCCCGACCAGCCACTACTCCATCACGTGACTCCCGTATAATCCACTTGATGTGTATTTAATATTCTCTAGTCTAATAAAGAAACTGATATCTTTAATCCATTGTGTATTAGAGGGGCCCCCATCAGACTTCCAGTGTAACAAGATTAGATGTTTGGGTAATAGGGATATAAATGCTATTGCATCTTTCTATAGGGGATTTAGGGAGTTGTTGGAGATTCCAAATATTGCAATCAATGGCCAGGGTTACAAATTGACTTTAAATATTTCAGATAGTGTGCTGAAGACTCCACTCCAGAACAGGTGTATCGTGGGGCACTGATAAAACGTTAACTTTAGGTGGCAAGGGGAGCCATTACACCTTTTTCATTTGTCCTCTATTTCAGGATAAATGGCTGACTGTCTGGATTTTGAGAAGTGAACCTTGTGCAGCACCTTGAACCAAATGAGTCCCAAGCCTCTTCCCACAGTTTTTCTTCAATTTCCATTTCCATTTCATGCTCCTACTCTATCTTCATTTTGGAAAGTGAATGACTTTTAATTGACAGAATAGATCTATAAATCTTTGAAATTGTCTCTCACTCCTGGGAGTTTCACTGAGGGAAGTTTGGAAAAGTCTTTGAAATTAAAATGTTGAATCTGAAAGTAATGAAATAAGTGTGATGCAGTAAACCGTGAGTATGTAGCAGACAGGTCATCTGCATCAAGATCTTTAAGACATTTGATGCCTTTAGTTTAAAAAAATCAATGACAAGGTTTTAAAAAAAAAAGGATTTGTTATTTAAGGGACACAGAACTGATACTGCTGCCCACTTAAAGTAAAGTCAAATCTGGTACCAAATTTTTACCATATTGAGCACCATTGAGTCATCAGTGTCATTGAAGGGTTTTGTAGCTAATGAAAAATATACCATTGTGGCTAAAGTCGACGATTTACAAGATGTCTCTTTCAGTTCACCAGGAGAGATCAAGTAATTTAGCTTGTGTATATGTTTTGCCCAGAAGTAGAACTGGAAATTGGGAAGATGAGTCCTCCACTAACTTTACAGTTTTGCAAATATGCTTTTCGGACCCTTGGAGATTTCCCGTTCCAAATAAAGGAGGAACTTACTTTATCCAGTGAGGTGAAAAGAAATAAGGGAATGGTTTGAAGCAAGAAAAGGAATCTTGGTAATATGTTGATTTTTGACCACATTGATTCTACCCATTAGTGACAGGGGAAAGTTGCTCCATCTCTGAAAATCTGATTTCTCTTAGTCGATAAAGGAAGTAAAAAGGTTTTTACTAGGAGAATGGAGATGTGTGTGTGTGTGATACTTACACATAGGTACTTGAAACCTGATTGACTAAACTGAAAAGGGCAAGTCTGATCTGTTAAGTTTCAGAGCTTCTCTGTTGACGGGATAATATTCATTCCTTTGATGTATCAGTTTAGAATCTGAGGAAGAGCCCAACTTCCTCCAGAAGGGTGGGTCTTTTACAAACCTCAGCAAGTCATCAGCCATCAGCTTCCCAAGTCCATTTTGGTCAATGCCTTTAAAGGTGGTGGAAGACTGTAACATAATTTATAATGGCTCAATTGCAATGGCAAAACTAAGAGGAGATAGGGGACACCTTTGTCAGGCACTGCGCTTCCACACAAAATAAACAGAATGAGTATTGTTTGTGTGAACTGATGCTTGTGGTATGGTGTATGGAAAGTGAATCCTGGAATTAAACTTGTGGCCAAATCCAAATTTCTTTAGTACTGCAAAAAGCTACTTCCACTCTACCCTAACAAGGGCTTTTTCAGCATCTAGCAAAATTACAACTTTGTCAAGTATTTAGAGTAAATGATGTTGAAGAATGTACACATGTTAAATAAGTGACACTTTTATGAAACCATTCAGATATGATCTTTGGTGACATCAGCATTAAGCAGAAATAACCTATAGGACTCTCATAACATGGGATCCTTGTCTTCAGGAGGAAAATTATTGATATTTGGGTTAAAGTAGTTGGTAAATCTTCTCGCTCTCGTGCTTCTTTATACACTGTTAATAATAATAGGGCTAATTTATCATTAAATTTTGTTATAAAACGCCAATGGAAATCCGTTGGAGCCTGGAGCTTTAATCAACAGTGTAATCTCTTCCAAAATGTCCAGTTCGTTAACCTGGTAAAGTTGTAAGATTGTTAAGAAACAGTTTCATTTTGGTGTCATCAGAAGCGTATTCGGATTTGTCGAGTGACAGGCAGCATTGATTTCTGTTGGATCAGATGTTATGTTATTTGGTGGGGCCTCTAATTGGGGTATCAGCCTTGATGTAGCCTGGCGTTTCAGTTGGTGGACTAATAGGCAACTTGCCCTTTCTTCGTGTCTGTAATGTGAACCACAAGGCCTGTGTAGTTGATATCATGGTTAAATAAAATTGACCTAGCAAGTATGCAATAGAATTCAGATTTTATTGTTAGAGTAAATACATGGCATCACATACAACCCTGAGATTCTTTTCCTGCAGGCGAAGTAGAATTACTACTTATTGAGAGAGCAAAAAAAGCTATGCTATGTACGTGCATGAATAAAGAAATGTAAACAAACTGTGCAATACAGAGAAGGAAAAAAATCAATAATGAGCAAAAGTCCTTGAGATCCTGATTGAGTTTGTTGTTGAGGAGTCTGGAGGTGATGGAATAAATATTACAACTGATGAAGCTTCTTATAATTTATATTCCCTCACATTATCAGAAATGCATTTTGCTTCCCCCCTCCATATTTAGGCCACAAACAAAGCAGATGTCGAGTTGGGCTCGTGTATTCGAGAGCCACGGTTTACGCAGTGGTAGGTGGTGTCTTCATTCTTCTCTACAATGCCACCTATTGTGGGAAGGGTTCCCCGAAGCCGGAGTTGAAATGGTGTAAGCAGATGTCAAACAGTTGCAGACCATTACTTCACCTGGATGAGTTTTCCAAAATCATCTTGTACTTAGGGCCCAGGTCATTGACTTCCTACCTTCAGATCTCTCCAGTCCATGTGAACCACTCTGGAGTTTACCAGTGTCAAGCCCAAGTTTCCAGCTCTAGTTCAGTCACTGCAATAGGCCACTTGATAACTGTTTTTGTGTTTAGTAAGTATTAGTAGTAACATTGGATCTAAAAAGTTGTTTAAATGTTTTAAAGCATAAGACACTCTATGTATAATTGTCATAAAACGTAAAAGATTTCAGACACCACGACAGCAGTCTATAGAGCAAAGATAAAGGCGAGCCTTGGGCGCCTGCCTACATTTTGCTTAGACCTTGATGAAGGGCTCAAGCCTGAAACGTTGGTCATGTATCTTTATTTTTGCTCTATAAAGTCCATGGTTTGACCTGCTGAGTTTCTCCAGTGTAAAAAGTAAAGGTTCTATTATTGTCATAAGATACTACGATTAGATGACATGAAATTCTTTTGTTTGCTGTAAGGGCAGACAAGAGAGTCGCCACTTTGTCCAGCACCCCTTACAGAAACCTGGTGTTCCTTGGTGGTCTCCCCTCCAAGTACTGACCCATCCAGAGCCAGTGTTGTGATTTTACTACCATTATGCCTTTGGAACAGTTTAAACTCCATTTTGGTTGTCCATTTCAGCCACTTATAAATAGTTCACTGCAATTTTAAAGTTTGCAGTTCAGCCAAATCTGAAACTGAGCCAAAAATGCCTTTTGCACATTATTGATGTAAACATCAGAGCAGAGGACCCAACATTTTAAAGGTTCTGTTGGGAATGGAAGAGCCTTTATCTCTAAGTGGTTAAAGCTGTCAGCAACTATTTTAATCATATATACTGTTAACAATTCAAAGTTCAAATCACACCTTAACAAGTGTGAAATGTATATTAAAGATATAGTTTTTCTAAGGTATGTATGTTGCCTTGGTAATAATTATATACTAATTTACATGAAGGTACAAGATAATTAGGGAGGAACCAATTAAACCCGCAATATCATTGTTTCTGCAAAAGGATGACAGATATCCAAGCAATGCTATTGAGTAATAGCACTGACTGATCTCTTCAGCGAGTTTTTGAAGGACAAACCTGAAATGAAGCTCTTGCTAACAACAGATGGCAAAGCTTATGTGAATTACTTGACAGACATTTTCAAGAAACCAAGTACATTGAACAAGCAACTACATGAAGCAAGTATGATGCTTGTTTATGCAAAAACAAAGATATTTGGATTCATTACACTTCTAGGATTATGCCAATGGAATATTTCTGCAAGAAATTTCCGTCAATTCTATTAGTTGAATAAATGTGAGGTAACTAATGCTGCTACAAACGTACGTGTTGACCATTTGAAAAAGTTGGTTACTGACTTCAGTGACAGATTTTCTGATTTTAAAGGCAATAGATTTTCCCTCTTGGTTAACTCAGCCATTGCTGGTGGACTTATCTGAAGTTTCAGTGCAATACCAAGAGGGGTTATCTGAGTTGCAACATGACGACTCTATTTGAAGTGAAAGGAGCCCCAATGCAGCTGTCTAATGAGATCAAAAAGAAATACCCAAACTCGACTTCTTTAGCAAGGGAACTATTGATACATTTTCCATCATCTTATTTAGTAGAATGTGGCTCCAGTACTGTTGGTGATTTGCTACAAGCCAAGAGAAACCGACTGGAAATTACAAAATGTGGAGATTTAAGGTTGAAATTAACCAAATTAGTCCCTCGAATATATTAAAAAAATCTGCAGCCAACATCGGGACAAGGTTCCCACTGAATGACGATTGTTGAATGTGTGTTTGAGATGGTTGACGTATTGAAGGAGTAGTTGAATGTGAAATATGCATTCCCATGTATTCTCGACCTTAATTGCATTGAAATATACTTGCAGTAAATGATTTAATTAAAACTTATTTTAAATAAATAACTCGTGTATGACAGTGGAACATTTGTAGATGTGCTATCCTTACAAACATCATAAGGTGTTTGAAAGTCTGATGAAAGAACAAAGTGGACAAAGGAATAGTAGGTGGAATTTTACTGCAAAGTGACTGATTGTGGGAAGTTAAACCAGGACAGGAGTTGTACAGTCAATATTAGGGGCCCTGGAGAGTGTTGTGGGACAGGAAGACCCAGCGAACACACAGTGCAGAAGTAGGTGTGTGATGTGCTTGCCAGTACAAGAGTTGAGGTGTTATGTAGGACATCAGTCAGACCTCAGTTAGAATATTCTGCACCATTTTGGTCGCCCACACTACAGTAAGGCTGCGATTAAACTCGAAAGGGTGAGGAAAAGATTCACAGGGCGTTGCAGTGACTGGCGGGCTTGAGTTATGAGTTAGTGAGGAAGGTTGAGGGGTGACCTAATGGAGGTTGATTAAAATTGGGAGGATCATGGATGGGGTGGATGGTCAGAGTCTTTTCCCCAGAGGAGGGAGTCGAAACATAGAGGGTTTAAAGGGGACCTGAGAGGCAAGTGCTGGATCTGTGGAAGTGGTAGAGGGGAGTATAATTAATGTTTAAAAGACATTTGGACACATTTATGGATAGGAAAAATTTAGAGAGATATCACTCCCTGTGGTGGAAAGCTAACCTTCTCGCCACTCTGTGAATAATTAGTTTATTCTGAATCCCAGCTTGAATTACATGATCATTCTTCCAACGATAAATTCCAGTTCTGTTTTTTCCCCCAGTTAGGAACATTCTCCCAGTATCTATTGTCAAAACACTCAATGCAGGTTTGAATCTGGTGGTGTCTTTTAGGAGCTTATACATTCTCCGTTCAGGCAACATCCGACTGGATATACATCCGTGGATCGAAGAACGGGACGAAGCCAGATGTAGCATAACCTTACGTGTACCAGCAACAGCCTCCAGACTCGCCCAACACCACTTTAGCCCTGCAAGCTCCAATTGTGGTAAGTATAGATTATACATAGGCTAATATGTACTTTAAAAAATATTACCGCTGTATATAGTGTTCGCACAATGTCCAATGTTCTATTTCACAGAGCGTATTATGGATGTTAAGCAATGCATGACTGCAATTCTGAAGACCTCAGTTTGTTGGTGTTAAAAGAGCCCACCTGTTTGTTCTTTCCTGATTAAGTATCGTCCATTTTTAGTGGAATCATTTTTTTTTAAATCTTATTCTCATTGCTCCCTCTATCATTTTGTTGTATTTATATTCATCTTGTAATGTGGTGACTAGAACTGTGTGCAGTATTTTAGGTGAAGTCTAGCCAAGGATTTGCAAATTGCAAGAAGTTTTGCAATTCTATCTTTCTAAAAATAAAGCATATATTTCCTTTCTCTGTCGCCTTGCAAACTGTGATGGGATTATTTGTAAGATAAGATCCCCTTTGTTTTTTTTTACTCCGTTCCAACCTTCAATTCTCAATTCTTCCCTTCATTTATTGGTGCTGAACTTCAACTAATTGTCAAGTTTCTTTTTAAAATATTTTAATTGCGTTTAACAGAATCATACATAAAATAAAATACATAGAATGCCGATCGAAAACATTTACACAGTTTTGTAGCAATTCTGAAGGTAATACTGAAAACTTGAGACAAAAATAGCATTTTAAAAGTTTTACATTAAATTCCATTTTTAATAAAAAGGGAATTTATATTTCTCAGAAAAAAAATTCATCATCTTGTTCAATATGATCTATGTTTACAATTCTCACTTTATCTTATTTCCTTAAAAAAAAGGGAAAAAAAACTCATATAATCTAAGGTTAACTGATATAAATAACAAACATATGAATCGAATATTGACCTCCAGAAACCACACAGTGCATCTCCAGAGCATCCTAACACCTTAAATCTCTAATTATCAAGTTTATGAATGAATAAAATGATATTAAATTATTGCGGACAATGACAGAAATTTGAAGATACGACGCAGAGAGCATGAAGGAATGAGTGACAACTTTGCCCAGAACTGCGGGCCCCAGCTTGTGGGAACGCTTTGAAATTCTCATTGTTACATGATAAATGACTGGGGGGAAAAAAAAATTCAAAGTGAACAGATGAGGAATTTGATACCCCATTTGAATGTTGAGATAATGTACGACTTACAGAAGTTAGAATGATTCAGGAGATCTCAAAAGTAGATCCATTTCTCTGGGCAAAAATCCTTTCATTATTTTTCCACGGTCAGTGATTTGCTGCCACTCTGGTCCCATGGCATACAGTGTAGAATAGATTCAAGAATCCTTTATTGTCATGTAATAAAACAGGTGTAATATTACTGAGAGAGTGCTGCACCCTCTCTTATTACCAAAGAGCAACTCTGCTCTCTCCTCTGGATGTAACAGAGCCCAATGCAGTTGTAGAGGATGGGAGCACCTCCCTGGTTTCCTGGATTATACTCCTTTACTGGTATAATTTAAAAAAAACATCATGATTCAAAGTAGAGAGTGGTCTAAATCTAAATTGCTTGTTGAAATTTACATTGGCGATTGTGTTGTCCAGCCATGGGAGCTCGCAAAGATGACATAACTCAAAAGAAGTGTAAAGATAAAAGTCAAGACCAGCAGTGAGAAAGTTAATGGAGAAGTTCTTGATTATTTGTACAGTATTTTGCTCAATAGCAGACAGCAGCTTGTAAAGTAAGTCAATAAAAGCATGTCCAGCCGACAAACCTGCAGAGGGTAAAAATGTGTGTCGGTCATGAAGAGATGAGCAAAGGCAGGTCTGTGGTTAGGAAATGTCAAGCAGCCTCATAGTAATGTCCATCAGTACAGTGAGCTGCAAAGAGATCTCAACAGATGAGGCAGCATAATTGTGTGCAAGGATTCCAGCAAGGTTTCCAGTTTAGAGTTCCCTTTATTAAAAATACATCCTCATTTAAATAAATATTTTACTTTAGAGATACAGCATGGTAACGGGGCCTTGCCACCCACAGCACCCAATTACACCCATAGGTTTTTGAAACGAATCGGAACTTTAAACCACATTTGGTCAAAAAGAGTGTGTTCTGAGTCATAACGGGAAGATATTTGTGATAAATGGATTGCATTTCAATGTAAACCTAAGAGTTTATTCAAATGTTGGACCAAGAAAATTCCCTGTCACTCAATCAGTAAATTCCCCTTAATATCACAGGCTGGGCCCCAGTAAATTGGCACATTGTCTGGCTTGTGGCATCCTCCTCATGTTGCAGGGTTTTGGAATCAAATCTGATAACTTGTAAGAGTGATAAATGAAGGAGGTGGTGGGGGAAGGTTGCAGGGAAGGAGAAACCCTCCTGGTGTACGTGGGAGATAGAGTGTTATCCTCCCGGTTTGGGGCAAGGATTCCGTAGTAGGATTCTGGGAGGAAAACACCTGCCAAGGCCAGATGATGTTGGATCGGAGTCTGTACATGTGCACCATGCTGTTGCAGAGCAGAATGTTCTGGAACATTGACGTGTTCATCAATTTGCAGCGTCTCTGCAATGGGATCTGCAAACAAATATACAACATAAGTGTCAAGTTGGGTTTAAGAGACAAACAACTAGAAGTTCATTATCTGCCTCCTTTATGTGCCAGCATAACTCAGAATGGGATCCTCCAAACCATGATTCCTGAATCAAACTGCTCTCAACAGCACCAACAAACCCAGGTTCAAATCTGGCACTGTCTGCAAGGAGTTTGTCCGTTCTACCTGGGTCGTAGGTGAATTGGGCATCACGAGCTCATGGGTTGAAAGGGCCCTATTACCATGCTGTGTCTAAATTTAAAAGATTGACCACTTTGTTCCCTCCTATGAGAACATCTGGGATGGTCCTAAATTTTCAGATCCCTTGAGACAAGGGATCTAAGTCTGTGCCAGCTCTGAGCATTTCCATCAGCGAAAGTCTTTGGGATGAGGGAGGAAAGTAAAGCACCCAGAGGTAAACCCAGGTGCTCTCAGGGGGGAGGGGAGGGGTTCCCAAATATAAACTATTTGCAATAAAACTATGTACAAAAGAAAACTGTGGAAAGTCTTTGAGTTTATATTACATTCCATCACTGTCCATTGTTACATTAATCTTCTGATTTGTAGCACTACTACCACCAACGTGCCCCTTGGTTGAGAGGCTTCCCCTCTAGTTTCAGCCCCCCAAAGCCTGGTAGCCAAAGCACTCTCCACCACTCTTAATGCCCTCAACCACGTTCACTGGGAACCGTATGGGCAGCACAGTTGGCCTAGCGGTTAGCACAACACCTTTAATGATAATGATCGGGACCAGGGTTTGAATCCCACCCTGTCTGTAAGGAGTTTGTACTTTCTTTCCATGCCTAGGTCCCACCGTTCAAAACGAACAGGGGTTTAGGTGGCACAGACACTTGGGCCAAAAGGGCCTGTTACCATGCTGTAATCATTAAGCAGTCATAGTGAAGCCAGGCTCACCAGCATTGCAATATGTTGTTCTTCAGTTTGTTTGGGACTTGCTGTTACATCCAGAAAGAGTGCTAGAATTAACAGCAGGTCCAGCATTAATAACCAAGATGATTATTCAGTGGAAATATCTGTGGCAACCCACCATTAGGCTGTGGGTGCCATGGTTAGCCTTGGGGCCAGAGGAAATGATCTGCAAAAGGACAACACCCATTGATGTTTTGAGGTCCCATTGAGGCACAAAAGGTCAATTTTTAAACCGAGAAGATTCATTGTCAAGTAATAAAAAGTGTAACATTACATTAATTTATTTTGTCTGCTGTAAGGCAGACAGATTTGTCATCAACAGAAGTTGACAGAAGGGTCCCTTTCAGTCAGAGAAAGGGAAGCAGAAGAAGAGAGTTCCCCACCGAGTGTCCATGGATTCGCCCCAGCACTCCCACAGCCACACAGATATTGGTCTAAACTATCAGCAACCTGAGCTCCAGGCCCTAACCTCCAATATGATTAGGAACCTTGTCACATCCTGGTTCCGATACCTAGTGCCCCATCAGTCAGTTTCGAGCTAGTCTCCAACAGTTCGCAGCCTGGTGCAGGTCCCTTAACCATGGTTTCTCACCTCGAGTCATGAGCATCCCGCCACCTGCGTGGTTCCTTCAGCCACAGAACCCCTCTCTGGACCACTACTGTCTCAAGGATCATCTACTCTGCTTCTCCTTCTCAGATTGGGGAGGGGGGGGGTTTGTCTCCCCATTTTCCAGTCCTTCACATTCCTGGAATCTGGA
Organism: Narcine bancroftii; assembly: GCF_036971445.1. Lineage (NCBI taxonomy): Eukaryota > Metazoa > Chordata > Chondrichthyes > Torpediniformes > Narcinidae > Narcine > Narcine bancroftii. The sequence goes on from NC_091471.1 coordinate 301,741,588, forward strand.
ACCCCACATGGCTACTGCGATCATAGGCACCACCATCTTGGATCCAGACCCCACAGTCACTGGATTTTTAAATTAAACTACCGTCGGCGCCTTCATACCCTGTCGGGAGCTGATGGCATTCAGACTGGGCTGTTGGATCCAGTGCTGTCTCTCCTCTCCCTGGGCCTGCAGCAACACTGCCGTTTATAGCACCTCCAACAACAGTAATTGCAATTGCCAACAGCAACTTTCATCCCATTTCTCTCCCATTTGACGAGTATGTTTCCGAACTCTCCAGTTTTAATTCCTGCTGCCTTACTCGAGGCACGTGGTACAAAAGGTAGCAAACCATTGATGGTACAGAAAGTGGTTAAAAAGTCATGTGATGACTGCACACAGGTATGAACGCACCACACACACACACACACACCAAGCTAAAGAGTGAACGTGAAATGGGAGTTTTCTGCTCCTTACCTGCATTCGTTGAAAATAATTGCTTTGCTCTTCCAGTAACCAAACTGGCAGTTTTATTCTCAGACAGAGGTTGACCCATAAAATCACAGAACTCCACGGAGCCGATGTAATGTTCGTCTTTGAATTTTCTTTCTTTGTTCTTTGCCTGATCTTTCACAAGCTCGCTTTTCTCTGCACTCTGCTGGTGTTTGCGATACTTAGCTCTTCTGTTTTTGAACCACACCTAAAGTTGGGAAGTAAGAACTTTGTTTAAAGTACTGCTTATTTAGTAAATGGTATATCATTTCCAATTATCATTTTAGGATTGTCAAGCATGTTTGCACCAACGTGGTTTGCATCTCAAAGTCTATTGGTGTCCTCGCTGATGAATTAGAAAACAATTCTATACCTTGATGAAGGGGCTCAGGCCCAAAACATGGATTCTGTATCTATATCTTTGCTACATGAGGTTCACTGTTTGACCAGCTGAGTTTCTCCAGCATCGTGTTTTTACCTCAATTCCTTTCGCAATGACTTCACCAGGTTAGCATTCGATACTTGAGCCAACACTCCATAAGATTGGACCATAAACTGCTTTTTTAAAAATATTTTAGTTTTCAGAGACTTACAAACTCCAATAAACAAAGCCATCCGTGCACATATACATATGCAAGTCCATTTTTGTTCTCTCCTCCTCCCCACCCCCCCTCCCCCCACCACCGCCTCAACAAATACAATCCAAAAACATATCTCACATGAACTGCTTTCTCATGTTAAGTCCTACAAGGCCCTCCTATCTCAAGAAATGCTGGAGGAACTCAGCAGGTCTCACAGCGTCATAAGAGGTAAAATCATACATTTTGGTGAAAAAGTCGACTCCCTTTTTTCAGCCTTATTTTAAGGGTTTTATGGTATACAAGTCAACCCCAATTTTCTGGCTCCCTGAGGTGCCCTGATGACCAGTGTACCCCAAAGCTCAAGATGCCGGAGATGAGCTGTTGACCGGAGTACACATCAACCCCCCCCCCCCATAGATCACACGGATTGATCTGCTGGGCATTGGCTGGAGGAGATTGCTATCATAGAGGGTCCATTGACACAATTCCCCTCACAACTTCAAGTTGAAAATGACAGAAATGGCCAAGAAAACCAGCAACTGCACTTTTGCAAGATAATTTGATGTGCATGAGAAGTTGGTTAGAGATCAGAAGAAAAATACCAAAAAGGCAATGTTCTTGGAGAAAAGGAATCACTCATTGGCCAGAGTTGGAAAATCACGTTGCAGGATGGGTACGTGAACAGAGACGAGATCGCTACGTGGTCACCCGAAATAAAATAAGAACATTTGCACTCCACTGGGCCAAGTCGCATCCAGAACTCATTGATGATTTTGAGGCTACAGTTTCACAAACAGGAAGAATCTGGTATTGCGCCAAAACATAAAAATTGCACAGAAACTACCAAAAGGTCTCGATCATAAAGTTGTAAGTTTTCACCAGTTTAATTATACGGAACCGGCAGAAACACCAGTTTGCATTGGCGAATATCGGAAACATGGACAAAACCCCCATGAATTTTGACATGATAGGTAGTAGTAGAGTGGAATGGAAAGGCATCAAAACTGTGCAAACCAGAAGTACAGGCCACGAAAGCACCAGGTTTATTGTGGGTTTATCGTGCACGGCCAACAAGACAACGTTAAGACCCACGGTAATCTTCAAACGCAAAATTAAACCAAAAATGAAATACCCTGCAGGTAATTTTGAACATTTTCATGATGAAGGGTGGATGGATGAAAATGGTGTAAAGTTATGGATAGACAAGGTGTTGAGCAGGCGGCCAGGCGGTTTACACAAGGAACGGAGTTTGCTGGTCTGGGATGTTTGGTAGCCACTTAACTGAGAAGACTAAAAGTAGATTAGTACTACATAGTACTTACATGGTGGTTATCCTGGGTGGTTTGAAGTCTCTATGCAACCTCTCGACGTCTGCTTGAACAAGCCATTCAAAGGCTACGTGTGCGAAGAATGGAATACATGGATGTCGAGTGCAGAAGTAGTTTACAAAAGGCGGGGCAATGCATGCTGCATCACTTGATGTGCTGTGCGACTTTGTGCTCAAGGCATGGGACAAAGTTAAAGTAGAGACCGTGATAAAATCATTTTGTAAAAAGTGTGGTATCTCTTGATGGCACGGAAGATGATTTATTGTGGAATACTGATGAGGAAACTGAAGCCGTCTCATCAGATACAGACTGGGACCCATATGATGACTGTTTAAACAGTGAGAGGATGGATGTGCTTGCCGCCATCTTTGCCTCAGACAATTATAAAGAGAGCGATTTTGAAGGGTGCTAATTGTGTTACTGTTTTCAATAAAAAAATTCAATGAAAATCTGTCGCAATCAGATTTTTCAAGGGTTGACTTGTACGCCAAATCAGCATGGATTGGATTTTGAGCTGAATTTAAGGTCTTAAGAGTATATCTGGCATACAAGTTGATCCCCATTTTTTTTGAGAGATTTTTTTGAGTTTCGTGACTCTAGTTGTACGTTGAAATATACGGTAACTGATGTTTCAGGCCTGAGCCCTCCTTCAGCACAAGGTGCTCACGGGGTTTTCCCAAAAATAAACTTTATTTACAATAAAAACTATGAACCACCTTGAAGGGCTCAGTATTGGAAGAATTTAGAATTCCATTTCCTAACACATGGATTTTCAATTGAATCCAATCAATTTTCTTGTGAAACCGTCATTTTTTTTTCTTCTGTTCTGAAATAATTAGAATTGGTGACATTGCATTGAACCTGGTTTGAATTAGATATTCAGCCTAACATTGTGAAGGGGATGAATGTTAACAGTGTAAGTTAACAGGCACAATTACAGCAGTATCTCAGATACTTGTTGGGAATCTCACATTTTTAATCTCAAACTATTAGCCTGCTGACAAACTCTTTAAAAAAAAGCATTACCAATCATTTGCAACTCTTTCCCAATTTGCAGAGGATTGTGAATGTGGCTCAGAGCATCATACAAACTCCCCCCCTGTCTGTCGACACTTCCTGCTGCTTTGGAAACATAGTAATCACACCCGGCCACACTCTCTTCACCCTCCTCCAAGTGTGAGATAATGCACCGCAGGATTCCTGCTGCTATCAGACTCCTGAATGAACCTCACGCCAGTAAAATAATGTTTCCCTTGCTCCTTTTGAATCAAGTTTTAGCTCTGAACTTATCGCTGTACCCTTGGGCTGCACTCAAAACAAACTTTCTCACTGTTTCTCGGTGCACCTGACAATAAACTTGAAATATGCTTTCTGCTGATACAAAACTAATTTCCCTTTTGCTGTGAGGGTTGGATTAAATGCTGGAATATTAGACTTTCCACCCTCCCCATTGCTACAAGACTGTCAGCCATGTGTCACTTTACCTACCTATTTCTGAGGAATGGTAGGGTCAGGCGCGTGACCATTTTAAACATTTTTTTAAAAACTTGTAGGACTATAATCTCTGATCTGACCTGGATTCTTGCCTCTGGGAGGTTGACATACATTGCCAGCCTCTCCCTCATTGCCAGGTCAGGGTAGCGAGTTTTCTGAAATGTTCTCTCCAGTGCTGCCACCTGCTGGGGGCTGAAGGCAGTCCTACTCCGTCTCTCTTTCTGAAGACCGCTCCCATACCTTGCTTCTAGGATTATTTCTTCAAAACAATAATGAATCATTAATGATACTCAACAATCCCTCGACACATAAAAACAATGCACAGCTGTGGCAATTTTTAAAAATAGATTTTTGTGGTATGGATGGCTTGTTAACTTTCCCTTGTTGATCCATGGGGCCAATATTTATATCCCTTCCAATGTAGATACACTAGCTTAATTTCAAAAAGGCATCAAAAGTGGGAGGCTTATTGTAAATATTTGGTAGGTGCAGATCTGACCAGATAAGGGAAACAGATAATATTCATTGAACACTTGAGTTTCTGCAATGATATGGCAATTTTATTGGCCAAAAGTAAAATACAACGAAATTCAAGTAATAGAGAAACTGTGTTAATATGGGGCCAGTCAACAAGTTCCAGATAGTTAATGCAAGTCTCAAAGTTCAAAATTGCATGAGTCTGTTAAATTTTCAGGCAACAGTAATATTGAATGAACTCAGACTCTAGGTGGGGACCTTTGGTTGTCACAAATTGATTGTGTACTTGTTCACTGTGGAAACTTTAAGCAGATATTTTTTTTGATCATAAAAAAAAAACTCCAATGAATCCAGCTCATTTAACCTAAAACACAAGGGAGTGTAAAATCACAACCACTTGAAAGAAAATGTCCAATTTTAATGAATCAATGAAATGGAATTGGTGTACAAGGGAAGATGCTGTGGTTATGTTGGTGGACCAGTAATGCTGGCATTCAAATGAAGGCTGGAAATGTACCTTTGGGTTATTTCCATGTTTTAATTTGGTCAGTTTTGAACTTTAAAGCTAGATAAACCTCAGAGTGTAACAATGAGGCAGTAGACACAATTTGTGCTGTTGTTACCTTCCCATTTGCTTGGTGCCTGAACACTCACCGGCTAAGTGCTCGGCCACGGTGAGGTGTTGGATTAGTGGCTGCTGTCCTGACTCAGCTTGCTGGAACTGGTTACCAATCCGAAGGTGAGGACAAAATCTTGCAGCCAGAGAGTTCCAACTCTGCAGGCAGCGAGAGTCCCCACTGTCATAATACACCGTGTTCATCTCCTTGGGAAAGATTTGCTATATGGAGAGATCGGAACTTGTTCTTTATATTCTTCAAATTGATAATATCTAAAAGAGAAAAAGAATGAGATTTTTGCTGAACATATGACATCAAAATATACAAGTGAGTGTATATATAAGTGAGTAATTTGGAGTAAAACACAAAAGTCTGCAGATTAATTTAAAAACACGGTGCTGGAGAAACTCAGCAGGTCAAACAGTGTTATTTATGTCTTCTTCTTTGGCTTGGCTTCGCGGACGAAGATTTATGGAGGGGGCAAAGGTAAAAATACAGAACAAACGTTAGTAATTTGAGTGAGTAATTTGGCATTTTTCCACTGCCTCCTCAAACAGTTGGATAGAAAGCTGTGTTAAGTCTTACTCTGTTAGAGTGCGTGGAAAACGTTTGTGCAATTCATTCATAGAATTCAAGTCTAAACCGGTTAATGGATCATTAATGAGTGGCAGGGGTTTGAGTCAGAGGTCCACACTTGACTCCCGATGCTTGACTGCAGAATCAGAGCCCATCGAAGGAGAGCTACACTACTGAAGACGTTGTCCTAAAAATTAACCATTAAACTGAGGCACTGTCTTTCTGATGGAATGAGGTAAATAATCTCTCAGCAGTAATTGAAGAGGAGGAGTGACCTCACAACTTTAACAGTATTTATTCCCGATCAATATCATTGGAAAGAAAGCTCACCATGAACGCACATGAAGGGAACTTGCTTTCTACAACTTGTTTGCAGACTCTGCCTGCAGCACGGCAGGCCTGCACACACAATAGTGAAAGAGTGAGTGGTGAACGGTGTTCTATAACTAGAACCTCATTCTTCTCGATTATTAATGAACTCACATTCTCATTGAAGGTGGGAGGGGAAATAACCGAAGAAACTCTGAGGGGCGGCTTTTGCTACACAGAGAGTGATGATAATGTAGAACAGCAGCCAGAGGTGGTGATGGAGGTTCCAGGATATAAAAGAAAGATTTCGACCAGTGTGACCAATGGAAAAGATTTAGGAAATGGGTCAAGAGAGAATGTGTGTGTGAGTGTTGACTGTGTGTGTGTGTGTGTGTGTGCGTGTGTATGCACGCACGCACGAGAGCAAAATTGGAGGAGAGAAATTTTTGAAGACATATAGCACGGTCACAGGGCATTTCAGCCCACGTCCATGCTGCCCAATTTACACCCAATTAACCCACACCCCCAGTACGATTTGAAGGGTGGGAGGAAACGGGAGACCCCAGGGGAAACCCATGCAGTCACGGGGTGAATGTACCAACTCCCTATCGACAGCATGGGATTCAAAACCCGGACCCCATTGCTGGCGCTGTGAAGGTGTTGCACTTACCACTGCGCCAACCGAGCTGGGGGAGGAGGGGGGGGAAACAGAGAGGGTGAGGGAAAGGGGGGGGAAAACAGAGAGGGGGAAGGAAAGGGGGGAACAGAGAGGGGGAGGGAAAGGGGGGAACAGAGAGGGGGAGGGAAAGGGGGGAACAGAGAGGGGGAGGGAAAGGGGGGAACAGAGAGGGGGAGGGAAAGGGGGAACAAAGAAGGGGAGGGAAAGGGGGGAACAGAGAGGGGGAGGGAAAGGGGGGAACAGAGAGGGGGAGGGAAAGGGGGGAACAGAGAGGGGGAGGGAAAGGAAGGGTAAGAGAAGGGGGGAGGGAAAGGGGGGAACAGAGAGGGGGAGGGAAAAGGGGAACAGAGAGGGGGAGGGAAAGGGGGGAATGGGGAGGGAAAGGGGGAACAAAGAGGGGGAGGGAAAAGGGGGAACAGAGAGGGGGAGGGAAAGGGGGGAACAGAGAGGGGGAGGGAAAGGGGGGAACAGAGAGGGGGAGGGAAAGGGGGGAACAGAGAGGGGGAGGGAAAGGGGGGAACGGGGAGGGGGAGGGAAAGGGGGGAACGGGGAGGGAAAGGGGGAACAGAGAGGGGGAGGGAAAGGGGGGAACAGAGAGGGGGAGGGAAAGGGGGGAACAAAGAGGGGGAGGGAAAGGGGGGAACAGAGAGGGGGAGGGAAAGGGGGGAACAGAGAGGGGGAGGGAAAGGGGGGAACAGAGAGGGGGAGGGAAAGGGGGAACAGAGAGGGGGAGGGAAAGGGGGGAACAGAGAGGGGGAGGGAAAGGAAGGGGGAAGAGAAGGGGGGGAGGGAAAGGGGGGAACAGAGGGGGAAGGGAAAGGGGGGAACAGAGGGGGAAGGGAAAGGGGGAATAGAGAGGGGGAGGGAAAGGGGGGAACAGAGAGGGGGAGGGAAAGGGGGGAACAGAGAGGGGGAGGGAAAGGGGGGAACAGAGAAGGGGAGGGAAAGGGGGGAAGGGAGGCAAGTGGGTGCAAAGAGAGAGAAATTGGTTAATTTGTGACATTCACAAATTCAGGGGTTTTTTTTCCCGCCCACGGTCCTCGTTTCCAATTTATCGCATCCTCTTTCCATTCAATATTAAATCGCGATGACTGGGACTGAGCACCTGCCTAAATGGCCCCTCACAAACTCGCTCATGATGAGAGATCACTTTGAAATAGAGTTTGTCTGTCTAAATAGGATTCGATGGCAGGTCTAATCACTTCTGGGGGCGGTGGGGGGATATAGAATTGCAATGAAATTGTCCAGGTGGTTGGGATTCTTGTCGCTGTTTGCACCAACAGTCCTGGACCAGCCCGTGGGTGGGTTTGAGCCCAGGCCACTTTGTTTTAACAGATGCAGCGAAGATGCCCAGGTTTTCGAAGATCTGTTCCAACCTGTTGGGGAAGGTTTGCTGAGAGCTGCAGGGAGAAGGGAAAGGGTCACTGTTCCTAACAAGCATCGCCCACCTCGGGCTTCAGCCCAGTGCCAACTCCCCACCGACTAGTTACCCCCTCGCCCCCCGTGTCCGCCTGATCGAACGCCCTTTCAACGCGCACATATTGGATTTGCTCAGGTGGCGACCAACTTCCCTGCAAGAAATTTCACTCACGGTTTCTCGGGATCCTTCCCTGGAACCTGCCAGCGAGCCCCGCTCTCCCTCCAGGAGCTCCCTGCATAAGGGGGCTATTTATACTGGGGCATCTCTGCGTCTGATCGGCGCTGGCAGCCCCGCGGGGGCTGGGGACGGGCGCTAGTTCGAGCCAATGGATTTTGCGGAGATTGGCAATGAATAGAATCCACCTCTTTCTTTCTTCCCCCCCCCCCCCCCCCAACCCCGCTCAAAAGCGAACGGATTACAAAGTCGCCTTTGAAAGGTTCCCTGGCGGTCCTGAAACGGGAATGCGGGGGTGGGGGGCAACAATGTTGATCTCAAGCTCTCAACACGTTGCTCTCATGTCGGGCAGTGCGCGGTGGTGGGGAAACCGTACCATTCCTCACCCCCCACCCTCCACCAGCCCGGTCTCCTTTCGCAGACATGATACCTCTCCCCTTGTTGGTCTGGATTCCCCACCCCGGCCAGCATTGCCTGAATTCTAGCTTCTGGCTCAGGCCCGAAACATTGGCAATATATCTTTGTTTTTTATGGATACTGAAAGACTGGGGCAGTTCCTACTGCATTCTAAAGTTTTGCCCATAAATCGTTCTAATGCCTTCATTAAAAACCCCTTTAACCACACTTAAGTTCTTTAGGGTGCCTTGGGATTTGCGTTAAAATCTTCTAAAGCACTTCAACTACGCTTGGTCTTGAAAATTCCAGCCCAAACCATCAACCCTTCTTTTTCTCCCACCCTTCGCTGAGTTACTCCAGCTTATTGGGAATTTGTTTATTGCCCCAGATTCCAGCAACTGCAATCTCCTGGCAGAAAGTGCTTCTTGGGCAGCAGAACTTGCTTCTCAGGAGATTATGGGTTCTGAAGCAGCCAAGCGAGGCCACTGTGGGAAGCTCCAGGCTTGGGACTGGCCAAGAAAATGGGGCAGTTCCTTTTCCTACCATAACCAGGACTCCTGTGTTCTCAATCCGACCAGAGTGGCAATGCACCAAAGTTTTTCACTAGTTAGGGTGCTTTAAAGAGGCTTTAAATGAGTCCCGATATCCACCTGGTCATCTTTGCCATGGCAAAGTTTCTGATAGAATGTGTCCAGGGTGGCTGTGGAGGCCAGGACGTTGGGATTGATAGGTTTTTTGAACAGTCAAGGTGTCAAAAGTTATGGGAAGAAGGCAAGGGAGTAGCAGAGCAGACATGATGGGCCAAATGCTCCTACTTATGAGTTCAATGTTCGCCATGTTTTGATCATTGAAATTATCTGGTAGGATGTAGCAGGCTGCATGTGACTGATGGCTCAATTACACCGTTAACCTAGAAAGACACAAAGGAAAACTATTGCTCTCACGTCACCAAGATCAAGGAGATTATTGTTGATGTTTGGAAGGAGAGGCCAAGAGACCATGCACCTGTCGGAATTGATGAGATGGAGAAGTTTAGAATTTTGAGTTGCTGGGAGTCCATATATCATAAGACCTCTCCTGGAGCCAGTACATCATTATCAAGATTATTCCTTCCAGTGAATCAGCGAATTTTGGACGGATGGCATTTTCCAGTGATGGTAGTGAATAGTTCTGATTGCAGAAGCCACTAGGAAGATAGATACCGTTGCAAGCCAGTAAACCATGATGTAACCATGATGTCTCAATCTCCAAAAATAGAATATCAGATTATTATTTAAATGGCAAGCAATTACAGCAGGCTGCCATGAAGGAGGACTTAGCAGTGCTTGTGCATCAATTGCAAAAGGCTGGTTTGCAGGTGCACAGCCAATCAAGGAGGCAAATGAAACCTTGGCCTTCATTGGTTGAGGGATTGAATTTAGAAACAGGGAGGTTATGCTGCAACTCTACAAGGTATTGGTGAGGCCACATCTGGAGTATTGGGTACAGTCTGGTCTCCTTACTTGAGGAAGGATATACTGGCTTTGGAGATGGTACAATGCAGGTTCACTATGTTGATTCCAGAGATGAAGGGGTTAATTATGAGGAGAGTTGAGTCGTCTGGGACTGTGCCCACTGGAATTTAGAAGAGTGAGAGGGAATCTTGTAGAAACGTATAAAATTATGAAAGGCATAGATGCTTCCATTAAAGTTGGGGGGGGGGGGGGTGGGGTGGAGAGGAGATAAAACTAGGGGACAGAGCTGCAAGATTTAGGACAGAAATGAGGAGGAATTGCTTTTCCCAGAGGGTGGTGAATCTATGGAATTCACTGCCCATTGAAACAGTGGAAATTACCTCAGTAAATATATTTATTTTAAATATATACCATTCCAACTCCATCTTCAAATTTACCAACAGTATCACAGTAGTAGACCAGGTATCAAATGAAAGTCTAGTGGCATGGTCCCAGGACAACTTTCTGCCAATGTCAATAAGAAAATGATCGTTGACTCAGGAGAGGGGATGGAGTCCATATCTCTGTCTGCATTAATGGTGGTGAAGTGGAAAGAGTAGATAGGTTCAGGATCTTAGGAATAAATATCTCCAATGACAGGACCTGGGACAAGCATGGTCAAGGGAACACAGTCTTTCTCAAAGACTAAGGAAATTCAGCAGGTCTCCTTTGTCCCTCAACAACTTCTACAGCAGTGGTTCTCAGCCTTTTTCTTTCCACTCTAATACCACTTTTAAGTATTCCCTATGCCACAGGTGCTCTGTGATTAGTAAGGGATTGCTTAAGATGGTATGTGGGTGAAAAGAAAAAGTTTGAAAACCACTGTTTTAATCGTACTTAATTGACTCGTTATGTGCACGGTTTCATAACTCCAAAGGAAATGGGCCAATGACAATTTTTCTCAAGCAAACTATTTCAGTAATAATGGGTCTAGAGCAGTTATTCTCAGCCTCCCCTTCCCACTCATAGACCACCTTAAGCCATTCCTTACTAATCACAGAGCTCCGATGGCCTAGGGATTACTTAAAGTGGGATGTGAGTGAGAAGAAAAAGGTTGAGAACCATTGTTTTACAGATTCACCATTAAAAGCATACTCATGTTCAGAAAAGGCTGCAGAAGGTAATAAATGCAGCTGAGATTAGACCACAAACTTCCCTCCTCTCCACAGTCTCCATCTCCCACTGCCTAGGAAAGGCAGCCAACATATACAGAGGCTCCATCACACCCCAGACACACTTTCTTCTCCCTCATCCTATTGTGGAGACGTTTCAAGTGTGTGAAAACACGCACCAACAGTCTTAAAGACAGACTGTTTCACCCCTGCAGCCATCAGGTTTGTGAATGAACCCCATTACATGCTGCCTTTACTTGTTTCTAATTGAGCTTTCTTCTCATTGTTATCCTATAACACTGGATAACAAATTTTAGCAAAAGTTTTGCTTCCTGAAAAAAAATTTTGCAATTATGATAACTTTAAGTTGAACACAAAGATTATTTCAGATTTTATCCATCATGTAGGAAGTTGGAGAAACATTAAATTAACTTGTTTGCAATTTAGCATGTTTAATCACATAATGATCCTGACACATTGCATTAGTTCAACTGACCTAAAAATTGTTTTGCTGTTGATTTTCATTTGTACTCAGCATCTGATGCCTCTCGTGTCAGTTCCCAACATTAGTCAGCCAGCACTGATAGATTCCAGTTGCCCTGATACCGCTTTTCCATGGTCACAATGTCCTGGTAAACCATGTTCGTCACCGACTGCACCAAGATCAGCGGGGAAGACGTCCAAGTTCAAATGCAGAAAATGAATTTTCAGTGACATGTTGCGCTTCATGGTTTTGTATCCTTGAAATAGAAAATGACAGGAAATCACAAAAATAGGTAACATCTGGGAAAAAAAAACTGTACATGATAAGAACATTTTAAGGCGATTTTCATGATCATCAGCCCAAAATGCAAAATATACACCCCAAATTGTTCAGGAAACAAAATCTTCTTTGTCCACAAATCGTGCTCTTCATATGGTTGTATGAATGTTAGAGGTATTTTGCAAGTATGCTCTCGGAAGATTTCCACACTGTTCTAGGTATTTTGTGACAAATTTAAAACCTAGTCTATTATTTCTCTGGCCCAATACTTGCATTCATTTTTTAAACATTTTAAAATAACATCTTTGGAGGACCTCAAATGGGTTTATTTCTCAAAAGATATCCTTCAACCAGCTTGCTCTTCCTTCATTCCTAGTGCTTGTGTTTTCTCCATAGAAAGTATATTTCAAAACACTACAAATTCGCAACAGACGAAAATGCTTCTTTTTGTAAATGACCAATTAATGTTAAATTAATACATTTCTTCTATTGCATGGAAATCTATTTCAGAAAAATTTAATTATTCCTACCGACACTGAACTAGTTTAACACCAAATGAAGCAAGACAGGGGATAGGAGGGGGATTTGAGATTATCTCTCCGGGCTTGGGTTTAAATAATTGGCATTTCCGATTGCCAGCTCCACATGCATCTCACGTGTACAAAAAAAACTCGAGACTTGTAGAGTGCCAGATCTCTGACTAGCAAACTCAATTTCCAAACTGTTAAAACAAAAACACCTGATTTTGCTCATACCTTGATGAAGGGCTCAAGCCCTAAAACGTTGGTTATGTATCTTTATCTTTGCTATATAAAGTACACCATCTGTGGTTATCGAGCCCCATCTGCCTAGTGGCCCACCTTTGCCCCTTCTCCTGTCAATGAGAACAGCTCCGCCCGGTATAAGAACCATGCTACAGAAGGTCAGAAGTTGGAGCTGGTAACTCATCTGGGAGAGGGAAAACTCCAATTTCAAATCTCCACTGCCTTGTGGCTATACCCGCTCATGGGAAAGGCTTCGGGAGTAAACTGAGAAAAAAATCTGGAGTCGGAATCCCAAAGGCAGCTGACTGCTGTCCCCAGCACCGGCTCGGTAACACCTGCGATGCTGCAGGCATCAAACTGTATCGACCTTCGTCTTTCCTTTGGGCCTGTCATTAGCATGGGGGTGGGGGGGGGAAGAAGAGGTCCTACTGCAGGGACAACAAATAGATCGCCACGTCAACTCTGCCCTGGCTTGCACCCTGGAGACCACTCCACGATGATTACCAAAGGCACAGTACCTATGGTCGACCACGACCAACAGAATGCAAAGATAAAATGCCGTTTGATCTGCTGAGTTTCTCCAAGATTATGTTTACTCTCATCTACAGTCTTTTGTATTTATTCCAATGAAAATCCTCAACTCGGCAGTTTTCTATCGTTATCCACGATGGGCCACAGGATGTTTCCACATGGGCCTTTAAAAATATTCAAAATACTTTAGATAAAGATGTGTTTCTTAAAGATCTGCCTTTGACTTGAAAATATTGCTCAGTAATTGCCACCAGTGGCCGTGGCATATTAGGCTGGAAACCAGGTGGGCCTTAGACTGAAAAAGATTGAGAACCACTTCCTAAATTATTATAATTAGTTTCCAACTCTACTAAACGGTCAGAATAAATGAACTTAAATACACCTCAAAAAAACAAAGAGAGGGGGCATTTCATCCTTGGTGGCTAGGTACACTGAGTTGATTGACAATTTATTTTGGTATTTGCTTGTTTATCTGATATTGAATCAAAACTATTTCATTTTTTGCAAGTACAATGAACTCTTGTAAAAACATTATCAAACAAAATTTAATTTTGAGATCCAGCACAGTAACAGGCTTTCGACCCATGAGCCCATTCTGCCCAAATGAGTCGATTAACCTGCAAATCCCGTACTTCGTGGGAGAGTGGGAGGAAACTGCAGCGCTCGGGGAAAACATACAAACTCCTGACAGACAGCCCTGGACTCGAATGTGGAGCGCTGCCACTATAATTGCATTGTGTTAGCAACTAATCTCCTAGTCAGAAGATGCATCTTAACGTACAGGCCTTTCCAACAAACGTAAAGTTAGTGGCAATTTTAAAAAAAAGTTAATTGGGAAGAAATGAAGTAATTAATTGCATAATGTTTGTAAACTTCACTGAGATGCAGAGGCGGACAGCTGCAGATAAATGTTCAAAATTAAAACTTGTTCCAATTAGGGTTAGGACAGATTCAACCTCAAGTGGGGGAAACAGGCAGGCGCTAAACATTCAATCTCTTGATTTTATATCAACATTTACTGAGCTCCTTCTGTTCATTGTAAAGCGAATGTTGGATGTGACCTGCTGAAAAAGCTCAATAAATTGGCAAATTAAAAGCAGGATTTGGGAAAGGACTGAAACGCAGGGCAAATGTGCAGACGTGCTTCTCACTAGAACCCCCCTCACCAACTTCTTGTGCATAAGGCAATGCTTTGTTAGAATCTAATCCGAAACCAGCACAATTTTAGTGGCATTGAGGGATAAACGGACGATTAAATCGCTTTTTCTAGCGGCAAATCTGCCCTAATCCCCACCGTGGCAAAACAAAGGTCCCTATGCTAATCTACTGAGTCTAAAAGACTTGGAAATTTAGGCAAAAGATGATTCAAAGACTTACTTTGTTGGAAACTAATATACTTTGACAGGCAAAGAAGAGCAGCGGGCACCCGGCAAGGGACAGTTATTGATCACGTTACATTTGTTAAAGAGAAGGCAAATGAGGGTGTGTGCATGTGTGTGAGAGAGAAAGAGTGAATGAGTGATAGAATGAGCGTGAGAGCAAGAGTGAGTGTGCGAGAGAACGAGTGTGTGCGAGAGAATGAGAGTGTATGAGGGGGACTGCGAGTGAGTGTGCTTGAACGAGTATAATTGTGTGTAACAGCACTGATATACCTATAGCTTACAAATAAATACATTCACTCATTTCTTTCCGCACATTATGAAGTTGTCTTTCTTTTATTATTCACTAGAGACAAGATTGCATTCTTCAACTCTCCAAACACCACCCAGCCAAACCCCTCGGACCTTCTCATTGGCTCACTGCCACACAGGTGATCCTAACACTCTCTCCCCCCTTCTCCTGCATCAGAGATTCGTCATCCATACACTGCTGAACACACCCACACGTGCGTGGCACCGTTCCCGACGAAGGTAAGTATGCAACCCAGCCTCCGAGCCATGCAAGGAGGCAACCGATTGGAACCATCCCGCTATGTAATGGTCCAGAGGGCTGACTGTTCAGCCCAACCCCATACGATAGTGTAAGACAGGCGATGCACAGTCCGACTAGAAAGGGTGCAACGTGAGCAAGTGTGACTGAGCCCGTGAGAGCGTAAGAAAGAGAAAAACTTGCAGCAAACAAATCATAACTACTTGAATAGACAAATCTGAGCATCATCATTTTTTTCTGCACACCTGTATTTTCATGAAAATGATTGAAAGTAATGGGTTTTGTTTGAAACTTATTTCAGCCAAAAGGTCACCAGTGAGAGAGGACAAATGGTAATAACTGGGTCAGCATGGAGTGGTTGGGTGGACTTTCTTGGCAATACAGCTGTGTTGTGTATATTTGTGCCCGCCTCTCAGTAACACTGCCTGGAGAGGTCAGGGGGTGGAGGCAGTTTCTGCCTTGCTCATCACAGCCAATACCAGTGGAGTCAAAAGAAATGATGAGGCAAATGAAACACCAAAGTGTGCAGATGCTGTGATTGTCGTGAAAACACCAAAATGCTGGAGGAACACCAGGTTTTGCAGTGTCCATATATTGCCAATGTTTTGGGCCTGAGCCTTTCAAGGAATAAGAACAAGAAATTTCTGAACAGAGGCAGTGCTGGCTGGGGGTAGGATGGCGTTAATATCACTTCTCTGGCTTTCTTTAAACACTCCCCCCACCCCCATTACTTCTTCCCCCAGGTCTCTCTCTTTCCCTTTCAAACTGAAAAAAAAATTGATTCTTACCTCTCCCCTTATCATATCCTTTTATTGGTCTGGATTCCTCCCCCCAGCACTGTCTCTATTCTGAGATTTCCTGCTTTATTTTTGGTTTATTCTTTGAAGAAGGGCTCAGGCTCGAAACATTGGCAATATATCTTTATCTCCAACGGGCACTGCAAGAACGGCTAAGCTCCTCCAGCATTTCTGAATTGATGAAGCAGCCTAGTTTGTTGGAAACTAATATACTTTGACAGGCAAAGAAGTTCTGAAGCTGTCTCTCTGCAGCCAGCGTTCGGTGCACAGAGGACAGATCCTCAAAGCCCCAGAACAAGACAGGAGCAGGTACTTGCGGGGAGGGGAGGTAACTGAGCTGGAATAATGCACAGGTAAACCTGAAGGGGTTCTGCAGGTATGAGAATAGAGTCAAAGTGTGGATCCCATGCAACAAGCAACGCCAGAAAGTCCCAATTAACACATTTTTCATCATTTGGTGGGATACCTCATTATGTAGAACCTTTGGCCATGATATTACGCCAACCTATGTAAACCTTCATATCTAACCCTTTCCTACCTCACATCTATAACGTTTTTCTTGCATCTATGGGCCTATCTATGAGTCTTTTAATGTTCTTATTGTACCAGCCTCTACCACCACCTCCGGCAATGCATTCCAGGCACAACCACTCTGTAAAAAAAACATCTGACATCTCCCCTAAACTCACCTTCAACAGGTGTTCTCTGGTATTTGCCATTGTCACCCGAGGAAAAAAAGCATTGGCTGTCTACCCAAACTAACCACTTCATAATCGTACACATCTCTAAGTTATCTCTCATTCTTTGTCAAATCAAATTTTAAAAAAAAGCCCTGGTTCTCTCAACCTTGCTTCTCAAGACATTTTCCAATCCATGCAACATCCTGGTAAATCTTCTCTCTTTTCTAAAGCTTCTTTTATCTTTCCTGTAATGAGATGACCAGAATTGAACACAATTCTCCAAGTGTAGTCTAACCAGAGTTTAATACAGCTGCAACATTACTTCAAGGCTCTTGATCTCAATACCTTATCGAATAAAGGGCAGAATGTCATACACCTTCGTAACCACCCTATCAACTTGTGTGATATCCTTGAGGGATTGATGGACCAACAGGCTTAAAGACAGTTTTTTCTCCTCAGCCACGACATTCCTGAATGAACCCTATAACAGTGTCTTTATGCTGTCCTTACTTGGGGCTCACTTTTGGGAATTGTGCACTTTACATGGCTGTATGAACATTAGAAATAATCTGTTAGTTTGGGCGCAGAATAACCCTTCTCACTGTAAAAGGTATCTTGTGACAAACCCATGTTTCACAATAAAGAACTTAACAAGGTTAATTCCGGAAATGAACATCTCGTACGATATGTGTTTGACAGCTCTTGGCCTGTAGTTGTTGGAATTTAGGAGAATGAAAAGGGTGTGTGGGGGAGAAGGGGAAGGAAAGAGGGCGATCTCATTTCGAATGCTGAAGGGCATGGTCGGATTAGATGTGGAATGTTTTTTCCCCCCATGATGGGAGAGTCTAGGACAAGAGTGCACCTCAGGATTGAAGGACACCCGCTTAGAACAGAGATATGGAGGAGTTTCTTTGGCCAGAGGGTGGTAAATCTATGGAATTTGTTGCCGCAGGCAGTTGTGAGGGCCAGGTCGTTGGGTGTATTAAAGGCAAAGAATAATAGGCTCTTGATTAGCCAGGGCATCAAAGGTTATGGTGAGAATGATGGGTAGTGAAGATGAGAGGGAAAATGGATCACCTCATATTAAATGGAGGGAAAGACTCAATAAGCTATTTTTGGTAAGTCTTATGAACAATGAATTATAATGCCCAGAAAATGCAAATAGACCTATATGAGAAAAAGATTTAGACTGCAAAATGTCCTACAATACGTAACCAAGCAAACAGTAGAGGTTACAAATGCTTTGATGTTAATTATTGAAGAGAGATATGAACTCAGTCCATTCTATGCATTGTGCAACTAACTTCTTTGTACAGGTTCAAATAAGGACATTTTAAAAAAAAAAGCCATTTTAAAGACAATTTTTTCAAGGCAAAATATCCAAGACTCTTAATTGAAGTAGTTTGCGCCTCTTCAGATATCTGCAATAAATTTCTCCATGTGTTTCAAGGAACAGAATGGAAAAGATTTTTCATGATATAGTCTGACTAGAACATTTAAATTGGGATTAGAATTGTGTACTGGCAAAACAATTGTTCTCAAGTTGAACTAGTAAGACATGTTAAATGCCAATCAACAATGACAATTAATATTTTATCTTACCCTAATTCTTAGACAATTCAATTAACTTCAGAGTATCTAGTCTCCTTTCAAATTACATTCCTTCACACATTTCTATCAAGACTTTTGAAAAATGTTGCTCCAGTTAGCTGGATTCTGACTATATGACAAAGCACTTCGTTGCCTCCTCACGACAACAATTCTAGTTCATAATCTGCAAATCCATAAGAACTTGAATGGAGTTCAAATCACCAATATAAATCAGAAACAATATTAACAAAATCAATTAAAGGGACACTTTATTCAATACACATCAACATCATCCCAAGGTCTCCCTCACCCCATTCCTTAACTTAATTCCTCCAATAAAACCTTTACTTTTTTGTACTTCCCAATTTAAAAATAAAACTTGTATCCAAATTTAGCTAAAGCTTTTATCGTGTAGAACTTTGTCAAAAGTGTTCTGAAATATGTCTTGAATTCTAACTAAATGTCTTTTTTTTTTAAAGTACATTCAAGATTGGACAGGACTGCTTTCAAATCCATGTTAGATGCCTTACCTATTACTGTGAAAGCTAAAGGCGATGTCTTGTATTAAACTTCATGTTTCAGAAGAGATTGAATGAACTCACTTAGAATTTTTTTTTACCCACTCCCTTACCCTCAATAGTAAATTATCAATTGGCTGAAAGTGGAGGATAGCGGCTCACAACACTTCTCGTTGTAAAGGGTGCATCTCCGACACCCACAGAGCTGCACGTGCTTTGATTTATTTACTGGTTAAACTTTCTGTGGAAAGTAAAATCAAGTCATTAAGGTCAGATATAACTTGGTTCTTGATATGTAATTCTTATTCAATAGTCTCTTAGTGTCCTAAAAAATGATTACAGATTATATTGGTTCAAAATTTTGTTATTTCAATTCAAATTTGTCCATAGGTTATACCAGGTATTCAGCACCCACTGTAAATTAGGAAATAAACATTATATTGACTTCATTAATAGTGTTTTATAAACTGCATTCCAATATTATAAAATTCAACTTTGAAAACTAAGCTGCATAATTACCGGTTATATATAAAATAACATACGAGCAGGTGAAAACTAGATTTATGAGATTTGCATCATCTCTATCTTTCTACAACAGATGTTCCATCACCCAATCTGTCCAAGGTCAATTTGATAATCACTAATCAATATAGAAATTAACATTGGTATTCACTGGTCAGTTAAGCACTTAAAGGCTCTTTACTGCTCTGCAAAACTCAATTTGTGTTCAATGCCACCACAATGTAGCTTTGTAACTTTAAGAAACAGATGACAACACACCATGTGCTTCCAAAAACAATTCAGAAAAAGTTAAAAGACTTCCTGATTATCAAAATCGATCTCCCTAATCACCTATAACCCTAAAGGTCATAGACATTGTGCAGAGGTCAACAGAAGAGACTGTCCTTGGAAAAAGAAAGCTACATGGATCAGAAAGTCACTCAAAATCAGCTTTTATAGCCATCAGATTCTCAAAGATATAGCTGTTTAAGATGAAATGCTGCCAATTTTGTGAGCAGTTGTACAAGTAAAGAAGATGTTCAATAAACAGTTGCACCAGTGAACTACATGTTTATGTATCTTAAATGTGTGAACAACTATTTTTCAATATTAATGGTAAAAACATCAAGTGATTTTGTACGACCTTTCAGATAAAATATATATTTAATTTGAGTTGATCTTAAAAATGCCTTTCTTCCCCCAAAATTCACCTCCAGTTCTATGATGAAAACAAATTGCATCAAGTATAAATTATAATCTTTATACCAATTTGTACATTTTTTTTTTAAAAGCGGTTTCTTTGCTGTCTTGCACTCTTGACAATTTCTGCATTCTGAAATCTCCACTGATTTAATTTTTTTAAAAAATATTTTATTTATGATTTCCAAACAAACTCAAAGTTTTTAACATTATCAGTGTCAATTAACATTAACAGTATCATCACTGACTATAATGTACAATTAGCAGTTTTATACAAAGTTTCCACTGATTTAATTTTTATTATGGCAGTGTCAAAGTGCATGTTAGACTGGAAGCTCTTACCTACTGTCCTAGTCACTTACAAATCTGGTGAACATTTGATTACCGTCTGCTCTTGGATATATGCTGACAAAAGCAATGAGGAATCAGCCATCTTGTAAAAACTACCTGTCTGAAAAAGTGATGCATTATGCTGTTGAAGCATTTAATTTTTCTGAAATTGGCATAAACACTCAAATGTAAGCAATTGCACACGTTTCTTTGCACTTTTTAAAAAAAGGTTTATTGCAAAACAAGGAACGTATATTACTACAATTTTTTTTGCATACTCACAACTCTTAGTAATGTTTATACACTACAGAAGTTTAGTTTTCTACCCAACGTGCAAGGTTGGCTTAAATTTTCAGTAATATACTTAAATTTATCAGTATTTTCAAATTAATAGCATAAGTATTTACTGTTCAGAGAACAGCCACAGACATTAAGGAACGAACATCCTTTTAATACTGTCTTTACAAAATGCACTATTTTCATGGAGGAACATTTCAGATTCTCCTTCGTTCTTGAATTAGTCTCAAGAATCATAGCACTTTACAGCTATTGAAGTTTAACAAACAAAATAAATATGCAAGACATTAAGATACTGTGGTAACTTGATTTGGTAATGAATTGAGAGCATTTTTAAAATACTCAAAAGGTCATTTTTTGTACATGAAGTGAAACTTGTCAACAATTTACTATTGGTCTTGATATTTAAGATACAGTAATAAAATTAAACAATCTTGACAAATCATCTTTCTCCTCCTCCAAGCTCACTAATTTAGCCAACAGTTACAACACAGCTTTCATAATGTGCTTATTTTTTTCATTTCAACCCAATGTTTTCAACTAAAGTCAAAGCTCTTTCTTTTAGTTGGGATAATAAGATTGTCTGAATAGTCCCTCCCTCCTTGACAGTTCAATAGCGACTCTGTTCTGCCATGGTGAAGTGACCTGTTGAAGTCTCAAAGCAAGAAAGGTGGTTTGTTGTCTTGCATGCTGTCAGAAGCAGAGTCATTGCCTGGTCGTCTGAATTAATAGCCATCTTCTAGAGTTAGTATCTCAATATGTTAAAGCCTGGGGTTGTGCAGTAAAGAAATGGGCAGTTATTGCTAACACAGAGCTGTAGCCTGTTAGTTTTATCTTTTGACTATTTCAGAAAAGCTCAAAGTATGAAAGTTGTTTTTTTTAAATTTAGACATACAGCACAGTAAAAGACCCTTTTGGCCCTTGAGCCTATGCCACCCAATTGGCCTAAAGCCCAGTAAGTTTTGAACTGTGGGATGAATACCTGAACCCAAGCAGACATGGAAAACATACAGACAGTGCTGGATTTGAACCCCACTGTAACAGCATTACATTGTTACACTGTAACATGCCACCCTTCCTGCAGTTAAAACTGACTTAAGTAAAACAGCGAAAACACAAAAACGCTGGAGGAACCCAGAACGTCAGCATCCATAGGAGGTAAAACTTATATAACCAACATTCGGGCCTGACCCCTTCATACCTTGCAAGACCTGCTGAGTTCCTCCAGTAGTTTTGTGTTTTTAACTACAATCAGAGCATCTGCAGATTTTCATGTTTCACTCCAATAAAATTAGAATAGGAAGTTTTTCTCTGTTCATTTCTTAGCTCAGGCTTCAGTGAGTTCTGAAAGTGCAAACCCCACCATAATCACCCTCTTTGCAAGAGCAGCTCCGACAGTGAAGCAACAAAAATGCAAAGAAAGATTGAGAACTTGGTTAAGGAAAAATAACATGGCAAATCATGGTTCCCCAACTATTGCTCAGATCAGTTAATTTTACTCAAACTTAGAATGGAAAAAAAAATTCTGTGTGGTTTTGGGTCAGAGAAATGGCACGGCTGTCTGCTAAGCTATTAAGGGACCATAAAATAATGTGGAAATAAGAGACTAACTTTTTCCTCACCATAATATTCAGTACAGATCTTTCTCCTTACTATTTAAACATTTAAAAAATATATACATCTTTCAAACACTGAATAACTTAAACCTTATATTTACTATAGTCCGGTTAACTGATTTGAAATCACTGGCTAACATAGGCACTGGTTGATCTTTACCATTTTCCATTCGATTGTGACTGTTATTGGATAAAGAGAAGCCTTGGCTGAATTTTCTCCATCTAAGGCTCTGTAGTATTCTTCTTTTCATATACTAATGATCATTCTCACTTCATCCAAGAACTAATCATGAAAATCTTCCAGCATGGAAGATAGTTTCAAGAAGCCTACCAATCTTAACTAAAAACATTTATTGTTAACAAAATTCCATTTTCCACACCAACCCTTTCTGCCATATGACACAAGCTAATCCTATCATGAGTATCTCGACAGATAATTAACTTCTAGGAATGGTCTTTTGAAAGATTCCTTTACACCAAGTAACCTTATATAAAATTAACAATTTTAGCAGTTAAAACAACAATCTTGGGATACTCACAAGTTGCTGCCACCAAGTTTCAACCTTGAATATAAAACCAAAGTTTAACAATAAACAAAGATTTACTGGGGGTGTGTGTGGGGAAACGACAAAAAACAAGGAAATCAATTGCAACAGTTAGGGCATGAGCAGTGAATGGGATAAAAGTTGTAAGCGTAACTACAGCTCTGTTTGAAGTTTGACTGTAACAAGTAGCTAAAGCGGTCCTTGGCCTGCCCTTCAGCGCATTCAGTCAAATATTCTGCATATAAAAGCAGTGTTCATTTAAAAAAAGAGTATATGTGATGTACAGTTTTAAACTATTAAAAACAGCCAAATATTTTCAGTATAAACACATTTAATTTAACAGTTTAGTCCAACTTTTCTTTTTAAAAACAAAAATGCACTGGGATGGATTTGGAGAGCATTTCCATGCAGAGGTCAACAAAAATAATAAAGAAGTGTTCACTAAAGAGATCCCCTAACAATTTCACTTCTGATACAACAGCTGGCATGATAAAAAAAATTATAGTACAAAAAGAAAATACACACTAAAGATCCATCTAGTAACAAGTCAGAATATTAGCCAGTACCATTTAAAGATGAGTCATGAAATTAAGCAGTAATAAATGATTAACCAGTGCAATAGCGAGACAGTGTGCCTTGCTTGGTCTAATATCTCTGGAAATGGACCCTCCTGGCCAATTAAAAGGCATAAAAGAGGTAATTTTATGATTAACCAAAACATCATTACAGGAAAACATGCACAGCTTTTCTGCATTTATGGTGGAGAATGGGGAAGGAGGAAGTAACATCTGAAGAACAACCCCATTGATTGCATAATTATAAAGCAGTACAGGTATACCCCGCTTTACGAATACTTGCTTTACACAAATTTGCTTTTATGAAGAAACCTGTGTTCGCTTTTACGAAAAAGCAGGCAGTGAAGTTGTCATAGAGCGGCCGGCAGGGGTGGTCAGAGGGCAGCTGGCGGGGCTGTCAAAACTCGCTGTCTTCCCGATTCTGGTAAGAATATACACATTATTTCTACTTTATATAGACTCTGTATTTATATAGCATTTATATTATTCTTGCTTTTACTGTATGTCAGTGTTATTTTAGGTTTTACGTGCTATTTGGTGCATTATTTTGTTGGGTCTGGGAACGTCCCAAAATTTTTCCCATAGAAATCAATTGTGATCGCTTCTTCGCTTTACGCCATTTCAGCTTACGAAAGGTTCCATAGGAATGCTCTAGTTTAGTAAAGTGGGGTATATCTGTACATGATGTAAAAGATAACACACCATGCAATCCTTACAAGTACATTTTTTTAAAAATGCAGCAAATTGAAAGTTATCGAGCAGACACTACATAGAAAATAAAAATCATACCTTTAATTTTTTTTTCTGGCACTGATTACCACATATCACACAAAACTGAAGAAAGGAAACAGAAAAAAGTCGGAGAAAGCAAATACCTTTTTTTTCTTAAATGTGACTTCTAAAACAGCCACAAGCTTTGCACTTAACTGTATGGAATGCCACTTTAAAGAAGTGAAATAATGGGACCGAGTCCAATTGCGCTAATTAAATAATTACAATAGGCTTGAGAGATTTCTCTGAAGATTGCCACATGTAAAGAAACAAATACAGTAAACAAAAAAAGGACAATTTTGAAATGATTGTTTTGTTTTAAAACAGCCAAACTTTAGTCTTTAGTTTTGCAAAAATCCTATAAATAACATCCCTATCATGTCTTATCCATTATGAATCTGTTGACAACGTCAGTCCTTGAAATGCATGACAAAAGACGGGGCACAGGAGATGTCATCTTCTTAGTTTTGCATCTTCTTTTAAACGCCAGATCATTAGTTCCATACAGGCACTGGCATCTTCGCTGGAATCATGTCCTTCAACTAGGTAACGGAAATGCAAATCAGGATTATCAAAAAGATTGTCTCTTTTACAACTGTCTAGATGTGTTGTGTTTAATACATTTCGCAACCACTTTATTGCTCAAGTCAATCTTGAATAATCTGCTATAATAAAGAGAGAGTAAAGCAGAGTTAACATCTCAGGTTACCAAATTCAGTTTGTGAAGGTTTCCTTGTCAGTAGCCAGGAAGTGTATAGCACTCACGTGCAAGTACAACCCCCAACTAAATACGACATGATGGAATACGGAAATGCAGAGTTGTATTCCCCTGGAGAAAATCACGTACAATTTGAGAAAGAAATATGGCATTTTCCTTAGGGTGTGGCCACCCTATCTGCAGCACACTGGTACGCAGATGTAATTATACCCCTTTTAGATGAAGTGAATACAACAACCATGCCAGTAGTGGAATGCTTGAGATCAGCGAAGTGGGTCATGGCACAAGCAACATGTTCCTCCATTTTGTTCCTTATCCTTTTATTTTAGGTTTCTTTGGGTTCTTCTTAAGCTCCCTTAAAAGGCTTTTTTCTTTGTATTTGTCTAATTTATATAATGGAGGGAGGGGAGAGGAGTAGGGGATAAAATAGACTATGATGTACACTATCGTCTTTTAAAAAAGACTATCGTCTTTAAAAATCATAAGTGAAATATTTTTTTTTTAAAACATCTCAGGTTGAAGACTGAGGACAGTTTGAAGAGTCTTCGACCCAAAACATTAAATGTTTCTCACAGAAGTGGCCTCATTTTGTGTTTTTATTTGAGATATCTGGCATTGTTAGCTTTATTTATTTTAATTTACCTGGAATGATAATAGGCTATCATTGCATAAAAGTTGAATACTGTAGACCATTTTTAAACTAGATGGTCATTTGCCACAACTGTCCCCGTGTCAAACTAAGCAATGAGAAATATTACAATTGTGGTTCAAGGTTTTGCATGGTCCTCTTCATAGTGTAACATTATTCAAGTTATTGTTTGCTATAGGTTTATCAATAATAAAAAAAATTCTACATATAATAACTATTAGATGCAAAGGAATTATCCAAAGAATTAAGCTTTGGCTTAATAACTTGCTGCTTTCCAGAGAAGATTTGAAGCACAGGCACTCCAACAAATTCAGAGTTCTTTCAAAATAGACTGATTGATATAAAAATGCTTTTCAGTTCAACTGCATACATTTCCCAACTTCAGTCATATTTTTGCCTCCTACTTTAAAGGATACAGTACTCGCATATTCAGCACTTTAGAATGAATGCCAACAATTTCAGGGGAAAAAAGTAAACTTGTGCCTCAATTAAATTATTTTTGCACAACCAGTTTTTAATCCCAGTTTGGACATTCACTCGAGTTCACAGATGATAGAAGCATTGTTTCACCCCTGACCACATACCATTATCCTGGATAATGCGTTTGAGGTAGTCTGCCATCAAATTTTTCAGTGCTCTTTTATATGGCAATCCCAGTCGATGTGG
Organism: Narcine bancroftii; assembly: GCF_036971445.1. Lineage (NCBI taxonomy): Eukaryota > Metazoa > Chordata > Chondrichthyes > Torpediniformes > Narcinidae > Narcine > Narcine bancroftii. The sequence goes on from NC_091471.1 coordinate 301,767,651, forward strand.
AAACACGATTGCTGTGTCAATCACTGTGCTATGCAAAAGCTGAAGGGAAAGAAAGAAGGAATTACTGCCTTCATCCATCTTTTCTGAATGGTAAAGCATTCATTTCCAATGACATCTTGAACTGAATTTATTTTCAGCCAGGCCATCAGTTTGACAGATGAAGTGCAAGAGCCAAGTTATCTTTGTTCCTCTTAGATACTACTGCCATTTTTATTTTTGCCAGTTTGAAGCATCAATTTTACAGTAACTCAGAATTAAACACCAAAAGGCAGCCACAAGGAAAATAATTGTTTTGAGATGGAAAAGATTTCAAGGGATCAGAGAGGGAACTTTTTCGTGCAGAATGTAGTCCGAATGTGGAATGAGCTGCCGAAGGAAGTCATAGAAGCAGATTCAATGGAATTTTTTTCAATATTTTTGCTGAATTTTACAGAAATAGTACATAAATAGAAGCCATTAATCAAGGGTAATATATGAAAAAGAATACACTGCAAAAGTTATCCAAGAAAAATAAAACTATTGTATATAAACTCAATATCATAACAGTTTTGACCTGATGTTGCATAATCACTGAATCAAAATGCTCAACTCATCACAAACACCTAAAGACGTGGACACGTAGGAAATAATGCAGAGTGTAGCCATGTTTTTCAGAATTAAGGTTATGTCAGATTTGTATCCTCTTCAAGAGTCCAACACAAGCTAATGTAGAAATGCATGATTCAGAAAAAAACTTTGGCAAGTCTGATCACCTGGCTTTACTTCTACTCCCAGCGTACAAGCAGAGACTGAAGACTACAGTGAAGACGGTGAAAGTATGGTCAAGGGAGACAGAGAAGAATCTTCAGGAATTGGTGGATTGGTCCATATTCAAGGAGTAATCTTCAAACTTAAATGGATATGCCACAGCTGTCTCCGACTTCATCAGGATTTGTGTGGATGAGTGTGTGTCCACATGCACATACCATAAGTACTCCAATCAAAAGCCGTGGATGAACCAGAGGATGCAATGAGAAAACTACAGGAGTAAGATAGATCAGCTAGTTGTGTGGTGTCACAACAACAACTTAACGTTAACAAAACTAAGGAGCTGATTGTGGACTTCAGGAGGGGAGAAAACAGGTGAACACAAACCTGTCCTCGTCGAGGGGGCAGCCATGGAAAGGGTTAAGAACTTTAAATTCCTAGGTGTTAACATCTCTGAAGATCTATCCTATGTCCTATATGTCATTGCAATCACGAAGAAGGCTCACCACAGCTACTCTTAGTGAGGAGTTGAAGATTTGGTATGTCACCAAAAGACTCTTGGAAATTTCTATAGGTGTACTGTGGAGAGCATTCTGACTGGTTTCATCACTGTCTGGTAAGGTGGTGCCAATCCACAAGACAGGAAAATGCGACAGAGAGTGGTGAACTTGGCCAGCACCATCATGGGCATCAGTCTTCACTCCATCGAAGACACCTACAAGATGTGTTGTCTCAAGAAAGCAGCCCCTATACTCAAAGAACCTCACTACCCAGGCCATCCCCTCTTCTCACTGCTGCCATCAGGAAGGAGGCACAGGAGCCTGAAGTCGAACACTCAATGGTACAGAAACAGTTTCATCCCCTCCGCCATCAGATTTCTGAATGGACAATGAACTACCTCACTCTTTCTCTTCTTTTGCACAAATTTATTTATTTTGTTCAAGAGTATTTTATAGCAAGTTTTGCACCTGTAAGGTACATTAATCCTGCTATAAAACTACAGGTTTTGTGACACATGTTCATGACAATAAATTCTGGTTCTGATTCTGAATAAAGAGCAAGCGGTGAAATAAACTGTTAAACATAATTCCCTAAAGGTATGGTGGCAATATGTGGCAAGATGTTTAGAGCGAATCTGTCAGTAATGGCAGAATATTTGTCCAGTTATGCCAGTTCTTCTGCATTTTCAACTCAATAACCATCTTGTGGTACTTGTCCATTTTTCAGTAGGGAAAAGTAGGGAGGAGGAAAAATGTTTTGTATATCTGTATTTTCTAACATGTATGTAGACTTTATCTTTAATAAATAAAATATACAATGATGACCCAACTGGATATGCAAACCAATTCTAAAAACAGCTTCACAGATCACATCTGGGTAAACACTTCAAAGTGAACTGCATTCTACAACTTGACAAGATCATGGGTCTCCACAGAGGCTAATTATGATGCACCTGCCCAAGCTGCTTATGTTCACCATTGCTAAATCCAGCAACGCTTGCCATCAACAGAACGACAAATTCAAATTTAATGGCTGCTGGTGTTGGTCAATATTTTACCTGCAAACAGCATTTGCGACTAATTTGTGGACAGGGAACCACATCCATGACTTTGACCCCACCATCCATCCAGGGATCCAATGGAATGTAGGAACATAGGAAGAAGGAACAGGAGTAGGCCAAAAATGGCCCATCGAGCTTGCTCTGCCATTCAATAAGATCATGGCTGATCTAATTTATGACCTAACTCCACCTACCTGCCTTCTCCCCATATCCCCTAATTCCTCTTATCATGTAAAAATTTATCTAACTGAATTTTAAATATGTCTAATGAAGCAGCCTCAAACACTTCCCTGGATAGAGAATTCCAAACATTCACTACTCTCTGGGAAAAACTATTTTTCCCCGAATCTCGAGACTGTGTCCTCTCGTTTTAGTTTCCCCGGCCAGCTCAAAAAACCTTTCTACATCTATCCTATCCATACCCTTCATAATCCTATATGTTTCTATAAGATCTCCGCTCATTCTTCTGAACTCAGAAGAACTTCCAAGGCCCTGTAGTCCAAATTGTTGGGGAAAATGGATAAAATCCACTCCTTCGAATAAATATTTACTCTTAAGAAACAGCTACGCCTCTTGATTTTGACTTGTCAAATTTGGAACTTACTGTCAGAGGTGGTATAATCAGATTTAACGTTTATATTTAAGAGGCATCAAGAAAGACAATGCAAGTAGGCAAGGTTTGGAAGGTTGAATACAGGCAAATGGGAATAGTGTCATAGGTGCTCTGTGGTTAGTAAGGGATTACTTAAGGTGGTTCGCAAGTGATTAAAAAGGTTGAGAACCACTACACAAAAGGGAAAGTTCTGCATCAGATCCAAATGATATGGAAATGTGGATGTTTATTTCTGAAGTTAACCTTAACTAAAAATGTACGCAAAATAAATTTTGAAATGTATTGGCTATTAAGTGATAGCTTCCAAATTCCTTTTGGCCTTAGTTTGCAACACAGGAACTTCTTGTTTTAATTGTATATGTTTATTCAAGCACATTTATATGTGATCGTATATTCCATTGGAAAAGATTTAACGTATAATTTACATGAGAATTATTCTTTTTTTTTATTAAAAATATTGGACCCGCATATGAAATATGTGGGTCTAGTAATGTAATAAGAGCTTTTTTTGGGGGGGGGGGTGGGTGGGAAGAGAGGGGACCCATCACAGCAATGAATAAATAAATGACCATGTATATGTTAACTCCACTATATTTAATTTGGGGTAGTTTGTGGGGGGGGGGAGAGGGGGAGAGGGGGAAAAAAGTTTTGTATATCTGTATTTTCTAACATATATGTAGACTTTATCTTTAATTTAAAAAATATACAAGAAAAAGCACATTTATATGTTCCTTCAAACATTACATGATATTTTGTTTTAATGTTTGAAACAAACTTGATGTGGAAATTGTACATTGAGCATTTCTCCAGAATGCGATTCTAATAAAACTATCAAACTAATATGCCTCTTCTGCCAGTATTAAATTTCCTCTCAAGAACATTAGACAGTTTAACTAACATTAAAGTAAGTTTGTATCTGTTGCTCCCAGACCTCTATTATGCAAACTATATTTGTTTCAAACAGCAAAACAAAATATCATGTAATGTTTGAAGGAACATATAAATATGCTTAAATAAACATGTATAATTAAAAAAAGAGGTGTTGCAAAGCAAGGCCAAAAGGAATTTGGAAGCCATCACTTATTAGCCAATACATTTTTAAAATCTATTTTGTGAACATTTTTAGTTACGGTTAACTTCAGAAATAAACATCCACATTGCATCATACTATATTACTTTTCTAAATAACAATTTTTATGCAACTATCTGGCTGCAAAAACATTATAGCAAAGGTTGTTAACTGCTGCATTTTTTGTTTGAAGGAAGGATTGTAAGATTATCAGTTTTATTTTAAAAAACCTACCTTTAGTGCAAATAAATCACTTTCCAAGCTGTGCCCAATTAATATGGTAGCAGCACTGAACATGTTCAGTAAAACTGCCTGTACATCACGGATCGTGATTGTAGTGTTCAACATATCCTCCTCTGTTACACCAGAAAATCTACAAACACAGAAGAACAAGCCCCCTCATGATAAATTCACATGATTGAATGTTTCCTTCATATCGACACACGATTCAAATAAAATCCAAATAAACACTATGAAATTAGGTTTAGTTTGATTTGGACTCATCCCAATGAGATTTGGAAAAAAAGTCACTGAGTATTGATGCTAAATCAGATGCAATTTCAGATCCAACTTTTGGAATGCATGCAAAGGAAAACATTATGCCAGAAGAGGTAAGATTTTGTGTGAACAAAACTCAAGTAGAGTACAACAGCTGCTCAAGAAGCAGTAACATTTGGGAGATGTCTCATATTTGAGAAAGCCATGGTAATTCATTTTTCCAACCTATTGTCAAAGTACTATGTCAACATATACAATAGAGCAGTTATGTTTTCATGTCATAATTTAAAGTATTGTTCTTTACTTCAATGACATAAAATGCAAGGCTCACTCTATTCCCATCAACTTCGTTCCAATAACATGGATTGCTTTAAATTGAACTTGCATGAAATTAAGATCAATGCCTAATGGCTTGGATAACAATTGCATCATCAAGGCACTGAACCAGGACTAAACGACTGCCTGGCTGCCCTGTGAACATCGAGTAAATTTCACATTATGCAGTACAAATCTGCATGCAGTCTTAGGTTTAGGGCAGTGGTTCACAACTTTTTTCTTTCCACTTACATACCACTTTAAGTAATCCTTATGCTGTCAGTGCTCTGTGATTAGTAAGGGATTACTTAAGGTGGTAGGTGAGTGGGAAGAAGTAGTTTGAAAACCATTGTTTTAATTGTACCTAATTGACTCGTTATGTGCATGTTTTCATAACTCCAAAGGAAATGGGCCAATGACAATTTTTCTCAAGCAAAATATTTCAGTAACAATTGGGTCGAGAGCAGTGGTTCTCAACCTTCCCTTCCCACTCACATACCACCTCAAGCAATCCCTTACTAATCACGGAGCACCTGTGGCATGGGGATTATTTAAAGTGGTATGTGAGTGGAAATAAAAAGGTTGAAAACCACTGATTTAGGAGAACAGGGGGGGAGGGGGGGCAGGGGGGAAATTTCATTTAAACATTTTGAATGCTGAAAGTAAATGTAGAAGGGTTGTTTTCTATGGTGGGAGAGTCTAGGATAAGAGGACACAGAGATGGGGAGGAATTTCTTCAGCCAGAGGATGGCACATCTGTGAAATTTGTTGCCACTGGCAGTTAACCATATAACCATAAAACCATTTACGGAGCGGAGTCGAGGTATTTAAGCCAGAGATTGACGGGTTCTTGATTAGACAAGGTATCAAAGGTTATGGGGAGAAGGTCGGACAATGGCCCTGAATGGGGAAATGGATCATTTTATGGTCTCCTATATCATCCATGGGGTTGATCAGCCTTGTTATTCTTAGTACTTGTAACTAGACACTGGAGTACTGATGGCAAGATTAAACTGCATCCATGCAAGAGGAAAACATTCAGAACAGAAACACAGGAGAATGAACACTACTTTTCAAAAGCAAGATAGTGAACTAATTAAGTTTATCTTAAAATTTGTAACTAGGAAAGACATGGTTTACATTATTGTCCCAAGAGTCTAAATACTGTATTTGTATGTGTAATTGTCAATACTGTGTAATAGTCGAACCCCTTTTTTGGCCTAAAAATCGGGTATTTTTTTAAAAATTAAGCCTGTATAAAAGTCAACACCCCCCCCACCCAATTTTTGGCCTCAGCCACCCGCCCATCTGAGCTCCCGATGCTCTGACCGTGGATCCTCACCCCCACTGCCTACCCATCTGAATTCCCGACCACAGATCCTTGCCTCAACGCCCATCCATCCGAACTTCTGATCGAGGATCCTCGGTCTGATGCCCGCCCATCCTGTCCCAACCGCGGATCCTTGTCCCCGACGCCCACCCATCTGAACTCCTAACCACGGATACTCACCCTGACGCCTGTTCATCCAAACTCCCGACTGCAGATCCTCGCCTTAGTGCTAGCCATCCAAACTCCCGTCCGCGGATCCTTGCCCTGACACCACCCATCCGAACTCCCAACAGCGGGTCTTCACCCCAGCGCATGCCCATCAGAACTCCCGACTGCGGATCCTTGACCTGAATCCTACCCATATGAGCGCCTGACCGTAGTTCCTTGCCCCTGATGTCCACCATCCGAACTCCTAATCGCAGATTCTGGTCCCTGACACCTGCCTATCCAAACTCCAAGCCACCCACCCACCTGAGCTGTCGACACCCCAACTGTGAAATGACCATCTGAGCTCCCAACACCTTGAATGACGCAGGTACTCATGAAGTCAAAAGTTTGACCCGTGTAAAAATCAATCCCACACCTCCCCCACCTTTATGCCCCCAAAAATTTGATGATTACACGAGTATATACGATTAAATTCAAACATTCTGGAAATAATCCAGGTGCTGCTAGAAAGTATGCATGTATGGAATTGATCGGGACCATTTATTTGATTCAGTCAATATTGAGGAGCCACAAATCTATCCATGAAGTTTTAAATCTGCTCTACAGAATGACTAACTACATGTCAGCAGAACTACGGTTAATAGCCAGCAACTAGCTCCTGGCACTCAAAAAGATAACTACAGAAAGAACTTATCGTGCAAAGTTGGAAAAGAAATATCAACTGTTAAATAATAACGTACCTTGTGTTATAATCAATCACCTTATTGTCTGGTTTGACAAATGTATCGTACACCACCTTTAGATCAGAATCTACAACAGTCAATCTGCTCAGCTCCAAACCTTGCTTTGTGTAGCACTGGAAAGAAAATAACCCATTTGTTGAATGTAGTCAAGTAAACCAACCATGTCATAAAGCTTAATTTTACTTGAGGTTCCAATTTATATAAACAGTGCTATAAAGTGTCATATCTTGGACACCAAGAGAACTGTAATATTGTTGAGGATGGACAAGCTTCTATGAAATTGGGTTTTAAAACTTATTCTTCAAAGAATCATATAATCATCCAAATGAACTTCATACAAGATTTTAAGCAGAAACTCATCCTTCAAATATGGTGAAATATAGTTTATCTAAAGGATACTTTAATGGAATCTTATTAATGATTCCAATCATCAACTTAAATGTTAAAGCAACTGGAATAATTATTAGAAGGATATAACAGTGATAAAAATCACTAACCTCATGTCTACATTTCAAATAAACTACATGCTTAAAAAAAAAAGTCTTTCTGCCTATTTGTGCTACATAGCTTGTTTATAGAATTTTGTTCAACTAAACCAAACTATATTGAAGATTACTTGTTTAAAGCACAATCCGGTAACATCAGTATCATTTGGGTTTTTTTTTTGTTAAGCCCTTTGGTTTCACATTTCATGAAAGAATAACTAACTTACTCCCAAGCCTCTGCCCAATGAAGGAACACATTCATGGCATTATCTTTTAATGTTCCCTCCTTTTGATAAATTAGTTTATCCAGGAGTTTAGTAATGTGTGGCGAGTAATGACACTTTTTGGATGGGTTACATAATGAGAATTAGTGACATTCATATTTTCTACCATTTCACAATCCAGAGCAAAGACGCCTGGGTTTTCGTCTGATGGCATTGGTTTTTCAAAAGTCTTCATAAAGCCAGATAAGTTTTCTTTGCGACCATCCTGAACATGTTGCTGCAAATGGAACACATACTCTGTATCATCAAAACATGCATAAGTAGCTGTAACAAAACATGATACCAAAGAAACATCAATTACAAATATTAAACATTTTGCTTTTATTTACTGGAAATGTTAATCTGCTATTTGCATAAATTGTTTTGAAAGCTTCCTTTGTTGTTAACTCTTAATGATGTAGATAAATCTAGTTTTAGGAGAAAACCACAAATTGATTTATGTAGAACATCTGCTAACATTCCTACTGCTGTTATGACACAAAATCTTCCACTTTTATTGCACCTTCTACTCCCTTGTCTCAAACTGCATTATGGACAAAATAAATCCTTTGTATAGTAATGACTGGAGCAACAGAGCAAACACCACAATCCATTTGGGCACAGCAAGGATCCAACAACAATGCAATAATGGCTGGACATCAGATTTAACAAGCCTGAGAAGCCAAACATTTGGATGTGTCCGTGTACGCGTGTCAGGGAGCTGAAAGGTTTTTGCACACCTGTTCATCTCCAGTGCTACTGCTTCTTCCAAAAGGTTATTTATTTCTTCAAAAAATGAGCAAAAGGCTGTGGCACAAGTAGTTTCAGATGTAAAAGGAGTCAAGAGCAGTTGTAGTCACAAATATATTCAGAATTTCTACATTGAAGACTCACTGTGGATGCTTAATTCCTACTGTTTCAAACCTTCATTCCATCTTTTGTCATGTAAAATATTTGGTGCTATCCTACAGTGTACAGATTTTATTGTTAATTGATAATTAGATACATTAATGTGTCTGGCATTTATGGATGTTCAGCATTAATAACTGCCAGATTTACCTTCATGACAGCAACTATAATTCAACTATATTTTGGACTGACATTTTTCTTTACACCAAGAAATAACAGATGCAGATGTTTACAACTACAACTGTCAAATACTTCAGTGTGTGTATATAGATTTGATGAAATCACACATGATTAAAGCTTCAGCTTCCATTTAGATGAATAGTTTGTAGATTAATACTAGCAGTGACAATGGCAGAAGATTTTTAAAAAAAACCACAAAGCTGGAGAAGCTGAGCAGGTCTTATAGTGTCCTTTATGTAGCAACGGTAAATATGAAGAACCGACGTTTTGGGCTTGAGTCCTTCATCAAGATGATTTTGTAAGTTGGCGACTAAGCACGGGGACTCTTAATCAGTTTTTGATTGGCAAGCAAAAGAAAGCTTTTCACTATAAATGTGACAATAAATACATTTAAACATGATCAATTCCTTAAAGCTCTTACCTTAGCTGTCTGACAGCCTATAGATCCCACTGCTCCTGCACAGCAGTTGTACTGTGTTTCCCAGCCACCAGGTACTATAACAAAGATAAGATTAGAAGATTGTTTGGCCGAACAGAAGGGAAGAAAATGAGATTTCTTTAGGTGTTAGCGCCAAGCAGAAGGTACATTTAATGTAGTAAGAGATTGATTCTTCCTCCTTGGCATGCAACAAAAGATTAATGCCTTCATGATCAGAAATATGACAATCCAGGTACGTCATTGGGTAGAAAGATGGCATTGGGACCCACCTAGTTCAGAGTAGGAGCTTAAGAATAAAGCAAATAAGAATGAGAACTAGTGAATCAGTTTTGTTGGAATTTGGTCTACAGTTCCAACTACATGATTCCTCACACCAGCTTGAAAATTTGAGATTTAAGGCTTTTGAGTAACATACATTTTTTGTGGTACAGGTGCCTAACCTTTTATCTGGGATTCCAAACACCGGCAACCTTCAAAAACTGGCACTTTTTTTTTCCTTTGGTAGATGACATCTGCTCATCAAATATGGTTTTTATACACAAGAAAAATTGATTTCCTGTAATAAATTAGAATACTTACCTTCAAAATGGCTATTCATATAAGCAGGGCATTTACACTAAAGAAGTTGATTTTGGAGGCTAGATGTTTGAGGTGGGGGTAGGTTGAATGAAATAAATGAGTTTTAAAAATGTTGTGCAAATATTCTCCATTTTCAGAGGGAGAGCACCCCCCCCCCCCCCCCCGCCACCCCATCATCCCTGTGGGCACCCTCTCTTACCTCTGGTGGAAAGGTGACTCTCAGCCCCCAGCACCTGGTGAAAGAGAAGCAGGCAGCAGCTGGCTTAATGTGAAAGCAATGACCAGCTTCCTAATCCATAATTCTCCACTCTAGCACTGGCTGAGCAGTTCCAACTCCACCCCAACAGCTCGCTCCTCCTCCTGTAGCTCCGCATTGAAGGGGTGGCTACTCTGGCTGGAGCCGTGGCCTCTCACACCAGAGCCCATCATACCCTGATCGTCCTCCTCGGGTCCAGACTGGGACACAAAATAGGCTGGCACCTGCCCCCTGGGTGGTGGGGGAGGAACATGGACAGACAGTGGAGGCTAGGAGTGAGCCATTTGCTTAAAGGGACTGCATTTAAAATGATTCTGAGATCTGGAAAATTCCAAACAACAGCAGGTGTCCGGTCCTGACGATCCCAGATAAAAGGTTAGGACCTGAACAATTACTATGAATAGAATACAAAGAACTGTTCAATGAGAAATACTTTTCAAACTATGAAAAATGGATTACGTTATGGCCTACCAAGGTCTGCATATTAGTATGATTTAGTGTTGACAAATAGTTAAAACTTCAACAATGTTGTAACAATTTCCCTGAAAATTTACCAAAGAATCAGAATATTACTGGTCAGTTTATAAAGAATGAACTTCAAGCAGAAGTTTTTCAGCAAACTCCAAGACCTGGGAGTTAACACCCCACTGTGTAATTGGATCATGGATTTCCTTACCTCAGTGAAGATTGGTAAGAACTTCTCCTCCACAATCTCCATCAGTGCCAGAGCACCATAGGGCTGTGTTCTTTGCCCCCTGCTCTACTCACTTTAGACCTATGACTGTGTAGCTCAGTATGACAAATTTGTTGACGATACCATGGTAGTGGGTTGTATAAAGGACGGGGATGAGGCAGCATACAGGATGATGATTGAAAACCTGGCTGAATGGTGCACCAACAACAACCTTGCACTCAATGTCACCAAAACTAAGGAGCTGATTGTTGACTTCAGGAAAGCCAGAGATATACAATCCAGTGATGATTGGGGAATCAGAGATGGAGAGGGTGAGCAAATTTAGGTTCTTGGGATATTTTCTGGACCAAATGCACCAATGGCATCAAGAAGAAAGAATTCTACTTCTTCAGTTTGCATAAGTTTTGTATGACACCTAAAACACTGGGAAATTTCTAGAGGTATGATGGAAAGTGCACTGAACAGCTGCATCATGGTCTAGGATGGGAACACCAATACCCTTGAGCGCTAAGCCTTTCAAAAGGTAGTGGACACAGCCCAGGACATCACAGGCCCCACTATTGAGTACATCTACAGGGAACACTGCCGTTGGAGGGCAGCAGCAATCATCAAAGACCCACACCACCCAGCACACGTTTTGTTCTTGCTGTCGCCATCAGAAAAGAGATAGAGGTCCCTCAAGATTCACACCACCAGATTCAGGAACAGTTGCTATCCTGCCACCATCAGACTCCTCAACGAAAAACTCAATCAGAGACTCATTTAAGGACTCTTACTGGTACACATTATTGATTTTCTTTTGTTCTCTCTGTATTGCACAGTTTATTACATTTGTTATCTGTTCACAGTTCTTTTATTTGTTTACATGTTTACAATGTGTACAGTTTATATTACTGGTAATTCTGCCACGCCTGTAGGTAAAAGGAATCTCAGAGTTGTATGTAATGTATTCTGACAATAAATCTGAAATCTAATGAAATTGTTTGCCAGAATAGAGATCAACAAGAAGTGTCTACTGGTTTGAGATGATAGACCAAAACAGTAAAACAATAAGAGACTGCCACATTCAAATTCAATATGGAACTAGGGGAACATTGCATAATGCTGACTAATATTCTTTCATGTACATCAAACTGGTTGCCTGATTTAGAGTGTACAAGTTATGGAGGGAGGGCCACTGAAGTTGAACAAACTTGGGTTGTTTTCTCTGGAGCATAGGAGGCTGAGGGATGACCTGATGTTTATAAAATCATGAGGCATTGATAAGCTGGACTGCCAGAATCTTTTCCCCAATTAAAAAGGAACTGCACTTAAGCTAAGGGGCAGCAACCTCAAGAGAAATCTGCGGGGCAAATTTATTATTTTTATTTACAGAGCGATGGGTGCTTAGAATGGCAGCCAGGGATAATGGTAGAAGCGGATACTTTTGAGCTGCCATTCTCGACAGGAGCCACAACCACATTTAAGAAGGGCCACAGAGAGAATTCATTATTTTTTTTTAATGTAGTCAGAAGCAGAGAACTGAAGAAATTTGACTGCTTCACTTTGAGCAGAGTCCTAAGGGGGCCAAAGACCAAAAAAAAGGTTGAGAATGGCTGCTATAGGACATTCAAGAGCCTTATAGATAGACAGATCACTGGGAAGAGGACGGAAGTATATCTATAAAGTGCAAGCAGTAGAGTGTTATTTGATTTGGACAATGTGTTCAGCACAGACTCATAGATCAAAGGGCCTGTAGCTGTGCTATGTTAAAGCTTCCAAAACTGTGGTACAAAAATACAAGATTCTACTAAAAAGTTATTATTTCATCAATTTAAACGTCCCTAACTTACCTTTTTGGCGACGCATTCGTCCCCAGTGGTAGTTGCACTCTTCTTTCCGGATACAGTTCCCACTAACAGAAACAGCATATTCAGCTCCACAACGACAGCAGATCCTTATTGAAGCTAATTATAAAGAAACAAACTTGAAACATCTGCACTTTTAAATGTATGGATTAGAAAAATATACAAGGAAATTTAGAATAATCATGTAGCAAGTAAATTTTTATTTCGTTTCAAGTTTTCTCATCTTCGGAAGCCCCCCCCCCATCATATTCTCAAAGGCAATCAGGAACTGGAGTACATGCTGACACTGGTGGCAGAATTCCGATTTTGATAATATACAAAGCAATTGCTCTGAGATGGTTTCAGTGGATTTGACATTCCTGTGGCTCTTTCCACAAGTGATTATTTTTCACGGTCAAGACAGACATGAATTTCAGAAGGGCATTCAATTAAGACGGTGTAAAGGAAGATTCTAACCTGTTTTTTTTTAATTTGCAGCCTTTGCTTCTGCAGGGCTGAGAACCTGCTTGTGTTTTTAGAATCACCAGACATAAGCTAAATTCCACCGAGGGGCCAGAGACGCAGTTATCTGACGAAAGGACATCTGTGTACCGAGAACATTTAATCTTCCTGCTTGTTTTGGTCACAGACTGTCAGAGGCCTAGCCTTGATGCAAAATAAACCATTGTTTTCAAAGTGATAATTATGTTATTCGATAGAAGACTAGGCATGCTAGCTTGCTCGCTTATCTTTCTTGCTGTGCTGGGAATAGGTGCTTGGGAAAGCAGTTTTTGGGTAATATAAGCCATGATCCCACTGCTGAAGTTTGAGACTCTCCGAGAGACGGCAACATCTCTCAGCAAGAAGAAGAACTTCTGGAGTCCAGCCAACGCCCCGGTCGGGGGAGGTGGAGAAGCTGCTACCGGCGCCCTGACAACCTACTACAAGTGTGCAGTCGTTGCCTCGCTTCGGCAGTTGGGACCAGTCCAAGCATTGATAAGTATAGTTGGGAAGGGCTTGCATAATGTAGTGTGAAATCAGCTTTTGAATTTGTAATAAACATTTGTATAATCTGAACTGCTCTCGGTGCGTGTGTGTCTATTTTCTTTCGGTAGCTCAAACACTGTGACCAATCTAAAACGAACAAAATGAGAGGTATAAGTTTACCCAAGACAGAAGGGTAATGTAACAGATAATCATCCAGCATCCACCAAGTTTATTTTCCCATAATTACAGTCACGAATTTTTCTCCGGTGCAAGAAAGTCATCTGAAAAATCTCTCCACCTCTTGGTAACCCATATATATAGTTGCTATTGAACCTAATGAGGAATTTAAGAAAAACTTAAGGCAAAAACACAAAGTAGCAAATTATTCCTGTGGTAACATGACAAAAGATAGATAGGTTGATATGTTTAGATGAGGAGGCACATGAAGGGAAAATTAGCAAAAGCAGCAAGTTAGGATTTCCGTTTCCTAACAAAAGTTATGGTGTCCTGGTGCTCGGTTGTGCTGGCTCCTCATTTACCAGGTCTTCTGGGGATTCAACCTTGGCACACGCTTCTCATCCCAAAAATAAGCACAGAACAGCAGAATTTAAATTGAACCATGTTACCAACATAACCTCTAGACAATTTGAAAGCAAAAATTAGCTACTCTTCCAGTTTTACATTCCACATTCTCCTGGACTACACCCGTTCACAAGGACACATGGAATGAGCAGCAACCTGTGACTACATTAATCCATTATTACTGAGATGCAGCAACTAGCATTCAATTGAAGCTTAATTCATGTGCATCTCATTTTGTTGCTAAAAATACTTCAAATCAGTTTATATACAATCACTTTACTATCCTTTGATACACAAGACATGTACCTGGCAGTCCTTCAGCTGCAATAATGTATTTTTCTGGTAATAGTTTACTAGCAATATATAAAATGCTGGCAATCTGTACACAAACAGAAAATGCATTTCCCAACAGTTGTTAAGAATTTAAGTTTTAAAGTAGTAACCAAAATAATAGAGCATGTTTTGATAATTCAGCAAAGTTAAAGCTGATTATTAAAAGCAACAACAACATATTTGTCTAATTTCTTTTTTTAAATTTACACAAACAGGCCCTTTCGGCCCACATGCCCATGCTGCCCAATTACACCTGATTGACCTATACCCCTGGCACGTTTTGAATAGTGGGAGGAAACCCGAGCCCACGGGGAAAACCCACACCGACACGGGAGAATGTGCAAACTATTTGCAGACAGCGTGGGATTTGAACCCTAGTTCCGATCACTGGCGCTATAACAGCGCTGCACTAACCACGTCACCCTGTAAAAAACAATTAACACAGCCCTTATTAATGAATCCCAAGAGAATTCTAAGAAACATGTACTTATGTGGAAAAGTCTGCTTGAATGTCTGGAAAACAGTAAAATTTATCTGCACAAATATGCAACCTGTGAGCCATGAGGCAGACTCTCGTGGGATGAGATTAGGTGTTTGTGTCAGTGCTTCTTGCTGTAACAAGAGTTCTCAGGCTTTGCAAAGTGATTAGAACACATTTTTGTAGCTATATTCGTGTTTGTTTTCAAGCAACCCTCAGGTGCACTTTAACAATGCTGTCTTACCTGCTGAGTCCCCCTCCCAGCTATTTGTTTCCAATCAACTATGTTGCTCATTTGTATTGATTCATGGATAGATGTTTAGCTTTCTAAGTTCTGCAAATGAGCTTTGTGTGGTAACAAGGGCATAACTACACTCTTAAAACCAGAGCATTCAATGTATTTTCCAAATTGTACCACAGTAGAAACTCCAAGCAAAGCAAATAGATCATTAAGAACCAAGTTCAGGTTGGCTTTCTAAGCATTATACAATAAACCCACAGTATCTGGCACCTACGGACATTTGTAGATGCCAGATAAGTGAATCTTCCGGTTACCTGAGATCGAGCGTTGCGTGATTGGTAAATTAACTGCTAGGGGTGCCAATTGTAAACTTTCGTATTTTTTAAACTATTTACTTTCAGCATTTTTTTGCCTGTTGTTTGAGGCTGCTGGGGTTGTTTGGATTCAGATACTGGAGATTTTGCTGTATTATCAATATCTTGAGTGGCAATAGACAATTCTTTCGACTTCAACAATCTCACTAAGCCAATCTGACAAGTCTGAAGTTTGATTAAGAAGGCTGTTCCTGCAAATGTTGTCACCGTTAGGAAACAGAGAAATAGTAAACTAATGGTTGGTTGGGGGGGGGGGGGGGGGGGCAGTGGGATACAAGTACAAAGCTTTAGAAAATGCAGTGAATTGGAGATAATTTATCAGCCAATTTCTTGGCATTGAGTTTCAATGTAAAGGCTGAAAACTCAAAACATCACTTTAATTTTAAAGTTTACATTCTATTCTTATTGAGACTGAAAATGTAACCCAGAATTAGTTTAGTTAACACAAAATACTTTAATTTTGGCTGCAGGAAAATTAAAAGGTATGGGGAGTAGTAAACCAAAAGTTCACTTTTTTTCTTAGTTTTTATTTGACAAGTTGCATACTCACGGTCAATGTTCTTTTTCTCATTCTGATTAAAAAGCATTGCAACACCTGGTTTCTCTGGATGAGGCCTTGGATAACAATTTTCTTGTAATTGCTCTTCAGTCAAAATATACTCACTTAGCCTGTTGTACAGCACAGCACCTGCAATGAAAACAAACTTGGATCACATTAGGAAATGAATACTATTCACGCTTCATTCCTCCATAACTACAATGAAGCGGGCTTTGAGAATCTGGAACCTCTTTCTTGTCCTTGAAAATACTTAAAATGACATGGAGTGATACTTTTACAGTAAATAAGTTTGAATTCAAAGTGGGAATGAAAGAATTACAATGTGATAGATCAAATAATATATTTCTGATTTAGGCAGTAAATGTGAACTGTACTGCTAATTTACTGGAACTTGAAGGCTTTGACATGTTAACAGCCCAAGCTTAATATTTTCCCATTCAAACCTAACCAAAAGCCATGTGAAATGTTCTTTGAAATATCACATAATTCTGCAAGAAATGATGCCTAAAGATTGCCCACAGGACTTATCATTTGAGGGGATTCCAATAGTCTTCACACAGCTTATACATGCAAAATAGTCATGAGTATTGACTGAAGTTGGTCAACTAAGTTTGTTAGTAGAAGATCTGCAATTTTATTTTGAGTTATTCATTCATTTGTTTTGCAGATACTCACCCTCCCTCCAAATAATAATTTTATGTTATTACTCTATTACTGACACTTAAATTGGATGAAATATTTCTTAATAGGCACCCACTATTACTTAAAAAAGGCCTGGTCATAAATGTGAGCAACAAGTGCCCAATTTTGAAGATTTTCTTCAATCTAAGAATCCACTTAAACTGCCCCCATTAAACTCAGTCCATGTACATTTCCGATTATCCGAAATGGGCAGGACCAAGCAAATGTCAGATAAAGGTTTTTTTTGGATAACTGGTCATTTTTTAAAATGACCAACAGTAGCAACAGTAAATCACCTGCATCAATGTTTAAACAACAACAAATCTTTTTAAGCATTAAAATAATGTTTAATTCTCGCCAAAAAAAATGCGTGCTGCCGCCACTCACCGACACGAACCCAACGCTGTCGCCAATCACCAAGACCTCCTAACCGCCAGCATCAATCCTCCCCAACAAATCCCCACCGCTGCCATTGATCCCCGAGAAGGCTTCACCAGCCAGTGGAACATTCACAGGCTAGTGTCTCCCCGGTCACCAGAGCCCCCGACGCCACAGTTCAGACTTCGAATCCTCCCCTACACGCACTCTGGGGAGTCTGGGGTGCGGTAATAGGCCGAGGGGAAGGTTCGGAGTCAGCGTCCGATGTGCCGAGGTGGGGAGGGAGGGAAGGGGAGAGGAGGGAACACCACTGAGCCTAAGGTCCTGCTCCTGCCCAGGAGGCTGCTCTCCTTGATGACGCTTGCAGCTGGGAGACAGTGGCACGCGATTTGAGACGGACAGTTGGAGAGGAAAGTAAACAGGGGAAGATAAAGAAGAAATAGAAAGGGGGAGGGAGTTACCTGAAACGAGGATATTTGTCGATCTAATTTCATGTCAAGTGAATTTTTTCAACCTGTGAGGTCAGTTTTGCTCTGAAAAAATTTTGAATAAATGAGGATTTCTGATTTGTTTCGGATATCCTCATTTATCTGAATTTTTTAAAAATTGGGATAAATGAGGATTTCAGAGAATCTGATTTTGGATAATTGGAGTTGCACTGTAGTTCCCATCTCAGAATGATTGAGGCCTCTGCTCCCCAAAGTATCAATTCCAATGCTATAGATTGGCAATTTTTTTTAAACAACCACCACACTGTGGGGCTGTAAGGACTACAATAGGAAGAAAAAAGTTAGATTCTGAATTTATGGTCTCAAACATGTCATGAAATTCATTGTTGTTTGACAGCATTACAGGTGAAAGGAATTGCTATAAATTACGGTTTTTTTAAAATAAATAAATTAGAGCAAAAGAAGAGAAAAAATGAGGTTGTGTCTGTGGTTCATTGTCCATTCAAAAATCTGGTGGCAGAGGGGAAGAAGCTGTTTTGACTCCCTTTGGTACTTATCTTCAGGATCCTGTACTTCCTTCCTGATGGTAGCAGTGGCTTGGATGGTGAGGGTCCTTGATGATAGAGGCTGCTTTCTTGAGACACCACCTTTTGTAGATATCCTTAATGAATGGAGTAAAGAATGCTGCCTATGATGGCCGAGTTCACAACTCTCTGTCCTGTGCACCTCCATACCAGACGGTGATGCAACAAAGTTCTCAATTTCTAACAAGGTGAACAACTTTCCACTCTGCTTGTTGCCATAATGATGTTTACGCATTCAGAAGGAAATTATGACAGGTGCGATGAGAACTGAGCCATTTATGTATAACCCTCAATCTAAAAGCAGAAAGAAATCTGTATACAATACCCAGAGAAATCTTCTATTTATACAGATGACAATGGGAGGGAAACAACAATTAACTTCTAATCTTGACAGAGGGTCGACCACACGGCTTGTGCAGAGTAAATAAATGCTGAGAGCAGTGTGTGACAAAAATCGCACAAGGAGGAACATTTAGTCCCCTGAATCTACTGAGCCATTGTGAGACAATAGGTGATGAAACCCAATACATTCATATTTTACCTGTATTGTTTATTTTTGGTTAATTTTTTTTTTAAACTTGTGCAATTTTTACCCAAATTCAACGCTGAACTAGCTGACCCCAGTTTTAAAGACTCTGCCCTTCAACACAATAGGATTTAACTCATCCTATTATTTCTCTTCAATTTCATGAAAACTTTAATAAAATAATTTCAAGTTTTGGGGATGCAACTCTGACCTTCAACCTCCAGTATTTTTGTTGTAAACCTTGATGTACCATTAGCCTTTTGATTATTTTTCAGTACTTGTTCTGGATATTTTGATTGTTCATCTTCAAGGATCCCTTAGGATTCATTGGGCACATCATTAAATGTTGCAAATTGTCCCCATCTTTTTTGATCCAAACTGATCAAATCAATTTACCTCAACTTTGCTCTCATTCATCCAATACATGACTATTTGCTAATTTTATGATTTCATTTACAATGCCACCTTTGTACGTCATTTGGCAAACTTGCTTTTGTGGCATTCCATTCCATTAATCAAGTTATAGGTTAAAAAAAAAAGAATGGTTGATACCCTAACACTACCAAATACTACAAGTCATCTCCAGCCAATTTGAACATTTCCCCTTTTTTTTCCTACCCTGCCTCGTCTTCAGTTTTCTAAATGGTAGTACAGGTACACTATCCTTTATCCGGAACCCTTGGAGGACAGTGTGTTCCAAATTTCAGATTTTTCCGGATTTCAGAACAAAAGCCAACTGCCCCAGATTTAAGCCCACCCGAATTGTGCTGCCGTATCCATTCCCTTCCAGTCGCACTGGCATCTCTTTCCCCTTTTCCCATCTGAGTCGCACTACTGTCTCTCTTTCCTCCCCCACCCCACCCACCCGAGTCGTGCTGCCGTCTTGCTCTCCCACCCTGCCCACCCAAGTTGCGCTGCCGTCTCTTTCTCTCCCCCTGCCCACCAGTCGCCCTGCCTTCTCTCTCTCCCCCCGTCCAAGTCACGCTGCTGTCTCTCTAACCTTGCCGACCTGAGTCCCGTTGCCACCTCTCTACCCCCTGCCCACCCGAGTCGAGCTGCTATCTCCCACCCCACCCACCCTCCCCCCCACCCAATCTGCTCTCTCTCTCTCTCTCCTTCCGCTGTACCAGCGCCAGGGAAAAAATGCCAGTATCTGGAGCTTTCCAGATTTTAAATGTCTGGATAAAGGATTGTGTATCTGCATATTTGCCATTAATTCTACAGCTTTTTAACTACCACAATTACCTGGTTTCCCCTTTTTACCTTTTATAGAAAATCAAATGAATATGTAATTTTAGTAGAACAGTACAACTCCAATTTTTCAAAATCTAATTCTCTGAAATCCTTAGTTATCCAAAAATTTTTTTTTTTTTTAAATTTGGATAAACGAGGATATCCAAAATTCTATTAAAACAAAATATTTTTGGAGCCGAATTGACTGGGGACCTTGGGCTTCCAGCGGCAGCAGGGACCTCAAACTCTAAGACAGGAGAGATAAAATAGGGGAGAAGGTACCTGAACATAGACTATATAAGTGGGATGAAAAGCTGGTGCAACATAGGAATTCACCAGTACTGCACCATCTGCTCAACATTTGGAACAAGATTCACATAGAAAGGAATAAAACAAATTATCAACTACCAAAATTAATATTGACGCAAAATCAACTAATCCCTTTCACAATAGATAACCTTTCCTTTAGAGAATGGGAGAGAAAAGAGATCAAAAGAATAGATAATTGTTTTTCGGGAAATAAATTATTATCTTTTGAACAAATGAAGTACAAATATGGTATAACTCACGGTATAATGTTTGCAGACCACCAACTGAAAACCTACTTGAAGGACAAATTGGGAAGCAGGCTGAGGTTACCAGAAGGAAGCAGTTTTGAATATGTGATTACAGACACAATGATAATTAAAAGATTTATAACAAACATGTACATCAAACTGCAAGAGAAAGAGAACGAGGAAACAAGCTGTAAACCCAAACAAAAATGGGAACAAGATCTAAACATAAAGATAAAGAATGAAACACAGGAAAAGCTATGCTCTGGAACTATGAGAAATACAATAAACACGAGGTTACGCATGATACAATATAATTGGTTATACAGGCTAGACACCATGCCCCAAAAGTTAAATAAATGGGACCCAACAGTATCAGACAGATGTTTTCGCTGTAAGAAGGAAACGGGAACAACAGTACATGCAATTTGGGCATGTGAGAAAGTGGAAAAGTTTTGGGAAGATCTAAATCAGGTATTAAATAAAATCACAAAAAGCAACATATCAAAAAATCCAGAATCTTTCTTCTAAGTAATATAAGTAGTAAAGAACTAGGACTCGATTTGGATGGAGCACATAAAAGATTTATTATGATAGCCTTAGCTGTAGCAAAAAAATGTATTATGTCAACCTGGAAATTAGAAGATAGCCTGAGAATACAGCAATGGTACATAGAAATGAATAAATGTATTCCATTGGAAAAAATAACATATAATTTAAGAAATAAAGTCACAGTATTTGAACAAATTTGGGAACCGTATGAGGAACACAACAGAGAAGTCCTACCGTGGACTTCCACCACCTTAAATGACAGAAGGAGAAGACGACGAAATGAACTGACCCAGTATGTAAAAGTAGAAGACACAACTTTCTTGTTTATTTTCATTGTGTGATGACATTGTTTAATGGGTTTAATGTATCATATATGTTGAACGTTGAGTGGGTGGGGAGGGGGGGTGAAAGAGGGAGGGAAGGGAGGGGGGAAAAGGGGAGAAAATGACACTGTGTATATTTAAGAGGGAAATGTTTGTGTGTATTTTGGTCAGTATGGTTCATAGTGTGAAAAATAAAAAAAAAAAGGCCTCAGTGGGGAGGTGTCAGTGATCGGTGGTGGCCAGCATTTTTTTGGGTGAGAATTAAACATTATTTTAATGTTAAAAGCCTTACCTTGTTCTTTGTTGTTGTTTAAACACTGTTACAAGTGATTTGCTATTGCTACTAGGCTACTTTTAAAAAAATGATTGGTACACTGAAAAAAAACGTATATCCAAAATGGGCCCGGTACGATCATTTTGGATAATTGGAGTTGTACTTTATTTATATAGCACATTTAACACAATGCATGTTCCAAAGCATTGAGCATACACTTAGGAATAAATTGGTTACTATCTAAAAGACAACAAGCAGCCAGAATACACTGGGGTTGCCATCTTTTTACTGAGACTATCCCACTTAGAAAACTAATTATTTAAGCCCTAACCCATTCCTCCTGATCACAGTAACGAACAACTTTTCAATTTTAACTGAACAACGGATTTCAAAGAATTAGGGGTGAACACCAGTAAGCCCAGTTGCAATTCTGTTTAGATGTTACAAAAAATCCAACCGCGGCCATCTTGGTGCTGGTTTACCAGCTTCAGCAAGACTTAAATGCTATTGATTCCCAGTTCAAAGAGGAAACCAACAAATAAGTCCATTTCTTGAGACGGCAGAGCAACAGTCCACCCCCTCCCACCGACTTCAGACAATCCGAACACCATGCGGCCTCGTGCCGGCCTCAGGTTGACATCAACCACAACCATTACATACTTCAGGATTTCTCGGGGCTAACACTGACCCGCCACTTCGGTCATATCGGGACACTACCTCTGTATCCGCCACATTGCACCATTTCCATGACCACTGAAGGGCGGTGGCCTCACTCCACGAATGTTGAGCTGCAAACCTTGTGGCTCCGTCTCAGTGACCTGCTTGTTGTCTAGTGACTCAAGTTGGAGTTCCAGACTCTCTGTGATTCACCGACGGCACGTCTACATGTTAGTTATAGCAGTACCGGGATCCAAAGCACCTGCTGCTGTGACCACAGTTTTACAATTTAAAGAGATAGTTCATGAATTGGCGTCTATGGGATTAGAATTAGGGCTTCTGCAAATTGTAATCTATAATTTCATTTAATATTAAAGACATTTTTGGTTGAACATTTGAAATAGATGGATTATGAATCATGATAATCTTTATTTGACCAGGCAAAAATCACTCCTCATGAGGAATAGACTTCAAATCCAGAGGTTATTTTAAAAGCATTTTACATGTTTAGTCTCTATTATTACAGAACACTTTTTAGCCAAAGTCTGATAAACTTGGACATAAACTGGAAAAACCCCAGGTAGGGTAATTTTGAGATTTGCACTGTATTTAAAATCAAAGACATTCCACTTTTTCAGATTTACTTTGCTTGTTCAGCTAAAACCACCATCTTCATGAGGTGAATAAGAGCCAAATGGGATCTCAGTCCCCAGTGACAGAGCAACTATTGCAATCTAACCCATTAGTATGACGAATTCATCATAAGATTTTAAGTGTCTGACATGCCTGGATGCATGTTCAATCAACAATTGGCCCCATTTTATTTGTGTTTTTTTGAACAAAATATTTTAGTTCAACACATCTCATGATGAGACGCAAAAGGGGCAATTAGTAATCTTTGCTGTTTTAATTGGAAGCCAGGCTCAACTTTCCTAACTAAATTTTTCAAATTTTAGGCAAAAATGTCTTTCAAAACATTCTGAGCAAGGTCAGTAATCCATTGAGAAATCACTGACAATTTCACAGCAAAGTGTATTGGAAGTTCAAATCACATTATTCTGCAAACGTCTGAAGCATTTTTTGCTTATAAGTAAATCTTCCCACCAGTAAACCAGAGATATTAAAGTGTACAGCTTAAACATTATATAGATCAACTGCCTTCATTGAATCAGCCCATAAAGTATAGGAGCAGGGACATCGTGTTACATTGGTAATGTTGGTGAGACCATACTTGTGTGCAGATCCAGTCACCCAAACGTAGGAAAGATATGAATATGGAAAGGGTGCAGAAAATATTCAAGAGAATGCTCCCCGGTACTGACAAGATTTAAATTGCAAGGAGAGGTTGGAAGGTCTTGGATCTTTCTCCCTGAAGTGTAGGAGGATGAAGCAAGCCTTAGAGGCTTACAAAATTGTGAGGGGCATAGATAAAGCAAATAGTCATAGTCTTTTTCCTAAGGTAGAAGAATGTAAAACAAGAGAAGATTTAAAAAGGACTTGGGGGCACTTTTAAAAAAAAAATACATAAACACAGAGGGTGATGGGTAGAGGTAAAACAAGCTGTCAGGAGGAGTTGTAAAGGTGGGTGATGTTTAAACAGGTATATGAATAAGAAAGGTTTAGAGAGATATGGGCCATATGCTGGCAAACTGGGTAGACAACTTGGCCACTCACTTACCCCTCAGTTCAACATCTTGCTGCTTTCCAGATCTATTCAGAGTGAAGCTCGTCTTCATGGCCAACCTTCCCCCAAGCAAGGTTTCATGTGACAGCATCTTCTTGTTTGCAGATGCATTAGGAGTCTCTAGCAGAATGAACAAGCAGTCAGGAGTTGAAACAGGGTTGACCTGAACCATCTGAGTCTTCATAATAGCCTTATGACAATGAGCTGTTACTTAATTTGAAATAATTCAAATATAACTGTCAGTCTATTAAACATTTAGCTGTAAGAAATCTGCATTATATGGAGAGTCAAGATAAGCTTAGGCAAGTGAGGGTCTATTTTACCCCATACACTTAGCGTTCCAATGTGCAACATTTGACAGGCCCAATAAGGATTACGTCATCCATGGAACCACATTTATCTTTTTTTAATTTTTGTGCTGCGTCATGAAGCCAGATCCAGGTCAAAGTTGCAAAGGGAACATTAAAGTGAAAGTGCTTCACACCACTATTTTAACAAATTGTGCAAATTTTTCTTTAATGTCCTTGCTTTTCCAAAACAAAAATAAGCAGATCAGAATTGCTTTTCCATGGAGTAACTATTTATATTAAATTTGATCACGATGTCATGAACAGGTGGATGACGTCACGTTGACAGTTCACTGAAAAATTAGGTTGACTTCTTTTTTTTGTGGGGAAATACACTAATTTGCAAATCTAACACTAGCAAAGTTAATCAATACAATATGGAGAATGAGGGAGGAAGTTTCAGCTTCTGAGTGAGAATATCAACTGAAAGTAGTGACTGTTCTCCTACAATTCATATTTACACCCACCACTGGCCTCTAGGTCAGAGAGGTGTTCAGCATGGACTAGAGGGGCCAAACTGACCTGTTTTTGTGGTCTAATTGTTATATAGTTATATACTCCTTCTTTTCCTTCAAATGTCTTTTATCCAAGATTTTGACCAATACCATTAAAATCATGATTTTGATAGAAGCTTGACTCAAGAGTGGAGTCCATTCTGACCAATTAACCTGACAAATACCCGTGGAGCTACTTTGCACTCACTCCTCTGACAGCAGTGACTCAGCTATCCCAAACTAGATCCTTTTGAAATTTTCCTTGTCAGAATTTTTAAGGAATTTAAATTTAGATTTTTAAATTTAGACAAATAGCATGGGAACAGGTGTCTGTGCCGCTCAATAACACCCAATTAAACTACAACCCTAGTACATTGTTGAATGGTGGAAGGAAACCAGAACACCAGGAGGAAACCCAAGCAGACACAGGGAAAATGTAGAAACTCCTTACAGACGGCACCAGATTCAAACCCCATCACTGGCACTATAATAGCATTGCGCTAACCGCTACGCTAACTGTGTCGCCCCTATATTTTTCAATTGAGTATTCTTCAATTTCTAATTCTCCAATTTCCGCTAAACCCTCTCCTGGTCTCTTTCTCCCTCATCCCTCTCTCGCTTCCTCCAGCTACACAACTCCTTTTCTCGTCAGAGCTTCATTCCTTAGCACCGTGCCTTCTCCCCCTCACTTCTCAGCATCTACTCTCTCACCTGTATTCACCTCTTAACTGATAGCCTTTACTCCTCCACCTTCCCACAACCCCTCTCCCCCACCCCACCCATCTTTTATCAAGGAGTTGCCTGATTTTCCACCCTCTTGAAGAAGGACTTAGACCTGGTAATGTTGACTGTCTTTTACTTCTGATGGATGCTATGTGACCTGCTGAGTTTGTCCAGCACTTTTTTGTGTTCTGCCCTGGACCCCAGTATCTGCAGATTTTCTTGTTTACCTTCATTTTTTTTTTTGAAGTTGACTTTTTTCTTCATGGACTCATCTATCCTCAAAGACACCTCTGATCATTTTCTTGTATCCCTCACCACCCGAAAATGCCATCTGCAATTAACCAAAAAGCAGTTTCCACACATTCACTGATTTCACCTTATTCCCAGATCTGTGTCAATACCTTAATGGTGTTTTGGCTTGTACCCAGTTTCCAGGTTGAACCCAGGAAAGACAGGAGTCGTTGACTTGATTCTTTGCCACATTATCAATGACTTTAATGCTGACTGTTGTTGGTTGAACTGGACTCTTCATTGTGTCCCTCACTCCTTGCATTTCAACCTTTCTGATCCCAACCCACTGTAATCTGCCCTATTGCTAAATCAAGCCTTGTGCTGCTTTAACACTCTGCAATCGCCAGACCTTGTGTATTTTACTGGCAGTTTTACTGGCATCTTGTTTTCTCTTGTAAATCTCAGTTCAGACAAATACTGCTACTCATTTTTGATAGTTCAAAGTCTGCAATTTAAAATTCTCTTCCTTGTATCCTCTTTCTTTCTTGACCTTGTCTCAGCCCTTCTCCAATTTTCCACAGCTTATATCAAACTCCTCCACCTCAAAGAATTTTCATTCCTAATTTCAGCTTCCTGACTCCTTTTCACTTTGCTCTGTCATTGATGGTCAAACTTAAACCAGTCTGCCCTATTCTTATTAATCTCTGCACTTCAGACTCTTCCCTCAATACCTTCACCAAAATCACACCTACTTGCACAAAATAATTCCCGTGGAAGAATATTCATTTCATTGAGATGAAATTATTTTGAATACAACTCCACATTTGATACAAAGTGTAAATAAAGCTCTTGTTCAAGAGTACATGTAAAATGACATAAGACAATTGAATTAGGTTCTGTTCCAATATAAAAACTGCAAAAGAAATTGCAAGGCCTTTCAAAAGATACTTGGACGAGTTAATGGTAGATGCTATTTAAACTAAACCAGTCAAATTTATTATCATCTGATTGTACATATACAACCAGTCAAAACAGCATTTCTCCGGACCACAGTGCACACACAATACATCGCACATAATAATATCATATATACACATATTAATATAATTTAAACAAATGGATATAAATATTTTGGGACAATTTACTCAGAAAAGGCACGATCATACCAATCCTATAGTCCGATAGGCAAACATAAATATCAAGTAGCAACGTACTTTTTGTAGGTGCTGGCCTGGCATTGCTTTGGCTTCTTAACTTCTTTAAGGTGTTAACAGCCACGTTCAGGTAGACTGTTCTACTGGTGCTTCGTTGATACACTGTTTTCTCTTCACTCAAAGCCTGCAATTTCAAAATCAAGTTATCACAATTGGACTGAGATGCTTCAAAATGAACAAAATTGCATTTAGAAGAAATAGCCAAGGTTTCCAGCTTAAATTTTAGAAGAAAATAATTTAATTTTCACTGATGGAAGTTAAATAATCACACAGGTAAAGTTCATTTTCAAAACCAGAACAGTTAGCGTAGCGGTTAGAGCAATGCTATTACAGTGCCAGCAACCTGGGTTCCCATCTGGTGCTGTCTACTAAAGTTTGTACGTTCTCTGTGAGTTTCTTCTGAGTGCTCTGGTTTTCTCCCACCCCCCCCTCCCCCCTCCCCAAAACATACAGGGTTTGTAGGTTCATTAGTGCACTTGGGCAGCACAGGCTTATGGGCCAGAGAGCATGTTACCATGCTGTATCACCAAGATTTAAAAAAGATAAACGCAGTGAAAACAAGATTCCAAAAGTCCAGACATTAAAAAAAATCTAACTAAATGAAAAGATCGCTTGGCAATTGTGCTCCAAATCTATATCTGAAATCCATCCTGATCTTATAGTATCTACATATAGGTAATCCTATGCAACATACAACTAAAAAAAACTATATAAATTTAAAACAAAGAAAAATAAATGTAAATATGAAAATTATGCTTTTGGGGTGAAAGTAGGGGCCTACTTATGGCATGGGTGGCCAAACTCTCACGAGAGCTGGCTTGGTGGCCACCATGCTGTATCCAATGAATGATAAAACAAATTGAACTTGCACCGGTTTTGAGATATGACCAGTTGGTCAGCATCGAACATGGTTGTAAGTCGGGGACTACCACATTTAAAGTTCTTCCCCTAACTTTAATTCTCTTTAAGATCTAGCAATGTTTTTAAATCCAAAAGAGACATTGAGAATTGCTACTACAAAAGATAAAAGCCATTTGATTTTATATTCATAGTATTAACTCTCTTCTCACATACTGTTTCTCATGTATATATTTTTAGGTATTGTAATTAGCAAATAATGTTTGCCAACATAATTAATAATCAATTCAAAAAGCAGCTAGCAATTAACAGTCACATAGATTGCTTGGCATGCAATCTTTTTTAAAAAAAGTATTACATTTCAAATGCACCATGATGAGAACAGTTTTTCACCTACCATAATTACGCAAGTGATTTCACCATGGTTAAAAATTTCATACCTTGTCATAAGCCATTTCTTCAGATCTAAAGATTTTCAAACATTCATCAATGAAGACATTCAAATATCGTTGCCTCACGTTTGTTGGAACCTTTGAGCCATATTCTGCAGGGATTGTGGGTCTCTTCAAGCTTGACTTATTTGGAGGGGAGGGCACATGAGGGTTGAGAAGTACAGGAAACAGATTTATTTAGATCCTAGTGTTTTTTTCTGATTTGCACAATGGACATGAACATTTCAAATAGCAGAAACCAAGATAATCTTGGTTATCTATGTGGGTTACCTGGTGCAAATGCTATACAGGTACACGATCCTTTATCCGGACATCTAAAATCCGGAAAGCTCCAAAATCCGGCAAGTGGGGTCAGACGGTCAGGGGAGGCAGCCGAGGGTCCGCAGTCGGGGGAGGCAGCCGGTCTACTGGAAGGAGGTGGGGGTGGATACTGCAGCACAATGCGGGTGGGCTTTTCGAAATTCAAACACACTGTCCCCCAAGGGTTCCGGATAATGGATCGTGTATTATAACTTGAACTCTTGTCAAAAAAATTAATTTCCACATATCTTAAAGTGCATAAACAAATTAAGATTCTAGTTACAAATATGCTTTACTTTCAGGCAATATTTGTACATTACTCATCCAACACTAAGCAGCTAAGAGTGTTTGGGAGTTAGCGGGACGGCACAATGAGCAGAGCAGTGCAACGCTATTATAGCAGCAGTGACCCGGGCTCAAATCTGATGCAGTCTGAAAAAAGTTTCTACATTCTCCCTGTTTCTGCATAGGTTTCCTCCCACCCTTCAAAACGTAGGGGGGTTGTATCTTAATTGGGGTATTTGGGCAGCAAGGGCTCATGGGCTGGAAAGGCCTGTTACCGTGCTGATAACTTTTAAAAAATTAATCAAGTTATAAATAGATTATTTGTCTTTGGTCCTAATGAAGGTGAGAGAATCAGTGAACAGGAAAAATAAAACAAAAACTTGAATGGAAAATCTTTATTCCAGCAGGAATGGAAGGAAGTAGAGATTAAACTGAATACCACAATATCATGCAAAACAACAATTAATTCAAAACAGTGTACTATAACTACCACACTATCTTCTTGGAATTAATAAAGGAAAAAAAATAGTCAAAGCTTCCTTTTCAACTGAGCTGTTGAAATGGAAGAACTAATTAATAGATTATGCAAGGTAACAGATTGTAATATAATTGGTTTAATTTTCATTGTTCTTATATCATAGAAACATAGAAGATAGGAGCAGGAGTAGGTCATTCGACCCTTCGAGCCTGCTCCGCCATTCAACGAGATCATGGCTGATCTTAAAGTTCAGTACCCCGTCCCCGCCTTCTCTCCGTAACCTTTAATACCCTTCTACTGAAGAAATAGATCTAATTCCCTCTTAAATATATTTAATGAACCTGCCTCTACTGCCCTCTGTGGCAATGAATTCCACAGACTCACCACCCTCTGAGTCTAGAAATTCCTCCTCATCTCGGTCCTAAATGGTTTGCCTATTATCCTCAAACCATGGCCCCGGGTTCTGGACTCCCCCCACCATTGGAAACATCCCTTCCGCATCCATTCTGTCCAGTCCTGCCAGAATTTTATAGGTCTCTATGAGATCCCCTCTCAATCTTCTAAACTCCAGCGAGTACAATCCCAATTTGCGCAATCTTTCCTCATAAGTCATTCCTGCCATTCCAGGTATCAGCCTGGTGAATCGCCTCTGCACTCCCTCCATTGCAAGAACATCCTTCCTTAGATAAGGTCACCAAAACTGGACACAATACTCCAGGTGGGGTCTCACCAAGGCCCTGTACAGCTGCAGTAAGGTATCCTTGTTCCTATACTCAAACCCTCTTGATATGAAGGCCAACATACCATTTGCCTTTTTATATAGAACCCTAGAGCACAACAGCAGAGAAACAGACCCCTCTAGTCTGTGCCAAACCATTTTTTTGCCCAGTCCATAGCCATCCATATTTCTCCCATCCATGTACTTGTCTAAATTCTTTCTAAATGTTATAACGGAGCCCACATTCACCATTTCAACTGGCTGCTCTGACCACACTCCCATCACTTTCTGTGTGAAGAAGTTCCCCCTAAACCCATGTCCTCTAGTTTGTATCTCATCTACCGTCATTGGAAAAAGTCTATCTATATTTTCTCTGTCTATCCCCCTCATAATTTTATACACTGCTATCAAATCTCCCCTCATATGATCCAGGGAATAAAGTCCTAACCTATTAACCTTTCCCTGTAACTCAGTTCATGAAGTCCAGGCAACTTCTGAGAAAAAAATTTCTGCACTCTCTATCTTATTGACATCTTTCCTGCAGTTAAGCGACCAACACTGCGCACAATATTCCAAATTTGGCCTCACCAATGTCTTGTACAACTTTACCATAACATACCAACTTCTATATTCAATACTTTGATTTACAAATATGCCAATATGCCAAAAGCTCTCTTCACAACCCTATTTACCTATAGCACCACTTTCAGGAAATTATGCATCTGTAGTCCCAGATCCCTCTGTTCTCCCACACTCCTAAGTGCCCTTCTATTTACCATGTATGTCAGGGGTGGCCAATTTTTAATTTAGACATGCAGCACAATAACAGGCCATTTTGGCCCACAAGTATGTACTGGGTGGGGATGTGGGTTAATTGGGCAGTACGGGCACACGGTCCAAAATGGCCTGTTACAGTGCTGTATGTCTAAATTTAAAATTAAAAGGTTGGCCACCCTTGGTATACGTCTTTCTTGGTTTATCCTTCCAAAATGCAACAGCTCACATTTGTCTGCATTAAATTCCATCTGCCATTTTTCAGTCCATTTTTCCAGCTGGTCCAAATCTGTCTGCAAGCCTTAAAAAGCTTCTTTGCTGTCCACAATGCCTCCAATCTTAATGTCATCTGTAAACTTGCTGAACCAATTTACCACATTATCATCCAGAACATTGATATAGATAACAAACAACAATAATCCCAGCAATGATACCTGAGACACACCACTAGTTAAAGGCTCCGGTCTTAGAAGTAATCATCCACCACTACCCTCTGGCTACTCCCATCCAGCCATTGTTGAATCTAGTTCACTACTTCACCATGAATGCAGAGTGTCTGAATCTTCCTGACTAACCTCCCATGTGGGACCTTGTCAAATGCCTTACTAAATCCATGTAGACAACATCCACAGCCTTCCTTTCATCAACTTTCCTGGTAACCTCCTTGAAAAATTCTATAAAATTTGTTAAACATGACCTACCATGCACAAAACCTTGTTGACTATCCCTAACCAGCTCCTGGCTATCTAAATAATTGTATATCCGAACACTTAGAACACCTTCCAATAATTAACCTACTATTGACGTCAGGCTCATCGGCCTACAATTTCCAAGGTTACTTTTGGAGCTTTTTTTTTAAATAAACAGAACAACACGAGCTACCCTCCATCCTCTGGCATCACACCCATGGCTAAGCATACCTTAAATATTTCTGCAAAAGCCCCTGCAATTTCTACACTGGCCTCCCTGCACATTACCCAAAGAGTCGTGTTTTTAGTGTTTTTTTTTATATATATAAAGGAACAAAGTTTTACAGGATTTTGCATATGCACACAGCAAAGCTATATCCAAATGTGGTGGAGTTACTAATAATAAAGAAAACCAATCACTTTTTAGAAGGGGAAGAAATGAATGGGTCAGTAGCTGCATTGCAAATAAATGTTAACAAATCTAACTGCTGCACAATAAACTGCAGATAGTGAATTCACAATTCCTTACAAAAGTCAGTTATGGAGGCTTACCTTCAGAGTAGGAGTATGAGCTACCCTCTTCTGTGCTATAGTTGACACAGTTTTTGATGCCATGCCAATAGCTGTTTGAGTTTTTAAGCCAAGTGCGCTGTTTTTTGGACTGTTAGGACATATAGTTCTTTTTATTGGTTCTGTGTTCTGTTTCACTGAAGCTGATGGACAAAAAAAAAGTACATTCGAGTCTGCTGGTTTAACAGGTTTTGTGGAGAAATGTCAGGATTTCCATGCAAAACAACCAACATTTCCACATAGAGGTCATCCTCAATTTACGATGAGATTACGTTCCAGCATCCCAATGCAAGTTTTTTAAAAAATTGTAAATCAAAAAAGGGCAGATGGATCAGTGTGGGGACCGACACGGGGCTATGGGAAGAGAGCGGGGCAGTGAGATCAGTGTGGGGACCGACACGGGGCTATGGGAAGAGAGCGGGGCAGTGAGATCAGTGTGGGGACCGTCACGGGGCTGTGGGGAGAGAGAGGTAAAGTGGGATTAGTGTGGGGACTGACATGGGCTGTCGGGATAGAGCAGGACAATGGGATCAGTGTGGAAAAAATCCTAAGTCGGACCATCGCAAGTCGGGGACTATCTTGTATATTATGGCAAGGAATCTTGTGATTTCCCGGTGAAGCAAAGGTGACTACTTTCTAATCCAGCGAGGGATCCTTAATTTTTTTTATAATTCCCCAGAACATAGGGTGTGGAATTCATGCAAGCATCCTAAACCATGTGCTATCTTTAATTTCAACGCAGGGCCATAGTTGCAAGTGATTTAATCAGGTTTTTAATTAGTATTAAGCAGACTTTTTTTGTTATTTTTATTCTACTTGGTATTCTGCTTTATATTAGAACCATTGAACTCTGAAGCACAGAAAGGCCCTTCATCCCTTCTAGTCTGTGCAGAACTACTATTCTGCCTAGTCCCAATGACCTGCACCTACACTATTTCCCTCCTTACTCCTTCTATCCCTGTACACATCTAAATTTTTCTTAAATGTTAAAATTGTGCCAGCATTTACCAATTCAGCTGGCAGCTCATTCCACACTCCCGTCACTCTCTACGTGAAGAAGTTCCTCTTAAACTTTTCTCTTTTAACCCTGAACCCACACCACTGCCCAGGATCATGTGCAAAAGTGATGCCTTGAAATAGTATCCAAGCTTTGACAACATAACCAGGAACACAGGTGCTTGAGCCTTATAACCATTTCATTAAATCTAGCTTCTTTTTGTAACTCTCAAACCCCTTGCCTAAAGAAAATTAATCAATCTCAAATTTTAAATTGAATCCCATCAGTAGCTTTTAATGAGCATTGAGCAGTGGGAAGTCCAGTGATTTTTTAAAATAGTATATTTAAAAATGTTGACCATACATGCAACTACAAATTTAAGAATTAAAGTACAAATGTAAATCCAGTATTTATTCCTTGATGATTATGCCCCAACCCCATCCACCCAAGAAAAAAGCCCAAAGAGTAGATACAAACAAAAAGCAAGTAAAGGAAAAGGAAAAGAAAGCAGAATGGATCGCTGAAAAAACCTGCATATTCCAAGGATCATAAATTGATGTTTCATTTAATTTTCTTTGGAGAAGATCAACCCAGGTCTCGATGGTTAGTCAGAACACAATTAAAGATTTAAATCTAAAAATTGTAAATATGGACAAACATAAAAATGTCATATTATTTATTAAGTTATGGGTAATTTTCTCAAGAGGAATTCAACAAACTATTTCTGCATTCCAATGTGTCATACCTAGAATATGAATCAGACTTCCAAGCAACTGCTATACATTTTCTAGCCACTGCCAATTCAATTTTAACCAATTCTATTTGATATTTAGGTAGTTACAATTTAGGTATTATCCCTGTAATATTACCCAGTAAGAATAATTCTGAGTTTTGTGGAAATTTAATTCCTGTAATCTACTCTATGAAATTTCCTAGATCGACTCAAAACGGTCTTACTTTAGAACATTACCAGGTTCCTCCCTCTTTGCCATCTCTAAAATATTGGTCTGATAAGTCTGAATTTAATTTGTTTAATTTCTGCGGTGTGATGAGATATAATTGATGCAAAAAATTATATTGTACTAATTTATATCTGATATTTATCATATTAGTCATACTATCCCAACATAGTTCAGATTTGCTTTCCTCATTCATTCCTACATTTAAGTCTGATTCCCATCTCTGCCTGGATTTATGAACCTCTTGATTGGGGGTTTCCGTTTGAAGTAAGAGATACATTGCTGAAGTAAATTTCTTTGCATTTCCCTTTCAAATCAATCTCCAGGAAGTACAATGTTCTGAATTTCTGTTAACCTTTAAAGATTCATACTTGAGTCACTTGGGAAATAAATTAGTTTTCTTTTTAACTGACAAAAGTTTCAAATATGGTGTTAAGGCCATCAGTCACACACAAGGGAAACTTTGCATTTTCAGCATTGATGTGAAAAGATAAATCAGGTTTATAGAATTCAATGTTTTGTTGAGGTTGACGATCCTAAACAAACCCCAGAATTATATTCTTAAAGTACTATACAGCAGAATAATAAAATGAGTCTACAAAGCCTACCCTATACACTAAAATTATGAAGCCAAGAATTCTTGAGTTCAGATTATCGAGACTTTTCATTTATCCATGAGAGAAACCTTACATCATACATTACTGCCATCTTTAGCTGGAGAGCAAGGAAATTGGTTTAAAAATACGCAGGTGTAAAACACAAAAGTCTGACTGAAGTAAAAACGCAATGCTGGAGAAACTCAGCAGATCAAAAAGGTACTTGATATAGCAATGGTAAAGATACATAACCAACCTAGGGAACCTGCCTACATTTTGCACAAACCTTGATGAAGGGCTTAAGCCCAAAACATTATAACATTTTAACAATAAAAAAACACCCCCTTCTTATCAAAACAAAATAAAGCTCCCCTTGCTTATTAACCAAGTACTAACCCCCTCCCCCCATAAACAAATTAAAAATCACACAACTAAAGAAAAGTACACTGTTTGTCCTATTGAGTTTCTCCAGCATTATGTCTTTTTTTTTAAAAAAAACACAGGTCATGGATAAGGACATTACAGGGTGGGTCAAAATACTGCTGTCGGGAACTAAAATTGAATTAAGATTATATTCAGTGTTGAATATGAAAAGAAAGTCTGCTTACGTTGATCAGTCAATGACATCATCTCTGCCTTTGGCTTATGTGCAATTCTTTGCTTCTTCCCTCGATTGATGAAAGAGACACTGACTGTTTTTTCTATTTCTGCAAGATGTGCTGCCTGCTGCTGTGCGATCAAACTCCGCTGATAGCAAACTTCTTGGGCGGTAAGTCTGCGAAAAGGACGGATGACCGGTTTGGCTGGCTCCACCTGTCGAAAAATAATTTAAGTTGTCACCTTCTTCCCTTGTATGCACAAAAAGAAATCTCCACTGGCTCAGGAAAGCAAAACATAGATGCTAGGATAAAGTTTAAGAATTTAAAATCAATTTTGATCATTTTTTTTTTTAAAAGAGGTGTTGGTTGATTATTCATCTAAAGTAGCCCGTCCAATTCACGGCAGATTTTAGCTAAAATACAACAGTCCAGTGCAAGAAAGCCACAGGTCCCTAATCATACCATGGCAACCTGCACAGAACTGACATTTCATCCAACAGAACACAGGTGTCACATTCAATACAAGCGTCCACCCACCTATCTTTATCTGAATTATATGACTGTTTCACATTCACTAAGTAGTAAATTAGAATTGAAAAATATGACCATTAAGACAACTGGAAAAGAAATGTTGCTGCCTTTTGTGGCTAGGTATCACCAGTCCTGAATCTACCTATATATCTATGGCATCAAGATGCATTTCTAAATTGGGTCCTTAAAGTCACATGGGATTCAACATGCTTCAAAAATAATATGAAGTGCTCCATTCTCCACCAGCAGACTGGACAAATTCAAAATTTTAGGTCCCTAATGGTGATGTTCAAAAGGACCTTCGTGCTTGGATACTGGTTACTGAAAACCAACACTCAGGTGCAATTAAATATTAGAAAGGCAAATACTCCCAAATACATGAAGATTTGAAAACAGAAGATAATGCTTTTTTTTTGCAATTTTAGAGGGTTTTGAGGAGACTGCATAGAAGCATTGTGAACAGTTTATGAATTTGAAAGTTCCAATTACCATTGAAAATTGACTGGACTGGTTTCCAGGTTGCCCGCTTTACTGTGCAAGGAGAAATTGAGCACACGGGCTGGAATTATTGAAAAAACACACAAATGCTGGAGAAACTCAGCAGGTTAAAAAGGGCTGGAATTCTTTACAGTTTGAAGATGACGAATCTCATCAAACCCTATCTGAAGTTAACAGACTAAATCCGGAGGGTGTTTCCTACAATCAATGAGCGGGAACCAGGGATAGGCTGTTTAGGTCCAACTTGAGGACAAATTTTTTCCATGGATGGAAAATCTTCAGAATTCATTATCCTGGAGGGGTGTGAAGGTTCAGACGCTGAATAGGGAGTGACAGATTTCTGGATATAAAATGAAGCAAGTTGTGTGGGAATAGTGCAGTAAAGCAGTACTGTGATAGATTAGCTATGATATACGTGAACAGTTGAATGGCTTACTTCCACCTCTTTTTTTTTGTTCTCAATTGGTAAATAATACATCTTTAACATACCAATATTGATTATGTTGAAATAGATATTAGAAGTACTTGTACTCTATCCATGGTTCAAGTCATAATGTCATTTCCAAAATTTTAATTTTAAGGTACAAGCTTAAAAAAATAGTTTTAGGATCATTTTTAAAAAAAAAAAACTCATGGCTTGAAGGAGGGCTCAGGCCCTGAACATCAACTGCCTATCTTTACCTCCTATGGGTGCTGCAAGTCCTCCTTAGTTCCACCAGTATTTCTGTGCTTCCAATATAAATTTGCACATCAACTTTTAAGCTAATCAAAGCTTTAACTGGAGTACAAGATGGGTCTAAATTAATCTACATTGGTAAAGTACAATTCTAAATGGGCACTTACATTTTCTTGCTTTGAAATATGTGAAATTCTTCTTTTCTGTCCTGGGAAGAGTGTAGTTAAACTTGATTCTTTTTGTTCTTCACTTTCTAGAACTATCTAATTTTATATATATATAATATACATAAAAAAAACAAAAAAATTATTAGTAACATTTGTAAGTCATGCAAGTACAGCCCTTACATTGCTCAGACCACTTTTTTCCATGTTCTATTAAGATTATTTGGTCATTTCCTACACGACATACTTTAAAGAAAATCAGAAAACTGTACTTTAAAAAGTGGCTTGATAACAAGTACACATCTATCACCATGAAATTATGTTAATATGCAAAATTGCAAAGGTTAAACTCAGGCAAAGTATTAAGAAATTTTGCATAACTGAATAATCAGAATTGTACAAATTCTCTTAGGAGACATATTGGTTGTTAAAATATAGTACAATAAAATTAAGACAGTAATTTTTTTTAAACCAGTTTTGGTCAAGTGTTTAAGCCCAACATAGTTTGTAGCGTTTCATATCAAAAGCAAAGTTAAAATGCTATCCATCAAATAAATATGAAATGCTGAAAACGTTCAATAATTCATTCAACAACCATGGAGGGAAAAAGACGAGTGATGGTTAAAGAAGCACCTTTGTTCAGGCAATTTCTACACCACAACAGTAGAAAAATGGCATTTGAAAGTAAGAATGAAGGTCATGGAGCAATTTCATGAAGTTGTTATCACAAAAAATGACTCTTGGTATCCAAAGAGATGAGCAATCGAGTTCAGGAAGAAATTTAGGAATGATGAAACCCAAAATTTTCTGAGAGGCATTCAGAAAAAAAAACTGTTCAAATTTATTGGCCGAGATCTGGCAATCTGATCCTTTGCAGAGGGCTTTTATCCCCCCCCCCCATCTTCAATCTCACAAAGGAAGATCTGCACCATCAGATAGCAGATAAAAGACCACAGCTGTTAATTTTTATAAATTATTTAGATAGGCACACCATCAGAAGTAATCATATGAGCGTTCATGACAAAAGATGTACAAGGAGGCAGTAAATTTGCATATCAAGTTATGTACAGATGACTTTGTTGGAAGTGAGCCTGAGCATAGATATCCTATATTTTTATTAAATGCACTAGTAAACCAAACAGGTGAATACAATGCAAAATACTTAGAGGTTATAGGGGCAGAAGATAAAGAAAGATCAAAATGAACATATTACACATGGTTTATAAGAAAGAG
The DNA here is from genome assembly GCF_036971445.1 of Narcine bancroftii. Lineage (NCBI taxonomy): Eukaryota > Metazoa > Chordata > Chondrichthyes > Torpediniformes > Narcinidae > Narcine > Narcine bancroftii. The sequence goes on from NC_091471.1 coordinate 301,806,161, forward strand.
ACATCACTTTGGGAAAACAGACAGGGAAAGATAAAATGATTATATAAATGGAACCAGAGTTAAAAATAGTCACATTGAGGATCAAGCCTCGAACATGCTAATTAACTGGGATAGGGTGGAACCCTTGACAAATTACCAAAATATGAAATGAATACAAATTCCTTGAATTCTTTCTAAAAGGGAACGGGTGTTAACTGAAAATACATAAAGATAATCAAAGAATGGAAGATACAATTTAGTCTCATTTCCAAGTATCTGTGTGTATATTTCAAGGCATCAAGAAGTCATCTTTTCCTTTGAATGTTGGCATTCAAATCGTTAAGCATTAGTTTCTCACAATATCATAAAACAAATTTAAAAACGACAATTTTGTTATATTTGTGAGATTTTCCGAAGTTCTAACTGAAAATGTGCAGCAGTAAATTAAAATAACTTTTTTTAAAGTTTGAATCTACTGTATATAATGTTCAGTTATTCTTGCAATGCGTTAAACATTAGTTATTGCTCACACTTGCTGAAGTTATGTACATAGCTTACTCATGCAAGCGAGAGATGCTAGTCTGCGCTTTTATGATTTTTATCAGTGGTTCTCAACCTTTTTTTCCCACTCACACACCACTTTAAGTATTCCCTATGCCATAGGTGCTCTGTGATTAGTAAGGGATTGCTCAAGGTGGTAGGTGAGTGGGAAGAAAAAGGTTGAGAACCACTGATTTATATGATTCCCTTTTTTATTAAAAAATACCCTCTCACTGGAAAGAATAACAAGGCAATTTCTTAATGCTTATTTTAAGTCGAAGCATGTCTCTAAACTTTGGACCCTAATAATTAGAACAATACTAACAAATGTCAGTACACTAACAACTATTTTTATACAATAAAATGTGGCCCTTTATAACGTGATCATTGGGGTCCATAAAATCTCATCGCGAATAAGGTGGGGTCGCGCTAAACAAGGTTTCAATAAATTGTTGTTGTTAAAGTTGAAATTAAAGTGCAAATTAATTTTTAGTAAACCAGAAATGGCAATTTCACCAGCAGGAAACAAATTAAATGTGCAATGCTGAACGCTCACAGTTTAACGCTGCTCAGCAGCATGTTTAAATGAGTTTCAAAGTCGCAAGGACTACATTCACGGAGAGAGAACTTGCAACTCTGCCCCGTAGTCTGTCAGAGTAACAAGTGGCAGACGGTCCACGCCCCTGTCCAGGAGCCTGACGTCCCTGCTCCTGCCAGGATCACTTGCTTGCTTAATTTACTCTTGTAATAATAATGGACTTGAGCATCTGCGGGCTTTGGTACCCGCAGGGGAAGGGTCCAATGACTTATAGTGTTATATCCAAATTCGCATTAAATCGGTGTATACACACAGGTAAAGTAACAATGCATGAAAATTATCCAAAGAAATCATCCCATGAGGCAAACCAATCTCCCTCCTGTTTTAACTTAATTACCAATTATGTCATGATGGAGTGCAAGGTTTAGAGCAAGGTTTGGAGAAATGAGAAGTAAAAATAACTTGCTATTAGCTCCATAATGTTATTGCATCTCCTCCCAGTTACACTCCTCTCGAGACAACTCAACACCTATTTGCTCGAGATTCAATAGTATCCCCTTGGGAGACCCAAAGTGCTTTCCTTTTCATCGACTCAAATTACTGAAAAACAAAAGATTACTCAAGGCTTCTGAAGATGTGAAAAACTAACAAATTACACGTGGGATACACTACCAAACATTTGTGGAGCTGCTATATTCAATACAAATACACAAGTAGCATCAGAATTTATTGTCATGAACAAGTCACGAAATTCGATGTTTTGTGGCAGTATCATAGTGTAAACATTCATACAAACCATTTTTACAATAATTTTTTTTAAAGAGGCATGAAAAGTAAAGAGGTGTTGATAAAGAACAGTACTGAGAGTAGGGGACTTTAAATAAACAGTGTGAGGAAAGAGAATCAGAACCACCTCCTAAACCATATGGCTGAGTATTCTGTAGTGAAATTCTCACAAACCAAATGCTACACAGTCTCTACCACCCAAAAGCTCAAATCAGGAGTTCTTTTGCTAATACAGTAAAACCCCGGGTATTCAATAGACAATAGACAATAGGAGCTGGAGTAGGCCCTTCGGCCCGTCGAGCCAGCACCGCCATTTTACAGATCATGGCTGATCACTACTATCAGTACCCCTTTCCAGCCTTATCCCCATAACCCTCAACTCCTTTGCCCACTAGAGTCTTATCTAACTCTCTTTTGAACATAATCAGCGAATCTGCCTCTACCACCCTCTGCGGCAGAGCATTCCACAGATTCACACTTCTCTGGGTAAAAAAATGTTTTCTCATCTCCGTCCTAAAGGGCCTACCCTGTATTCTTAAACTATGCCCTCTAGTCCTCGTCTCCCCCATCATTGGGAACAGGTAATCAGACTTCACCTTGTCTATCCCCCTGATGATTTTGCATACCTCAATCATGTCCCCCCTCATCCTTCTAAACTCCATCGGATACAAGTCCAGTTTTTCTAGCCTTTCAGCATATGTCAACCCCGCCATCCCTGGAACTAACCTTGTAAATCTGCGCTGCACACCCTCTATAGCTAGTATGTCCTTCCTCAAAATTGGAGACCAGAACTGGACGCAATGCTCCAGGTGGGGTCTCACCAGGGCCCTGTACAATTGCAGAAGGGCGTCTCTCTTCCTATACTCCAATCCCCTCTTTATGAAAGCCAACATGCTATTAGCCTTCTTCACAGCTTTCTGAACCTGCATGCTAGTCTTCAGTGACCGACCGGTGAACAAGTACTCCCAGATCTATTTGCTCCTCCCCACTCCCTAGCTTGTCTCCATTTAAATAATACTCAGCTTTCCTATTATTGCCTCCAAAATGGATAACCTCACATTTGCTCACATTGAACGCCATCTTCCATTCAGCAGCCCACTCCCCCAACCTGTCCAAGTCCCTCTGCAATTTCCTGACATCCTCCTCACACCCCACACCGCCACCCAGTTTCGTGTCATCTGCAAATTTGCTCAAATTATTAATAATCCCCTCATCCAAATCATTTACATAAATTACAAACAACTGAGGACCCAATACCGATCCCTGCGGCACTCCACTCGTCACATCCTGCCATCCTGAAAAAGACCCGCTTACCCCCAACCCTTTGTTTCCTATTTCTTAACCAATTTCCTATCCATGTCAGCACCTTACCTCCAATATTCGGCATCTATGAGGATTGCTGGATGCCAGATAAGCTTGAAATTGCGTGTTGCCCAATTGGTGAACTAACGGCAAGGTGCATTCATTTTAAAATTCCATACTGAATTTGTTGACTAATTATTTTCCATGATTTTTTTTTTGCCGGTTGCTTGACTTCTGGATAACAGGTACTCAAGGTACTTCACATTACTGAGGAAGGGGCAGCTCATTTGGTCAGCAACTTATTCCCAACTCCACATCCAAAATCAGTGCATCAGATGTCAGCAACTTGCTATCAGCAACACCAAAGCCTGCAACTTTCACCATCTAGAAGGGCACAAGATGACTATGCTAGGTGAAAATCCTAAAAGTCCCAGTTGCACAGTGGAGCATTGTTTTTCCACAAAGGTGGTAACAATTTTGTAAGTGACCCACCACGTTAATCTCGAAACAGGTAGCAATGCCTTCATCCAAGGACTGGACATAATATGAAAAAAGGAGAAATCAAAAAAGGTACATGCTGATAGGCAAAACAGCTAACTGCACTGAGGACTCTACCATTTCAAAGTTTGTTATTAAGATTGCTTGCAAAAGACTAATAAAATTATCCATTCTAGCTCTGTCAATGCACCAATTATACATACGCAGTTCAAGGAGAAAATGTTTGCAGATTACAGTCAAGCATATTTTGATGTAATTGGGACAGTTCAAAAGAGGATTGCAATTTAAGGAAAAAAAATCTCCAAGAAATCACCAACTTTGCAAAGAGTTGTTTCTCAACTTTGTCAAAAAACTGTAGTAAATTGCAATTCATCTTTTGCCTCTGCAGAGTTATTTTGTTAAAACATCAGTGCATTACACTTTTACTTTCATTTAATTAAGATAGTTAAAGTTTTAAAAACTTTGAAGTGCTCCTTTGTCACTTGAAAAACTGAAGAGCTGAGGAGGTATAAAGCTGGAACAATATCTAACAGTTAACTATCAGCAGTTAAATATGGCAAGAGAATAACTACACACATTTAAGATAAGCCTCCACTTAACAATATGAGCCAATGGCAATATCGAAGATAATCAATTGTCTGATTGTCCTGTGGACACTATTATAATCACACAATGAAATACAGGCTTCAACAATGGACAATGTCTTATTTATATCATTTGGGTGAAGCGTGGTGGATTTAACCTGTAAAAATCACCCCATCCTCTTACAATAATCTATTTTTTCATATATCAAAAATATCAAGAATGCAATTTATAAGGAGATCTAACTTTTAAGTATGAAGCAATTTGATAAGTTAAAGGATAGGCGGCATGGCTAGAGTAGCAGTTAACGCAACATTGTTACAGCACCAGCGATCGGGACCAGGGTTTGAATCCTGCGCTGTTTGTAAGGAGTTTGATTGATCTCCCTGTGTCTATGTGAGTTTTCCCCAGGGGCTCAAGTTTCCTCCCACCACTCAAAACGTACTGCGGTTTGTAGGTTGATTGGGCAGGATGAGCTCGTGGGCCAAAAGGACTTGTTATTGTACTATAAGTCTAAATAATGAATAAACAGATCGATAGATAGTCAGTGACATAGCACATGACAAATCATTAAACAAATGTTTTTTTTATGCAGGGGTTTTACAGCTATATCAACCAGTGGTTCTTTCCACTCTGATCCGTGCTCTGTGATGAGTAAGGGATTGCTTAAGGTGTTATGTGAGTGGGAAGGGAGGGTTGAGAATCACTGCTCTCGACCCAATTGTTATTGAAATATTTTGATTGAGAAAAATTGTCATTGGCCCATTTCCTTTGGAGTTCTGAAACCGTGCACATAACGAGTCAATTAGGTACAATTAAAACAGAGATTTTCTAATTTTTTCTTTCCACTCACATCCCACCTTAAGCAATCCCTTACTCATCACAGAGCACGGATGGCACAGGGAATACTTAAAGTGGGATGTGAGTAGAAAGAAAAAGATTGGGAACCACTGATATAAACAATCCATTATTCTGCTCCTGAAGTAAAATCAAGACTGTAATTGCTCTCAAGTGAACATGAAAGCAGCTAAACTTTAATTTTTTTTACTTGGCAACCTGATCAGGCAATTTATAAAATTTACTGTGACACTAGTGACTTAACCCTTTGAACTCCGTGTCCTGGTTTTCAGGGACTACCCACAAGTGCAAGCGTATTCCTGTTTTCCAGCACTGGTTTTATACCCCATTTCCAGCTGGTTCATAATGGTGTTCGTACCATGTTTATCCAAGGATCAGTCCAAAGTATATATTAGGAAACGTTAAAAGTGGCTGGAGTCCAAAGGGTTAAATGAACTCCACATCATTGCAGACCAAAACAGTTTAAGCCCCAAATAAAGAGCTATGAGTAATGCCACTCATATAAAGTTTTATTCATTTAGACAGTTACAGGTCCTTCTCATCAATGATTCTGTACTACTCAAATATTCTTCTTTACTTTCTTTCTTTAGCTTGGCTTCGCGGACGAAGATTTATGGAGGGGTAATGTCCACGTCAGCTGCAGGCTCGTTTGTGGCTGACAAGTCCGATGCGGGACAGGCAGACACGGTTGCAGTGGTTGCAGGGGAAAATTGGGTGTTGGGTTTTTCCTCCTCTGTCTTTTGTCAGTGAGGTGGGCATACAAACCCCATACATTTTCGATGGAAGTGACAAGGATCTATTTTGGAAAGGACACCAGATCTCCCGAGGCCATTGCTTGAGGTTATCTCTACTTACAATATGAATTGTTTGATTGGCATTTTGTTAATTTTTTTCCTTTTTCTCTTTCTTTACTTTTTATACAACTCTATGTATAAATACATATTGGATTGGGATTTGTCCAAGTACTATTGTCACTATAATATATGCTATTATCCTAAATGTGTAACAGTCTCGATTCAATGGATTTATGTTTGTTTTCTTTTCCAACAAAACTCAATAAAAATAACTTTAAAAGAAAGAAAGGAGGACCCTTAAGTTTTTTTTTAATTAATTGAAATCCACCAGTAGTAGTATTTTAATTTTTTAAAATTTGGTAGTCTTTGAAACAGCATTTTATGAAAATTCTGCTCTATTTACTTCGTTTGAATAATAAAGCAACAATGATAAACTCAATCAGAGACATTTAAGGACTCACTTGTGCACTTTTGTTTCTTTTTATTCTCTCTCTACTGCAGTCAGTTTGGTTACAGATCTTTATTTGTTTTCCATGTTTTAAGCTGTGTAGGTTTATTTTTTGCACTACCAATTAGTGGTAATTCTGCCATGCCGCAGGAGAAAGGAATCTCAGGGTTTTATGTGATTTCATGTATGTACTCTGACAATAAATCTGAAGCACTGGTTATGCCTTATGGTGTCAGGTGGAACCTACTTGGAAATAAACCCTCTTATTTTCCTCAAGAAATTAGGCAATACAACATTGCCTGCACACTACAGAAAAATAGGTCCCAGTGAGTCTCCAATTCAGGATTGGGTACCTCCAAGAAATATTTTTGGAAGTTAATAAGTAACTTGAGTTCGAACAATAGAGAATTATTTTGCAATAAGTGCAATTTTTATTCGTAAATTTTCTTTCTGCATAAGTTCAAGATGTCAGCTCCCATAAACATGACAAAAAGTTTTGAATAATTACTGTACTGAGTATATCCATTTTACTTGGTTAGTTTATTTCATTGCTTAATAGTTTCTCAACTGAAAGCTTGGAACCTCCTTAATTAATGCCAAATTACATATACAAAGGGGATGGGTGAGACAGGTGATAGATGGACAGAGGAGGGGTGAAGGACAAAAGGCAGATGCAGCCAGGCCAGGGAAGGGGGACGGGTGGGGACTACAGTCAGGTAAAAAGCAGGCAGCTGACAAGAGAAGGCAAGGAGAAAAAAGTCTAGTTGAACTAGGTGGGATGAGTAGAGGGAGGGTGAAGCTGGAGATAGCATCTGGAGGTTGATAAGCAAGAGACAAAAATTACCAGTTCTGGAATCTGATAAGTAAGGAATGTGCAAATGGGAACCATTAAGAGAGAGGCAAAGGGCAAATGGAACCAGATGGGAACGTCATCTGCTGTGAGAAATGTGTGGACATTGAGTAGATGGAACCAGGAGTTGAAGGGAACATAAATAGGATTGCAGATAGATTGGAATGAGAAATGGAAATGGCGGGGGGGGGGGGAGCAGCGCGAATTACGCGTGAACTGAAATTGCAAAATTCAATGTCCATACCATTATAGATTTCTAGACAAAATGAGGCATTATCCCTTTAGTTTGTTTTAGGCCTCAGCCTGGCAGTGAATAAGGCAAAGGGAGAAAAGTCTGTCTGGGAATTGAAATAGCAAGGAATAGGAGGTCAAAATGGGCTTCGGCACCCCAGGGGAAGGGCTTCGGCACCCCAGGGGAAGGGCTTCGGCACCCCAGGGGAAGGGCTTCGGCACCCCAGGGGAAGGGCTTCGGCACCCCAGGGGAAGGGCTTCGGCACCCCAGGGGAAGGGCTTCGGCACCCCAGGGGAAGGGCTTCGGCACCCCAGGGGAAGGGCTTCGGCACCCCAGGGGAAGGGCTTCGGCACCCCAGGGGAAGGGCTTCGGCACCCCAGGGGAAGGGCTTCGGCACCCCAGGGGAAGGGCTTCGGCACCCCAGGGGAAGGGCTTCGGCACCCCAGGGGAAGGGCTTCGGCACCCCAGGGGAAGGGCTTCGGCACCCCAGGGGAAGGGCTTCGGCACCCCAGGGGAAGGGCTTCGGCACCCCAGGGGAAGGGCTTCGGCACCCCAGGGGAAGGGCTTCGGCACCCCAGGGGAAGGGCTTCGGCACCCCAGGGGAAGGGCTTCGGCACCCCAGGGGAAGGGCTTCGGCACCCCAGGGGAAGGGCTTCGGCACCCCAGGGGAAGGGCTTCGGCACCCCAGGGGAAGGGCTTCGGCACCCCAGGGGAAGGGCTTCGGCACCCCAGGGGAAGGGCTTCGGCACCCCAGGGGAAGGGCTTCGGCACCCCAGGGGAAGGGCTTCGGCACCCCAGGGGAAGGGCTTCGGCACCCCAGGGGAAGGGCTTCGGCACCCCAGGGGAAGGGCTTCGGCACCCCAGGGGAAGGGCTTCGGCACCCCAGGGGAAGGGCTTCGGCACCCCAGGGGAAGGGCTTCGGCACCCCAGGGGAAGGGCTTCGGCACCCCAGGGGAAGGGCTTCGGCACCCCAGGGGAAGGGCTTCGGCACCCCAGGGGAAGGGGTTTTGCAAAGCAGTTGCCTCATGTGTGTTTGGTCTTGCTAATGCAGAGGTGGTCACATCATGAACACCTCATGCAGTAGATAAGATAATAAAATTTCCAGTGGTTAAAAACAAACATAAACCCCTCAGAATGTATTTAATTAAAATGAAATATTTCAAAGAATACAATCAGAATCTTACCTGTTTTGAAACTCTGCCCCTATCTTCGTTCTTTACTTCATTAGACTCATTAAAAATCCTTAGACATTCCTCCATGGGATCAGATTCAAATTCAAAATCTTTTTCTAGACGCAAACAATCGATATCCTCAAAAGAGAAAGCTCCTCGTTCAGTATTTCTCCCAGTTTCATCTTCACTAGAACTGCTGGTGACATGTGGATTTCTGTCCATGTCCGAATCGGACTCGTAATTCACAGCAGCGTCACCTTTACAAGGGCTTTCATCATTACTGCTGTCATCACCAAATAACTCTGTGTGGCTGAGTGTTCGCTTCGTCAAGGCCGGTGTCAAATTTTCTTCTTTACGTTTTGCTTTATCTTTTACAGGTCTTGACTCCCTGTTTTTGTTTTTATTGTCTACGCGAGTCCCATTTTTATGTTTCAAAGCTTTGGATTTTGAGCTGTCATTATTTTTATCATATTTCTGACTAATTATGATCTTGCCATCGTGACGTTTGACTTTTCCCAAACTATCTGATAAACAGTTTGATTTAGTCTTTGATTGGTTTTCATTTTTCATCCCGTCCAATTTGCTGGTTTTTGCTTTTCCCACCTTTTTACTAGGACTTGCATCAACGTTAATTTTTTGCTTTTCTTCTTTGATCCCATTTTTCTCAGATCCTTTGTGTTTCTTTTTATTAACTGTGTTATCATCATTGTTTTTTAATTTCTGCCCTTGTTTTTCATGCTTAATTTCTAGACTTTCCTTTACACATTTTACTTTCCCTCTTTTGCCAACATTCTGCATGTGGTGCGAAGATTTATTTTTAATGGTGTCCTTTCTTGTCTTTGTCCTTGAACTATCTTGGACACTACCTTTATTCTTTTTCTCTTGACATTCTTGTTCTTCAATTTCTTCCTTACTACAGTGTGAAATTTTAGATGACTGACTGGTGGATTTCAATTTTTGTTTCTTTCTAATCTCATCTCGTTTGCTACCAAGATTGCAAACATCCACGACATTCAGAATCTCTTTTTCCTTTGGGGATAATACATCCAACTTATTCATGTCACAACCTTTCTGGTGGTTGCTATTTAGTTCATCTGCAGAGTCTGAGAATTCCGCGTCCACCTCATATCTGCTTGAGTTCAAGTTACGGCATCGATTCTTTGCTGTCGGTACATAAGGTTCTTCTGAGCTGTTTCCTCTGGGCCTTTTAATCCCATGTTCCCTTGTCCTTTTTTTGATCAGCCGGGCTGAATAATTCAGCAAAGGATCGTACTCTAAATCAGTGCATGGCTTTGTGCTGTCAATCACATATTTATTACCAGATACAGACTTAGCATTTTTGACAGGTTTTGTCACAAGTGTTGGGACATATTTCAAAGAATTACCTCTTGCATCACCTTCATCATCTGTATCCAAAGTATATTTACTGGAACAGGCTGGAACAGAAAGTGGAGTTGGGGTGTATTCTACATTACTACTTGCAGGGTAATTATCTGGATTATATACTGAAGAGTCTATCAAATTATCTTCAATAGGCAAAAGCTCTGTGTGATTCTTGAGTTTGCTAACTGCCTTTTGAGGAGATGAAAGGACATACTCTTCTTCTGCATCGATAAGATCCTCGTACCTTGATAATTTTTTCTGCTCACGTTCAACCTCATTCTTAACCGCCTCAATGGCTTTGTTGACCAGTTCCAACTCTAGAGTACTAGATTCCGTAAGGCCACCAGAGATTCCATCTCCATTTCTGGATGGACCCTGAGGAAGTTCAGGATTATAAGGATCATATCCATGTTCTGAAAGACAAATTAAAGCATTGTAAATATTAAAAGATTCAGAAAGGTCAGAAAATGACTGAATCAATCTAAAGTTTTATCCATTTCAAATGATTCTATAACCAATAGCATCAATGGGAACCTCTGAGATCACATTCAACATAAATCTAAGCTGTCATTGAAAGTACAATTGCACTTAGTAAAGTAACTACTAATTACTGGCATTTTTCCCCCCCAAGTCTAAGACTTGTTCCCTATCAAAGCAAAAATGGCAATAACATTTTAATTTGGTATGATACAAGTAATACTTCTGATGTCAGAATCAAATATTTCGATGGAGGAATCCAACTAAAACTTTATTAAACGAGTTACTGGTAAAATGTAAATACAACAGGACTTTAAGGCACAATATTGATCATTTGATTCACTTGAATGCAAAAGAAATGCCAGCAACATTTTTTTTTAACCAACATATCCCTTTTCACAATCCATCAAATAATTTTCAAGTTCCTTGTTCGTCTGCCATTGAGAGAGGAGCTGAAAGATGGCTAAGATTTTTCTCTTCCACAGATAGAACACAAACAAAAAAATTATAATCTAATAATAAAAACTATGTCTACAGTTGCGTCAAATGTCAGCGACAAAGGTTTGCAAATATTTTGACCATTCATTTGATGACAAAAAGGTGATTGGAAAAAGAATTCCGACAAAAGGTTTAAAAGCAAAAGGCCAAAAATTAATTAAATTTTAAATATCTGTAACATTCCCATCCCTATATTGAGTAACTCTATCACTAATTCAGCTGCAAAAGTACAGCAACATAATTTTTCTCGCCTTTATGAGAAACGTACCATTTCGTTATTGCCTGATTGAAATTTAAACTGAAACTTCATGTATCCATTTTTGAAGATTGTCAACATCATCTATTCAAGGGGCTTCCCCAAACAACTTTTAGTTCCTCAACACCTTTAAAAAACCATTTGACTGCGCTTTTTTTTGTGTTACAATGCAAGTTAAGCATTTGAAACTGTTTCTTAATTCAGCTATTTTTTTTCCAAAAAGAGCATATTCTAGTTGCTGCTGAACAGTTAAATATCTGTTCGACAGTAAGTAAGAATTTATGGACACATTGTACCGTGTGCAATGTACATTACAATTATAATCCAGCAGGAGAGACCGGCTAAATATACAGGTAGAACAGATATCACTGATGAATTTCAATCTGGAGTAATTGCTACGCAGTACTTTTCCTTCATCTCTCCACCTTATTATCACACATGATCTGTACATGTACAAATTAGCCAATGGAAGCATTTTGCACCATTACTGCAAATTAGAACCATAAACTTAAATTCTAAAAAAGTATAACTATTCTAAAATGCATTGAAGTATTGAAAACATGCAGTTTCTATTACTACAAAGTATTTGCCTGAAAAGTTTTTCTACATTATTACATGAAATCTGAAAGTCCAGCAATCACAACAGTCCGACTTTGTTGGAATCCCATCCTTTTTCATTCACTTAATATCCAAAAATTTTAATCAGGTTGTCTTGAATGTACTGTAACTGAGCTCCTTGGGTACAGAATTCCTGAGATTCATTGTCCTCTGTATGGAAATTTTTTTCTTCTGATATTATATTTTTTTTTAATGTCAAACACAATACTTTGAGATGATTACATTTGAGGGGAAATGGAATAGAAATGTTTAAAGTTATGAAAGCCGCAGTTCGATGAGAAATTTTCTTTCTTGCCACTCAAGAGCTGGGGAGTTGAAACATACCCTGCTAAGGACGTAATGTGGCAGAACTTTTTAAGCTCTGAACCAAAGGAGGAACGGATGATGAACTTAAAAAGCTCTTTCTTGTGTTCAGTGTGTCATTGGACACAATGGGATTCAAAAGTCAACTACTGCGTCATAAATATATTTATGCATCATATTTGAGAGTGCTGGAAAATATACTCAGGAAATTTCTTGCAATTACAAATTGAATAATACCAAATTCTGCCTGGTTGCATCACTTGTCTGGTGTGGAGGGGACAATACACAGGCTAGCAAAAGGCGACAGAGAATTGTTAACTCTGCCAGTGACATTATGGGCACGAGTCTTCACTCCATTAGGGACATCTACAAGAAGTGATCTCTTAAGAACATAGCCTCTATCCTCAAGGATCCTCACTACCCAGGCCATGCCCTCTTCTCACTGGTATCACCAGGAAAAAAAGGACAGAAGACGAGCACCCAACGGCAAAAGGACAGTTTCTACTCCTCTGGTATCAGATTTCTGAATTGACAATGAACCACAGACACTACCTCACTTTCTCCCATTGTCTCGCTCTATTTATTTTTGAGTGTAATTTATAGTAATATTTGTACTATACTTCTGCCATAAAACAAATTATTCTGAATAAATGATTGAATTTAGCAAACATGAACCCGATTTACCAAAGCCACAAATAACATATACAATTAAAGTGCAAATTAGAATCACAAACCGACCAAAATGACCTGTTAGCCTTTTACACAAAAGCTAGAAAATGTCAGCTGTAGCAACAATGCAATCCCTACATGAAGTCTAGTAAATTTTTTTTATTATACACAGATCCCAACAAGGCTCCCCAGATAGTGCCAGGTTTGTGTTAGTTATCTTAGGATCATTCCTTATTTGTAGATTAATAGTGGAAAAGGTAAAGCTGCATCTTAGTAAAGCCAAATCTTGTTCACATTCGGCATTTCTGCACATTTTCCAGTAAGGGTAAGACGAGGATACCCAATGAAAAATACAAGTCACCCACTTTGACCAGAAATATTTTCAGTCGGTGCAATTATGACACAATGTTAGAATTTACAGCAGGCATACTGATCAGCTACTACTGATCAAATATTTTGCACAGTCTATAAATGACAGTCTGAGATAATTGCTTTCTAAATAACTCAGTGGGTAATTACGACGAACAAAAAAATACATTGCTTAATTTAATAAAAGTAAACAAGTTATGAAGCAATCGTATGATGCAATTGTATCTGATATACCACCCAATATACAGCAAATAATTTAAATCCATTTGCTAGTACCAGTATTAATTCAACTATCGGTAACTACAGTAAAAGTACAGTTCTCTGAAGAAATTCTCAAATGTTATCAGCTATAGCAAAAAGAATACATTTCCTTTGCAACCACCTCACAGGAGAAGCAAATGTATTCTTTAACAATGTACAACTATTTCTTAGTTAAAGCATAACCTGCACGATATTTTGCATTACACAATAAAATGTGCAAGTTTGTATTGCACATCAAGAGTTCCAAGCCTCATCTACCAAAAGTATGCTATGCTTACAGACTGCCATGCTATTATTCTCCAGCATCTACAATTAAATCAACAGATAAATATGTAATTACCACAATTCTGGTTGGTCAACAAGAATGAAATATATTTGTTCATGTCTTCCTATATGTTAACGTTGCTGCTATCACTCACTTCAACTCTCACGCCTGCAGTATGCACAACTGACAAGAGACCACTTGGTTTCTGCAGATAATTTGTTTGCAATATCAGAGATCCCAGAGTTGCACAGCTGCTAAAGTCTCACTAGACCTTCCTCTAAACACATCTCTCAATAAGAAAACCATATCCACCTCAGATGACAATTTGGTTTCAAGGAATCCTTCAAAACCTTTTTTGCTACATTAATGAATGTACTGAATTTTTACTTACACTTTTCCACTGATCCAGGACCAACTTTGGAGATTGAAATTAAAATCAAACAAACGATTACTATCCTCAATTCACAAACAACTATTGGAATTCTCTGAGTCGAAGGGATTTCAAACTGATCGAAATTCACAGCTACTTGTTCAATAAATTTCTTCCAGAATGTGCTTTCATCAAGTATATTCAGCTTCCAAATACCATCTTGGAACACAGCCTATTTACGCCAATTTCTAATGTGTAAATTCCCTCCCCGTAACTGCAGGTCCCCACTGAGGTACCATGGGGAACTAAACACAATAAAAAATACTGAGATGAAAGTCAAGCAAAGCAACTAAGCCTTGTAGACTAGGTTCAATTTTCTCCCCGCGTTAGTCATAATGGAAGCATGTCGACATCTGTCATATGGTCATTATATATGATTCATCTTTTCCAATTGCAAGGAATAAAACACGAAAGTCTGCAGATATCGTGGTTGAAGTGAAAACACAATTCTGGAGAAACTCAGCAGGTCAAGCAGTGTACTTTATATAGCAACGGTAAAGGTACATAACCAATGTTTCAGGTTTGAGCCCTTTATCATGGTATGGGAAAAAAGTCTTTCTTGATGAACCTTGATGAAGGGCTCAAGCCTGAAACGTTGGTTATGTACCTTTACCTTTGTCCTGCTGAGTTTCTCCAGCTTTGTGTTCTTTTTTCCAATTGCTACACAATAAATTAAGTACAGTATTCTGTTCATTATCTCAATTATGTAAAATGGACACATGCAAGAGCTGCCAAAAACATAAGGAATTAAGCTCTGGAAGTAAAAGTACGCCCTCTTGTGTCTGTTTCATCATTCAACAAGTTTACAGCAGATGACTCACCTCAAGGTCTCTCAACTGGATTAATCTTGCATCCTGCGGATGCCTTAATGTCTAAAAAAAAAGAAATCGATTGATTATAGAATTCACACAGCAACTGAACCGTAACAGCCCTTGTGAGCCTCAAAATCGTCACCTTCAGGGTGAAGTCTTCTTTTCTCTGAATGGCAAATTTCCTATTTTGATATGGGTGAGATGGAAAATTAAAGCCACCGGAAGCAGAGCAGAGCCATTCCTACAGAATGAATAGAAATTCTCCGCAAAACAGTCAGCACGATTGCATAATACACAAAATGCTGGAAAAACTCAGCCACTCTTTCAGCGCCCATTGCTATACTAGAATCACAGCATCAGCAAACTTTCCTGTCCAGATGGTCACCAAGTTTAAGTTTGGTTTATCCATTACATTCTTTAATCAGACTGGTTTCATGTCATGGCAGCACTTCATTTTGGCATTGGCAAGAGTCCATAACAACATACATCATGACACAATCTGAAAACTGTTGGACTGACCATCACCTAATCCACTATTATTACCATCAACCAATCGAAAATAACAGTGTCAACAGAAACAGTGACCCAAGAAAATCAATGTTGAAAGCTTCAAGGAGCCTACAGAGACAGAAGGCATCTTAAAGGAACCTTGTAGGGAGGAGGTTAGACTAAACATGAACATAAACTTATATTTCATTTAAACCAAACAGGAAAAACTAAAATCTTGAATATGCTGGAATTTGAAATCAGAATAGAAACAAATGAAAATCCTCAGCAGATCAAAAATGTGCTTGAAGAATGGAGGAGAGGGGCAACATTCAAACTATTTGTCCACCCGAAAATAGTTGGCCTCTGATGAGGTCCAAGAGATTATCCTTCAATTACTCCATAAGTGCTTCTCAACCGGGCAGCAGTTGGTACTGTGCATAAAATCAAAACGTGATTCACCCTCAGCCAATCTGAATCTGAGTGCGTATCATCTGACAATGCCAACCAATGTAGCAATCTCAAACAGGCCATTTACGCACTTGAGAATGACACAGCAAATATTAACCAAGTACCGAGAACACATGCAAATCATGCTGGCTTGGACAAAGAGTTCGAGACAAGCCAGCATGGCACAGACCAGCTGGATGCTAAATGTTTTAATCCGGAATTTAAACATGATCTGATCCCAACACATTGACAGGTTCCAGCAGACTCTGAGCAAGTTTTTTTTAAAAAAAAAATGCTTAATACAACCTCAGTAGAAACTTATAATTACAATCCAATTTCAAAATAGTTCAATGATTTCAATACAAAATGATGTAGACCTGCAATTCCTACTTTCAAGAACCATTTAAAGACCTTAATATGTACCAACACAAATGAGAATGGGGCTGGGCTGCTTTCACACAAAAATTACTCACAGCATTTACTTCATACACTACATTACTAAGGCCACACCACAATTTTATCTAATGAAAGATAAGTTAAACCAAGTGAAATATATTTACAACATCACCTTTAGAGGCTCGACCTCTAAAGCACGTGGTGGAATATGACAGAAACGATCATTCCATCTTCCTCATTGAACTCACCACAAAGTTTTACATTTAATATTTGATCATTAAAATAGTATTTGTGTTTTCATAATAATGTGATTTCAGTTCATCTTTTTAGCCCAGAAATTCAATAATTTTTATACTCCAGAATTTCTCACACATGGCATTTTACAAACTTAAAAGTTTGCTACGTTTATGTTTCTCACTTTTCCTTTTCATCTAATCTTGTTCGCCTAATTTGCCAATCCTACCTTTTTTGCTCAATCTTGCATCTTTCTTAATCTTTTATAGAGTGTCCTTAGCTAATGCCAATTAATGACTCACTACACTGGTCCCAGCTTTCAATGGGATCCCAAATGCGCATTCTGCATACCATCTATCCCTGATGACCTTGCATTTCCAATTACCTGTGACATCCAAGCTTGCAAAGCATTATGCTTCATGCCCAAATTACAAAAATGTTACAATGGGGAATTTGCAAATGAACATCACAGATTACATATTTTGCAGTATAATACAGTACAACTCAGATTATCAAAGATGGTCAGAATACAACAACAAGAGAAGGATTTTTAAGCATGAAATCATGTTTAATTTTCACCAAAAAACAAACTGAATAAGATAAATCCAACACCAAAAACTCAAAATTCTACTCAGAGGTTTTTCCAAAATTCTAAGATTTTTTTTCAACCTGTTGACCAGTTCAGCTCTGAAAAAATTTTTGGATAACTGAGGATTTCTGATTGTTTTGGATACCCTCATTATCCAAAAAACTTTGGAGGTTAAATGTCATAATTTCAGCTTCTAAATGTTTTGGATAAATGAGCATTTTTGATTTTTCTGAAATCCTCAATTATCTGGAAAAAATTTTGGAGCCCAGCAGACGTCACTTCCAGGTCCAAAAATTTTTTTGGATAATCTGATTTCAGATAATAGGAGTGGTACTGTACTTCAATTTGTTTTTAATGAACCAAATCTTCTTTCATAGAATTCTGGCAAACGTACAAGTGCTCCTCAACTTAAGATGGGGTTGCGTTCTGGCAAACCCACTGTAGGTCGAGAAAGAATGCTGCACTTACATTTTTTTTGTAATTAAATTTTGAATACCTTTATTCCACACTGAAAAAACCATTACTATACACACCTGAAAGCACACTGGGTGTGAAGAATGTTTGAAGCATTGAGACTGTGAGCATGGTTGAGTCAGCATTGTAAGAGAGTATGCTGTATGATACTCTTGCATGATGTTGCCATCACCCAGCATCGTGGGAGTAGCATACCGCATATCACAAGCAGGGGAAAAGATTGGAGTTCTAAATTGAAAGTATTGATTCGAACCATCGTAACTTTGAAAAGTCATGTCGGACCATTGTAAGTAGGGGTGCACATGTAATTAGTTTTCCACTTCTGCAACTAAAGTTCAGGAAACTTACAAAATTAATTTTATATACACTCATGTCAGTCCACTTTTTCCACTGAACAGAATCAGGCTCCAGCCCATTGCATCTATATCAGGCATGCCTATTAATATTAATCTAAATTATAGATTCATAGTTACACAAGACCTTCAACCAGCTTGTCCATGCAAGCCAAAAGGTCTAATTTGCCAGCATTTTGCTCATATCCCTCTAATTTTTTTTCCTATCAATCTAACTGTCTTCAAAACATTGTGATTGTACCAGCCTCTTCCTCCTTCTCTGGCAGCTAGTTCCTCACATCCACCACCCTCTGTGGAATAACATGCCCTCAGGTCCCCTTTAAATGTCTCCACACCCCACCTAAAACCCGTGGCTTCTAGTACTAAATACCCATAACCAGGAAAAACAAAGACTCTGACTATCTATGCTATCTTAATGTTGAAGATCTGAGACCTAGACGACTTGAAACAGCCCCAGGCTCAATTTCTTCATTGCCTAAATCCCAAATCCCAAAGATCGCCAGTGGAGGCTGAAAAGGAAATGCATCAGGCAGCATTACAATCTGAAGGAATTGTTTTTTTTCGCGAATGGATGAGAAAAACATCAAGATGCGGGGATAGACCAGCGGCGACTCCCTGAAGTTGGGATGCCGTCACTGGGAGTCCAGACCCACAGTAAAACTTTTAAAATGCCTTCTGTTGAATTGCAGCAGGAGCTGCAGTTACCTTGTTCTGCCATCATGTCAGAGAGAGCAGAGCTGATATTTACTGATTTTCAATGTATGCAATTGAATGCAGTTATTCAACCTATGTTGACATCTCTAATGAATGAGATAGTTCAAATGAATGCTGGTATAAGTTCAGAATTAAATACAGTTAAAGCACGTGTGGATGCATCTTATGAAGAATTTAAAAAATTTCAGACAGCTTTTTTAGACTGTAAACAACAAATGACTTCTAACACAGAAAAAGTGTTGAAGGTGGAAAAATCAGTCACAGAATTAGGAGATCGTGAGAAGGAGCTAGAAAGAAAAATAGATTATTTGAAAAATCAAAGCAGAAGGAATAATGTGAAAATTGTTGGTTTGCCAGAGGGTATAGAAGGACAAGACCCTCTTTGTTTCTTTAAAGACTGGATTACGCACCCACACCCAATTTTTGTTTAGGGGATTACAACATTTTGGTAGTTTTTTTGGGGGGGGGGGGTTATTGATTTTTTAAAAAAATTTTTTTCTTAATTTTTAATTTGTGATTTTTTTAATTGGAGGGCCTATATACGTTGATTTGAGTTTTTATATAAAGATATTATTTGTATTTAGTAATAATAGTACATATGTCGAAGTTGAGGTTTGTTAATTTTAATGTTCAAGGATTAAATAGTCTGATTAAACATAAGCGAATCTTGGTGTATATTAAGAAAATGAAAATTGATATTGCCTTTTTACAAGAAACACATTTGAATGTGAAGGAAAGTGTGAAATTAAAAAGGGGTTGGGTTGGGCATGTATATTTTTCTTTGTTTCATTCTAGAGCTAAAGGTGTAGCAATTTTGATACATAAAAAATTATCTTTTGAGTTACAATCAATGGAGGAAAAGGCAGGATGTATTCTTAAATTGAATTGTAAGATTTTTAGTGAATTTTGGACTTTACTTAATATTTATGCTCCAAATGCAGATGATGAAGTATTAATTTCGGATGCATTTTTATATTTGGGTCAAGCTAATGATAATATTTTAGTTGGTGATGATTTTAATTGTGTTTTGGAAACTTTATTAGATAAATCTCCAAAGAAAGTTAAGAAATCCAAGATGGCAATCCAGGTCCAAGCGTTGATAAAAGATCTTAATTTAGTAGATATGTGGAGACGTCTTAATCCAACAGAGAAAGTTTTTTCCTTTTATTCATCTAGACATGAATCGTTTTCAAGGATTGACTTCTTTTTAGTATCGGCACATTTACAAGGGAAAATACAAAAAGCGGAATATAAAAGTAGGGTGATTTCAGATCATTCTCTGTTATATTTTACATATGAAACTTCTGAAAAAATTCAAATAGCTCATCTTTGGAGATTTAATACAATGTTGTTAAAAATAAGGAATTTATTGATTTTTTGAAAAAACAAATTACTTTTTTTGAAAGAAAATTCTAAATTTGTTCAAAGTAAGTTTGTATTATGGGATGCTATGAAAGCTTATTTGAGAGGACAAATAATTAGTTATACTTCTAAAATAAAAAAGAATCGATTAAATCAGACTCTTGAATTAGAGAAACAGATTGATGAGTTAGAAAAGGAATTTCAGAAAGATGCTACAGAAGATCAGAAAATAGAATTATCTAGGTTGAAACTGGAATATAATACTTTGCAATCTTATCAATTTGAATGTGTGATTAATAGGACTAAACAACTGTATTATGAATGGGGAGAGAAAGCACATAAGGTACTGGCATGGCAATTAAAGAAAGAACAGATTTTGAGGACTATTAATGCTGTTAGACAGAATTCTATTATCACATAAACCTCGTGAGATTAATAATGAATTTTATAAAAAGTTATATACATCTGAAGGAAAACAAGAAACTGGATCGATTGATCTTTTTTTTAAAATCACAGTTGAATTTACCGATATTAGAGGATGCAGATATACAGGAGTTAGAAGAACCATTTATTGATTCAGAAATTAAAATGGCTATGCTGGAAATGGCAAATGGTAAATCGCCTGGTGATGATGGATTTTCGGTTGAATTTTATAAAAATTTTTATGATGATTTATCTACAGTGTTTGGGGATGTATTATGTCAAGTTGGAGAACATTATGATTTCCCTGAGTCTTGGTCTAGGTTCTAGTGCTTTAATTACAGGAATTCCTAAAAAAGATAGAGATGCTTTGCAGGTATCTTCATATAGACCAATTTTGTTGTTAAATGTAGATTATAAAATAATAGCTAAAGTATTAGCGAATAGATTGGCTAAATTTTTACCAAAGTTGACTCATATTGATCAAACAGGTTTTATAAAGAATAGATATGCTTCAGATAATATTTTGCGAGTGATTAGTTTGATGAATAGATTTTGACAATCTTTAGATCATCCGATGGTGATATCCTTAGATGCAGAAAAAGCATTTGATAGAGTTGAATGGAAATTTTTGTTTAAAGTTTTGGAGAAATTAAAGTTTGGTCCTTCTTTTATTGGTTGGATTAGGGCTCTACACAGTAAACAGGTAGCAAGTGTATTGACGAATGGTTTGATTTCGGAATCTTTTAAGTTAACTCGATCAACTCGTCAAGGTTGTCCTTTATCACCAGCTTTGTTTGTGTTAGTGATTGAACCTTTAGCACAGTTGATAAGACAAAATACACAGATACAAGGTATGAAAGTTTTAGATGAGGAATATAAATTAATTTATTTGCTGATGACGTATTGGTGTATTTAACAAATCCAGCTCAGTCACTTTTGCACTTGAAGGAGTGTTTAATACAATATGGATGCCTTTCTGGATATAAAGTTATTACCGGTAAGTGAAGGAGATTATTCAGTTTATAAGAATATTATTAATTTGAAGTGGATTGATCGAATTAAATATCTGGGCATAATTTTGAATGTAATTATCAATCTTTATATAATTTATGCTCCATTAATGAAAAAAATTAAAACTGGTTTGATTAAATGGAAAGATTTACCTATTAATTTAATGGGAAGGATAAATACAATTAAGATTAATATCTTTCCGCGTATACAACATTTATTTAAATCTATTCCACATTTACTTGATAAAAATTTTTTTTGAGATTTAAATAGAATGGTTAGGGAGTTTATATGGAGGGGTAAATTTTTGAGAATAGCTTTGAATAAATTAATTTGGAAATATGAGTTAGGGGGATTACGTTTACCACATTTTCAAAATTATTATGAGGCAGCCCAACTTAAATTTATTAGTTCATTGATGGATTTGGTACAGCCTCCTAGTTAGGCTAAAATTTAGATGGCAAATATTTCTGAATTTGAAATACATCAATTTTTGTTTAGGTGGAATATGAATTTGTTACAACAATATAATGTGCCTATATAAATATATATATATATATTATATATAGACAACAGACTCGCCAAGGCAAATAGCGCCTTTGGAAGACTACACAAAAGAGTCTGGAAAAACAACCAACTGAAAAACCTCACAAAGATAAGCGTATACAGAGCCGTTGTCATACCCACACTCCTGTTCGGCTCCGAATCATGAGTCCTCTACCGGCATCACCTACGGCTCCTAGAACGCTTCCACCAGCGTTGTCTCCGCTCCATCCTCAACATTCATTGGAGCGACTTCATCCCTAACATCGAAGTACTCGAGATGGCAGAGGCCGACAGCATCGAATCCACGCTGCTGAAGATCCAACTGCGCTGGGTAGGTCACGTCTCCAGAATGGAAGACCATCGCCTTCCCAAGATCGTGTTATATGGCGAGCTCTCCACTGGCCACCATGACAGAGGTGCACCAAAGAAGAGGTACAAGGACTGCCTAAAGAAATCTCTTGGTGCCTGCCACATTGACCTCCGCCAGTGGGCTGATATCGCCTCAAACTGTGCATCTTGGCGCCTCACAGTTCGGCGGGCAGCATCCTCCTTTGAAGAAGACCGCAGAGCCCACCTCACTGACAAAAGACAAAGGAGGAAAAACCCAACACCCAACCCCAACCAACCAATTTTCCTCTGCAACCTTGTCTGCCTGTCCCACATCGGACTTGTCAGCCACAAACGAGCCTGCAGCTGACGTGGACATTTACCCCCTCCATAAATCTTCGTCCGCAAAGCCAAGCCAAAGAATGAAGTTATGGATAAAGAAAAATAAAATGATAGGTTCTAGAGGTAAATTATTGGCTTTGACTCCGTTGTATAATAATCAACTTATTTCTTTTTCAATACATAATCAAAGTTTATTGCATTGGAGATTTAAAGGTGTGAAAAATTTGGGAGATTGTTTTAAAGAGAGTAAGTTTTTATCTTTTAAACAGATGAGGGAAGATTTTGGTATTGATAAGAATTCTTTATTTCTTTATTATCAAATTCGATCTTTGGTAAAATGTATGTTTGGTAGAGATGTGATTTTCCCTAAAATTACTAAATTTGAGACTTTTCTTATGAAGGTACCAGAGAAGGGTTATATTTCATTTATGTATCAAATATTACAGGATGGTATGGATAAAATGGGTCGGGATAGATCTAAAATTAAATGGGAAGCGGATACTTGTTTTACTTTTTCTGAAGAGGATTGGTTAGATATTTATTATGATAGTGTAACTAGATTGATAAATGCACGTTATGCAATGATTAATTACAATTTTTTTACATCAATTATATTTGACACCTGAAAAATTAAAAAAGTATGGTTTTAATGAATCAGATTTGTGTTTTAGATGTGGCGATACGGTTGGAACGTTTTTTCATGCTGTTTGGTCATGTATACATATACAATCTTTTTGGAAGAAAATTCAATCGTTTTTTAGAATATCTGTATAAGATTAAAATAGTTTTAGATCCGACAGTATTTTTATTGGGCAGTTTGCAACCCCTGAAAGGCTTGGGATTAGATAAGTTTCAGCTTTCTTTTGTATATTTAGCTTTATCCATAGCGAAAATATGTATTGCTAGTATGTGGAAAGATACAAATATGATTGATATTAATAGATGGCATAATGAGATGAAATATTGTTTAATAATGGAAAATAATATGTATGTTTCACATGATCATTATAATTTTTTTATTTATAAGTGGTTGTTATACTCAGAATATTTACATTTCAATTTATATTGATTAGATTTTAATATGTATATTTAAATATTCTTTCTTTTTTCTTTTTTATGGTTCTCCTTAGGAGAGTTGGCTGACGGGGGGGGGATTTTTTTCCTTTCTTTTTTTTTTAATATATATAAAAAAAGTTCATATTTAATTGCTGTATATGTCATATTATTTATTCGTTCGAAAACAAATAAAGTTTTTTAAAAAAACTATCTATGCTATCTTTTCCCATCAATTTCTTAAATCTCAAAGATAATCTTGAAGGTAATCCTAAGCCTCTTACATTCCAGTGGAAATGAGGCCATACTATCCAATCTCCTAGATCTTAAAGAGGCAGACTTGGATCTGACATCAACTCATCTCTGAACAGTTCAAGACCAACAGAAATATTCAAATACTGTATACATTTCCATTCCATGTCACCACGACGTGACTTTCTAATCATCTACATATTTCTTGAAAAGCATTACACAAAACTAAAGAAAAAAATACAGTTCTGCTAAAAACTGCAAATATTGAAAATTCACTCATTATATTGCCAGAATTATGCATTTGATTTTGAAGCCAAAGATTAGAGTGTACAAACCAACCACATAATTTCACAGACAAAGCTCAAGTAATTTTATACCTATTGTAACATAATTTCCATGAATTAATTTTTCATATCTTGGATTATTGATAAAATTAAAAATAGGATCCAAAATTATATTAAATATAACTATTTAGTTTAGAAAATAATTATTTAGAGTGTTAGCTACAAAGAAAGGTGGAGGGGTAACTTGATTTGAAGTACTGTAGTTTTTCCTCCAAAAATAAACTTTATTTGCAATAAATTGTTCACAAGTCTTTTCACATCTGTAGTGTCACATGCAGAGTTTTACTTCACTATTTGTTATACTTGCTCTCTATTTTACACCATTACCACCCACCACTATGGCCCCTTATTGTTACTGTCCCCTCTGTTGTTTGAGGGACTTCCCCTGCAGTCTCAGCTCTTCAATGCCAAGTAGCGAAAGGACTCGAGATTGTGGTCCTTCTCCATAAAGGCCTCCCATTGGCTGTGCCAAGCCTCAGCATATCTTAGCATGTACACCTGCAGCCTGGAACATGCCAGTCGGCAGCATTCCCTGACATCTCAGTGTGCTGGATGATCAACGAGTTTTGGATAGACCCAAGGGTGTCTTTCATCAAGCTGATGATTTTCCAGCAGCAATGGATGACTGTTTCTGCATGCATACCCACCCACAGACCCAATTTCTGGTGGACCTTTGTGATCTGCTCTGACCAATTTTTTGAACTCTATAAATTTATGAGAGGCATTGGTATAGTAGACAGTCAGGGTCTTTCACTCAAGATACAAAACTCAAATTCTAGATGGCAAACTTTAAGGTGAGGGGGTAAGTATTTGAGGCAAGTTTTTTTTCTTCACAGAGTTGCAGGTACCTGGAACATGCTGCCAAGCTGAGGGGAATGGCAGTGAAAGCAGATATGATAGCGATGTTTAAGAGGCATTTCGACTAGCAGATGAACATGCAAGAAAAGGAGAAATAAGGAATAATCATTTGCAGGGAAATGGCATTAGTTTATGATGGTATCATATATGACAGAAACCTGTTGTGTGCTGTACTATTTTCACATTCTAAAGAAAGAACACTTCCCTTTCATGTAAAGCACTACATAATACTCTACTTTTAAAAATCACTGACTACTGCCAGGCCTTCGGCTGAATAATGTCCTTATGCAAAACCATGATACACCACTTAATGTAAAAGAGCAAAAGATTCAAGAAGATTCAAGACATTTTTTAAAAATGCATTTAAGGTACTCTGTCTAATAGATCATTAATACTATATTATATGATGTAAGGCAACAGAGGTTGTGTTTCCATCATATCTCTGCAGACAGTGCTAAATTGTGAAGGTATCTTTAAACCCAACACTGCATTAATATAATCCTAAACCTGAAAGATTTTGATATTTAAATGTAATCAAAAATTCAACTTCTTGAACTGAAATGGTGAGACAATGGAATTTATTACCTGGAGTAGACAGCATACATTTACAAGGAAACAAACGCAGGAGGCAGAAAGAATGAGGTTTCTTTCTCATACAGTTCCATTAAAAGAGGGATTATAGCTCAAGCTTTGTTATTAATTGCCTTTCTTTCTAATGTACATTCCACATAATTCTAACAACAAATGACTCAGAGTTAATAATTAAAGTGGCATTTGAGACCTTATTTTCCCTCCAAATGGACAGCAGTGTCAAATCAGGACCTGCAGTTAATATTAAAAAAAAATAAGTAACCAATAATGTCTTTCTTATAGGATACTATCATTTAAGATGACAGATAAACCAGAAAGGCAAATGCTTCCAAAAAAATGGCCCAGTATTATCAGATTGTATCTAGATTTATCATTGCCTTTAAGCCTTAGCCAGCACCCTATCTAACCATTTCTTTCTCTTTCCAAAACCACTCTTCAACCCCACCCACCACCAGCCCTCCAAGGTACCAATCAATCTCACCACCTGCTCACTTTCCATCAGGAGAGAGCGAGACATCTCTACATTATATACACAAACAATAAAATTCCAAAAAACCCTTCAGTGAGAACAAACACAGAATCAGCCCCTTCAACTCTGAATCCAAGTTCTCTGCAGGGATATCAATGGATCAGAAAATGATGCTCATGAGATGTAAATAGAACTCTTAAAATGAAAAATGGACTGAAAGCAAACAGACTTCATTTTTCCCCTCAGTTGAAGATAGCAAAAGAATGTATTTCTTAACTGTTGAAACGACATCAATTTACCTTGTTCATAACAATCTTCTACATTTGTTATGAGGCAGGTCATTTTATTTCTTTTCAAAAAAATGAGTACTTTTTTTAAAAACTTATTATCAAGTTAAAGCTCTATTGTTAGAAAACTTTCGGTGTACCTTGTGTCTTCCTAGAATATCTAAATTTGATAGTTTCATTACTGATTGTACTAGGAAGGGTTTCATATCGAATATGTATAATTTACTGCAGGCTAAAACCCCCCCAAGCCAGGTGTAGATAAGACTCGAGTGAAATGGGAGAAAGACTTGGGGATAACAATCTCCCCGAAAGAGTGGATGTCAATATGTGAAGATAGTATGACTAAGATTGTGAATGTGAGGTATAGATTGGTTCATTATAATTTAACTCCTGAGAAACTAAAGAAATTTAAATATGTCCCTTCAGATTTATGTTTTAGATGTCATAAGGAAGTAGGAACCTTCTTACATTCGGTTTGGTTATGAGACGGTTAAACCCTTTTGGAATAAAATTAAAGAATTTTTGGAAGTTATGTTTAAATTTAAAATTACATTTGATCCTATGATATTTTTATTGGGTGATATTAAATCATTGTGTTTAGAGTTGAAATTTGATAGATCTCAAATTGCTTTTTTAAGTTTGGCTTTAGCAGTAGCTAGGATACGTCTTGCAGTTACATGGAAGAATGAGATTCAATTGAATATTCATTGGTGGCAAGCGGAGATGAGGTCACGTATTCCTTTAGAGAAGATAACATATAATTTATGAAATAATTATCCTTTTTTTGTTAAAGTTTGGAGCCCGTATATGGATTGGATGCGTACTAATTGCTAAAATATTTTCCCTTACATGGATGGTGTGGTCCCAAACCACGACACATATCTAAATGTATTGTTTTAATTATTCTCCTCCATCTTTCTTTTCTTTTTCTTTTTTTGGGGGTAGATTAGTAGGGAGTGGGGTGGGGTGGGAGGGATAGGGATGGGGAGGGGAATAAAATATGTATTACATTGTACTTTGTATGTATTATCTATTATTGATTATAAATAAAGTTTTCCAGAAAAAAGCAAAGCTTCCCTCTTAATACCAGTTATTAACTTTGAATCCTATTCATAAACAAGTTCCTCTGCTAATTTCTCTATTTTATCCATCTCAAGTTTGATCCACAGCGGTTTTCTTGATCTCTCAAATAAAGAAGTAAGAACCTCAATTGAGCTACATGATAATAATTCTTAAAGTTAGGAAGTTGAAAACTGATTTGGAGGTTCTTATTAGGTGAGGTTATATTAAAAAAAAATTTCTGCAAAGTATCTTTTATTACAAGCAAGTACTATTAAAAAGGGAATACATAAATCTACACCGAAATAGGAGGCTGATCTAAATATTATAAATGATAAGAAAAGATTGGCAGAACTCAAAACTATGACAAATATTATAAATGTTAGGTAGTTTTTCAATATAATTATTTACACCAATTATATTTGACACTGCAAAAATTGCACAAAATGAAAATGAATTTATCAGATAAATGCTTTAGATGTGGTGAAGAAGTAGGAACCTTTTTGCACTCCCCATGGTCATGTTAGAACTTTTTCAACAGATTTAGAAAAGTTTTTGGAACAGATTACTGGGTTGTTATTCCACAATATCTAGATTTATTTTTGTTGGAATATAGGAAGAACAAGATCGGATTTGAAACTATAATTTTATCAAGCTAAATTTAGCGGTGGGAAGGAAGTATATTGCAGTGATTTGGAAATCAAGTATGCATTTGGGTATGGAAAGATGGCACGGAGTTGTATACCATTGGAGAAGATATATAACTTGAGAAATAAATATTCAACCTTTGTACAAATATGGAGCCCGTATATGCAGTTTAGGGCTAAATATGTAAGAATGTACTTCCAGCCTCTTAAGACCTGTATAATTTTCTTCCCTAAAGTCATTTACTATCAATACTGTAAGATTCAAGAATGAACCAACCCTTTGTGCAATCCAGATTGATATTACTTTTATTCTTTATGCTTTTCTTACTCTTTTTATATAATTCTTTTATAAAACTATATATTGTATCAATTGTCAAAATTATCTTTATATTGGTTGGGGATAAGGGGAGGGTGGTTAAGGGGGAGGAGTTAATACCATGTAATTTTCAAATTTCATGAAAGTATTGACTCTGTTTTAAGTATAATTTACATAGATTAATTTTTTTTTTAATATTCAAAAAAAAGACAGAAAGCAACAGTTAAAGAAGAGATTGACAAATAGAGGAAAACAGCTGAATTTGTTTTTTTTTAAAAGGACTTGCTTGACAATTTCATTAACATGAAATCTTCTCATCAGATTAGTGATGGAAAACATACAGCACTTGGAAGTCTCCTGAAAAGCTACAGCATCTGAAAAATCTGAATCGAAATATCAATAATAGGAATAAAAGAAAAAAAAACTACAATAAAGTGAACTTGTCCAGAAAAATACATCCCATTTCAACAAAGCACTAATCACCAGGTAATATGGAAGCAATGGGATTCACAGAGCTTGAACTTCAGTAAAAAATCATGTACAAGAATAAATGCCAAGGAATTTGAATAATAGGCTAAAAATTTGAGAATGCAATTTTCCATTCAAATGATCTCCCCTAAACATTCCATACAGGTTTATAAATGTAGTTTCAATTCAGATGCACTTCAGACAAGTTATTCAAGTTTTTCAGCTTAGCTGAATGTTGCACATCTCGAGGTGACTGGAAATTCTGCTAAAGCTTGGCGATGGCTACTTTTGTTAAAAGGTTCTTGATGTCTGATTAAGTATCCTGATTCAATTTAGAAAATAATTCAACTTGAAGTGCCGTACTGTGCAATGTCTCACCTAGTGAGTACTATCCAGATTCTTCTTCTTTGGCTTGGCTTCGCGGACGAAGATTTATGGAGGGGGTAAAAAGTCCACGTCAGCTGCAGGCTCGTTTGTGGCTGACCAGTCCGATGCGGGACAGGCAGACACGATTGCAGCGGTTGCAAGGGAAAATTGGTGGGTTGGGGTTGGGTGTTGGGTTTTTCCTCCTTTGCCTTTTGTCAGTGAGGTGGGCTCTGCGGTCTTCTTCAAAGGAGGCTGCTGCCCGCCAAACTGTGAGGCGCCAAGATGCACGGTTTGAGGCGTTATCAGCCCACTGGCGGTGGTCAATGTGGCAGGCACCAAGAGATTTCTTTAGGCAGTCCTTGTACCTTTTCTTTGGTGCACCTCTGTCACGGTGGCCAGTGGAGAGCTCGCCATATAATACGATCTTGGGAAGGCGATGGTCCTCCATTCTGGGGACGTGACCCATCCAGCGCAGCTGGATCTTCAGCAGCGTGGACTGGATGCTATCCAGATAGTGCTTTGAAAACCACACAAATTTTACTTTCTGTTTCTAGACTTCATTTCTTGTTAACTGTAAAATTTTCAAAAGCCAGTAAAAGGCATTGAAACAAATGCAAATTTAAATTTGCATGATAAATATTCAAGAAAGATATTAGTCAAAAATAAATACAAGCTTTTTCCATTGGTAATAGCAATACTACTGTGTCACAAGATTCTCAGGTGTAATTTTTTTTTTAAACTTTATTTTTTCATTTTTTCCCATAGATATATTTCAAATAGACTTTGGTAGTTTTTGTGGAGCAGGATGTAATTGATATAAAAAATTATATTAAATCAATACACATCTTGTATTAATCGTGAATGTCATACTGTCCAAACATCAGTCAGGCCTTCGGTATCATAACACCTAGATCCGACTTCCACCTCTCCCTTGTCCTTTGTTGGCCTGGCTTTAACACTTTCGTCTTAATATGAATTTGGCTACACTTCCCAGTTCAAAGCAGCTCCTCCACTTCAGTACCTGAGGGCGGGGCCATTGTGGGACTCCATCTCTCTCGCAACAAGGACCTCAACTGAAGAAAGCAGTAGAAGGTTCCATTTGACTGATCATATTTCTGTTTTAGTTGTTTAAAGGACATGAGTACCCCTTCTTCATAGCAATCTTCAATATGTTTAATTCCTTTCTCATGCCAAATATTTAAAATTCTATTGCTCAAATTCATGGGCAATAGTTCATTCTGGCACCATGGTGCTTTTGGTGATAGCCCCACTTTATTTTGCAATACTCTCATACCAAATTTTAATCATATGTATTAGAATGGGATTATCTGGTCTTTTTTTTGTTATTAATTTGACATTCAATTTATAAATGAAATCCTTTGCTCCACTCTTTTTCATTGTATGTAGTCCCATTTGGAGATTCTCACATGTAATTACTAATTTGTGATCTATGATCTGATTACAGCCTGGTTGAATGTAACAAAACCAAAATTGCCTTCAACATCAAAAGTCCCCATGCTGTTTTGAACAATAGAAAATGGATAATTGTTATTATTTTTATTTGAATTTAACTTTGATGTCATTTGAATACACATTATCAGATTCTACACTCTGGAGGGGGAAAAAAAAATCAACCATTAACATTTAGCACTAGACTGAAAGAAACTAATTCAATGGCTTATTTACATAGGTCCAACTCATTACAGAAGATCTGGAAAAACTAAAACGACCTATCCAGCTGACTATTACCACGAATCACAGAATGATCACCTGACATCTTGGAAGGCGATGAACAAATCCACAGCTCCATCGGTTAAATATATCAAGATGAAAATTTGTGTTATTCCACATTTGAGCAACACAGTTAATGTAGCGGTTGGCACAATCCTATTACAGCGCCAGCAACCCAGATTTGAATCCAGAGCTGTCTGTAAGTTGTTCTCCCTATATCTACGTAGGTTTCCTCTGGGTGTTTCAGTTTCCTTCCACCCTTCAAAATGTATGGGGTCTGTCAGTTGATTGACTTTTTTGGGTCGCATGGGCTGGAAGGGTCTGTTACCGTTGTGTGTCTGTCTTTTTTGAATTACTAAGGAAAATATATGCTAAAGATTCTTTCTCCCACACTTCTCTGAACTAATAAACATCTATCAAATTCACAAACTAGTCAATAGGCCCAATAGGAGTTGGTGAACTCCGACAAAGCAGAAAAGATCAAGATTTCATGTTTTAGGCCTATATAATGGCAGGAGTATTGTAGATTAGCCTCAACCCTTCTGAGTAATTAAGAAATTTTTTAAAAATTATCCAAGATTACTAGGTCACTTTACTACCCAACAATCTAAGTGTATATATTAGCTGTCTAACAACAGAACAACTTGCCTGCTATATTACTAGCGTATCTAAATTTGCTGATGACACTAAATTGAGTGGAATCAAAATTCTGCAGAGAATACACGAGAGTCTGCAGAGAGATGTACATAGGTTAAGTGAGTGGGCAAGGGTCTGGCAAATAAAGTACCATCCACTTTGGAAGGAAAAATGGAAGATCAGAGTATAGGTTAATGGCAATCAATTGCACCATAGAACAATTACAGCACAGAAACAGGCCCCTCTAGCCTGCGTTGAACCATTTTTGTTTTCCTAGTCCACTGATCTGCAATCAATCCATAGCCCTTCATACCTCTCCCATCCATATATCTGTCCAAATTTCCCTTAAATGTTCAATCAAGCTCGCATCCACAACTTCAGCTGAAAGCTCATTTCACACTCCCATCATTCTCTGCGTGAAGACGTTACTCCTCATGTTCCCCCTAAACTTTTCCCGTTTCACCCTTAACCCATGTCCTCTTGTTTGAATTTCACTCACCCTCAAAGGAAAAAGCCTATCTACATTTACTCTGTCTATCCCATCATAATTTTAAATACCTCGATCAAATCACCCTTTATTTTTCTATGGTCCAGAGAATAAAGTCCCAACTTGTTTAACCTTTCCCTGTAGCTCAATCACTGAAGACCAGGCAACATCCTAGTAAATCTTCTCAGCACTCTCTCTCTCTATCTTATTGATAACTTTCCTGTAGTTAGGTGACTAAAACTCTATACAATACTTCAAAATTGACTCACTTACAGATCACAAGATAAACGAATAGAAGTAGGCCATTTGGTCCATCAAGCCTGCTTTGCCACTCCACCATGAACTAAACCATTTTCACATCTAGTTCCCTGACTAATTAAGATACCGATCAATTTCCTCATGATCGCACCTCCACAGCTGTATGTGGCAATGAATTCCACAAATCCACGACCCTCTGGCTAAAGAAATTTCTTCTCTTCTCTGTTTTAAATGGGTACCCTCTAATTCTAAGACTGGCCCCTCTTGTCCTGGATTCACCCACCAAGGGAAACATCTTATTCACATCTACTCTGTCCAATCTTCTATATTCCAATGAATACAGTCCAAGAGTCGATAAATGCTCCTCATACTTTAGCCCTTGCATTCCAGGAATCATCCTCGTAAATCTTCTCTGAACTCTCTCCAACATCAATATATCCCTTATAAGGGGCACAAAATTGCACACCTCATTCCAAATGAAGTCTCACCAGTGTCCCATAGAGCCTCATCAACACCTCCTTACTCTTATACACTATTCCTCTTGAAATGAATGCCAATATACCTTTTGCTTTCTTTACTGCCAATCCAGCCTGGTGGTTAACCTTTAGGGTATCCTGCACAAGGACCCCAAGTCCCCATGCACTTCTAAATTTTCTCCCCATCTAAATAATAATCTGGCTGTTTATTTCTTCTTCCAAAATGTACAATTGTGCATTTCTCAATATTGTCTCTCATCTGCCATTTCTTTGCCCACCCTCCGAAACTGTCCAAGTCTCTCTGCAACCTTTCAGTTTCTTCAACACTTCCTGCTCCTCTACCCATCTTGGGGTCATCTGCAAATTTAGCCAGAAAGCCATTTAATCCAGAATCTAAATCATCGATAAATATAGTAATTATATTTATTGGAAAATAATTTCAGCTAAATGTTTCTGTTAACTAGTTAGTCAATTTTCGAAATACCACATACAAAAAAAAACTGTGTGACTTAAATATGTATGTTATTCTGTGCAGTTTTATATCAAATATTTTGTAAACCGACATAAATTGTGCTTTTTACATTAAGATTTTTACATTAAGCATCTGGATAGTTTGTCATCTAGCTTTGTAATTGAATGAGTTTTGATTTATTATTACCACTTCCAGCGACTTTAATAATAATAATCTGTGAATTGATGGGTGTTATAAGTATTGATTTATTTAGACATTGTATCACATAAAAATAAAAAAATACTCATTTAATGGAACAACAAACTGAACAAAGTACAGAAGAACTCCGATTATCCAAAATGGTCAGCTGCACAGCTATATCAAAAAAACGTTTTGTTTCGGAGAACTGGTAATTTCTTTAAAACCAGCCCATTAGCAAATCACTTGTAACAATGCTTACACAATATGCTGGCCGCTGCTGATCCCTGGCACGTTCCAACTCCCACCGACAATCACTGAGACCGACCAACCGCTGCCACTGATTCCTGGGGGTTTCCCGGGCCAGTGGAACACTCACTGGCGAGTCGGTGGGCTTCTGCCTCCACAGTCACTGGAGCTCCTGACTCCCAAGTCCCGACTCCGAATCTTCTCCTAAGCCTACCGCATATGCACACCGGGGAGTCCGAGAGGAGGGTTCAACATCAGGAGCTCCATTATGCTGAGGAGGAAGGGAAGGGGAGAGGTGGGAGGGAGGGAAGGGGATAGAACGCCAATGAGCCCAAGGACTCTCTCCTACCCGGGAGGCCGCTCTCCTTGATGACGCCATGACAAGGGATTCTTCCAACCGTTTGTGGCTGAAAGTCAGTGGCATGCAGTTTGAGGAGAGTCGGAGAGAAAAGCCAATAGGCGAAGGTAAAGAAGAAATTAAAAGAGAGAGGGGAGAGAGTTACCTGAAACTAGAACAATTGTCATTCCAATTTTATGTCGAGTGAATTTTTTTTTCAACCTGTGAGGTCAGTTCAGCTCCAAAAAAATTCAGATAAATTAGGATTTCTGATTTGTTTCAGATATCCTGTTATGAAATAGCAAGCCCTTAACTAGCTCTAACATAATAGCAGCATCAATGAAAAAGTCACCAATGGAAAATTAAAAAAAAATAGTCTTTTAATTAAAAACTATTCCTCACATTAACATCTGTCAATAACTCTACACTTAACACTAAATTAACTCCCACTATGTGCAAGTGTTAAATGTGTGTGTATGGTTTCAAAGTCCAGACCATTACAAGGGCTTGCTTCTGGAAATGTCAATTTTAAAGTTCCATTTCAAATCTCTTATCAAATGCCAGGATCTTTTCTTTAAATTATGTTCCAGAAATCTTTATAGAGCAAGTATGGAGCATCAACTTACTTACAAACTCATATCTTTTGATGAGTCAGCTTTTAGAGAGAATTCTTCTCACCTGCTCTATTCACACATTTTCCCCTAGTTTTTTTTAGGGTTATTGAAATGATTTTCTTGATGATAGAAAACCAGTCCTGTCTTCTCAGATATTGTCGCTTTCACCTTGCCCTTCACAAAGGTCAGGTTTTATTCAAGTTGGTTCAAATATCACTACTTTTTACTCACAAGGGACAGGTTTTCTTCAGCTCCCTGTGCTCTGCCACCAAAACAATGACCTCTCGCCTTCTCATCCTGCCTCTCTTCCCATGTGACCTGACATCACACAGCTTCAGTCTGTTTTGCAAAACCTTTCCTGTTCCAACATTTGATTTTGCAAAGTCTGGCACCGTCGCTAAAATGGATCTGGGGCTTGCAGCACTGCCAGCTCAAGGCTGAATGTATCCAATACGGTTCCCTTAAAGCACACATTGTCCTGACGTCCATTGTGAACCATTTAAATTCCATTATTGGCTTGTCTGCTATAGTCAGCGTTTCCAATCTACCATCTTCACAAGACAAAGAAGCGGAAGTAGGCCTTCAGCCCATTGAATCTGTTCTTGTTCTCTTAGTGTCATAGTGTTTGTCAAATGTGCTGTGGTGTGTGTGCCACTGTAACCAAGCCCACTACATAACCTAAGATATTTAATTCTATGTTACTATCCATTACACCTCCATTACAATCCTCTTTTAACTGAAATTTTAAAAAATTCAGATAAATGAATATTTCAGAGAATCAGAGTTGGTAGTTCAAAGTATAGAATGAAATCTTAAATAAATGTTACTTCGTAGAATGCAATCATACTTGTATTATATTAAAACATGCCAATACAGTTTTTAGCCACGAGAGGCTGTGCCGAAATTACATTTACACAGGCGTTCAGTACACACATACTTTTGTCACACAAAGAAAATTTGCACAACAAAGATTTTTGTGCACACTGACTACTAAATATTAGAGGGAACATTGGTCTTTACCATTTGCTCAAAAATATCCTCAAAACATGGTTAAATTCAAAACATGGACAGTATTGAAAATAATTTGTATCAAATAAATAATATTAAACTGACTTTCCAATAAAAAGAGCAATACTTTGTGTACTAATTAAATTAGTCCTTTCAAGGACTTAATTAAATATTTGCTTTGAGGTAGAGTCACAAACTGTAATTCAAGGAAATGCGTAAAAGTTTAATTTAATATATTGCTCACATTTGGAGAGAACATAGCATGCAAAAATATCACACAATTTTAGCACAGTGATTAGAACAAAATGCAGCTTGCCAAAATTATTTGTACATTGCTATAAATAACAATTCTGACTGTAATTTTCTATAAATATCAAGCCGCCAGAGATGAGGAAATTATTATACTCAATGGCAAGGATGAGTACTCAACTGATGGCATAGATGCAACAAAAATTACTCAAAGGTGCTTTACAGTAACTGTTGATGGATAGCAGAAAATGTACTTGCAGCAGGTTTATCTACATTGCCAACTACTATGAATAACATTGGACAACAAATTTTTCCAATCTTTGCTTCCTGAAAAAAAAAATGGGGATTACAATAGAAAATTTCAAGCTGAACAAAGATAATGTCACATTTGCTGCATCATGTAAACTGGAGAAACATTAACTTTTATTAAATTTAGCACGTTTAATCGCATAATAATGCTGACATATCATCTTAGTTCAAATGACCCAAAAATGATTTTTATTTGAACTCATCATCGGAGTACATGTCAGTTTTAGTGGATTCCAGTTGCTCTGATACTGCTTTGGTCACAATGTCTTAGTGAAACTTTCCCCCATGTTTGCCACTGTCTACACCAAGATCAGTGCGAATGCAGAAAATTAATTTTCAATGACAATTTGCACTTCATGGTTTTGTACGCTTGAAGTTGACAAAAATATGTCAGGAAATCACGAAATTGGTTATCTCTAAAATATAGTACGTGATAGGAAATTTTAACATGATTTTCATGATCAGGAGCCCAAAATCCATAAAATACACCCAAAAGAATTCAGAAAGCAAAATCTTCGTTGTCCAGTATAATCTATCAATGTTTGCTGTCTGGGCTCAGAGAGCAAATTATTGGCCAAATGTATCAAGGCACAAACAAAACAAACCTACAAAAACTGCATGTGCTGGAATGCATGAGGAAACAATGAAATGCTGGAGGGACTCAGTGGGTCAGGCAGTGTCCATGGATAGAAATGGACATCAATGTTTTGGGTCAGGAAACAAATGGAAATCAAGTTACTAATAATTTAAATGCAGAACTTAGATGCAGACATCTGTACAAGGTGACAGGAAGAAAGTTTAGGAGTGATGTCAGTGGTAAATGTTTTTTTTTTAAAAAAACATTAGTGGGTGCCTGGACTGCATTGCCAGGAGTGGTGGTGAAGGTTAGTTCAAAAGGGATATTTAAAAGACTCTCAGACAGGCACATTGATGCAGGAAAAATAGAGGGTTATGCATGTAAGGTAGGGAAGGTTTAGTTTGTGAGTAGGTTTACATTGGTCAGAACAACATTAACGGCTAATGGGCCTGCACAAAGTTGTAATGTTTCATGCTCGATGTTAAGAGCATAGACCTTTGACTAAATCACACTTAATATGCAGTTTTAGCTTAAAATAGCTTTAAAAAGCACCATCTGTACCAGAGCATCACAGGGCTGTGTTCTTAGCTCCCTGCTCTGCTCACTTTACACCTATGATTGTGTGGCTCGGTACGATAGCAACACCATCTACAAGTTCACAGTAGTGGGCTGTATAAAAAGAGGCGATGAGTCAACTGATTGTTGACTTCAGGAAGGGAAAAAAAACCGAGGTAGCGATCCAGTGATCAATGGGGGAAATTAGAGGTGGAGAAGGTGAGCAAATTTAAGTTCTTGGGAGTTACTATCTTGAAAGATCTTTCCTGGACCCAACATACAAATGGCATTGAAGAGAAACCACATTGCCCCAAAAGTTAAATAAATGGGACCCAAAAGTATCAGATAGATGTTTTCGCTGTAAGAAGGAAACGGGAACAACAGTACATGCAATTTGGGCATGTGAGAAAGTGGAAAAGTTTTGGGAAGATCTAAATCAGGTATTAAATTAAATCACAAAAAGCAACATACCAAAAAATCCAGAGATCTTTCTTCTAAGTAATATAAGAAGTAAAGAATTTGGCCTCGATTTGGATGAAGCACAAACAAGATTTATTATGATAGCCTTAGCTGTAGCAAAAAAATGTATAATGTCAACCTGGAAATCGGAAGAGAGCCTGAGAGTATAGCAACAGTTCATAGAAATGAATAAATTTATTCCATTGGAAAAAATAACATACAATTTAAAAAATAAAGTCACAATATTCGAACAAATTTGGGAACCGTACAACAGAGAGGGCCTACCTCGGACCTCCACCCCCTAAAATGATAGAATGAGAAGACGACAAAATTAACTGACCCAGTGTGTAAAAGTAGATGACACAATTTTCTTGTTTAATTTCATTGTGTGATGACATTGTTCAATGGGTTTATTGTATTGTATATGTTGAACGTTTAGTGGGTAGGGAGGGGGGGTGGGAAGGAGGGAAGGAAGAAAAAGGGGAGAAAATGACACTGCATATTCAAGAGGGAAATGTTTGTGTGTATTTTAGTTAATATGGTTCATAGTGTGAAAATTTTTTAAAAAATTTTAAAAAAAGAAAGCACATCAGCACCTCGACTCCCTCAGGAATTTGCAGAGATTTGGCATGACATCAGAAACCCTGGCAAATTTCTACGGATGTGTGGTGGAAAGTGTTCTGAGTGGCTGCATTACGGTCTGGAATGGGAATACAAATGCCCTCAAGCAAAAAGCCCTACAAAAGGTAGTGGAAACCACCTAGGACATCATGGTTAAAATCCTCCCCACCATCAAGATCTACAGGAAACGCTGCCAACGGAGAGCAGTGGCAATCATCAAGAATCCACAATACTCAACACATGCTGTTCTTGCTGCTACCATCAGGAAAAGGTACAGGTGCCACAAGACACACCACTGGGTTCAGGAACAGCTGCTCCCCCTCCACTATCAGACTCCTCAATCACAAACTCAATCAGGGACTTGTACAAGGACTCTTACTTCTGGACGTTATCAATATTCTTTCCTCTGTTTTGCAATTTGTTTGTTCTCATCTGTACGTTGAGTCATTTATTTTGGTAACTGCAGGAAAAGGAATCTCAGGATTGTATGCGATGTTGCATATATATTGTGACAATAAATCAGAATCTGAGATGCAAAATCCAGAACCATAGAACATTACAGCACATAAAACAAACCGTTCTACCATTTTAGTCTGTCCCACTGATCTGCACCCATTCCACATCCTGCCTTACCTTGTGGCTGTCCAAATTTTTCTTAAATGTTAAAATTGAGCCCAGTCACCACTTCAGCTGGAATTTTGTTCCACCACCCTCAATGTGAAGAAAATCCCCCTAATGTTCCCCTTAAAATTCTCCCCTTTCACCCTTAACCTATGTTCTCATGTATCTCACCTAATCTCAGTGGAAAAAGCCTACTTGCATTTACATTATCTATACATAGGAAGTAGGATCAGGAGTAGGCCAAAAATGGCCCATCGAGCCTTCTCCGCCATTCAATAAGATCATGGTTGATCTAATTTATGACCTAACTCCACCTACCTGCCTTCTCCCCATATCCCCTAATTCCTCTATCATGTACAAATTTATCTAACCAAATTTTAAATATGTTTAATGAGGCAGCCTCAACCACTTCCCTGGATGGAGAATTCCAAACATTCACTACTCTCTGGGAAAAACTATTTTTCCTCATCTCTGTCCTAAATCTACTCCCCCGAATCTTGAGACTGTGTCCTCTCATTTTAGTTTCCCCGGCCAGCTCAAAAAACCGTCCTACATCTATCCTATCCATACCCTTCATAATCCTATATGTTTCTATAAGATCTCCTCTCATTCTTCTGAACTTGAGCGAATACAATTCTAGACTATTTAATCTTTCATCATAAGTCAACCCCTTCATCCCAGGGATCAACCTAGTAAACCTCCTCTGGACCGTCTCCAAAGCCAGTTTATCTTTCCTCAAATATGGAGACCAGAACTGGACACAGTACTCCAGGTGCGGTCTCACCAGTACCTTATACAGTTGCAACATTACCTCCCTACTCCTGAATTCAATTCCTCTAGCGATGAAGACCAACATTCCATTTGCCTTCTTAATAACCTGCTGCACCTGCAACCTAACTTTTTGCGATTCATGCACAAGCACTCCCAAGTCCCTCTGCACAACAGCATGCTGTAGTTTTTCACCCTTTAAATAATATTCAGCTCTTTTATTTTTCTTGCCAAAGTGGATAACCTCACACTTACTAACATTGTACTCCATCTGCCAGACCTTTGCCCACTCATCCAGCTTAACTATATCCCTCTGCAGACTCTCCACATCCTTATTACAATTTGCTCTTATCCACAAACTTGGCTACACCACATTTTGTCCCCTCCTCCAAGTCATCAATGTAAATGATGAACAGTTATGGGCCTAACACCGACCCCTGCGGCACCCCACTTACCACTCTCTGACAAACTGAAAAACTCCCACTTATCCCGACTCTCTGCCTCCTGTCAGACAACCAATTTTCAATCCAGGCCAATATACTTCCCCGGACTCCACTTTCCTGTAACTTGCTGATAAGTCTCTTGTGCAGCACCTTATCAAACGCTTTCTGGAAATCCAAATATACAACATCAACCTGTTCCCCTCTATCCACCGGACTCATTATATCCTCAAAGAATCCTAACAAGTTTGTCAAACAAGATGTTCCCTTTCTAAAACTATGCTCCTTCATACCCCTCATAATTTTGTATACCTCTATCAAATCTCTCATTCTTCTATGCTCCAAAGTCCTGACCTATTTAACTTTTTCCTGTAATCCAGTTCCGACAGTATCCCAGTAAATCTTCCCTGCTCTCTTTCAATCTTATTGATATCTTCCCTGTAGTTAGGTGACTAAAACTTCACACAATACTCCAAATATGGCATCATCAATGTCTTATATATCTTTACCATAGCA
Source organism: Narcine bancroftii (assembly GCF_036971445.1). NCBI lineage: Eukaryota > Metazoa > Chordata > Chondrichthyes > Torpediniformes > Narcinidae > Narcine > Narcine bancroftii. The sequence goes on from NC_091471.1 coordinate 301,847,055, forward strand.
TCCCACCACCTATACTCAATACTTTGATTTATGAAGACCAATATATTACTAAAAACAATAAAGGAGGTCGGTGTCCTTCTCCACAGAAAAAGTGTTAAGGGTGATCTGGCAGAAGTTTCAAAGATTTTGACAGAGTAGTTGCCGAGCCAATATTTCTACTCTGTTAGAGATCAAAGGTGTTCAAGCAAAGCATTCTCATAGTCCATATATATAAGAAATTGAAAATTTCAGTGTCGGGTATTTCCAGAAGACATTTGATAAGGTGACAAGAGAAAAGATTGGGCAGCAGATACTGAAGGGCTATTTCAGTGCCAGGCCCAAATTCAAATCAGATCCTGTCTGCAAGTTCCTCCTTATGACCAAGTGGATTTCCTCCGGGTGCTCCAGCTTCCTCCCACATTTTTGACATACAGATGAGTATGTTAATTGGTCTCATGGGTGTTATTGGCAGCGCGTGCTTGTGGGCCTGAAGAATCTTCTATAAACCATGTTGTATCTTTAATTTTATAAACTTATATCACAAGGATCTCTGCTGTTGGGGTAATGTATTAGGAAAGACAAAGAATTCATTAACCAATAGAAAGCAGAAATGAATTGATGAGTATTTCTCAGGTTGGCAATCAGTGGAGAGTAAAGTGCCATAGGACCTCATGCAAGACCTACAACTGTTCATGATATATATTAACGATGGAGGAGGGGAGTGAGTGTGGCATATCCCAATATTCTTTTAATGTCATGTCATAAAACAGAAAATTCAACATTACTCAAAATTTCCTTTAGTCTGCTGAAAGGCAATCAAAGAGTCACCATTAGTATTGCCCAGCACTCCTACAGTAAAAGAAAGAAGCAAGAGTCCTTCCGAGTCACTTGTGTGTCCGTGGATTCACCTCCAGTGATCCTGCAACTGCATAAACCCCAATTGTATTAATTGAAAACCTAAGCTCCACATCAAATCCTCCAATAAGTTCCAATATCTGGCTCCCATGAGCCAGTCTCCAGCAGTCCGCAGCCTGTGTGGGTCCTTCAGCCACTGAGTTCCATACTGGTCCACTACCATGTTCACTGTCCTGTGAGTTGTTTCCTAGCTTCTCCTTTTCAACAAGGTGGTTGGGGGGAGGGGGGGCCTTCTCCTCATTTCTGGTGCACTGCTGCTTCCCCAGAGTCTGCGGTGGTTGGATCCTGTGGAAGAGCATTGTGTCTCCAATTCACATTCTCCCAGATCCACACCAGCAATGCAGTTACAACGGCTCCAGCAGTACTGCCATTTGCTGATGACACCAAATTGAGTGGAGAAGCAAATTGTGCATCAGATGCAAGAAGCTTGCAGAAATAGAAAGGTTAAGGGAAGTGGACAAGGATTTGACATATGATGTACATTGTTGGTAAATGAGGTCATCCAGTTTGGAAAGAAAATTAGAACAGATTTTATTTAAACGATGAAACATTTTAGCATGCTGTTGTGCAGAGGGACTTGCGGGTGCTTGTGAATGAATCGTAAAATGATGTTTTGCGGGTACATCAGCTAATCAAGGCGGCAAATGAAATGTTGGCCTTCACTATTCGAGGGATTGAATTTTAAGGCATGCTGCAACCACACCTAGAGTACCTTGTGCAGTTTTGGTTTCCTTACTTGAGCAAGAATATCCTAGCTTTCAGAGCAATGCAGAGGGAATTCAAGTTAATTCTGGAATCAAGAGGGTTGGCATACAAGAGAAATCACGTCGTCTGGGACTACACTCACTGTAATTCAGAATAATAAGAGGAGATCTTAAACATAGACAAGATGGAAGCAGGAAAGTTTGGTTCCACTGGTAGGTGAGACTGGAAGTGGGGACATGATTCCATTTTTTTTACCCTCCCTATTTCTCTCAAGTTTATTCTACATTACCTAAACTCCACTAGATCCCAGCTGCCTATACTTAAGATATTCCCCCTTAATATTTGTTATCCAAGATTCCCTACTCCTTTCAGCCTAGTATTTCACTCTAGCAGGAACATGCTGTTGGTTTATCCTGGACTCAAGGGCCTGTACTGTGGTGTAATTTTCTACATTCTAACTCTCTCTAACTCACGTTTACCAGGCTGCAAACAGCCTCAACCCATCAACCTCTGCAAATGCCTGTCTAATATTATGAAAATTACCCCGGCCCAATTTCGGACTCATTTGTGGACCAGTCTAACCTTTCCCATAACACACAGGAATTATGGTAAAGTTGTTGCTCATTTAATGGTTATTTTATTTTTTGACTACTGGTTAATAACACACTGGAAACCAGTTCTTCTTTATCCTAAAATATTTAAATATGTTCTCAAACCACTATGCTAAACACACCAACTTTTCAACATAACTGCTGATCTTTTTTCATGATGCCAATGTAAAAATATTATATTAAGGGTTACGATAATCTTAACTTCATACACTGGAAGAATGATCGACAAAGATTCAGAAAGGAATTGCACGAAAACTTGTGTGGAAATGTTGTGTTTCTGGAGGTGGGGGTGGGGGGTCAAGAAATAAGTTTTTAAAAAGCAATAATAGCAATTGCAAAGGCATAGATGCTCAAGATGACATTCACAGGTTGTGAAAGATAATGGCAAAACCAGCATTTATTGTCTCTTAACTGGGTGCTTTGCTGGAGCATTCAGAGTGCAATGTCAACAATCTGAATTCACAAACATGCAATCTAAGCAAGGATGACAATACCTTCCTAACACCAAACAGCAGGTCGATTGCAAAAGATTTCAACAGGATATTTGCAATTACCAGATTCAACTTAACCTGGAGAACAGCATATGCTCTTAAATCTGCAACTAAAATATAAGCTACAGAGGACAATAGTATTTTACGTTTTATAAACAAGAAGAAAGATATACCAGACAGATGCCAAGTTCATAACTAGTTTTAAGTATATCTTTACAGTTTAAACTACTAAATGTCCAAAGCAGAACAGGAAGGATAGCGTTACAGGACATATTAGAATAGTTATGGGTAAAATACATCTTTAAAAGATTGTGGGGGTTTAGTTTAGGTTACACTTCACAAAAGATATCTCATTTAAAATGCAAAAGTTTGCTGAAGCTAGACTGAAGTTCTGATTGACTTTGCAGAAGCAATGAAGAATGCTGATCTATTGTGTATGGGCAATAAAGTCGAGCAAGGGATTTTCTCTTGGGGGGAGGAGAGAGAAAGAGAAAGGGAGAGATCACTTGCACAGTATTACAGCCAGCAGCTGGGACTGGAACAGGAACAGGACAAGCTCGCAAGCTTGTAGAATGCCCCATTTTGGAAGACGAGCTGGTCAAAGCCCCAGTAGCAGTTGTGGCTGCAAAATGACAAGCTGGTAGGCTTGTTGAAAAACCCCCATTTTGAAGATGGGCTGCGAGTTTTGAGTTCAGCCTGTTCAAAACCCTTAGTCCTTATAAGAGGAAATGGCTGGCTGGAGTGTTTCTCCTGAAAAAGAGAACCTGGAAGAGGTTATCATTTGGAAAACCCATGATGGGGCAAGTTTCTTCAGCAAGACATTGAAGTGACTGATTGGAGGAAAATAGTTTGTGTGTCCAACGAGCAACAAATTTCTCTCTGAAACCAACAAGAACCTTCCTGAGCAGTAACCATTTAACTTTAAGCACCAGAGGCTGGTGAAAATTATAAATGTTGAATTCTGCGCACAGTAAGAGGACTGCCTGACACTGTGAACTTGGAGAAGTGAAAAGTGAATGAGTGGACAGCGAAACAGAGAACTTTCTTGAACATATACACATTACATACACGTGCGTTTAGAATTAGAAGGGGGTTAAGTTGATAGTAATAAGTTAAAGATTAATTCTGTTATTATGTTTAAAGAAAATTGAAAATCAACTTTCGTTTAAGTAACCATTGTCTTGGTAAATTTATATTGCTGCTGGGTTTTGGAGTTTTCAGGGGTCGTTATAAGATTTCCTATGAGAAAAAAAATCATGAAGTTATACTGGAACTGTTTACATTCCAAAAGTTAACCTCATGAAATTCAATGTTTAAAAAAAATGAAATGTTCTGAAAAAATGCTGAAAGATTACCAAATGAAAAATATTACTTGGAAAACAATTGAAATGATAAATTATCCTTTTATATTTATGTTGATATTTATTATCTATTTTCTGTCTCCTAATACTGTGGCAATTTTCACTATTGTTGCTGTATCTTGAGTACCCGTGGCAAGAACGAATTTTGATGCACTGCATATTTGAAAGTAACAATAAAACCTAACCCATTTCTTTATGCAGAATACTGTGGCAATTTTCACTATTTTTGCTGTATCTTGAGTACCTGTAGCAAGAATGAATTTTGATGCCCTGCATATTTGAAAGTAACAATAAAACCTAACCCATTTCTTTATGCAGAATACTGTGGCAATTTTCACTATTGTTGCTGTATCTTGAATACCTGTAGCAAGAATGAATTTTGATGCCCTGCATATTTGAAAGTAACAATAAAACCTAACCCATTTCTTGATGCAGAATTATGACCAATGTCCTGGCTTGACAGACAAATCGAAGGTCACATTTTTGAAAATTGAAGTATTTGAAGCAAGATCATTCAGGAAAATCCTGAGAAAACTGTGGTTCTTTTTTAAATTCTGTGACCAAGTGGGAGTAGGCCTTCAATTTCTACGGCTTTGTCCTATTCAAGAGTCATGATTGCTCCACAGGTAAAAAAAAAGACCCTTGATAGCCATGATAAACTCAAATTATACATCAAGTTGACCGTGGTATGCCAAAGGTCATTTCTTCCTGTATTCTTTGTGAATTGACTTTATGGCCAATCAAGTATCCAGACTTTAGAATTGAGAAAGTTGCAGATCACTGGTGCAAAGCCACAGTCTCTCCTCACTTGAAACATAAAACTGAGCACACTGACAGCTGGTTAGATCTCTCCAAACTGATAAACCAAAACTTTCACTGCGTACCGACAGATTTGAAGTTACTTTTCAGAGAAATAAGTTTATGTTTTACCTACCACTATCAATTACATAAAGCAAAAGGCTGGGCACGTACCAAATACATAATGCTTTAGTTCCCCCCCCCTCACTTTATAAATGCAATTCCGGTCTTTAGTGGTTCAGAGAAACTCATGTAATCCGAAAGAGTGAAACATGCAGAAAGGGGCAAGGACCTCCCACTCTCCTTCCGTTGAAAGTGATTCAATATTTGGACGTACACAAATGCCGCCCCAAGCAACACACCACCCATGAGCAACACGACCAAGCTGGGCTGTCTGGAAGCCTTTGCCCCATGAGGGCTTGCTCCTCTCCCCCTCCCTACGCCGGCTCACCTCGGTCGGCTGTTCGAGGCAGTTCGTCCCCGGGCGCTTTCTCCCTCGCCTTCTGGTTGCGGTGCCTGAAGTGACAGTAGGGCCGGCTACAGCCGCTCCCACCGCCGCCGGCGCCGTAGAAGGGGCACTCGATGCTGCGGAAAAACTCAGTGGAACGCAGCATTCTGCCCTCGGGCCTCGGCAACAAGGCATAATAATCCTTTCCCTCCCACCCACCCACCCACCCACCCACCACCTCTCAGAGAGCGAACTGCAACGGGAATGGAGGGTCCGCTCAAAAGAATGGTGCAAGGCTCCTTCAACGACAGCCGGGCACCCAACCCTCCCGCCTCGATCGCTGCTCCCCAGCGTCGGCCGCCATCTTGCCTCTTTAACGGGAGTCCTTGACCCCCGCCGCCGCCGACGACGTCAGGCGGCGAGCGCCCGTCACGTGACCCGGCGGCGCCGGGGAAGGGCAAGGAAGCCGCCGAGTTGGCCGCTCGAGCCCTTGCCGTCTCGCTCACTCCACCGCGAGGTAGCCTGCCAACATCGGAATGGCCCCGCGTGTAAGTAGATGGCGAACTCCGTGAAACTTTTTGTGATGACGGGGGAATTTTCTACCACAGAAGGTTGCATGCATTAACTCGGCTGCTCAAAAGATCAGGTCTGCCCACCAAGACCACCCGGCTCCTCAATTGCCAGAACGGAAGTGGAGAGTGGACCGTGTTTTGTTTTCATGTTCTAACTTGTGTCTCTATAAATATGCACCGAGGTCCTGCTGTGAACGATAAATAAGGGGTACAACTTGACATTGAAATCTCCCTCTGGCCCTCTCCAGCTGGATGGCATTAACATCTACTTCTCTGGTTTCTTCTAACCTACCCTCCATTCTCCCCTCGCTTCCCTTTCCCCTTAACTCTCCACCCCCTTCTCTCTCTATTCACCAAGCCATCCTTCCTTCCCCCTGCTTATCTGCTTATTACCATGCTCCTTGACCCCCCCACCCCACCCCACCCTTCCCTGCTACTTCTCTGGTTTCTTCTAACTTACCCTCCATTCTCCCCTCTTTTCCCTTTCCCCTTCTCTCTCCACCCCCTTCTCTCTCCACCCCCTTCTCTCTCCACCCCCTTCTCTCTCCACCCCCTTCTCTCTCCACCCCCTTCTCTCTCCACCCCCTTCTCTCTCCACCCCCTTCTCTCTCCACCCCCTTCTCTCTCCACCCCCTTCTCTCTCCACCCCCTTCTCTCTCCACCCCCTTCTCTCTCTCTTCACCAAGCCATCCTTCCTTCCCCTGCTTATTTGCTTATTACCTCCTGCCTTTAGGACCATGCTCCATGACCCCCCCCCCCCCCGACCTTCCCTGCTATTTTGTTCAAATGCCTGCTGGCATTTTTCCATACATTGATGAAGGGCTCAGGCCCATAAGGTTAGTTATGTATCTTTATCATTGCTGTATAAAGAACCTGCTGAGTGTCTCCAGCATTGTGTTTTTTTTCTTCAACCGCAGTGTCTGCAGATTTTTATGTTTTACTTCATAAAAATACGTATCTTTGTTATATAAAATACACCAGCTGAGTTCCTCTAACATTATGTTTTTACTTGTATTTAAGGGAATGTATAGGTTTCTGAACAGAAAAAGGAGGATGTGTTCAGGAGAATGGAGTGTACAAAGGAGATTTACCAAGATGTTGCCTGGATTGGAAAATGTCTTCTGAGGCAAGGTTAACTGAGATAGGACTTTTCTCTCTTTAGCGAAGAAGGATGAGCAATGACTTAATTCAAGCTACTTTTTGATTTTCTTTGTTCTCTCTGTATTGCACAATCAGTTTGTTTACATTTATATTTGTTATCTGTTTATAGTTCTTTTATTTGTTTGCATGTTTACTTAATTGAAGTAGGCTGCAGAGGATTTGTAGCTACGTCGACATCATGCTACTCCAGGAGTTGGGAGTGCAAAGAAAGATACACTGACAGTCAAAGATCTCTCCAGAGCTGCTGAAAAGGGTAGTCAGTGGCTCCAGATGAGGAGAAAGGATTCCATCTGGGCTCCCAAGTGAGTGAATGGCAACTAGGGTGTGAGCCCGGGACGCTGGGATTCACTGCTGAACCCTCCGGAGGTATCGTGGGTCTATCAGCGAAACACTGAGGAAGGAGGCCGCTCATTTGATAACCCAGAAGATGCCACCACTCACTCGGCTACCCAGCATAGTCTAGGCAGCAAGACTCAGGAGTGCTTTAAGGGATATTAACATCTAGTCCTACATAACTTACCTTTACGCTGTAACAGTTTATTTTTTGCACTACTAATTAGTGTCAATTCTGCCGCCCTCACAGGAAAAATAAATCTCAGAGTTTTATGTGATTTCATGTATGTACTCTTTGACAATAAATCTGAAGCACTGGTTGTGCCTTATGATGTCAGGAGGAACCTACTTGGAAATAAGCCGTCTTATTTTGCATGGTAAAGTCGCTTCTTTTCCTCAGGAAATTTGGTAATACAACATTGCCTGCACACTACAGCAAAATAGGTCCCAGTGAGTCTCCATTTCAGGATTGGGTGCCTCCAAGAAAATATTTTTGGAAGTTGTTAAGAAACTTGAGTTGGAACAATAGAGAAAATCGGTGCTGATTTCTTATGCAATAAGTGCAATTTTTATTCGTAAATTTTCATTCTGCAGAAGTTCAAGATGGCAGCTCCCACATACATGGACTCCATACTCTGACAATAAATCTGAAATCTGGTATTAATAAAACATTAGATGAATGTAGTTAACCACATAACTTGATTCTGATTTGTTGAGTTTCATGTTCCATTTGTCAGTTTGCATAATTTATCACCAAAAGAATAAAAATTATTGTCAATTTGAGCAAAGTGAATTAGAATGTCTGTTTTTTAAAAATTATTATTGGGATGTAAATGTTGCTGGCAAAGCTAGCATTCATTTTCTGTCTCCAGTTGACCCTGAATTTCAGCCATCTCAGACATTTTGTCAGGTTCTGCAATCGCTTAGACCAATTTCCTTTCCTGGAGGTCATTAGTGAATGATTTGGGCTTTGGTAACAATTTAGTGGTTTCATTGTTAATTTACTGAAACAAGCTTTTCATTCCAGGTGCTGTGGTCAGATTACATTAATGTCTCTGGGTGAACAGTCCAAACTTCTGGATGCTGGTCCAGTTACCTAAACATAGCTTCCAACATCTCACCAGTACATTTTTCAGTTGTTAAATTCTCTTACCACCACAAACAGAAAATCTATCTACACAATTTACCAGGTTAATTAAACTATTATACCTTCCTGTTTCATAATTCTGTTAATTTATTTAAAAATTAATCATGGTTTCACTCTGTTTTTAAAGTGCAACATTAAACAATATAAATGCATATGAACAAGCACTGCTACTTAATTTTTTTTCCTTCTTTGGCTTGGCTTCGCGGATGAAAATTTATGGAGGGGTAATGTCCGCATCAGCTGCAGGCTCGTTTGTGGCTGACAAGTCTGATGCAGGACAGGCAGACACGGTTGCAGGGGAAAATTGGTTGGTTGGGATTGGGTGTTGCGTTTTTCCTCCTTTGTCTTTTGTCAGTGAGATGGGCTCTGCGGTCTTCTTCAAAGGAGGTTGCTGCCCGCCGAACTGTGAAGCGCCAAGATGCACGGTTTGAGGCGATATCAGCCCACTGGCGATGGTCAATGTGGGAGGCACCAAGAGCTTTCTTTAGGCAGTCCTTGTACCTCTTCTTTGGTGCTCCTCTGTCTGGGTGGCCAGTGGAGAGCTCGCCATATAACACGATCTTGGGAAGGCGATGGTCCTCCATTCTGGAGACGTGACCAACCCAGCACAGTTTGATCTTCAGCAGCTGTCGGCCTCTGCCATCTCGAGTACTTCGATGTTGGAGATGAAGCATGATCAACATTGCAAATGTTGTAGCTGATGTTCATTGCTTTGATCTACACACCAGGAAAATTCTCAGTTCAGTCATCCATGCGGAACTTGTATAATTGTATAATTCTAGTTAAGGTGACTCAGGAGAGGGAAAAATATGTGAGTTAGCCTTCTGATTCATATATGTTTGCACGGAATCGCAGGTTGGAGCGTGGATGATGAGTGAGGATTCGACATTGGCTCTATGGTAGGAGAGTAGTGGTGGATGATTGCTTCTCAGACTGGAGCCCTGTGACTTGGGGTGTGCCTCAGGAATTCAGTGCTGGGACTATTATTTGTCATTTATATCAATGGTCTCAATGATAATGTGGTAAATTGGATCAGCAGATCTGCTGATGACACTAAGATTGGAGATGTGGGCAGCGAAGAAGGCTTGCAAAGGGATCTGGACCAGCTGGAAAAATGGGCTGAATAATAGCAGAGGAATTTAATGCAGACAAATGTTAGGTGTTGCATTTTAGAAAGACAAACCAAGAAAGGACATACACAATAAATGGTAGGGCACCGAGGAGTGTGGTAGAACAGAGTAATCTGGGAATACAGATACATAATTTCCTGAAAGCGGCATCAGTATGTGGTCCGGTATAACCATTTTTCTCTGGAGACAAGTCAAAAAAGTGGTAAATAAGTAAAACCTTAATATAAAACAATTAAAGATGGAAAGTTAAACAGTTGGAGAAAAATTTGAAGATGGCACCGATAAAAGAAAAACCCTCACGGTTAATCGAGAAGAAGCATTGAAAACGACAGAAGATAAGGAAGAAGGCCTTGGTGCACAGTGGATTCAGGAGTTGTTCCAAATAAGGTAACCCGCTGTGCGTCGAACAACTTCAAGGCAGAGCTGTGCAGTCTGGGCTTCAACGGTGGCTTAAGGAGTCACGAAAGGAAATGTTAACTGCATTAGCGCGAAGAGCCACGCATGCGCGGATCTCATTTCAAACAGGCCACTGAAGAAGGAAGACATTGGCAACAGGCTGTTTCAAATATAATGGAAGTCCATTTGGAAACAATTGCTGGAACAGTCTATATCATGAAGAACTGGATCCAGAAATATTAGAAGAAGCAAAAAAAATTAAGAAGAAAGATAAACTTCAAACTCAAATAGTGGATATACAATACTTTGATAAGCAATTAAAAATTTTAATGGAAACGTTGATGTCCCAAATTAAAGTTAATAGAAGTTGTGTATTAGAAACAAATGTTAAAATACAACATGTGGAGAATGTAATGATGGACATGAAAAAACAATCTGAAGAAGTGGAAGAAAGAGTAATAGGTGTGGAAGTAGATAAAGCTGTTTTGAAAGGAAAAAAAAACATTAAGAATAAAGTTGTTACTGAGACACTAGAAATACTGGCTCAGAAAATTGTCACTTTAGAAAATTTTAGTAAACGCAACGATATAAAAATAGTAAGTTTGAACGAGGGCAATGAGGGTACAGACATCAAAGAATTTTTAATTCTTGTGAGCTAAGAATTTCAAGACAGTATTGAAATTGACACCAAAACCTCAAATAAATCAAAAACCACGATCTATTTTAGTGAAATTGCTATGCTATCCAGTAAGAGAAAAAAATATTAGAACTGGCTGCTAGACAAGCCAAGGAAAGAAAATACAATTGAAGTAAAAATTTTTTTATCCTGACATAAGTTTTGAACAATTAAAGAAATGTAAAGAATTCAACAAAAAATATATTATGGAAGAAGGGCTACAACTTTATCAAGCCACTTTGAAAGTATTTATTCCTGGCAGACAAAACAAATTTTTTGTCCAACCAGAAAAAGCTGAACATTTGCCAGAAAATCAACAAGGAAAAGTGGAATTAATACAACAAAAGGACATCTGAAGTTAATACACATAAATTTGTTTTGATTCAAAGAAATCTTAGACTGTACTTATTATTATAAATGTTAAAGATTTGATATTAAGGTTTTAATTTTTTGGAAAATATGTTTATAAATTTTCTGAGGGGTTTTTGCTAGGGAAGGAAGATCAGGTGACAATTGTGGTTTAAACTGCAACCCAAGAGGTTAAGGGAGCTGTGGTTGTCTGACAACTCCGTAAAGGCAACTCAATTAGGGGGGGATTTATTTTTCTTTATTTTAATCCTTGTAATTCTTACTATTTTTATGCTATTCATGTCATGGGTATAGTCAAAAATTATAAACTTCAAATAAGTATTTTTTAGAAGAATAGAATTGGAGGATTTAAAATAATGGTGCATAAAGAAATTGAGATTAATAAAATGAGTACATTGAAATTTATAACTACTGAATTTGAAATACATCAATTTTTGTTTAGATGGAATGTAAATTTGTTGCAGCAATATAATGTGCCTATATTAAAAAATTTAATGAAGTTATGGACAAAGAAAATGATAGGTTCTAGGGGTGAATTATTGGCTTTGACTCCGTTGTATAATAATCAACTTGTTCCTTTTTCAATAAATAATTGAAGTTTATTATATTGGAGATTTAAAGGTGTGGAAAATTTGGGAGATTGTTTTAAAGGTAAATTTTTATCTTTTGACCAGATGAGGGACAGTTATGTATTGATAAGAATTCGATCTTTGGTAAAACATGTGTTTGGTAGCTATGCTTTTACCTGCAATGACTAAATTTGAGACCTTTCTTATGAAGGTACCAGAGAAGCGTATACAGAGCCGTTGTCATACCCACACTCCTGTTCGGCTCCGAATCATGGGTCATCTACCGGCACCGCCTACGGCTCCTAGAACGCTTCCACCAGTGTTGTCTCCGCTCCATCCTCAACATCCATTGGAGCGCTTACACCCCTAACGTCGAAGTACTCGAGATGGCAGAGGTCGACAGCATCGAGTCCACGCTGCTGAAGATCCAGCTGCGCTGGATGGGTCACGTCTCCAGAATGGAGGACCATCGCCTTCCCAAGATCCTGTTATATGGCGAGCTCTCCACTGGCCACCGTGACAGAGGTGCACCAAAGAAAAGGTACAAGGACTGCCTAAAGAAATCTCTTGGTGCCTGCCACATTGACCACCGCCAGTGGGCTGATAACGCCTCAAACCGTGCATCTTGGCGCCTCACAGTTTGGCGGGCAGCAACCTCCTTTGAAGAAGACCGCAGAGCCCACCTCACGAACAAAAGGCAAAGGAGGAAAAACCCAACACCCAACCCCAACCAACCAATTTTCCCTTGCAACCGCTGCAATCGTGTCTGCCTGTCCCGCATCGGACTTGTCAGCCACAAACGAGCCTGCAGCTGACGTGGACTTTTTACCCCCTCCATAAATCTTCGTCCGCGAAGCCAAGCCAAAGAGAGAGAGAAGACCAGAGAAGGGCTATATTTAATTTATGTATCAAATATTACAGGATGGTATGGATAAAAAGGGTTGGGATAAATCCAAAGATAAATGGGAAGTGGATATCGGTTTTATTTTTTCCGAGGATGACTGGTTAGATATTTGTTATGATAGTGTAAGTAGATTGATAAATGCACGCTATGCAATTATTAATTATTTTTTACATCAATTATACTTAACACCTGAAAAATTTAAAAAGTGGTTTTCATGAATCAGGTTTGTGTTTTAGATGTGGTAACTCTGTTGGAACTTTTTTTTATGCGGTTTGGTCATATATATAAAATATATATAAAAATATTGTGTATATATATATATATATATATATCTTTTTGGAAGAAAATTCAATTGTTTCTAGAATACCTGTATAAGATTAAAATACCTTTAGATCTGATAGTATTTTTATTTGGTAGTTTGCAACCTTTGAATGCTTTGGGATTAGATAAATTTCAACTTGCTTTTGTATATCTAGCTTTATCAGTAGCGAAAAAATGTATTGCTAGTACGTGGAAAGATGCGAACATGATTGATATTAATAGATGGCATAATGAGATGAAATATTGTTTAATAATGGAAAAAATTACATGTTTCACATGATAACTATAGTTTTTTATTAATAAGTGGTTGCTATATTCAGAATATTTACATTTTGATTTACGTTGATTAGATTTTAATATGTATACTTAATTTTTTCTTAATTTTTTTTCTTTGGCTCTCCTTAGGAGGGTTGGCTGAAGGGGGGGGTCTTTTTTTTCTTTCTTTCATATATATATAAAATATAACATTCATGTTTATGGATTATTGTTAAATATGTTACTTATTATCTGTACTTTGAACGAATAAATAAAGTTTTGTAAAAAAAAAAAAAGTTATAACTATTAACATTAATGGAATGCAGAATAAGACCAAAAGGGAAAAAATATTAACAGTAATTTTTAAAAAAAGAAAAAAATACATATAGCATTTGACAGGCATAACATCTTCAACTGAAAAGTGATTGGGTAGGTTATATATTGGCATCATATAATTCAAAAGCTAGAGGAGTTGCTATCTTAATCAACAAAAATTGACCTATTAAAATACAAAAAGTAAACTACAGATCAGGTGGGTAGATACCTTATGATAAACTGTCAAATTTATGTGGAATCTTGGATACTATTTAATATATAGGCCCCTAATGAGGATGATAAGAAATTTGTGATTTTTTTTTTTCTTTCTAAAAAAAATTATTTATTTCTTTATCTTTATTGAACATTCAAGGGCATATTTTGTTAGGTGAAGATTTTAATTTTAGTTTTGATCTTTTATTAGATAAAACTGGAAGAAATACCATAAAAAATAAAACAGCTAAACTTGCATTAAGTCTAATGCAAGATATGAAATTAATAGACATATGGGGAAAGAAACACCCAAAGGAAAAAAATATTCATATTATTCTAATAGGCATAAAACCTACTCCAGGATAGATATGCTCAAATACAAGGAAGAGTTCAGGTTACTGAATATAAAGCAAGATTACTATCAGATCATTCATCCATATTACTAACAATTGCTCTAGAACACACATGTCAAACTCTGGCCCGCGATATAATTATATTTAGCCCGCAAGATCATATTAAATATATATTAGAGTTGGCCCGCTGGCCGCCGCGCCAGTATAGGGCATGCACACTGAAGGTGAAAATGAAGACGCTGGAGGTGTGGAGGGATCTCAGAGTCTCAAATACCGGGGATCGGAGCACCGCACTCAGCCCGCCCGGCTCCCGGACACACAGACGCGGCTGGAGTTGGGGACCATCCTTGCTGGGTCTGCGCTTCAGCGGCGACGCCACACCAAACGTATCGTTGGCAATGCCTTCCCCCATGCTCCGTGCGCAGCGGACCCTGCCTCCCGCTCCTTTTGTTGGAGACGAGCCCGGTGCCGTGAGATCGCAGTTTAATCCCTCTCCAACCATGGGAGGGGGGTGGGAGCAACGCGCTCTTCTCAGCCAATTCCTCCACCGCCCTGGACACCGGCGTTCGGGTGCCTTCGTCAGGCGACCGACCTGTTGGTCCAAGACAAGGGGAGAGCGTACAAACTCCACACAGACAGCACCTGAACTCAGGTGAACATGGAGCTGCGACCCCACATTCCACATCAGGACTGTGTGTAAGATTGGAAGCAGTGAGACGGAAGCTTATTTTGTTCCTGTGATTTAAGCCTTTCTTGGGGTGGGGGGGGGGGGGTCCTTCTCTGACCACTTGCCTAACAATTAACCTAATCAGATGTGGAGTTACCACAATACAACAGTTCTCAACCTTTTTCTTTCCACTCGCGGCCCTGTGCCATTGGTGCTCTGTGATTAGTAAGGGATTGCTTAAGGTGGTCTGTGGATGGGAAGAAAAAGTTTGAAGACCACTGCTTTAATCATCCCTCATTGACTCGTCATGTGCATGGTTTCAGAACGCTAAAGGAAATGGGCCAATGACAATTTTTCTCAAGCAAAATATTTCAGTAACAATTGGGTCTAGAGCAGTGATTTTCACCCTTTCCTTCCCACTAACATCCCACCTTAAGCAATCCCTTACTAATTACAGAGTTCTGATGGCATAGGGCACACATGTCAAACTATTTGGCCCGCGATATAATTGTATTTGGCCCGCAAGATCATTTCAAAAATGTATTAGAGGTGGCCCGCTGGCCGCCGCGCCAGTATAGCGCATGCACAGTAATACAACAAATCCCAGAATGCATTGGTGTCAGCCCACTAATCGCCCCCACCTCCTCTGTTTACGTTGCAGGGTCTCACCGTGGACTCTGGTTTTGGGGCCTGGCCGGTGTCAGGGGAAGCCAAAGCCACTTCCCAGTGCCCAGAACCGGAGGCCTCAGGCCTGACCTCGCCAGGACCGTTGCCCACTCCCCCTCCCTGCCGCAGGCCGACCCACGACTCAAGGTGACGGGACCGCTGATCCGCCAAGATGCCGCCCTGCAGCGAGAGCCGATGCCCCCGCACTGTCGTTGTCCAACCCGATCGCCCGCAAACCCCGCCCTCCTACACACAGGCCTGAGTAAGGATTATGAACTTTAATCTCAGGATAAAACGATCTTCCAATAGTTTCATGTCACAGTGATAAATATATTCCTGGTTAAAAATGGTCCTGCACCTGGATACAAGCTCATTAGGCATAAAACTTGAAAAGTGTGTAAATCAAAGGATATCTGTACCAATGGAAAAAGGGCATGGCAAATAACCCTGCTAGAGTTCATGCCCACAATCAGTCACCCATTTGATTGTTTCAGGAATCATGTTATTCTCCCACATTCTCAATAGCCCTCAGATTTTACTATTCGACAGCACACTAGCAACATTTGACAAATCCTCTATAGAGAAATATTATTTATTGAATATTTTATTTCTCATTTGTTAATGCTTCTGGAAAGAGTTAATCCAAAACTATTATTAAACATTTATTTTAATAAGAAAAAGTTTAACATTACATATGTTGAAAGAAGAGAAAACATGCAGATGTTGTTGAAAATTTTCAATAAATATTTAGTTCGGCCCTCAACTTAGTCCAAGTTTTTAATTTTGGCCCTCCGTGAATTTGAGTTTGACACCCCTGCTCTAGAAGATATTCATCTTAAAAGATATAGATGGAGATTTAATTCCGTGCTGTTAAAAAGAAAAGATTTTTGAGGTTTTAGAGAACATCAAATTAAAACATTTTGATATTAATTCTAATTCTGTAATGAATAAATTTATATTGTGGGATGCGATGAAAGCTTTCATATGAGGACAAATAGTTAGTTATACAACCAAATTTTTAAAAGAATATTGTCAAGAAACAGAACAATTAGAAAAAGATATATTAATTTGAGAGAAAAATTTAATAAAACGAGATGACATAGACAAGAAAAGACAATTGATAGAAAAGAATTGAAATGTAATACATTATAAACATAGAGTAGAAAAAGATATTATGAGGACTAAACAAAGATATTTTGACAAAACACAAAATTCTAAATTGGCAATTAAAAACAGAATAAGCAATAAGAACTATTATAGGAAAAAAGAAGGGAAACGATCAGATTTCATACAAACCACAAGAAATTAATGATAATTTTTTAAATTTTTATAAACAACTATATCAATCCGAGTTTTTAGGAGAAAGTTCTGAAGTAGATTTTTTTTTGTCCCACATTGACCTACCTCAATTAGATTTGGAGGAACAGTGCAAACTGTCAAAGTCATTGACGATTATAGAAATTTATGATATACTAATGTCTTTACCAAATAATAAAGTACCAGGTGAAGATGGATTTCCAAC
Organism: Narcine bancroftii; assembly: GCF_036971445.1. Lineage (NCBI taxonomy): Eukaryota > Metazoa > Chordata > Chondrichthyes > Torpediniformes > Narcinidae > Narcine > Narcine bancroftii. The sequence continues at coordinate 301,863,932 of NC_091471.1, forward strand.
AGAGTTCTATAAAGCTTTCAAACAATTATTAATTCCATCCTTTTTAGAAGTATTAAAACAAGTGGAAGAAACTCAAGACTTACCTGAATCTTGTAAAATGGCTATAATTTCAGTAATACTTTTTAAAAAAAAGGGAAATATCCTTTATTACCATATGGACCAATACCTTTGTTAAATACAGATTGCAAACTTATTGCGAGATTATTAGGAAATAGACTAGCAAACTATTTACCAAAATTAGTGAAATCAGGCCAGATCGGATTTATAAAAAATGGATCAGCTGATAATGTGTGTAAATTTATTAACTTGATTCATATGGCACAAACAAGGAAAAAACAAACAATTGTAGTAGCATTAGATGCTGAAAAGGCCTTTGATAGGCTTGAATGGAGTTTCTTGTTTAAAGTATGACAGAAATTTAAAGTACCAGAACAATTTATTAACTGGAATTAAGGCCTTGTATAACAATCCCAAGGCAAGAGTATTGACTAATGGGTATATCTCAGATTCTTTCTCATTAAATAGGTCAACCTTTGAGAGCTTTTGGTATATTGGCCTTCATAAATCATAGTATTGAGTAAAGTTGTACAAGAAAATAGTGAGGGAAAATTTGGAGTTTGGTGTGCAGTTTTGGTCACCTAACTACTGGAAGGATATCAATAAGATGGAAAGAGTACAGAGAAGCCCAGACTTCAAGAACTGGGTTACATCGAAAGGTTAAACAAGATAGGAATTTATTTCTTGGAGTGTAGAAGAATGAGGGGAGATTTGATAGAGGTATTTAAAATTATGAGGGGTATATAGGCGGAGTAAATGGAGGTAGGCTTTTTTCCACTAAGAGTAAGACCAGAAAACATAGGTTAAGGGTGAAAGAGGAAAAGTTTGAGAGAGAACATCTTCACACAGAGAGTGCTGGGAGTGTGGATCAAGGTCCCAGCTGAAGTGGTGAATGATGGCTCAATTTTAACATTTAAGAAGAATTTGGACAGGTATATGGATGGGAAGGGTATGGAGGGCTATTGACTGGGTGCAGGTCAGTGGGACTAAGCAGAAAAATAGTTTGGCACCGACGAGACGGTCTGAAAGAGCTGCTTATGTTGTAATCTTCCATGGTTCTATTGTTCTTTACAGTTGAATTTTAAATCAATATTTATTATTAAGGTTAATATCAAAAATTGTGCTTTATTAAGAATAACACTAAAACAATCAGGTTATTGACCCAGCTATAATTTCTTCACATGAGTTAAAAATGGAAAAAGAAACTGCTGGAGATGTGCTTTTAACATCATGTGCTTCTAATTATCACTAACTCGTTTAAAAAATTGTAACAAGATGGTGGTGGCAACCCATAGCAACTTTCTGCAGGCTGCAGAACCCCTGTTACCAATAAATGGTCATTATGCCTCACCTGCAGGGAAAATAATCTCAGGGTCATATGTGATATCATGTACGTGCACTGACAATAAATCTGAAATCTGTTCTACATATCTTTCTCTACTTCTGAAAAATAACCTTTTCCTCTTTCCCAATCTGGTATTGGAACTTAATGGCCAATCCTGTTTCTCTTTTCCACAGCAGCATTTTCTGTTTTTATTTCATCTTGGCTAGATATGCTGAATGTTTTCAATCAGCTAAGCAGGTCGTAATCAGATTACTAGCAAACAGAAGCAGAAAATGTGGAAATACTCAGCAAGTTAAGGCTGCATCTGAGGAAAGAGGAACGTTGGAGACCCTTCACCAGAGCTAGAAAGGAGACAAAGAATTGTGTAAAGCTGCAGCAACCCGAACTCCAGATCCAAACCTCTGACATGATCAGGAATCCCTCAGCCTCCTTGGCACCCTCTTGCATCTTGGTTCCAATACATGGTGCCCCTTCAGCCATCCTCCAGCAGTCCACAACCTGGTGCAAGTCTCTTGACAACAGATGCCTGCAGCTTGCATGGGTTCCTCACCTTGAGTTACCAACTGCCAGCCGTCTGTGTATTCTTCAGCCTCAGAGCCCCTCACTGGTCCACTGTGGTGGTCCCTGTCCCGTAGGGACATCTCCTCTACTTCTCCTTCTCAAATAAAGGGTGGTCACCTGCACCAGTCCTCTGCTTCCCCAGTGACTGAAACCCCTTGTGGCCATTGCCGAACTCAGATCTTGGGTACAGGATTTTCAAATCTCTTGCAAGCCAATTTCCCAATATTTATTTGGTTTCTCCAATGTAGGGGAGACCACATTGTGAACAACCAGAGGAGTATGCTAGATTGGAAGAAGATTGGAATGAATATGCAGGGAATTGAAGGATATGTATCAGCTGCAAGCAGCAAAATTTTAGTTTAAGTTAGGCATCACAGTCAGTGCAGTCCCAGTGCTATACTATTCTATGTAAGTGCGAATAAATTGCTTTTTCATCTCAAATATCACTTTGGGTGTCTCGACGATGGGAAGGGAGGAGGTAAAAGGCAAAGTGTTTCATCACCTCTCATAAGCCCCTTTTACAAAATTGGCTGTTTAGTGAACTGGGATAGGAATGGGGGTTTGGGTTTTCATACTTGACCACTCCTAACTGGGACACTGAACGCTTTCACACTTGGAAGCAGCCATCTCTGGCTTAGGATTGTTCTGCCTTCTACCGGTGACATCATGACGCATCGAGCGATGGTGGACCTGCCCTAAATCCTGATCAATGTATTATGATCTTGTATTTGAACAAAATTAATCATGTCTAATTATAACATGCAGCACAGTATGAGCCCTTCAGCCCCTGTTGTTGTTGTACTGACCTATATAAACCTTTTATAAGGGACCATGGGAAAGTGCTAGCAATAAATACCAATAGCAGACAATTTTTAAATGGGGGAGATGTTTTTAGCGCTATGGCGCACAATTTATATAGAGTGGGAAAGTTGATAGCATTATCGCATACAGTTTATACAGCTGGGAAAGTTGGTAGCTTTGCTACATACAATTTATAAATATTGTGGGAAAAAGTCTTGGCGGACCTGCCCTCTCAGAATTCCATGCAGCAGAGAAAGGGTTGTATGTACGGCTGCATACACAGAGCACTCATGGAGGAGTTTCTCTGACACATGGCATTCTGGGAAGTCAGGTCTGCCATAGCTTTTTCAAAGCTGTTTAAAAATTGTTATTTATTCTCTCTCTCTCTCTCCCTTTCTCCCTCCCCACTGAAACTTTCCCACAGTAAAGTTTATACCTTCATTTTAATCTTCCTTCACGTTCCTGCACTCATGCAAAAACTTGGATCATTTCAATCCCAGAATGCAATTGCCTATTTCACACTGCAGACACCAGGGATTGTACTAGGGTCGAGGCTGTCAATCCCCAGCGTGAGATGACGACATCTGAGGCCAGCGTTGAACTAATTTTGCTTTCACGCTAGACACTTCAACGGCTGATTGACCCGTTAATTCCTGGGATCACTTGCAAGTGTGAAAGGGGCTATATATGCAAAACTATTTATTTATTTATATTTAAAATACTTGTCCTGCATATGTATTGTTTGTCTGTATGTGTGTTATGTTTGGTTGTGTGTCTGCGTGTTTTGCGCCAAGGACTGGAAGACACTGTTTCATCATGTTATACTTGTACAATCAGATGACATAACTTGACTTGGCCTGCAGTAAGATGGGGTCAAGAACAAATGTATAATTTCAAAGGTCAAATTAGTCAATACTTATTTCACTTCTCCATCCCATTCCCACTCTAATCCCATTCCCACTCTAATCAATATTCGAATGAAGCTTTAACCAAGTTTGAAGAACTTTCACACTTATCTTCCTCTAGTAATGTTGAACTTCCGGATTTTTATATTCAACTATTTCAGATAACTTGTCTTCCTGTTTGTGTCAGAGCTGGGGATTTCAGCTCGAAAGGTATCCATCTGTAATATTCAGACATGTCACATGCTGTGATTGTAGTAAAAACACGAAAATGTTGGTGACACTTGGCAGGTTTCTCAATGTCCATAAGGCTTCAATGATATATAAGTGACATTTTGGGCCTGAGCCCTTCATCAAGGTGTGAGCAGAAAGCAGTCAGGTGTCTTTTTATTTTGGTACCTCCCTGATTTATGCTCATGCCTTGAAGAGGGTTCAGGCCCAAAATGTCACATATATCATTGCAGCCTATGGACATTGAGAGACTTGCTGAACCTCTCCATCATTTCTGTGTTTTTTTAAATCAGTAATATTGTCATACTTTATCGATACTGTGATAGTATATAGATATGTTTTGGGGAGATAAATTGGGGTTGGTTTGTTAGTGTAGGTCACATACAAACACTTTAAAATAGATCTTATTTAAAATATTGGAGCACTGCTAATGCTGGACATATCAGCCCCAGAGCCTTTGCAGAAGCTTTGGAAAGTGCCCAATTGTCTTCACTAATGCCTTGTTGTTTACAAAAAGGCAACAGATGAAAGAATTTGTTGGAACCGCAGATTGTCTGGAGTGGAACTTGCTGTTCTAGGAGGGTCTTGTGGTTTTGCAAGCAGAAAGAGTCAAACAGGTTTTTCTGAGAGAAATACAAACACACACACACTCTTCAGTTTTACAGGCAGAAGCAGCTGGGACTGAAACAGGACAAGCTGGCAAGCTTGTGGAAAACCCCATTTGGAAGACAGGTTGTGAGTGCTTGGTTCAGCCTGGTCAAAGGCCTTGTGGTTCATACAAGAGGAGAGGACTGGCTGCCTAATGTTTCACTTGAAATAAGAGAAACAAAAAGGAACTCTGTGGTGGCCTGAAAGAAAAAGTTTATCATCTGGAGAACCCTGAGGGGGTAAGTTTCATTGGCAAGACACTGAAGTGGTTGTTTAAAAAGGAATCAGTTGTGGGTGTCCAGCGTACAATAAATCTCTCTCTGAAAACTGACAAGAACCTTCCTGAGTGGTAACCATTTACCTTTCAAGCACCAAAGCCTAGTGAACTTTATAAATGTTAAATTCTGTGCACAGTATAGGAATAGCCTGCAACCAGTGAACTTGAAGGAATGAGAAGTAAGATTGGACTGTGAATCAAATAACTTTTCTGAACTTACACACATATTACACATATATGTGCTTAGAATTAGAAGGGGGTTAAGTTAGGTTAGTTAAATCCATAGTGATAAGTTAAAGTGTGATTCTATTTTCATGTTTAATGATAATTAAAAGCAATTTTTGCTTAAGTAACAAAAGTTCTTGGTGAATATCTATTGCTGCTGGGTTTTGGGGTCCTCTTGGCTTGTAATAATATAGCCTGATCTTCTGGGTATTTCCATTTTAGTTTCATGATTCGGCAACAGCTATGAGTTGATTTTGCAGCTTTTGCATGGCCCTTTATTTCCCTTTTCTGCATTATTAATCTATCAATGAGAGAGCTCCATAAATAGCAGAATCACTTCTCCAAACCTGGCCTCATCATGTCAGAAATATTTCCTTTGTCCTATCCTTTCATTGCCTTGAAATTAAAGTTTTCTAGTCAGCCAGTTCTAACATGGATTATTTAATCTGAAATCCTAACTTTTTGCTGCCTGGCCTACTGAGTGATTTGAATATGTTCTGTGTTTATTTTACTACTGATTGAAATTATCAAAGATACCCAGTATTTGACATCTAGTTTGTCAAAATAATTAATTGTATTAATCAAAGGAATGAAATGGGCAAAACAATCATGGATTTTGAAACTTGTTCATTTGAGATATTGGCTGTAAAAATTCAGCTTTAAAGAATAAGAAAGTGTAGCCGAACGGAAAGTTCATGTGAAGGAAGCACAGTTGGGCTGAATGTGAGGAGCTTGAATTGTGGATGACTAGGAACATGCTGGAAGTATTGTGATTGAACTCTAAGGATAATTTAGATTTCCCAAATAGAAGCTCAATTTTTAATATTGAGATAATTAGGGAAACAGTGAAGTGAGCATGCAAGTGACAGATGCAATTTAATGCAGAGAATACCGAAGGCATCCATTTGCAGAAGACGGTCAGTGGCAGCTCAAAGGATGAAGAGACCCTCAATGTCTGTGATGGGTGTGTACAATGAAACTCTGAAAAATTGAGGTAAAACACAGAATTTTGTGGACACTGTAGTTGAAGTAAAACCATACAATGGTGGAGAGACTCAGCAGGTCAATCAATGTCCTTTACGTGGGCATAGATACACAACTGACGTTTCAAGCTTGAGCCTTTCATCAAAGTATGAGAAAATGCTGGTGAACATCAGAATAAAAGAGTGGGAGGTGAAAGTGGGTGGCAGGGCAGGAGATGATAGGTGGAGAAGGGATGGATGGGACAGCTGAACAGGGGGAGGGGAGGGTGGAAAGGCAGGGCTGTGTAGGTGAAAGAACTGGAAAGGCAGGAAATGGGAAAGGGGAAGAAAAGGCAAGCAGATTTAATGGAAAGCAGTGAAGTTAATGTTCATGCCATCTGGCTGGAGAGTGCCCAGATGGAAAATAAGGTGTTGTTCCTCCAATCTGCAGGTGGTCAGGGTGGAACAGTTCATAAGGCCATGGACAGTCATGTGAGTGCGGGAATGTGACCCAGAATTGAAGTGGTTGGCCACTAGGAGGTTGCTGTAGTTGCGGACAGAGAGGAAGTGCTAAGCGAAGCGATCTCTCAGCCTGCAACTGGTCTCTCCAATGTAGAGAATGCCACCAAGGCTGCACCAGATGCAGTAAATAAGTCCTATGGATGTACAGGTGAATTATATGGCTTAACATGGAAAGCCTGTTTGGAGCCATGGACCGTGGTGAGAGAGGAGGTGTGGGCGCAAGTGTGAAATATTGACTTTTTCTCTTTCTGCAAATGCATCCTGAATTGTTTTCAGCATTTTCAATGTTTATTTGCATCATAATATTGTCCTTTGAGAAACTTTAGACAACATGGAGTTAAAACCCAGTGCACCTGTTCCAGTTGTGGTAGGCTTCATGATTAAATGTAAGACAAACAGATTCCATTCCACTTGTTCATTTATGTTCAAGGCACTCTCCTTGAAATGTTTTCAAATCTTGATTTATTGTTACCAAGTGGAGCAGGTCGAAATATCTTCAGTACATGAACCTGTAGGCTCAGCCAGGGCTGTATGCGAATGACGTTTGAAATCTTCAATTCTCAGAAGAGCCAAATTGCATTAAAATTAAAATGACTTCAAATGAATCATTTGGGGAACTTTCCAAAGGTCACAGCAGAATTCATACAAGCTTACAGTTGGCTTAGCTTCTGCTAAAATGTTGCAGAAGAGCAGACAAGTATTCAGAAAAACTGAGAACTCCCCAGCCACATCCCCATTTGTACAGAAGCCACTGCAAGTACCACATAGTAAAAACATAATGCTGAAGAAACTCGGCAGGTCAAACAGTGTCCTTTATGTAGCAAGGGTAAAAATATGTAACTCATGTTTCGGGCTTGAGCCCTTTATCAAGGTTTGAAAAAATGTTTGCAGGCTCTTGCAAAGAGTAGGAAAGGAGGCATGATCGCAAAGGCAAGAGTGTTTGTAATATATGTCAGTGTAAAGCTTGCCTCCCAAGATGCAGACAGATAGATCCAGTAAGGGGAGAGTGTTGTCAGAGATGGACCAGGTGAGTTTGAGGTCAGGATGGAAGTTGGCTGCAAAGTGAACAAAGTTGACAAGCTCATCACGGTGCATGAGCCAGCCCCAATGTAGACATCAATATAATGGAGGAAGAGTTGAGGGTCTTGCCTGTGTAGGCTTGCAGCATGGATTGCTCCACAAAGGCCACAAACAGGCAGGCATAGCTGGGACCCATGTAGATACCTATGGCTACTCCTTTGATTTGGAGGAAATGAGATGAATTAAAGGAGTTGTTTAGAGTGAGGACAAGTTCTTAAACTCACCTGGACCATCTCTGACAACACCCCTTTCTGGATCTCTCTGCCTCCATCTTAGGAGACAAGCTTTCCACCAACATAGATTACAAACCTACTAACTCCCAGAACTACCTTGAATGCACTTCTTCACACCCTGTAGCCTGCAAGGATTCTATTCTCTTCTCTCCTATTCTCCGTCTGCATCGCATCTGTTCCCAAGATGAAGTCTTCCAGACCAGATCTTCCAAAATATCTTCCTTCTTTCACAAACGTGCCCTCACCCTCATTTCCTACTCATCTGCCCCCAGATGCAACAAACATAGAATCCCCCTTATCATCACCTACCACCCCAGCAGGCGCTGCATCCATAGAAACATAGAAGATAGGAGCAGGAGTAGGTCATTCGACCCTTTGAGCCTGCTCTGCCATTCAACGAGATCATGGCTGATCTTAAAGTTCAGTACCCTGTCCCCGCCTTCTCTCCGTAACCTTTAATACCCTTATACTGAAGAAATCGATCTAATTCCCTCTTAAATAGATTTAATGAACCTGCCTCTACTGCCCTCTGCGGCAATGAATTCCACAGATTCACCACCCTCTAGGTCAAGAAATTCCTCCTCATCTCGGTCCTAAATGGTTTGCCTATTATCCTCAAACCATGGCCCCGGGTTCTGGATTTTCCCATCATTGGAAACATCCCATCTGCATCCATTCTGTCCAGTCCTGCCAGAATTTTATACGTCTCTAGGAGATCCCCTCTCAATCTTCTAAACTCCAGCGAGTACAACCCCAATTTGCGCAATCTTTCCTCATAAGTCATTCCTGCCATTCCAGGTATCAGCCTGGTGAATCGCCTCTGCACTCCCTCCATTGCAAGAACAACACATTATCCTTCAGAATTTCCAAAATTACAACATGATCCCACTACTAGGCACATCTTCCCCTCTCCTCCCCTCTCTGTATTCCATTGGGACCGCTTCCTCTGTAACTCCCTCATGTATTCATCTCTTCCTACCAATTCCTCCAACTCACCCCCAGCATCTTCCCCTGTGACCTCAGTTGCACCCACACTTGCACCCACATCTCCTCCTTGACAACTGTCCAGGGCCCCAAACAGACCTTTCAAGTGAAGTAAAACTTCACTTGTGTATCTGCAAGATTAATTTACTGGATAATCTGGTTCTCCCTTTGCGGCCTTCTCTATGTCGGAGAGGCTGGGTGCAGTCTGGGAGATCGCTTCAATGAGCATCTTCGCTCTGTCCGCACCAATGACAGGGATCACCCAGTAGCCAACCATTTCAATTCGGTGTCACGCTCCCATTCTCTCATGTCTGTCCATGGCTTTTTGTACTATCCCACCAAGGCCACCTGTAAATTGGAGGAACAAAACCTGATTTTCTTTCTGGGCACTCTCCAGCCAGATGGCATTAACATCAACTTTTCTGGTTTCTGCCATCCTTCTCTCCTCTTCTCTTCCCCCCCCCCACTTCTAGCTCTCTTCCCCTTTTTCCCTCTCTATTCACTCAGCCATCCCTTCTCCCTTTACTTGCTGGTATCCCCTCCCTCCCTCCCTCCCTGCTCCACCTATTTCCTCCTGCCTTCGCGACCACGCCTTCCCCCACTCTTTTATTCAAACGGCTACCGACATTTTCCATACCTTGATAAAGAGCTCAAGCCTGAATTGTTAGTTATGTATTTTTACCTTTGCTATATAAAGGACATTGTTTGACCTGCTGAGTTTCTCCATCAAACAACCATGATGTTTGCAGATTTTCATGTTTTTCTTCTCAAGTACCCAATAGTTCATTTGACCTTGGTTGGTTTATTAAAGTGGAACATCAGCATTCTTGGTGTGTAGCCCAAACAACATTAATTGACGTGAATAATCAAAACAGTGGATAACCAAAAAAGAAATTATATCCTTACAGGATACCTCAAAGCACATTACATCTTTTGATGCATCGTCACCGTTATAATGCATGAAAAACAGCAGCTAATTTACTGTCTTTCTTTGTTACATTGGGAGATGAAGTGCCTCATTGAGAGACCTACTATTGTTTGACTTATGTGTGTGTTGTAGTTGAACACTAGAAAATGTATACAAATCAGACATTGTTTAATTTTTAGTAGAGATAAATATACGAGGAGGAGGTGAAGGATTTGTTATCTGATTGTTAGGGACTGTTAGTGAAATGAACTGCTTCTGAGGCTAGTGGTGCAGTTCGTAGGATGAGCTATTCATTGAATCTGATTGCTAATGTGAGATCATTGCTTGTGTCTGGATCCATGTCTTTTGTATTTCATTACTGGCATTGACTTCCAATTAGTCCATTGCCATTTTCTTTAAACAAGCTGAACAAGATTGTTCTAGTTTGCATCTCCTCCACCATCTCTCCTGTGCTTTTTTTCCACTGTTGTACTTCTTAGTGAGTATAAGTTCTGCTTTTATGTATTCTATTTACAAAATACAACCAACATTTATCGGAACCTTCATATTTAAAGTATCTTACTAGGTGAGGATTTGCCACATCAAATGTTCTGAACAATTAAGCTTTGTCTGGGGACTGCAGTCCTTTGGGTTAAACATAATCTGAAAATCTTCATTAATTTTATGAAAAAAAACATCTTAAATGCGTTCAACAGCTGAGTATAAAAACACTAATTAGAATCTTCATTGCTGAACCACACTATTTGACAACATTCCATTTTTCCCATTGGAAATTACAACAGGCAAAGGGATTACAAGAGCTCAAAATATCACAGAGGCAAATTCAAACTAATGAACCACATGTTGTGATGCTATTACTGAATATAAATTCTAATAAACTTTATTCACCTTGGAGAAGGTTTTTAAAAATATTAAATGGAAGTTTAACAGTGATCAAAGGAGCCTGATGCTGGTCTGGGACAAGAGGATGGCGGTGGGGTATTGGCATTTAATCCTTGGTGTGATCCATTAGGGCAGTGGTTCTCAACCGTTTTCTTTCCACTTGCATGCTGCTTAAAGCCATCCCTATGCCATTAGTGCTCTGTGATTAGTAAGGGATGGCTTGAGGTGGTATGTGGGTGGAAAGAAAAAGTTTGAAAAACCACTGTTTTAATCATACCTAATTGACTCGTTATGTGCACGGTTTCATAACTCCAAAGGAAATGGGCCAATGACAATTTTTCTCAAGCAAAATATTTCAGTAACAATTGGGTCTAGAGCAGTGATTCTCAACCTTCCCTTCCTACTCACATCCCACCTTAAGCCATCCCTTACCAATCACAGAGCACTAATTGCATAGGGATTACTTAAAGTGGCATGTGAGTGGAAAGAAAAAGGTCAATGCATTAGGGGAAGATAAAGGTTCACTGGGGGTAAAGATGAAGAACAGTTGGGCACCAGCTGTAGGTGGGTGAGGGTTGATGGCTATCATGTTGGGCCATCAATGAATGCACCTGCCCTCCAGGCCTTTGATTGGTTTAGCTCCCGAATTCAGCTCCTATCCCTCTGTCAGCTTTTTGTGTGTGTGTTTGTTAAATGTCTGTTTGCTCCTAAGAGTCACTTACGAGATGAATTATTAATATGTCACCCAAATTCTGGGGGAAAAAGTTGCTGAATATCTTTAAGGGAGATTGCCTGCAGAAATAATAATATAATGACATTGTCCAGAAGTTTATTCAGAAGAATTAATTAACTCCAAATTAATTACAATATTTAGGTTATTTCAACCACTTTGAAAATAAGTTTCATCTGTTGTATGAAATATACTGAGATGCAAAATGAAAAAATTATGAGTAATGTTTTTATTCCTACTAGGATGTTGATAATTTTCCCCATTAAGAAAATGTGGTTACAAACTGCCTTGTTTTAATGAGGCAGGATTTTTAGATCAATGTATAATGGTGTATCATCTGTGCACAAAATCTGGAAGCATTTGATGATGTGGAGGCAAATGGCCTTCAATTTTACTGTCTTTCTAAATGTCATAATTCATGTCAATACTAGTTTGTAAACAATGTAGAACGTATTCAACGGTAACTGACTGAGAAAACTAGAAAACACCAAATGCAGAAAAAATTATCTGAAAAGTGTGAAGAATCTTGAGCATAAATTCTGGCCTAATCTTGTTGGGCTAAATGGTCTTTCTCTGTACCACATTACTCTGTGAAGTAACACCATATCAGTCTGCAACTGCCACAGGCCTGTCTAGACTCTGTAACTCTGTTGTCTTCGCTTTCTAATTTTCATTAGAATTGAGGCTACAATTCCAGCCTTTCACATCCTGCTTGGCCAATTAATGCACCAAAATTATTGTGTGAATATTTCTTTGGCTTGGCTTCGCGGACGAAGATTTATGGAGGGGGTAAAAGTCCACGTCAGCTGCAGGCTCGTTTGTGGCTGACAAGTCCGATGCGGGACAGGCAGACACGGTTGCAGCGGCTGCAGGGGAAAATTGGTTGGTTGGGGTTGGGTGTTGGGTTTTTCCTCCTTTGCCTTTTGTCAGTGAGGTGGGCTCTGCGGTCTTCTTCAAAGGAGGTTGCTGCCCGCCAAACTGTGAGGCGCCAAGATGCACGGTTTGAGGCGAGATCTGCCCACTGGCGGTGGTCAATGTGGCAGGCACCAAGAGATTTCTTTAGGCAGTCCTTGTACCTCTTCTTTGCTGCACCTCTGTCACGGTGGCTAGTGGAGAGCTCGCCATATAACACGATCTTGGGAAGGCGATGGTCCTCCATTCTGGAGACGTGACCCACCCAGCGCAGCTGGATCTTCAGCAGCGTGGACTCGATGCTGTCGACCTCTGCCATCTCGAGTACTTCGACGTTAGGGATGAAAGTGCTCCAATGGATGTTGAGGATGGAGCGGAGACAACGCTGGTGGAAGCGTTCTAGGAGCCGTAGGTGATGCCGGTAGAGGACCCATGATTCGGAGCCGAACAGGAGTGTGGGTATGACAACGGCTCTGTATACGCTTATCTTTGTGAGGTTTTTCAGTTGGTTGTTTTTCCAGACTCTTTTGTGTAGTCTTCCAAAGGCGCTATTTGCCTTGGCGAGTCTGTTGTCTATCTCATTGTCGATCCTTGCATCTGATGAAATGGTGCAGCCGAGATAGGTAAACTGGTTGACCGTTTTGAGTTTTGTGTGCCCGATGGAGATGTGGGGGGGCTGGTAGTCATGGTGGGGAGCTGGCTGATGGAGGACCTCAGTTTTCATCAGGCTGACTTCCAGGCCAAACATTTTGGCAGTTTCCGCAAAGCAGGACGTCAAGCGCTGAAGAGCTGGCTCTGAATGGGCAACTAAAGCGGCATCGTCTGCAAAGAGTAGTTCCCGGACAAGTTTCTCTTGTGTCTTGGTGTGAGCGTGCAGGCGCCTCAGATTGAAGAGACTGCCATCCGTGCGGTACTGGATGTAAACAGTGTCTTCATTGTTGGGGTCTTTCATGGCTTGGTTCAGCATCATGCTGAAGAAGATTGAAAAGAGGGTTGGTGCGAGAACACAGCCTTGCTTCACGCCATTGTTAATGGAGAAGGGTTCAGAGAGCTCATTGCTGTATCTGACCCGACCTTGTTGGTTTTCGTGCAGTTGGCGGCAAAACTCTGCATGCCAAACTACATGAGTTTTTCAAGCTTTGTTGGGACCAAGGAAAACTGCCTCAGGATCTTCGTGATGCCACCATCATCACCCTGTACAAAAACAAAGGCGAGAAATCAGACTGCTCAAACTACAGGGGAATCACGCTGCTCTCCATTGCAGGCAAAATCTTCGCTAGGATTTTACTAAATAGAATAATACCTAGTGTCGCCGAGAATATTCTCCCAGAATCACAGTGCGGCTTTCGCGCAAACAGAGGAACTACTGACATGGTCTTTGCCCTCGGACAGCTCCAAGAAAAGTGCAGAGAACAAAACAAAGGACTCTACATCACCTTTGTTGACCTCACCAAAGCCTTCAACACCGTGAGCAGGAAAGGGCTTTGGCAAATACTAGAGCGCATCGGATGTCCCCCAAAGTTCCTCAACATGATTATCCAACTGTGTGAATATATTCATGAGGCTATTTACATTTTAACACTTGGATGATAAATAATTTTATTGAAATTGGTGAATACTAATATTTTTACTATGCCGATCTATACATCTTTCACCTTGATTTGTATTCATTGGATTTGCAGGCATGATTTATATGATCAGAATTCTGTGTGCATCAACTGTTGTTTTGAAGACTACCCTATGGTTGAAAAATCATAGCTATCAAATCTATTAACTATATTATCTTATTTGTGTACCTGTAACGTGGTTCGGTGCTGATATTTATAAGATTTATGTACTGAATAGAGTTCCACAATAAGTAACTGCATCAGAGTGCCCTCAGATGGATGACTTTGAAATACCATTTCTTTGCTTAAGCCTTGACAGTACCTAGGTGAGGAAGGGGGTTAAGCAACAACAAGGTTCCTATACTGAATAGTTGCTGGTTCGGCGGGGAGAGGTATTTGTTGGAAACTCCTGACTACATATACATTTTTGGAAATTATAGCCAAGAGGTGGGAAAAATATGTTGAAGTATTCATTAACTGTACCATGGAGGATGTTGGGATCTGGCCATGTGGATATTTTGGAAAGAAAGAATATTATGTGGAAAATTAAAACTATTATTTACAGCAGGAAGGCCAACAATCTCACAGGGAAAGTACTGGTCTTCAAGAATTAGACCATAAGACGTGCCTCTCAATTTGACCCTGAAACAGTGTCTGGGCTATTCAACCAACAGAATTAGTTTCTCATTATTTTACCTTACTAGTTCCCCTTTACGCCTTGAAATATATTAATCATGACATCTGTTATCTTTCTCAGATCTAAAGAACATAACCTCTTCAGATGCTAAAGTTAGTCTGCTTTCTTCTCATTGTCTGGGCATCCATTATAACCAAGTAGAGAATTCAGAGGAAATTCTGCCTCAGTAAACATATGTGAAAAAGTATAATTCTGCCACATCCAAAAGATGTGGAGGTGAATTAATTGGCGACTGCAATTTGGAGCCCTGGCCAAAAAAAAAGGGGAGTTCGTGAGTATGTATGAGAGAAAAAGTTGTAGGACTACTGGGAAATAAGTAGAGGAAATTAAATTAAACTGGTGGGGAGAAGGCACGGACCCATGGCTGCAAGACATCCTTCATGTCATTTTAACTATTAGATCCCACCTGACCTTGAAATTATCAGAAAAGTTTCTACCCAGTATTTCCACCTACAAGATGAGGGTTCTGCATCAATGTTTTGAGCTAAAGCTCAAAAAATAAAAGCCAATGGTATAACAGAAAACATACTGACATGGGTAGAGCAATGGCTGATTGGCAAGAAGCAGAGAGCCAGAATACAGGGATCTTATTCTGGTTGGCTGCCATTTGCTAGTGGTGTTGGGCCCACTTCTCTTTATGTTGCATTTAAATTATTTAGATTATTGAATAAATGGCTTTGTGGCAATTTTACAGATGAGCGGGTATTGTTGAGGAAATAAGGAGGTTGCAGAAGGACTTAGATTAGGAGAACTTATTTTCATTTGCCACTTCTCTGCCCAATGTCATACGCTTTAGTCAAAAAATAAACAGCCAAGCTATTTTTTAAATGGAGAGAAAATACCCAAATGCAAAGGGATTTGGGATTCCTCGTGCCTGAAGGTATACTTGCAGCTTGAGTCGGTATGAAGAAGGCAAATGCAATCAGAATTCCTCCCAAAATGCATCACCTATGTTAACGGAATTAAAATTAATGTCCTAAAGGTATCTTTGCAGTTCTCAACCTTTCTGTTGGTGTCAACCTCAAATATGAAATTGCACTTAGTTCCTGATTCTAAAGTCATTGTAGTACCAATGACTTAATAGTTTTTGCTGCCTCAGCAACCATCTTTTTAGCATCTGTTCTGTGTTTATTTTAAGACATTTGCAATTTAGCATGTAGAATCTGCTAATAAACCTCTTTGTAGTCCACAAAGTACAAATCTTGAAAGAAACAACAAAACAATAGCACATTATTTTTAAATTACAAAATAGCATTTCACAGAAATTGAAAATATTAGTGCAGGTTCAATAGAATTATTACATATTTTCCTTTATAAACCTGTTATTTAATATTCTTAAAGATTGCATCATTTTGAAGGGCTGGGAAATCCACAGTAAAAGCAAATATAACAAACAATTTGCATGCTGGGAAGCTTTCTGTCTTACAAAAGCAATGTAGCAGTCAAATTCAGAAGTGCTTACCCATCGTTTCTTGGTGGCCAGAGGGAAGAAGATTGCTCTCCACCCCTGTAGCAGTCAAATTCAGAAGTGCTTCCCCATCGTTTCTTGGTGGCCAGAGGGAAGAAGATTGCTCTCCACCCCTGTAGCAGTCAAATTCAGAAGTGCTTCCCCATCGTTTCTTGGTGGCCAGAGGGAAGAAGATTGCTCTCCACCCCTGTAGCAGTCAAATTCAGAAGTGCTTCCCCATCGTTTCTTGGTGGCCAGAGGGAAGAAGATTGCTCTCCACCCCTGTAGCAGTCAAATTCAGAAGTGCTTCCCCATCGTTTCTTGGTGGCCAGAGGGAAGAAGATTGCTCTCCACCCCTCAAGCAAACTTGCTGCCACTGGCTGGTCTAATACAGTACAAATGACCTACAGCATCTCACAAGATGTTTCATTTATAATTGCTTTTTATGATGACATGTTAGAATCTTAATTCACTTCATTCAATTTGTGGTTTTTAATTTATTCTTTTTCCTCTGTGCAGGGAGGACCCGAGGCTCCTGAAAAAATCGGAATGGCTACATAAATTGGGCATATTGTTTGGAAGAGTGGTAAGTACATCTTCACGCAAAAAGATTTGTTTTTGTGGGATATTATGCTCATTACTCCTTAACATGGAATTTGTTTATTCTACAGACTTGACCTCTTCAGTCTTTCCTTTTTAAATTGCTGGTATCAATCACAATTTAAAAATTAGAATTAATGACGAATAGTGATGAAGTTTAAGACTGAGAAAAATTCATGAATGTTACTGATACAATACAGATCTTCTAAAACTTCAGAGGTTTTAAATGTCATGTTGATGTTTTTTGGGGACCTATTCATTTGTTCATTATTTAATTAGTCTACATATCTAAATTCCAAAAACTATAAGGTACCAACAAGTCAAGAGCTGCAGCTAGATTCCTGTAGCCCAGAGCTATTTACTTTTGTAAATAGTAGATTAATGTAATAGGGTATGGCAAAATAGAAATATTTATGATTCTAAATACATTAAAGAACCAAGATTTCTTCATTAATTACAAAATATTTAGAATTCTCTCAACCAAAGAACTATACAAGCATGTTCAAGGTTGAGGTTAATTATATTTTAAAGATTCCATGGTTACACTATATGAGCAATTAATTTTGAGTGCCAGTCATAATTTTTATTAAATAGCAGAACAAGGTGAAGGTTTAAAAAAACATTTAACATTTTTATTTCATTTAAAAATGTTTATCACAATTGGTCAGTTTAAGTAATTCAGGGAAGCACAGATTTGTTGTTTAGTAAATGTTGGGGAAAATTAATCTTTACCATTTAGTTTAATTTTTTGCCTTCATTCTAGTTTCAGATTGAACGTTGCGTGGATGAGAGTTAAAACTCAATAGAATGACACTGTTGCAATTCTCATTGCAGTGAATAATTCCAAACAATTAATCAAAACTATTCTGCAGTTATTTATTTTCATAATAAACCTGGGTACACTTATTTAAATTCAAATCTTTGGCATCTTGGAAGATACAAGTTTGTCCGCAATAGCATCATTTTGCATTGCCATCATTATTAGTGCATAGTCTGTGTAAACATTTTCTTGAGTGTATAATTTAAGATCTTCCTCCTCAAAAAAATACACCATAGAACAGGCCTTTCAGTCCTCAAGTTTCACCACAACATTGGTTGCTGGATCAGAGCAAGGCCACCTTAGCAGAAGCTGGTTGCACATCTTCAATCAGTATATTTTAATGCTTAAATCTTTAAACAAGATCTAAACCTCACATTTTTTCTTGAGCCAGTAATAAATAACCTCAAGATATAGACCTTTTTGATTACAAATTCTTCTATGTTAGCTGCATAATGTTCTTTTTTTTGTCAAAGTAGAGAGTCTTGCAGACTACAGGTGTTCCAAAATTTAGAGGTATTTTTCAGAGCCGTCAAAGCCAGTCAATGCCCACTGGATAACTGACTATCCAGTTAAATCGGGAGAGTGAAAATCCTTGCCTTGAGGATTAGTTCAACGTCATGTCCTTTTGTATCTACACAAAACAAAAATAAATAACAATGGTCACTAAATAGGTCTCTAAGCATCCTCTTTTTTTGTTCCTACTTGTATCCATTTTTTTTTTCCATAGTCCTAGAACACTACACCATACAACAGGCCTTTCAGTCCTCAGTGTTGTGTTTTATAATATACTTTATTTCTTATTCTATCCTGAAGCCCTCTATTTTACTTCAATCCATGTGCCTGTTTAAATGTCTCCTCAATGCCCATAATGTTTCTGCCTCCACAACCAAACCATTCCATCCACCTACAATCCAGCATTAAAAACTTGTCCCTGATGTCTCCCCTAAACTTTCTTTCCTTCACTTTGTTCATGTCCGTTGGTGTTTATTGTTCCTATCATGTAGACCTCCTCTCATCCTTCTAGACTCCAAAGAGAAAAGACCCAGCTCTGCTAACGTTGCCTCACAAGACTTATTTTCCAATCTAAGTAACAAACATACTGGTAAATCTTCTCTGCACTCTCTCCACAGCCTTCCTATAATGAGGTGATCAAAACTGAACACAATCCTTTAAGTGCGGTCTCATCAGAGATTTGTAGAGTTACAACATGTTCTCTCTACTCTTGAACTCTATTCCCCTATTAATGAAGCCCAGCATCTATAAGCCTTTTTAACTGTCTATCAATTTGTGCAGAGACATTGAGAGATGTATGGATTTGGACACCAAGGTCCCCCTATTCATTCGCACTCTTAAATAACCAACCATGAACCCTGTACTCAGTCATCTCACGCTTATCCAGATAATCTCTGCCCTCACTTCCCACAGCAACCAGCTCTGAGGATTTATCAATCAAGGTTTTTAAAACACTTCCTCTTCCTTAATCTCCACATTGTCTAGCACGCAAGACCATTCTATTCCAACCTCATCCTGATCAAAGTCTTGTGAATATTGAAGCAAAGTATTTATTTAGGACCTCCCCAACCTCCTCCTTTATTCCTTTAGTTATTGTCATAACCCCTCTCATTTTTTAAAATTGAATGAAGCTCACATGAGACAAGGATTTAACTGAGAATTATGGATGCAGACATTTTTTAACTAAGTATGGATATTTCTTCAAATGTCAAAATGGAAGTAATAAATGCTATTGGAACTGGATAAGATGTCAAGGACAGATATTTAGAGTGACGAATGAAGCAGATGTTATTTTTCATGTTAGCAAAATAAATAGAGATATTCCTCAGACCCATCACATCACCTGCGTTTAGTCCCAGTAAAGACAAGACCACATCATCAGCTAAAATTGGTGGGATGGCTCGGAAGATAATCCAAGTCTACAGCAGGATATAGATCAAATGGAAATATGAGAAGAGCACTGGTAGATGGAATTTAATCCTGAAAAGTGAGGCATTTTAGGAAGTCAAATTGGGTGAGACATTTACATTAAATGGTAGGGCAATAAGATGTGATGAACAGAAACATTTAATTACATAATTCCCAAAAGGTAGCCACACTGGTCATATGGCCTGCTTCACAATTTGAGATAAAATATAAGAGTTAGAATGTTCTGCTGCCACTTTACAAAACATGGTTTAGACTGATTGGAAGAACTGTGCACATTTCGTATACGATAAAAAGTATGCACTGGAGAGAGTACAGAGAGATTCACCCAGATGTTGCCTGAATTGGAGGACTTTGGTTATGGGAAGAGAGTGGATAGGGTGGGCTCATTTTCCTTGGAGCAAATGAGATCTAATAGAAGTATAAGCAAATGCAAGTCATAGATAAGATAAACAATTTTTTTCTTCCCCATGGTAGGAGTATCAAGAACATGAGCACATGTTTAGCGTGAGTGGAAGGAATTTTAATGGGGAATCTGCGGGGCAAGGTTTTTTTTCCCCAAAAACAGATTGGCTCGTGCCTAGTGAACAAAATAGTATTGAGAATTCGAAAGTCATAGAAGTAAATGGAAGACAATAGTAGCACAAAAATTGAGAAGTGAACACCAAGTCTGTGCTCCTTCCCCATGTGGGCATTCCACAAATTGATTTTCTGCTTGCTATTTCTGGTCCGATTTGTTTTTAAATAAGAAAATTCCTCCAACAAAAAGTAAAAGTTGAAAGATATTTCCATGTACATGTGAGATGGTGTACTTTGGGAAGTCGTATGCAAGAGAAAATTGCAGGACACCTCGGAGCATTGATGAATAAGTTCATAGTTCCCTGGAAATCAGATTAGCGGAACAGGAACAGCACGATTGGGAATTATTTTTCTAAATGGAATACACCACCAATGATCGGGGTTCATACCCTGCACTGTCCGTAAGGAGTTTGTACGTTCTCTCCGTTTGCAAGAGTTTCTTCCGGGTGCTCCAGTTTCCTCCCACCCTTCAAAATGTATGGGGGCTGTAGGTCAATTGGGTTTAATTGTAATGACATGGGCTGAAAGGTCCTGTTATCATGCTTTATGTTCAAATTTAAAAAATTAAGATATGCCAATTGAAACGCACATAGAAGGATAATGAAGGTACAACCTGCTGGACTTCAGTGATCAGGGCATGAGTACAAATGTCAGTAAATCGTATTGCATTTGGAGTAATGTGGACAATTCTGGTTATCTGTAAAATGTGGATGATCTAGAAGCTTTGCAAGTTCACCAAGATGTTGGTAGATGAGATATTCATAGCTAGTGGGAGAGGTTCAATGTTTTCTCTGGAACTTTGGAGACTGAGGGCAAAACTGATAGAAAAGATGGTTTCTTTCCGCACCTCCCTACCCCCCAAGATAAAAATGCCATATATTCAAGGATGTAGCTTAAAGGTAAGATGGGCAAAGCTTTTTCTCAGGGTAGATCCCTGGAATGTGCTGCTAGAGGAAATGGTGAAACCAGATACGAGAGCAACATTTAAGAGGCATTTAGACAGGAAACAAGGAAACAAACAGAGACGGACCTTATAGAGGCAGATGGAATTAGTTTAAACTAGCTTCAATGGCTAATGGGCCTGTTCCAGTTCTGTGCTGTTTTGTATTTTATGTGCATAGAAGTTGTCTATACTTAAAGTATTTCCATTTTATTCTGACTAAAGCTGTTGTGGTGTATAGTTGTACTCTGCACCCAAGAATTTGTCAATTCAGTCGAAATCCTTTCAAATCCGATTTTAATATTAAATCTATTCTGCAATCATTCCTTTCAGAAGCTGAACTGTCTCAGCTGCTCAAGTTCCACATACCACTGAAACGAGCCCTTTTTTTGCGGCTGTATATGTTGTATTCCACTTAGAAAAATAATATTACATCTTAATCTTTTTTCTTTCCACTCACCTACCACTTTAAGTGATGCCTGTGATTAGTAAGGGATTGCTTAAGGTGGTACGTGAGTAGGAAGGGAAGGTTGAGAACCACTGCTCTAGACCGAAATGTTACTGAAATATTTTACTTGAGAAAAATTGTCATTGGCTCATTTCCTTTGGAGTTATGAAACCCTGCACGTAACGAGTCAATGAGGTACGATTAAAACAATGGTTTTTCAAACTTCTTCTTTCCACCCACCTACCACTTTAAGTAATCCCTATGCTTAAGGTGGTATGAGAGTCGAAAGAAAAAAGTTGAAAACCACTGTGGTAAATGTTTAATGCTTGCAATTGAGTCAGAGTTTCTAACCTTGTCAATTTTAAGACAAATTAGTGCACTTACTGGCTCTGCGTATGAAATTCTGGCCAGGCTCCCATGGCCATTAACTGCTCTTCAAGGGCCACAATTCTGAAGCCAATGTATCCTGAAGAAATCAGCAACACTAATACGCTGAAAAATGAAGGATTGACGATGAAACTCCAATTTCTACAAATGAATGGATTATTTATTGAACAATTTGCAGTCAAATCACTAATATTTGCAAGCATTATTCTCCATCAAAACATGGCAGTAATAATACCATGCAACTATGATCTGTAATATACCACAATATCACATCTTAAATAGTTAGAAAATTTCATATTATCAATGATGTATTGCATGAACCATATTTATGAATCGGTTCCATTCTTACTTTAATACCCTTGGAAAAAAATTGCTTTGTCGCTTTAGAAATAAGTGGCTTGTTTCTGACCATTTCGCAGCTAACTGGGACTTGTTCTGTCTATTCTGACAAGTGTAGCAGCATGCCTCATTGCTATTCTCTCAAAGAGCAGAAAATGGGCTCCTTATATGACACCTGCTAAGGCTACTGCAACAGGAGATCTCAGAAAGATAGATTTGATTAGCAGGCAAGAGAAATACTGCAGCAGTCCCTTGGATGACAACTGCATAAATTAAGGAAACACCTTTTGAGAAATGTGGTTTTTATCCCAAATAGACATCTTGGGCCCAATTCAGTAAAACCCCTGTTATCTGGAATTCAAGCAACCAGCAAAGAGAAATTGTGGAAAAAAAATGGGTTAAAAAAAAAAACAGGTTTGAAATTGGCATGCCTTGCTGTTAATTTGCTAAATCTGAAGCAAATCTACCAATCCCCATTGGCATCAAATACCAGGGGTTTTAACTGCACATCTATAGGATCTAAAAACCAAAGGTTTCCACAACCATACATGGCTCATTGTACACCTGTGGAAAAAGCTGCTTTTGAAGACCTAGTTGTGCTTACTGGCTACTGAATTAGCATTATTGGCTAAAGAATGAGTATTCTTTAGCCAAAATAGTGTAGGTTCTCTGAAACCAAGCCTCGAGTATATCTGCAGATTAACACATTGAATACATACAGCAGGACATAGACGACGACGAGTGTATTGAAGGTAGTGGATTCATGAAACGTAGCAAACGATTTTGCTTTCTTTGTCACTTTCCTGAACCAGGAGTTGCCTGCAAGGAGGCAGAAAAATGCAATGCAAATTATCTTCAAGATGTTATTTAAAGATTTTTTGTTTGGTAGAACTGATTTATCAGGAACAAGATGTTACTGGTGAAATAAACTTGCCTGTTACGTACTGAACAGTGCATTTTCTCTAAATTTTCATGAGAAGATGGAAATCCAATGCAATGCTATCTAGCATCTCACAATACAGGGGCACTATTTTGACTTGAGCTCCATGAGCCAAATTTTACTAACCTATTTAGTCAGTCATGCAAAAATGAATTCTGATGGATTACAACATATGAAAGCAAGATTGTTATATTTCTGGATGGTGAAAGGAGACTCTGGTAAAATGAGAAAAGAAAATTCTGCAAGTATTCAGGTCAGAGAATCTGTGAAGACAGAAACTGAACAGTTTAAAACCCTTCAGATTTTTCACTATTTTTGATTGTATTAACCCTGGAACACTAAATCTATGGATTCCTGCACTTCAAATTGATGGGTTAGAGATGGAGGAGAGGAGTATTAAATTTAAATCTATTTGCATCACCAAAGAAGCCTATTCCACCCACTGAAACACATGCTGCCCGATTACATCTAATTAA
Source organism: Narcine bancroftii (assembly GCF_036971445.1). Classification (NCBI taxonomy): domain Eukaryota; kingdom Metazoa; phylum Chordata; class Chondrichthyes; order Torpediniformes; family Narcinidae; genus Narcine; species Narcine bancroftii. The sequence continues at coordinate 301,887,430 of NC_091471.1, forward strand.
CCTACCAATTCTGCAAGTTTTTGGAGGGTGGGAGGAAACTGGAGCACCCAAAGAAAACCCACATAGGTCATGGGGAGAACGGACAAACTTCTTACAGGCAGCTCCAGATTTGAGCCCAGGTCACTGGTGCTGTAATGATATTGCACTAATCTCTATGCCAACCGTAATACTTTGCAATAGACGAAAGACACCAGAGTTCATCTTTATTCCAGAATTGTCCCAAAATAGAATGATCAATTTTGGAGAGTGAGAGTAGAGCCTCCAAGTGTCAAGCAGATCTGCCAGTGAAATGTGAAACCAATTGTTAGACCACAAGATAATAGAAGCAGGCATAGGCCATTCAGCCCAAAGAGTCTGGTCTGCCATTCCATCATGAGCTAGTCCATTCTCCCCTGCCTTCCAAAAAGTTGGAAGTTTTCACCTGCACTAAATGATGGAACAGTGCAGAGGGGACAGGGAGGGAAAAAATAAAATATTTTAACCGGCACCAGGCCACGAAAAGAAGAAGACTTGGCAATGGTTGAGCATCGTGATGTGTATCAAATGGGCATTGCATTTTGCTGCCATAGTGTGAGGTGATGCATTAAAATATTCTTTACCATTACTATGCAAGGTTTCTTCAATAGGTTGACCTTTCGGTCCTTTATTCTGATTACAAAGAGTCTTGCTTCTGGATACATCAGCAGAATCTGTAGAAAACAAGGAAAAATTACATGTCCAAGAAATTGTCATGAATGATAGACCTCAATTAAAAACAGTTCATTTCAACTATTGAATACTTTGTGTGTGTGTGTGTGTGTGTGTGTGTGTGTGTGTGTGTGTGTGTGTGTGTGTGTGTGTGTGTGTGTGTGTGTGTGTGTGTGTGTGTGTGTGTGTATATATATATCACACACACACACACACACACACACACACACAGTCTTGTTCTTGCAAATTTAATGCATCCTTATATTTGCCAACATAGAAACTTGTAAAACACACATGTCAAACTCTGGCCAAATTTGGCCCACGATATAATTATATTTGGCCCGCAAGATCATTTCAAAAATGTATTAGAGGTGGCCCGCCCTGCAGCGAGAGCCGATGCTGTTTTTTGGTAATGTCACCCCCACCATCCTCCCCCTTCACTGCACATCCTTCCCCATTGTAACACGAGAAATTGTAACACGAGAAGTCTGTCGATGTCATCAGCCGGCAAGCCAGTTGGAAGGCTCCTCGCACAATCAGTCACTTCTCCCACCTGTCGAGCGGTGCGGCGGATTGGCAAGCGCCTGTGATTTCCTGTCGGCGCGACGGGCATGGCAGGCTGTGCACGGCCCCCAGGCAGCGTGAGCCCCGCGCGACAGGCACCGGACGGCCTTTCCACAGCGCGAGCGCACTTCTCCCGGTTGCCACGGCCTTCAGCGCTTGCACCCGCGCGGACCCCAGGGACAGCTGGTTCGGCCCTGCACGTGAAGAGAGAGATGGTAGCTGTCCGCAAAGGCTGATCGGCAGCGCGCTGGGCCTGAGTGGGTGGGTAAGCAGGGGTGGGCAGAGGGTGTAGGTGAGGAGTAATGGCCAGGGGGTTATGGTGCGAGGGGCAGTTAGAGGGAGGGATGAGTAGAAGGAGGGTGGATAGGGAAGAGGTAAAAGGGGAGGGGCAGGGCGAGTAGGGGAGGGGTGATTAGAGGGTGAGAGACGGGTAGAGGGAGGAACAGGTTGAGGGGAGAGGCAGTAGAGGGGCGTGTATAGGATGGGGTGGGTAGAGGCAGAGTGAGGGGTGAGTAGAGGTTGGGTAAAGGACTGGTCAGGTAGAGGGATGGTGGGTCGAGGGTGAATAGAGGCCTAGAGCCTGAGGAGTGAGCAGGAAATGCTGAGTCCTGATGCAGGCCAAAATGGACACAGCCTGTGAATGCTGACTACATCTCCACAGGGACCAAATAGGTTTCCCTCAGGTCAAGCAAAGGGTGAACTTGAGCTACCTACTCCTGACCTGTAACATTATCCTCCTAAAGTTGTATCCTAAAGTTTAACATTACATATGTTGAAAGAAGAGAAAACATGCAGATGTTGTTGAAAATTTTCCATAAATATTTAGTTCGGCCCTCAACTTAGTCCAAGTTTTTAATTTTGGCCCTCCGTGAATTTGAGTTTGACACCCCTGTTGTAAAAGAACAGACAGAAGAAAAAATACACACAACACACGAGAAGGAATTCAGAGGTGTAAATAAAGAGGTTTGGACTGCCATGGGCATGTTAAACAAGTGATTCCATACAATGATTTAAATAAAAATGAATGAAATAATTTCAGAGAATTGTGTTTTAACCCCACACCCCCCCCCCTCAATATATCTGCAAAGTCATAGAAGAATATGGATCAAATTCAGGCATTGGGACCAGTCAAGAATGCCAACTTAATCAGAGTGGACAAGTTGTAGTGAAGTGCCAGTTATGTGCTGTACAACTCTAAAATGAAGGGGTGCCCAGACTTAGCCTTTGTTCATCGGGATCTTAGAAAATTGGTATATTTGGTACACCTCTCTTTGGATTAAGACAACAGGGGTGTGACTTCCTCCTGTTTGGTGCAAGTTATGTCCATAAAGTTAGATGTGTTAATTTTACTCCAGTATTTATAAAATAGCACTCAGCTGCTCAACATAAATTTGAATCTTTATCATTTACATTTCCATGTGCCAAGTGGCTAGAGTGCAATGAGCACATTAATTATAGTTTTTATTTAAAAATTGATTTAAAAATAAAGTTTTTAGGCATTACTAGCTTGGCTAGTATTTAGCATTAATCTTTGATTGGCTGAGTTTGTGAGAGTGGGGTACTACCTTGAACTATTGCTGTGGTTCTCAATGAGTGAAGAACAAGGAGTTCAGGGAATTTGATAAAGTAATGAATAAATGACAAATTGACAAGTCAACCTTGGGTTTTCCAGGGTTGTCCACATTGGAGCAAATCTTGCATTTACCGCCTTTCTACCTTGGTGATAGTAGAGAATGTGGGTGTGCACGATGTGGTCACCAAAGCCTTGGAGAGTGGCTGCAATGCATTTTTAAGATGGCACACACTAATAAAACAAGCGATTTTATAGCTTTCCTTTCAGAATAGTAGATGGCTGATTCTCAAGTACCCGGGAGCCAGGATTGTGCTGGATTTCACCTCAAGTGAAAAAAATATTATCCACCACTATCCTGACTTGTAAATGGTGGGAAGGCTTTGGGGAAGCAAGCAGTGGGTTACAAGATACCCAGCTTTAATCTATTCACGTAGCCACAATATTTATGGGGCTGATTATTTTTAATTGACGGCCATTGAATTTTGATGGAGGAGCCTCAATAGTGACAACATTATTATCCCTTTGGAGATGGTGATTTATGTCACAGAAGTGTCAGGCAAGGCCACAAATCAGGCCCTGACTGTCGACTGTCCTGGTCTATTGTGAAGTAATAGATTATCATTAGAAAATCCAGGATCCCTGCTCTGGCCAAATGTAGCAATACCATCAAAAATAAATTGTACAAAATGTTACAAATACATTTGAGTGCATCTAACCTCCGCTTATTATTGATTGTAGTGAATCTTGAATACTGTCAATTGTGTCCAAATCTTGGTTTTTCTCTTCAAAGCTGGAATTATTCAGTTCCTTGCAGGAGGAAAAATAACTTTCATTACTGACTTCCGGTTGTGATCAACAGTTAAGTGTAATCCATTATTCATTTTGGATAAAACTTCAATTTACAGGAAATCTCAAATAACAGCTACAAGAATGCAAAGCATTAAGACACAGCAAAGTGCATTAATTTCTATCCCTGCTTCCAATGTTACTGAAATAGTCGTCACAGATTTAGCTCACCGATAATGTTTTGAACTTGAGGTCATTTTCAGGTCTATTTCCAGGACTTCCATTCTGAATAAAGATATTTCAATATTAAAATAAATAAAGTGTAATGGATTTGTGTTAACCTTTAATGTTAAACTATATTTCTTTTATAAAAATTTCTCAGTAAATTATAGAGTGAAAATATTGTATCTGTATTCTTAGCAAGTTAGCTGTGAGTTGGTACAGGATCATACATAGGTCGCAGCACATTTATCGAGAACCATTGTTTTCAGAGAAAAGTTCATTCTCGGAGTCAACATCTCGGTCGGACAGAGCTAATGGATCTCTAGAGGGTCTTAATTATTCAAAAACTGCTGAGGAACCCATCTGTTTTTAATCAAAGCTATTTAAGCCTCATTTTTAAATTTTATTTTCCATTTGCATCAAAATATACAGTATTTATCCATAATATAAAAATATTAAAAATAATAATTTTTTATATTTTCTCCTCCCTCCCTCCCCAGAAAAGTAGGAAGAGAGAAAATAAAAAGCCTGTCTAATAAACCTATATCTTTAATTAATTGCAGTTTACATAACCATTTTAAACCATAACTAATTAAGGCGGGTTGGATGGGGGGCGTGGTAGAGTTTCCAAATCTTATCAAATTTTGTAAATTATAGATTATTCTCTCTAATAGTATACAATTTAATAATTCCATTTGCCATCTATTCAATCCCACAATAATCACCAGATTTCCAGATTTCTTTGCTATTGCTACACTTAAAAACTTCTTTTGATAAATATTTAACTTCAATTGGGAAATATCACCCAATAAAAATACTCTGAGATCCTTCAAAATTTGTGTATTCAAAACTTATCTACTTTTTCACATAGCCAGACTGCATGCAGGAAAGATCCTACTTCTTTATTACATCTAAAACATTGATCAGAACAATTCGAATGAATTGCATGCAATTTGTATGGAGTATAATATAATTGATGTATTAGTTACACTTTCATAGCATAATTTTGACCATACTTGGTCTTGAATCTGTATATTTAAATCTTTTTTCCTATCTAGATTTGAATAATTTTTTTTCTGAATAGTCTCTTGTAATTTAATAAACATATTAGTAATAAATGTATCAGTTATTAGATATTCAAATGGACTTTGTTCTTTCTGGCAATTTAAAATTCGTCCTTAATTTTCCTTTAAAATTATTGATAATAAGAAAAAAGTATTATGTGGTATATTATTACTTCACTTTCAATTAATCAAAAGTCAAAACAAATCCAAAAAAGTTCCCTTTTTTTTAAATTCCACAAATATACTAAACATCAAAGTAATGATTATTAACTGTAAAAATTAAAAGGATTTTGATTTAATATCACTTAAGCCATCTGATAATTCTTCATTCTTCTTTCTACATGTACTCCATTCCATACTTTATGTATATGCTTCAAACTTGGTGTATCTGATTTTCCTTTTAATAATCCCTCATGCCATTTATATAAAATGTGTTCAGAATTACTTTCTCCTATTTTAAAAGCTATTTAAACCTCTTGAACAGAAGTTAGGTCAGAGGTTGTAATGGATATGGAATGGTTTTGAAAAAAGAACAGAATTTTGATAGAAATAAAACTGATGGTCATGTGGTTTCCAAGAATTTAGACTCACCCTGGTGATGATGCAACTGTCACATGATTGAGCTAACAGAAATCGAAACCTTGTGAAAGACAGGGTTGAGTTACAGTAACCAGAATTGGAGCTGTTTGTTGGGTGTTACTCCTTGGAAAAGGGACTTTTGAATTAATGAAGTTCACTTTGCTGTCTCTTTGGAAAAGAAAATAGCCACATTCACTGTCTTTGAGAAGAGGGCAGATTCTTCATGTGGAAACGATAATTGTGAGTAAAAGAGGCCTGAAGATATAATGTTTAAAAGCGCTTTATAGTTATTTCTGAACTGAGAATTTAAGACCTTCAAGCAAGACTAAAATTATGCTGAATTTTTAAAGATCAACTTTTCAGAGTGGGACTTTGAATTACACACATACTTACATTTGCGCATAGCAGGGTTAAGTTTAGAATTAAGTAAGAAATGTGTTATTAATAGTTTAATAAAAACTATTATTTTAAATTTGCCATTGTCTGGAGAATTTTCCTTTGCTGTTTCTGTGTTAGTGCGTAATAAAAGCAATTCAATAGTTCTCACTGTCGTACTCACATGGGGCAGCAAACATGCAATGAATGGAATTTTATATCATTGTCCAACTTATTTTTATTTAAAAAATACATGACTGAAAAGTTACCTCAAGATGGGAACAAACGGTCTTCAGAACTTTAAAAGTAAAGTCTCTTGATCTTAGTGATGCAAACAAATGCTGAAAAAAAAAATCAAAACAAAATTAGATTTCTATAAACAGTTGTGATCCCAAAATAATCAGTCAGGGAACATGACCCAGTCCTCATCGAGGGATCTGTAGTGGAGAAGATCAAGAACATCAAACTCCTGGGTGTCAACATCTCAGAAGACCTGTCCTGGAGCCTCTACATTGATGCAATCACAAAAAAGGCTCGCCAGCGGCTATACTTTGTGAAGTGCCTGAAAAGATTCGATATGTCACTGAAGACTCTCAGACTTCTATAGGTGTACCATGGAGAGCAATCTGACTGGTTGCACCATTGCCTGGTATGGAGGTGTGAACTCTCAGAACAAGAATAAACTCCAGATGGTTGTTAACTCGGCCTGCGACATCACAGGCAACAGACTTCACTCCATCGAATGCATCTACATGAGGCGGTGTCTTTAAAAAAAAAGCAGCCTCTAACCTCAAAGACCCCCCACCACCCAGGCCATGCCTTCTTCACTCTGCTGCCACAGAAGACCCTAAAGATGAACACTCAGCGGCACAAGGACCGCTTCTTCCCCGCTGCCATCAGATTCCTGAATAATCAATGAACCAAAGACACTGCCTTACTTTTTGTGCATTATTATTTTCATTAAATGATGGTCATAACATGAATGTTTAAACTATGACGCTGCCACAAAACATCAAATTTCATGACATTAAATTCTGATTCTTAAACATATGATTTCAGATATTTTGCCATACCAGATTATTTTAAAACCTCACAAAAGGAGATGGGAAATACCTTCCACCTTTATACCAGAGTCTAAACATAAGACCACAAAACATAGGAGCAGAAATAGGCTATTCAGCCCATCAAGTCTTCCCTGCCCTTCAATCATGTTCCATTTTCTCACTTAGCCCTACTGCCCGGCCTTCTCCCCATAACCTTTGATGCTCTGCCTTAAATACATCCAACGACTAGGCCTCCACAATCACCTGTGGCAACAAATTCCACAGATTTACCACCCTCTGACTGAAGTCATTCCTACGCATCTCTGTGCTAAGTAGGCACCCGTTAATCCTGAAGTTGAACCCTCTTGTCCTAGAGTCTCCCACCATGGAAAACAACCATATAAAAAATGTTTCAAATTAAATCTCCCCCCCCTCCCCCACTCTCCTAATTTCCAATGAATACAGGCCAAGAGCTGTCAAATGCTCCTGTCCATGTTTCCAGTGCTGACATCAGGCGAAACCAGCAGCACTCTCCTGTATTGCACTACCAGACTGTCGAGACTATAATGAGGTAGCAGGAGTTTCTGTGTTCCCAGCTCAAAGCAAGAGATTACATCAAAATGATGTAAAACAGGCTTCAAGTATCATTGAGCGTTTGTGAATGTCAAGCACTTCCAATGACCTAAATTAGATTGGTACCGTAATGCAGCTACGAGAGCTGCTGCCTCGCCGTGCTAGAGATCCAGGTTCAATACCATTCTCTGATGGTGTCTGTGACGTTTCACCACATACGTTTCTTCCCACAAATCGCTAAGTATAGGTAAGTGGTAGAATATGCAGGAAGAGCTGATCAGAGTGTAACAAGAATTTTTTTTTAAAACAGGATTCGTGTAGGATTAGTGTAAATGAATGGTGGATGCAGAATTAGTGGGCCAAAGGATCTATGTCTGTCTTTTTAATTATGATTAACTCTGTCAATTTTAACAATTGGTGGGAGAAGTCAGAGACAATTTCTATCCTCCTCCCCCCCCCCCACCCAAACCCACCGCGGCCTCTATCCTCGATAACCTCCACCATGCAGGCCATTGCCCTCTTCCTCACTCAGTACCATCGGGAAAAAGGTACAAGAGCCTGAAGACAAGCATTCAGCGGCACAAGGACAGCTTCTTCCCCTCTGCCATCAGATTCCTGAATGAACCATAGACTCTGCCTTACTTTGTCTTTTTCGATTTCTGGAATTATTTTTATTTATTTTGTAAGGTGGTTTATACAAATATTTGCAAAGTGAATCTGCCACAAAATAACAAATTTCTGATGTCTGGGGTGTTGGTATGATGGGGACATTTAAAAGACTCAGCTAGGCACATGGATGCAAGAAAAATAGAGTTATAGATGTGTGGTTGGTAAGGGCTAGGTTGCTTGTTTACACAAGTCAGCAAAATATTGTTGTAATGTTCTATTAACCTGTGGACAGAGTCTCAACAGTCAGCAGATCATCTGCTCTAACAGCCCCACGCTGCATTCGACAGTACCAAAGCAGACGACTGGTCCTGGGGCTGCAAACCGCATCCCAGGAACAGACAGGAGGCTTCATACAACAGAAGAGATTATGGCACAACCCTGAAGAGGATACATTTAAAAAGGAATTTTAACATTCAGGGTGTATGCTTATTAACTCTTGGACCAATGTACCACAAAAAAACTATTTGAATCGCTGCATATTATAATCAAAACTTGCCTTCTCTCCTTCTGATGTCTTGATATACAGAGCATTGGGAACAAGGAGGGCTATGTTCTGTTTCTTCAACATAACCACATCAGTGACTGGAACAACAAGCTGAATATAAAGATGAAAGAAAGGTTAGATGGTGCTTCTTGATCCACTTGTCAATCGTGCTCTGTCAATTAATTCTTCTTTACTATAATCTTGAGCTTCCATCCTTTGAAAGGGAGGATGATAAATTAATCAAGATATCTTGTTGACTATATAAAAAAAAGTAAAATGCTGATAATACTCCACAGGTCAAACACCATCAGTGGAAAGAAAAACCGTTAATGTTCCAGGGCTTGAAACATTAACTATTTCTCTTACCGCAGATAATGCTTGATCTGCTGGTGTATTGCAGTATTTTGTTTTTGTTTCATGTTTATTTTATTTAAATTTCATTCATATTAATTTGGCGAATACTAACGCAGTAGTGCAAGCAATTAGTGGGACTCAGCAGATCAGGTAGCAAACCATGGAAACAGACAATTAGTGTGCTTTTTCCTTTACTTCCACAGCACGGCAACAGGCCCTTTGGGCCCACAAGCCCATGCTGCCCAATTACACCCAATTTCCCCACAGCCCCCGGTACTTTTTAAGAATGGTAGGAGGAAACCCACACAGACACAGGGAGAACGTACAAACTCCTTACAGACAGCACCAGATTTGAACCCTGGTCCCAATCACTATACTAACCACTGCACTAACCATGTTCTAGATTGTTCTAGATTGGGACTTTTTTTTCTAGATTGGGACTTTTTTTTTGAAAACCAAGAGATGGCAAGCATAAAATGGAAGTCTTCTATTTTCCCTTCGCACATTGTAGTCTCCAGAAAAATGGTCCTAACATGAAACATTGACTGCCCATTTCTCTCCATGGATGGTGCCTGACCCACCGAGTGCCTCATCTTTTCTTAATTTGCTCAGGATTCCATCAGCTGCATCGCCAAATGCAGTAGTAACCACTTCTCTCAAATCCATGCTATTAACCCCGAGACATCTCTCAAAACTCTAGATTGGGGTGTTCAGTTCGTCAGCAAGATAGCATTTTGAATAATCATCTGGTGGACAAGATATTTCACTTCAAGCCCCTTTTGAACAAACATACCTTAGTTTCCTTTAAAATGTTGCTGTAGAAACAGATGTAGTGTTCTGTCACATACATCTTGCCATGGTATGGGACTTCCTTATGCAATGCACATTTGAAACCTATGAGGAAATGAGCCCTGGTTACATAATTGATGTAAAAATATTCTGAACCTGTGGTACAAAATTCACAAGTTCCTCTTTCATATCAGAGTTGAGATCGGAATAAAAATGATACTGGAGAAACTCAGCAGGGCCAAACAGCGGACTTTATATAGCAAAGGTAAAGATACATAATCGATGTTTTGGGCTTGAGCCCTTCATCAAGGTATGAAAAATTGTCAGGGTTCACTCTATTCTGAGGATTTTCTCTCCTCCATCGGAAGCAATCTTTACTGAAGACAAGTATTTCACACAAGCACATTAGTCTCCAAATGCCAACCTCCAACTGTCCTCTACATAGAAACTTACTGTCAATTACAGTCTCCGTGTCAAGCTCTTTAAACTGTTTGCAGAATGAGGCACTATACTTGATGATCTGAAAAGAAACGTTTGACCATTTTAATCAGATTTTTTAAAAAGGTTTTATTTTATTTGAAGCATTCCACAAATGAAAGCTTCTAATAGTTTGTTGTGAATAAAACATCCAAGGTATGCATTGCTAATAAATAGAAACAGACACAAGCCACAGGCTCTCCCTCTTCTTCCCACCCCAAGAAAAATTTGGGCCAGAATTAATTTATTTCGAACATTGACTACTCATTGAATTGGGTTATTAATGTTGTGTAATAATTATTGGGGGGGGGGGGTATAGTTTATTTAGATTACTGATGTTGTATTGTAATTTCATTATTTTATTCTTAATTTTTTTAATGTAATTTTATTCATGTTATAAAATCTTAAATAAAGTTTAAAAAAAAAGAACAATTAAAAAAAGAACAATTTCTGAATTCAAAGGCGCAAGAACGCAAACTGCAAATTACCTTGAAGTTGCACATCATACCGTTTTAGAAATTTATTGCCAATCCTTCCCTGTCACTAGTCCAAAACATGGAATTCCCTATCCAAAAGCAGATTCTTTCATCAGATGGACAGTAGCAGTTCAAGGTGGCTCACTTTTCCCAAAGAGGTGGAAAAAGTTGGAATCTCTCCAGGAGCTAGCACAGAGGCAACTGCAAAGCATACCAATGCCGTTGCTTTACAAGGACTCTGGGGAGATTTGGCATATTGTCAAATAGTCTATCAAACTTCTACTGTAGACAGTGAACTGGCTGTTTGCATCATAGCCTGATTTGGGGATTTCAACTGCCCAAGAATGCAGAAGACAACAAATATAGTTAGGTTCATCACAGGCTCCAACTTCCCATCTGTTGAAGATGCCAACCAACATGATAAAGAACCCCCATCACCTTGGTCACAACCGCTTCTCCCTGCTACCTTCAGGCAGAAGGTACAGAAGCCTGAAGACCAGCGCCTGTAGGTTCAAGAATATCTCCTTTCCAAAGGCTATCAGGCCCTTAAACCTCACTTTGTTACACTAATTGTGGACTGCTCTGACACTACAAAAGGATCGTCTCCACTATTAAAAAGTCATTTTTCTTTTGCATTAAGATAACTGTGAATATTGTTTAAATGTTTTATTTATCGCCTCTTAAATTCAATTAATTATGCTATTTGTTTTTTTTTTAATTGCTTTTGCAGTATTTCTTTTCCCCTCCACAAATTCATTCCACATTTCTTGCACCATGCAAGAATTTTGGTGCACATTGTACAATGTATATGACAATAAAATCATAATTAATATATTGGCCTTGCTTTAACACAGACTGAAAATCAGCCCTAATATTGGAGTTCTCAACTTGCAAACCAAAGTGATTTCAATTGGGTATCTCATTTGTCTATTTTTGGAAAATAAATAATGAAAAACACCTTTTACTATTCTTAGAATCTGTTATTTTCTCCATTTATATTTATAGTCTGTGTGGTGCAGTGCTATGTTTGGTGTTAATTGATCTTTCATTGTACTCCTGTACTCTGTAATTGTACTCCTTACATCACTGTATGAATGCAAGAGATAACCTGTTATTCTGCAAGATAAAGAACCCTTCTCGCTGTAACATTTGTGACAAATAAATGACGTTTCTTTTTAAATCATTTTCAAAAGACATATTTAATATGAATTAATTCCTTACCCAATTGGAGGAAGATTGCTTTCTGCCTGGGTGTGGAACCTCTTCATTTTTTACATCAGGCAAGTCGAAGGCTTGTGACCTACACAAAGCAACGATAGGCAACCAGTCGATTTTTCACAGTTCAGTCAAATTCAACATTCACATATTGACAATATTTAGAAAAGTGTAGATTGGAGCCAGAGTTTGGAAAGCAGAATCTTAATTTGCTTAACACTTCCAGAGAAACTCAGCAGGTTAAGTAGCATTCTCTATAAAGATAAGGATACATGTCCGATACTTCTGGGCTTAAGCCCTTCATCAAAATGTAGGCAGGTACCGGAATAAAATGATGAGGGTGGGGTGTGGAAGAACTATTTGTGATGTTCTTCCATTTTTCAGTTCAGTTTATGGTGTGGAGAACAGATTTAGCAAAAGCCTGCAGGTTTTGGAAAATGACTGTGAACTAGCAGCAAGTTTTCAAGACACCAAGTTCCAAAAAGTTGATGCATTCACAGTGAAGGAGAGCAGAGACCACGTGACCAGCTTCTTTAAAAAGTACACCTTTTGTTCAAGAGTCCATTTTAAGAGAAATATCTCTTCAACCTCCTCTGTGGGATTGAGAAACCCACTAGGCCTCTTTGTGTGGTTATCAAAAGAATGTCAGAGTTTTTCCTGGTTGTATAGAGGAATGAGAAACCACTTAACTGACCCCTGAAAAGGTTTTAAATTTGCAGAAGAAATACTGTACTCGACTGGCCTGCGAGAAGGGTTTTCTATCGGCAGAAGAAATACTGCACTCCATTTCGACTGACCCGTAAAAGGGGTTCTAATTGCTGAAGAAGGCCCTCATCTAAAAAGGACATTTCTCTGAAGGGCTTTTGTGAGTTAATCAACCTTTGATCACCCCTGGTCTCTTTCACTCACTTCATGAACTGCTCCTTCCATCTAAGTGTGTGCCTCACCATCCTAAGGCTTGTGTGTCGCATCAATTTCAAACCGACATTTCGTCATTGAAATTCTGCAACTGAACTTTGAATTTCCTTCCCAGAATTGAGTCTTGAACTGTAATGACTTAGGGCATTCCACACACCAATATAACATATAGTTAGAGTTTAAAAATAGATAATTGTCTAAAAGTTTAGAGAAGTTAGTTAAATTAGGTCTATAATTGTTGGTTAATAATTTAAAATAGTATTTTAAATACAACACCATCTGGACTAATCTTTATTGCTGCTGTCGTGTATGTAACATATTCCTTAGCTCATTAGTTAATAGATTCCAAATCATAACCTGGCAGTGTTGGCTCCACTGAACATTACTGTAATATTTACAGTATTTTTTCCTAGCTTGAAGAATAATGACATGGTCCATTTGATAAACATTTCAGGTCCAATCATATTAATGTTAAAAAAAAAATGCTTCTAAAAAGTTACTGAAGGCTACTCATCTCAGAGCATTAAAATCAAATCAAATTATTAGCCCATAAGACATAGGAGCAGAAATGGGTTATTCAGCTGATCGAGTCTTCCCCACCATTTAATCATGAGCTAATCTATTTTGCCCCACTGTCTGGCCTTCTCTCCATAACGTTTGATGCCCTGGTTCAAATAAACTTACCTCATCAATAATGGTAATTTATCTCTTTGCTGGTTTTCGGGTGTCGTAGAAACTGATTCTAAGTTAGAGGTCAGTGCTGGCAACTTCTTTTTGCTCTTCTTCTGTTTTTCAGCCATGGTTCCAATCTCATTAGGACAGCTGTTCGGAAATGAAAGATCTTCAAAAATTAACAACTGCAGACAACAGTCTCCAGAGAATTATCACTATTACCACGGTTTGCGGCTGGTTTCAGAAAACAAACCATGCATGTAATTAAGTACACAAAGGCACAACAGCATCATTATTTTGATCTTTGTGTTCCATTTTTAAGAGCCACCAAGAGATTTGTGTCCCAACAGATCTCAAAACAAACATTTTTTGGAATGTCATAATTTTTATATGGTCATTGGACTCTTGATCAGCTGGCAAACAAAATTAATTTCTCTGGAAGTCTTACGATAGAATTAAGTTCATTAAAAGAAGGTTACTGAACAATTTAGACACGTCTGCTCTAACCAGCCTCATTTTAGATTCATTTTAAAAGTCAAATTGAGAAACGAGAGCCACTGAAAAGTGCACTTTAACCTGTGAAACAAATTCACAGTTCAGTGGTTCCATTCCCCAAATGCACAAATCAATTTGGTTTCTTCTATTTAGTTCATTCAATCCTGAAGAAATAGCACAATTTCATTGTAGAGCACGTCGAAAGAACCAAAGACTTGTTGATCCAAACCAAGGCTTTTATTAACTAGAAGACTGGAGCGTATCACAAGTAGGTCGACCAGTCCAGAATGACCTGGTCTGGCTTGGAGCAATCCTTTAAGACCTGCCAGTAGGCGTGGCTACACTCTCAGCCAATCACAGTCATCCTACACTACCATCTGTACATATACACATTGGTGATAGAATTGGTACTATCACATTTAACAAATTGTTTATGGCTAATAATCAACCTTTGTTCTACTATGGTGATATCGAGGTTGCACAGCCCATCAAATGGCCGAAGTGATCACCAGGCTCAGAAAATCTGCACCAATTGATTGCACAATAATACCACAGTTTCACCATCCAGCCAGTGCTATTGGGTGGCTGAAGGCTTCCAAATGGCTAATGATGGAGCAGCTCAAATAAAAGGCAATAATATTGAGTTTGTTATATACATTGTACTTTTTATACATGCACTGAAATTCTTACATGCGGCAGCAGAAACAAAGTAACCCACATTTGATGGTTGCAAAGCATCTGACGTGGGATAAAATAGGTTCCAATTTTATTCTGGACTGTACATTTGGGAAACTGGTTGCAGTAGGAAGGAGGTAAGATGTCTTCTAGTCAAAAAGGGCTAGTGTGACAGAGTATTTTGAGCTGGCTTGGGAGGAATTGCTAGAGTACCTTCCACACACACATTTTAAAAACACAATTTTTGCAGGATGCTTTTTGCAGAGGAGCAAGAAAGTACCTACATACACCTTGCCTGGGAAAGCATGTGATCTTTGCAGGCAGGGACAGAACAGTTTTGCTCTCAGAGAGGGAGGGAGTGAAACAGAGAGGAGAGACACAGAAATCAGTTCCAGAAGGACAAAGCTGGCAAATTTTTGGAAGGCTTTCTGGTCAAAAGAGAAGACTGGCGATCTGAGGTGACCCGGGAAAAAAAAAAGGATCATCTGGAGAACCCTGAAGGGGGCAAGTTTTGTCAGAAAGACTGATTGGAAAGGAATCAGGTGCGGATGTCCTGGAAAAGGAATCTCTCTCTGAAAACCAGCAAGAACCCTCCTGAGTGTAACCATTTGCCTGTTAAGCCCCAAAGTCTGGTGAACTTTGTTAATGCTAACTTCTGTGCACGGTACAAGAATTGCCTGCAACCAGTGAGATTGGACTATGATCCAAATAGCTTTTCTAATCTTAAATATACATTACACACACCTGCGTTTAGTATTAGAGGGGGATTAAGTGGGTTAGGTAGGTTAAGTAATGTTAGAGTTTAATTCTGTTTTCTTGTTCAAATATAATTAAAAACTACTTTTGTTTAAGTAACCCTGTGTTGTGGTGCATTTCTATTGCTGCTGGTTTTTGGGGTCCTCTGGACTCCGTAACACTGGAAGGCCCCCCAGTTGGAAAGAAGCACAATAGGAACAAATTACCAGGTCAAACCCAGGGGTGCAGTGCTGCCGGACTGCCACTCTGGCACCTCAGGGGGCAGCTCCAGAACCTCCTTATCACCATTTTCGGTGAGGTCCGGCACCTAAGCAATTAGCACTGCACCTGGTCAAACCCCAGGAACTGGAATGCATAACACAGCACGTAACCTTTCTAGAAGATCCATACCAGCTCTTAAAAGATCAGTCCATCAATCTTGTTCCCCCTTATTTCCCATGCTCTGTCATCTCAATCTCTCTCATATGGCATCAACTCATCTTTGATTCTTTTCATCACTTACCTTCACCATTTACAGGAGCCAATTTATCAACCATTAAAATACAACAGGGGCTGATATTCAGAATGAAGTGATCATCTTCTTTGCAGGAGGTCAGAAGGCGCAAGAACTTTGAGGAGAGCAATTGGGTTGGGAAAATGTCACAGTCTAGTTACTGTCCTACCACAGTGCATGTAACAAATATTTACAAGTCCAGCAAATCAATATCATCATGAATAGATGGTCAAGAAATCACATGACAACGCCCCTCCAAAATGGATTATAAATCACTTCAAGGTGTATGAATCAGAAAACACTGGTTCAATTCCTTTTTTGGCCCTTTATTTAGAAATACCGTATATACTCATGTAATCATTGATACCATGTTAGTTAACCCCCCCCTCCCCTTTTTTGCCCAAAAATTGGATGTTTTTGTATGACCCATGTAGAAGTTGACCCTCTCCCCCATTCCCCTCTATTTTTGGCTGCAACTGCCCACCCAATGCCTCTAGAGCTCCCGATGCCCCAGCCGCCCACACATCCAAGTTCCCAGCTGCGGATCCTAGTCTCAGCCACCTGCCCATCCTCGGCCAACTCCCGACCATGGATCCTTGCTCCAGCTACCTGCCCGAACTCCTGGCTGCAGATCCTCGCCCTGATCACCTCCCTATCCAAACCCCCAACTGCTGATCCTTCCTCCAACCTATTGCCTATCCAAGGTCCCATTGCCTCAACCATGAACTTACCTCTTGGTCCCGGCCATCGAAGCTCCCAACGCCTGAACAATGCAGGTACTTCACAAGGTCAAAAGTTTGACCTGTATGAAAGTCAGTCCCACCCCCCCCCCCCCCCCAATTTTTGGCCAGAAAAAGTGATCAAAAATATTCAAAAATTGTATATATTATTACAAGACATTTTGTAATAATAGTGAGACAACCTGGACTGCACTCCCTGAAAACATCACTGAAAGCAGATTCAATAATTGATAATTAAAAGGGTAAGTACATGAAGCTGAGCATCTTGCAAGGCTGGGAAATCAAGTTAAAGGAAAAATGCTTCATCTCTAGCCTGGAATGGTCACCACATATTTAAATAGAACGAGTTTTTAAAAAAGTATCCTCCATTCTCAACACAAGCCAGAAATGCATCACGCTGTCATTCTCTCTAAATTTTAGACATCTTCCAAGATGATCCAAAAAGAATGAGACGAATTGTGAAATGCAAACTTACAAACATCCTGCACCATCAGCTGCAAGTGGACCAATAGATTACGACTTTCAGAAAGCAAAATAAAGCCAAGGTGTGATATATTTGCCCTGGACTTTATCCAGAAATCCAGCTTCTGAGATTTTGATCAGAAACTCCCAATCAAGCTCAAAATGCACAAAGCAGGATGATTATTTTCATTTCAGCATGACGTCCACATATCTAACGAGATAACAACAGAAGCCATGACAGCTGGCTGCAAAGAAATCTGGCACACTGCCTGTGATTTTTTTTTTTAAATTGTGGGCAGCAATCTCATTAGGTGCTACCAGTTGGGCAGGTTGCCATCTGCTAGAGTGAATTGGCAACATAAGAATTATGAATTTTAAAATCATAGTTATGGTTGGTTTTTTTTTATATATAATTAAATACCAATATCGCTGTTTTGGTTTCTTACATGGGTTAATTCCAACTGTTTCTTGTTGAAATCTCATTTGGCTTCAGGTGATGAACAATGAATAGAGATACAAATTTAACACTACAAATTACTGTTGGCTTATTGTAGCTTAAAAAATTAACATGCTATCATGACATTCATTGGAAAAATTTAATGATTGTCCCAAGATCAGCAAATGATACAGTATGGAACTTATTAAGCATTTATAAACAAAATTCAGATGGCTTTATTTACCAAAGATTTCATTTTAACTGCTTGAAGCAGCCTTTGCCATGCCATTAACCAATAAAACGAAAATCAGACTATGTTGAATGTAAGTTTCTGTAAGGAAAATAACTTTTGGAAAGCAGGAAAATTCAAAATGTATCCACAAACAAAGCAAATACTGCCAAATTATTTTTCAATTAAAACGTATATATGCCCCTCTTCCCCCTCAGCCTGCTGAGTTTCTCTAGCACTTTTCTGTATTGCAATAATTGGTCACCAAAGACACAGTGAGCTGAAGGACGCATTTCTACACTGTGCTAAAATGTTCCAAAGATTTCTATTCACTAAGCAAAATCTTTTAAAAAGTCCTGTTGATAAAATAGTTTGACAAATCCTCACAAAGGATTGAATTTACAATTTCAATTCTGCTTCAAATTAAATTTGCTTTTAAACAAAAGTCTAATTTTTAAAAAGGCAGTAGACAAATATTTAACTATGTTGTATCAAATTGTTGAAGTGTCATACCACTACATTAAGAATACTTTAGTTTTTAGCAACAAGGGAAGATACAACAAAAAGAGAATTGGTAGACAAAAAAATAAAATACGAAACGCTACAAACGTACAAGGTGGCGATAAACCCAATGGAGATCAATGAAAACTTCAAAGAATTCTATGAGCAATTATATCGAACTGAGAACGAAGGGAAAGAAGACAAAATAGATGAGTTTCTAGCTAAAATTGAACTACTGAAATTGCAAGGAGGAGCAAAACAAATTAATAAAATCATTTGAAATAGAGAAAATACAGGATATATTAAAAAAACTACCAAACAATAAAACGCCAGGAGAGGACGGACTCCCAATAGAATTCTATAAAACATTTAAAGACTTATTAATTCCTCCTCTCCTGGAAGTAATGAACCAGATTGAAGAAACACAAAACATGCCACATTCATGCAAAACAGCAATAATTACAGTAATACTAAAGATGGGGAAAGATCCACTAACACCAGCATCGTATAGACCAATATCTTATAATCTGAGTTGAGTAGAGATAATAGCTAAACTATTGGCAAACAGATTGGCCGACTGTGTACCAAAAATAGTAAAACTAGATCAAACTGGATTTATTAAGAAAAGACGAACAACTGACAATATCTGTAAGTTCATTAACTTAGTCAATGGGGTACAAGGAAACAAGACGCCAACAGTGGCAGTTGCCTTAGACGCAGAGAAAGCCTTTGACAGAGTAGAATGCAATTATTTATTCAAAGTACTACAGAGGTTCAACCTACCAGAGAAATATATTAATTGGATTAAAGCATTATATAAGGGACCATTGGCGAATGGATATATATCAAACCAATTTAAATTAAGCAGGACAACTAGGCAGGGATGTCCACTATCTCCCTCACTGTTCGCGTTAGCTATAGAACCATTGACAGAACTGATAAGAACAGAAAATAAAATAAGAGGGATAAAAATAAAAGAGAAGGAACATAAAATCAAAGTCTATTTGCAGATGACGTTATAATATACTTAACAGAACCAGAATTATCAAGAATACTTTGGTTTGAAAATGAAACCCGAGATGTTTTACATTTCTGTAATCACAAAAGAGATTATAGATGAGAGTTTAAAAGAACAACTCTAAAGACCATTATACTGTGGCAACCCGCCACCGCAGCGATCAAACCGGTGCTCTGGGCAGTGAGCCTACCTAAAAGCCAGCAGACCGTGCAGTGGCACTGGCCCTAGCAAGCAAAACGGCGGACGAACAGCAAGGGCAGTTTAAGGGCCAGCGAACCCAAAATGGCAGTTTTTCACAATTTGGGGATTCACAATTGCGGGGAATAAGAAATTGTCGTGCGAGAGGGTACCCGCGCACGGGAAACCCGCTTTTGTTCTGCAGGCCGTTGGGTCAGTAAAAAGAGGGAAACTGCGGGAACGCAAGAGGTATAAAAGTCGAGCCCGAGCCTCCAATAAAACGCAGAGCTTAACCTGACTGCATTCATGTGTCTTTCTTTTGAGTAGCATACAGCTACAATACATAATCAACAGTCATGGAATGCAATAAAACTCAATAGAAAGAAAGTCCACCCAAACTCCTACAACAGGTAATCATGTGAAAGGGGAAGGCACTCTGCACAGAAGGAAAAGAGCCATGCATTTAAATATTGCCTTTTAAACATTCACTTGCAAGTTCAAAGTTCAGATTCATTGCCAGAATACATACACGACATCGTACACAACCCCGAGATTCTTTTTTTTTGAGGGCAAGGTTGTTGTTAGTCCATTCAGCCAAGTTTTCAATCTCCCTCCTGTATTCCGACTTAAATCATCCCT
The DNA here is from genome assembly GCF_036971445.1 of Narcine bancroftii. NCBI lineage: Eukaryota > Metazoa > Chordata > Chondrichthyes > Torpediniformes > Narcinidae > Narcine > Narcine bancroftii. The sequence continues at coordinate 301,907,571 of NC_091471.1, forward strand.
TTTTTATACAACCCACTACAGTGGTAACATCAGCAAATTTGTAGATGGTGTTCTTAACATACCAAGCCACAATTTGGGACCATCCCAATTAAATACTTATGAAGTATAGTCACCTTTTGTCAGGAAAGAAACATGGTAGCCAACATATGTACAGCAAAGCCTCACCATGTTCAAGTGATAACTGGATAACTTTTTTTTAAATAGAAAAAGAAAATCAACAAGTAGTAAAAGAAAAACACAGAAATCTGTAAACACCTTGGTTAAAGTTTAAAAAAAACACACACACACACATGCTGGAGAAACAGCAAGTCAAACAGCATCCTTTATACAGAAAGGTAGCTCTTCAGCACTTGACGTCCTGCTTTGCGGAAACTGCCAAAATGTTTGGCCTGGAAGTCAGCCTGAAGAAAACTGAGGTCCTCCATCAGCCAGCTCCCCACCATGACTACCAGCCCCCCCACATCTCCATCGGGCACACAAAACTCAAAACGGTCAACCAGTTTACCTATCTCGGCTGCACCATTTCATCAGATGCAAGGATCGACAATGAGATAGACAACAGACTCGCCAAGGCAAATAGCGCTTTTGGAAGACTACACAAAAGAGTCTGGAAAAACAACCAACTGAAAAACCTCACAAAGATAAGCGTATACAGAGCCGTTGTCATACCCACACTCCTGTTCGGCTCCGAATCATGGGTCCTCTACCGGCATCACCTACGGCTCCAAGAACGCTTCCACCAGCGTTGTATCCGCTCCATCCTCAACATCCATTGGAGCGCTTTCATCCCTAACGTCGAAGTACTCGAGATGGCAGAGGTCGACAGCATCGAGTCCACGCTGCTGAAGATCCAGCTGCGCTGGATGGGTCACGTCTCCAGAATGGAGGACCATCGCCTTCCCAAGATCGTGTTATATGGCGAGCTCTCCACTGGCCACCGTGACAGAGGTGCACCAAAGAAAAGGTACAAGGACTGCCTAAAGAAATCTCTTGGTGCCTACCACATTGACCACCGCCAGTGGGCTGATCTCGCCTCAAACCGTGCATCTTGGCGCCTCACAGTTTGGCGGGCAACAACCTCCTTTGAAGAAGACTGCAGAGCCCACCTCACTGACAAAAGGCAAAGGAGGAAAAACCCAACACCCAACCCCAACCAACCAATTTTCCCCTGCAGCCGCTGCAACCGTGTCTGCCTGTCCCGCATCGGACTTGTCAGCCACGAACGAGCCTGCAACTGACGTGGACTTTTACCCCCTCCATAAATCTTCGTCTGCGAAGCCAAGCCAAAGAAACGTACATAGCCAACATTTCAGACGATGAAGGGCTCAAGCCAGAAACGTCGGTTACGTATTTTTACCTTTGCTATATAAAGGACATTGTTTGACCTGCTGAGTTTCCCCAACTTTGTGTATTTTCATTGAAAAAGGGGCAAGTCTTGGCAGGATCACCAGATAGCATGGTCATGGGCAAGTCTTGGCAGGATCACCAGATAACATGATTGCTCCTCTTTGAAAAGGAACAGCAGAAAAAGAGCATGGAAATTAGAGACTTTGTAACTGGACTTCAATCATTACATATTTTAGTATGATTTGTCAAAGCACCATGCAAATTTGCAGATATGTCCTTGACTGCTGATCAGTGATCATCTACAAGAATCCTGGTTATTCCCCTCGCCCCCCTCATCATTTACCAGAGGTGCAAGGCCAACTGTGCTACTACAATTCTAGAGGAAGAATAAATGGTTGACCTATGACTATCCGCACTCTTGGTCTATCCAATATGATGGCATCAGTTGTTTTACAGATGTAACAGGTTTGAATTTATGGGGCCCTTTTATTAATTATTTTCATAATTTAACAATTACTCTGATATTGCTTTGTGATTTTAGTTTTCTCTATATGGTAGCAAATTATATGCCGCTTTCAACAACCCCAAAGGGAAGGGGGTAGATTTTGTAGAATAGTAATTTTTCGTGTCTTTTTCAATTCGCCATTTTATATTTGTTTTAAGTGCCTAATATTCTTTGCCTTTCTTCTAATCTATTTGTTAAAGTACTTTGTTCATATATAGTTTTTTTCTACATATTATTACAACTGTATATTCCTTTTTGCATGCTTACCGTTTAAAGGATTTTGCTGGTTTATTATTATTGAAACTTCTTTTGAATATTTTATTTTAATTTTCACAAATTTACAAAATCCAATAAACAAAGCCATTCATGTACATATGCACGAGTATTACTGAAACTTAAAAAATATTGAAAGAGACATAAACATTTTCATTTCTAAAAAAAGCTCAAAAGCAAGCTTAGAACATTTTCTAATTATCGAGCAAAATCTTTTCAGCTTTCAATATGTAACAGCTCATTGCACTCGATTATTCGGTTTCATGTCAGTTCGAAAATGTAAGAGTTTACATTACAAGGCACAGAGTTGTTAATCTATTAAATAAATCTTTGAGTTAACTCAAACGCAAATCTTTTTTATAAACAGACAAATTTTACCTCAGAGCCTCTAGCTGATGAACTTTCTTCCCAATTAACTTCATATACCTGTCCATTGAAGGGAACCCATCTTTTAGCATGGCTACAAATGTCCCTCAGAATATTTTTTGACCAGGATAGGCAGAGTGCTTATAATCAATCCACCGGGGAAGAGAATTTAAATAATTTCCTGTCCCAATTCATGCAACACTAATCTGCTTTGTGTCAGCCCAATCAGGCTAAACTCCTTCCTCCCCAAAAACTGGCCAGACAGGATTCCAGGTTTGAAATAACATAAATAACTTCTTGTTGAATGTTGTGTGATGTTACAAGGAATTTAAGCTTGCTCATGCAATTAATTTTGTGTTCCAGTTACCCCAGAAGGCTGAAGGCTGTTTCACTTTTTATTAAATAAAATAATGCTCACATATAATAACTTTAGAGAGGAAAAATACATCCTATTACACTCCTATCAACAGGAGGGTTCATTTGAATGCAACCAGCCCAATTAGAAACAAGTAGTGCAATTATTACTACCAATTTATTCATCTTCAGGAGGAAGACAAAAATCAGGGCATCAGATCCAATCATGCTGGGAAAATCAGGTTAAAATTATTTCTGTTGCTAATGCCTTGGTGTTAACCCAGTCATTGATTCTAATAATGATAGAGAAAAAAATAGCAGCCTAGAAAAAAAGAGTTGCAGATACCCTGAAAGCAGGATGAAAGTAGGTGGCTCTTTGGAGGGTGGGGGTGGAGGAAGAAGGCAACCTTTTGAGGAACAGTTTATTTCACACAACTATCAGACTCCTGAACCTTACACTAATAAAAGGTTGCATTTGCGCCATTCTCAAGGATCTTTCTTGCACCTTGTACTGTTTTTAATTTGTATTTGTGTATTGGTCAACATTGGATATCAGGAAAACAAAACTTTGTCATTGTATCTTGGTAGCTGTGACAATAAACTTGAAACTGAACTTGATGGATGCATGAGGGTGCTGGAGGCTTCCTGACCACATCAGAGGTGTGCACCTGGAGCTGATGATTTGGACCGAAGGCTGTGTGGCTGGGGGGGCGCTGACGGCAAAGCCATGGACATTTACTGACCCTGGGGGAAACTCTCTTTTGCTTTTCTTTCTCTAGCTATAGGGGTCCATGGAAATTTCTGCTAATAGCAAATCTTAGTCTGCCATACAGAAGACTAGAAGAAATTTTTGTAATACTTTGTTTTGCAGTGCCCGACATGGAGAGAGCTAAGCAAAGTCAACTCGACAAGAGTGCTCAGGGGATGTGCAGCTCAGCTAGCAGATATTCTTGCTGACATCTTTAACATCTCCCCGAGAAACTCCGTGGTCCCACCATTTTCCCCATGCTGAAGAAGTTATCTGTGTCCTGCCTCAATGACTACCACCTTGTCGCACTCACGTCCACCGTCGTGCAGCGTCAAGAGGCTCATCTTGCGGCATGTCAACCCCCTGCTGCCCTGTCACTAGACCCCCTACAGTTGGCGTACAGACCCAACCGCTCTACAAACAATGCCATTGCCAGCAGGCTCCACCTAGCTCTCACCCACCTGGAATGCTGTTTATTAATTTCAGCTCGACATTCAACACCATCATACCTCAATATCTGATAAGGAAGTTGAACTTGCTGGGTCTAAACACCTCCCTCTGCAGTTGGATTCTCAACTTCCTGTTGGGGAGATCCCAGGCAGTCCGGATTGGTAACAGCAACACCAAGACCATCACACTGAGCAAGTTCCTCCACCTCCCCCACCCCCACCCCCACCCTGGGCTGCATATAGAGTCCATTACTGTTTACTCTGCTGGCCCATGACTGTGCAGCTAAACACAACTCAAACCACATCATCAAGTTTAGTGACGACATGGCCGTGGTGGGCCTGATCAGTAAGAATGACAAGTCAGCGAACAGAGATGAGGTGCGGCCAACAATCTGTATCTCTTTCTTTGGCTTGGCTTCGTGGACGAAGATTTATGGAGGGGTATGTCACGTATGCTGCAGGCTCATTGGTGACTGACAAGTCCGATGCGGGACAGGCAGGCGCGGTTGCAAGGGAAAATTGATTGGTTGGGATTGGGTGTTGGGTTTTTCCTCCTTTGTCTTTTGTCAGTGAGGTGGGCTCTGCGGTCTTCTTCAAAGGAGGTTGCTGCCCACCGAACTGTGAGGCGCCAAGATGCACGGTTGGAGGCGATATCAGCCCACTGGCAGTGGTCAATGTGGCAGGCACCAAGAGATTTCTTTAAGTAGTCCTTGTACCTCTTCTTTGGTGCACCTCTGTTTTGGTGGTCAGTGGAGAGCTCGCCATATAACATGATCTTGGGAAGGCGATGGTCCTCCATTCTGGAGACGTGACCTACCCAGCGCAGTTGGGTCTTCAGCAGCGTGGATTCGATGCTTGCGGACTCTGCCAGCTCGAGTACTTTGATGTTGGTGATGAAGTCACTCCAATAAATGTTGAGGATGGAGCGGAGACAGCGCTGATGGAAGCGTTCTAGGAGCCGTAGGTGATGCCGGTGGAGGACCCATGATTCGGAGCCGAACAGGAGCTTGGGTATGACAACGGCTCTGTACACGCTGATCTTTGTGTGTTTCTTCAGGTGGTTGTTTTTCCAGACTCTTTTGTGTAGTCTTTCAAAGGCGCTATTTGCCTTGGCGAGTCTGTTGTCTATCTCGTTGTTAAAAAAAGCAAAAGAGAGATGGTTGTCGACTTAAGGAGGGCATGGGGGGGGGGGGAAAGGAGTTGGGGAACCATGCTCATTGAAGGATCTACTGTTGAGATCGTCAAGAATATCCTTAGTGTGAACTTGGCGGAGAACCTCATCTGAACCCTTAACACCAGCTCCATGGCCAAGAAAGCCCAGCAGCGCCTCTACTTCCTGTGAAGGCTGAGGAAAGTTAATCTCCCACCCCCCACCCTCACTACATTCTACAGGGGATGTATCGAGAGCATCTTGTGCAACTGCATCACTGCCTGGTTTGAAAACTGTACCTCCTTTGACCACAAGACCCTGCAGAGGTAAGTGAAGTTGGTGGAAAAGATCTTCCTACCATGAAGGACATCTACATGCAGGCAAAAGCCAATAAACATTATGAAGAACTCCACAAACCCCTCACATAAACTGTTTTCCCTTCTGCCACCTGGTAGGAGGTGTTGCAGCACTCAGGCCCTTATGTCCAGATTAGGCAACAGCTACCTCCCCCCCCTCCACCCACACAACCCATCAGACTCCTGAACTCCAAGTACATTTGAGGATAGGGTACCGTGGACCATTACTGTGTACATCTTAATATTTTAATGTGTTTAACTTCTAACATATTTATGTAAAGCTGCTCCATGGTCCTGGAGAAATACCATCTTGTCTTTACCACGTGAGTATGGATGGTATGAATAAAGGTGACTTGACAACAAAATTGACGCACCATCCATAATCACAAAAGACTGAAGTGGTGAAACTGATAAACTGGAATAACTGTCCACCTCACTGACTAATCAAGGCAGAGTGGAATGGGGAGCATGCAAAGGGCTATGGGTAGGATCAATCTCAGGAGGCGTATCCTGCCAGTAGCAGCCAATCATAGCCTAACAGTGGTTTACCACAAAAATAATATTTAAGCCGCAATTAGAGATTTGACTATACAAGTCTTAGCAAGAGATATTTTATATCAGATCGCACAGAATCAGTGGACTACTGTTTAAATTAGAACCCAGCAACTTCAGGTACACTTTTTTTTAAAAATGAAAAATATCCTTCCAAATAAGGAACACATTCTAACAGCAAAAATCCATAAAATGATTACATTAGCCTTAATCTCAGCATTGTTCACAAGGGGAGGGACATCAGAAGGCAGCAAAAAAAAAGTTTGATTTTGAACAGCATCCATCATAAATGCAACCACAGGACATTCCAAAGAAACCAAGCAGTACATGAACTGGCCAGAATTTTATTAAATAACGGTAAAAGCTTTAGAGCATTTGGAAGTAAAAACAAAGTGCTGGAAACACTGGCAACGTCTGATATTTTACCAGTCTGGGACCCTTCAAGATTTGAGGTTTTTTTTTGTACTTATAAAATTTATAATGCAAAATGGGTTCCTTTGTTTCCAACATTATTTTTATAATCAGATTTTCAGCATCTGCATTTCTTTTCTCGATTTTCAATCTCATGCCACCAAGATCAGATAAACTGCTTTTGAGGCCAACACAGATGACCCATGGACCCACAGAATTCTTGGTCATTTTTCAAAAACCTCCAATAGTTACCCACTGTACTGAAAGGTCATTAATATAATAAGCAAACAGTTACAGTTCATGCAAAACAAAGTTATGTTTCAATAGTGCAGCCAGGTCTTTTTTTGGTGTTGGAGTGGTTTATAGTTAGGGTAGTAAAGGAAGTATCTTTTAAAATTTAAAATACAGCCATGAGTCTGTGCCACCCAATTTACACCCCATTAACCTACATCCCCAGTACGTTTTGAACAATGGGAGGAAACCGGCAAACCACCAAGCCGACCATGCTGCCCTTCATGACGGCCAATGAAAAAAAAAATGTCCTTGAACCTTGAGGTGCAGGACCTGAGTGTTCTGTACCTTCTTCCTGAAAGCAGCAGTGAGAAGAGGTTGTGACCAGGCTGATAGGAGCCACTTCAGACGGATCTACATTGATCCTATCAATGGGGGGGGGGGGGGGTGGGGGGGGTGGGGGGGGGGTTGGAGAAATCATTTCTCATGTGACTACAACATTGAACAAACATAACGAATCTTGGTACCATTCAGCACAGGCTCTTCAGCCTAACTCATCCTGGTCAAGCATGCTGACATTCTGGGCTATTCTCCTTTCCTCCTAAACCTATCCATATATTTGTCCAAGTGTCTTTTGAAGATCAAAATCATGCCCACTTCTATGACTTCCTCTAGCAGCTCGTTCCTATGAACTGTACTCTAAGTGAGAGTTGTCCCCTCCCCCGCCCTGGACCCTCTTAAATCTCTCACCTTAAACCAATGCCTTCCAGAAACCATGGGAAAATTACCATTCTTTTCATTCAGGTTTTGTGCACTTTGATTAAAAAAGGTACAGAAACTTCTTCTCGAAAAGCTTCTGAATTTATTATGCAAATAGGATGCATAATATAGTTAAACCAAATGTTAAGATCCTGCAGCTGCCATTGTGAAATTTGAAACTGCTTTTGCAGTTCACTAGTACAGATCTTGGCAACATGACCAATCACCTGGCACAGGAATATTCTGGAAGACAAGTGTGTTCTTAATGATTCATACTATCCTTGGTCTGGTCACCTCAATGAACTCCACATTTTAAAAGCACTTACCTATCAATTAACATTTTTAATTTCATTTCTGGTGGTGAGGATTGAGAAAGAGAAAAGAGAAGTAAACTCTACCATGAACATATACTAATGCACAATGAAAATAATCTGTTGATCAACTAATTGTCATATACACCATTGCAATGATCTGATCATTCGTCTACCTTTTGTGTCATGTGATGTGCTGGGAACAGACCAAGCCTTAAATGAGGCAACAGTGCCTATCTACAGCGTAACAGCTTAATCAAATTTATGGTTATCGAGTGAGTAATCACTCAGGATTTAAAAATTTGATGAAATGTACTAGTCGACAATTACAGGTTATATGCATACTATTTCACAAGCCTGGTAAGTGCAAGTGTGCCAAAGGTTTCTAAACAACATGATTCCGTAATTTGAGCTCGGGAGGAATTCAACTCATCAAATGGCTTTCATTTTACTGTAAACACAAGTAATCTTCTTTCTTTCTTCTTTGGTTTGGCTTCGCGGACGAAGATTTATGGCGGGGGTAAAGGTCCACGTCAGCTGCAGGCTCGTTTGTGGCTGACAAGTCCAATGCGGGACAGGCAGACACGGTTGCAGCGGCTGCAGGGGAAAATTGGTTGGTTGGGGTTGGGTGTTAGGTTTTTCCTCCTTTGCCTTTTGTCAGTGAGGTGGGCTCTGCGGTCTTCTTCAAAGGAGGTTGCTGCCCACCAAACTGTGAGGCGCCAAGATGCACGGTTTGAGGCGATATCAGCCCACTGGCGGTGGTCAATGTGGCAGGCACCAAGAGATTTCTTTAGGCAGTCCTTGTTCCTTTTCTTTGGTGCACCTCTGTCACGGTGGCCAGTGGAGAGCTCGCCATATAACATGATCTTGGGAAGGGGATGGTCCTCCATTCTGGAGACGTGACCTACCCAGCGCAGTTGGGTCTTCAGCAGCGTGGATTCGATGCTTGCGGACTCTGCCAGCTCGAGTACTTTGACGTTAGGGATGAAAGCACTCCAATGGATGTTGAGGATGGAGCGGAGACAACGCTGGTGGAAGCGTTCTAGGAGCCGTAGGTGATGCCGGTAGAGGACCCATGATTCGGAGCCGAACAGGAGTGTGGGTATGACAACGGCTCTGTATACGCTTATCTTTGTGAGGTTTTTCAGTTGGTTGTTTTTCCAGACTCTTTTGTGTAGTCTTCCAAAGGCGCTATTTGCCTTGGCGAGTCTGTTGTCTATCTCATTGTCGATCCTTGCATCTGATGAAATGGTGCAGCCGAGATAGGTAAACTGGTTGACCGTTTTGAGTTTTGTGTGCCCGATGGAGATGTGGGGGGGCTGGTAGTCATGGTGGGGAGCTGGCTGATGGAGGACCTCAGTTTTCTTCAGGCTGACTTCCAGGCCAAACATTTTGGCAGTTTCCGCAAAGCAGGACGTCAAGCGCTGAAGAGCTGGCTCTGAATGGGCAACTAAAGCGGCATCATCTGCAAAGAGTAGTTCACGGACAAGTTTCTCTTGTGTCTTGGTGTGAGCTTGCAGGCGCCTCAGATTGAAGAGACTGCCATCCGTGCGGTACCGGATGTAAACAGCGTCTTCATTGTTGGGGTCTTTCATGGCTTGGTTCAGCATCATGCTGAAGAAGATTGAAAAGAGGGTTGGTGCGAGAACACAGCCTTGCTTCACGCCATTGTTAATGGAGAAGGGTTCAGAGAGCTCATTGCTGTATCTGACCCGACCTTGTTGGTTCTCGTGCAGTTGGATAATCATGTTGAAGAACCTTGAGGGACATCCGATGCGCTCTAGTATTTGCCAAAGCCCTTTCCTGCTCACGGTGTCGAAGGCTTTGGTGAGGTCAACAAAGGTGATGTAGAGTCCTTTGTTTTGTTCTCTGCACTTTTCTTGGAGCTGTCCGAGGGCAAAGACCATGTCAGTAGTTCCTCTGTTTGCGCGAAAGCCGCACATGTGATTCTGGGAGAATATTCTCGGCGACACTAGGTATTATTCTATTTCGTAGAATCCTAGCGAAGATTTTGCCTGCAATGGAGAGCAGCGTGATTCCCCTGTAGTTTGAGCAGTCTGATTTCTCGCCTTTGTTTTTGTACAGGGTGATGATGGTGGCATCACGAAGGTCCTGAGGCAGTTTTCCTTGGTCCCAACAAAGCTTGAAAAACTCATGCAGTTTGGCATGCAGAGTTTTGCCGCCAGCCTTCCAGACCTCTGGGGGTTTCCATCCATACCTGCTGCTTTGCCACTTTTCAGTTGTTCGATGGCCTTATATGTCTCATCCTAACATGAAAGGAATAACCGCACAGTGGGTAGGAGGTGGCACATTTACATCATCCCAAGGCTCCAGACCTCTGAACCAGGCATCATTGAGAGCAGATTTTCCAGGCAGCCAACTCATTTTCATGTTTCATCCAAGATGAGAATCTGTTGTACATTTCCAACTTGTTGTGATGTTTAAATGTAGATATACATACTGCATGGCAACAGGTAATTTTGTCCCATGAGCCCATACTGCCCAAATGTCCTTCAGCCCCCCCCCCACCCCACCCACAACAGTTTTCAACAGTTGGAGGAAACCAGAGCGCCCAGAGGAAACCCACGCAGACACTGGGAGAGCGTAGAAACTCATTACAGACACCGCCAGATTCAAATCCCGGACACTGGCACTGTAACAGAGTTGCATAACATCCACGTCTCCCATCTCAGAAATCAGGAAAGATGCAAAATACGATCTTGTTAATTCTGCATCAAGTTGCACCTTCTCCTCCCCCCCCCCCACCCTCCCCACAAAATAAGACAGTATGCCCTCACACCACTCCTCTGTCAGCATTTGGGATGAAAAGGATATCCTCATTCTGGTTTCTTATACTGCCAAGGTGGACAAAGCTGAATATATTGTACAGTCCTCCAATATTCTCCAGTTTTCCTAAAGGTGCGGTTCCTCACAGAATATGCTTACAGTTGTGTATCCTTCACTGTCACACAGAGCACTTCAGGGTTGTGAGCTCAGCCCGCTTCTCTTCATGTTGCTGACCCGTGACTGCTTCACCAGATCCAGCTCCAACAGTATTATCAAGTTTGCAGATGACACAACAGTCGCTGGCCTCATCAGCAACAACAATGAATTGCACCACAGAGAAGAGGTGGAAGATCTCATGATATGGTGTGAGAATAACAACCCGAGTACGAACAAGACAAATGAGAGGATAGTGGTCTTCAGGAGGACCAGGAGTGATCACCCTCCACAACACATTATTACCTCAGAGAGAGTAGAGAGCACCACATTCTTCAGTTCCCTTAAGAAGTGACCTATATTGGACACACATCTCCTCATTTGTCAGGAAGGAGCAATAGCAACTGCATTTCCTGAGAAGAGCGAGGAGGGCAAGGCTACCACCTATCATCCTGTCAACTTTCTACAGGAGCTCGACCGAGAGTATCCTGGCTGCTTCACAGTGTGGTGCATTTGCTGCAGAGCATTGGATCAGAGATCAACCTACAGGTCCATAAATGTGGCAAAGGATCACTGCGGTCCCCCTCCCACCCCCCAAAAATATTGACGTGATCAACCATGATCATTGTTCAAAGAGGGCTCGCAAAGTTGTTGACCTCTACCACCCCTCACACAGCATCTTTCACCTACTCCAGTCAGGAAAATGATACAGGAGCATCAGAGCCAGAACCAAAAGGCTGAGAAACAGCTTCTTCCCGTGCTAAACAACTAAATAAACTGCTCATACTGCATAATAGTTAACCAAATGCAAGATCCTGCGGCTGCCATGGTGAAATTTGAATTTGCTTTTGCAGTTCACTAGTACAGATCTTGGCAATGTGACCAATTACCTGGCACGGGGATATTCTGGAAGACAATTGTGTTCTTAATGATTTACACTACCCTGGTCTGTTCACAGGGTTACCTCAACGAACTCCATAGTTTAAAAGCACCCTCCTATTAAATAACATTTTTTGTTTCGTTTCTGGAGGTGAGGATTAAATGAAAGAGAAACAAGAAATAAATTCTACCATGAACATGCTAACTCTGCGAGACTCTACTATTTGTTAACAATCTTTATTTTTGTACACTGCATATGTATTGTTTGCTTCTAGTGTGTTTCTGCAAATTGTCACTGAGGACCAGAGAATGCGGTTTCATTGGGTTGTACTATCAGATGATAATAAAGTTGAACTTGATGCTGGTGTATTATTGATTCTGGCAATGGATTTAATTTCTTCACAAGCAATCAAAATCCTTCAACTTTAAACATCCCTTCGAATGCTACCTTTTGATTTTTAAAAAACACTACAGATTATATTAAAAATAACAGGCTTACTCACTCTTCTGATCAAAAGGAAGCTAGAAATTAAGATTAGGGAAATTATACTGAAGTTAACAGCCAAGACAAAAGGGTTTTGTTAAAACAAGGCAATCTACCAAGAGCAAAATCTGGATTCTGTAGAAGAAGTGAAAATTCATAGATTTAAAAAAATAAAGCAATTCTAGTTCTAGAAAGACACAAAATGCAGAAAATATAAATTGGTATTAGAAGTCAAACTCCCAAATTAGAATAATGTTTCTTTAGACAACAGGATTGCTTTAAAAGAAATCTCAGACTCATTAGGTGATTGTTTAAAGGTACACAAACATTTCCCAAAGTAACATCCAAGTGATAGGATTAAAGAGTTCCAAGTTATGAAAATATTAGGAATGAATAAAGTTTCTTGAAATTGAGGGGGAAATAGAAGAAGATAATAAATGCGAGAAATTTATAGAAGAGAAAATCTATTTACATCCAGGTTCTGATATGATAAAAATGTCTTCTAATGTAAACAATTAAAGCAGAAATAGTGGATGGTTTTAAAAAGAGAAAGAAATTAAGGGGCACAGAAGTAGCTGGTCATAGAGCACAGGACCTATTGTGAACTGAAAGCCAAACGATTCTGTATTAACAGGTACTTAAATTTTATTTTTTCCCCTTAAGTAATCATTTCATATTAGGCTGGCAAAATCCTTTTTGATAGAAATTTGTAACCCATTACCACTCATTTCAAGTCTGCAAGTCATTTATCAAAGCTAGAAGCCACTAACCAAACCTGGAATTCACACTTGGCAAATTATTGTTCTGAGTAGCAATTTTAAAATCAATCTTCCAATACGAGCATTGAAATGCACAACATGCCCACAGAGCCACGAGGTGCAATATCCAAATATTTAAAAGGCTATAGGATATATTGAAAATGCTGTTGACAGATAAATTAAATCTATTAACACAGGAAAAGTACAAAACAAGTTATACTGAATGTTAATAAACACTTTTAGTCTTAGCTAATAGGTTTGGCCAGTTCAAAAGAAAAAAAAAGATTTACCGCAATTGATTGCAAGAGAGTGAAGCTGCAAAAGGTTAAGTAGCCATAGGAGAGGACTGTTTACAGTCACGAAGGCAGAAGGCCAAGAGGATTTGCTATCATTCCCTAAAACAGAAAGCATGTTAGCTGAAGTGTGATGCAAGCAGAATAAATAATAACTCAATTGAGCTCTGGAGGATGACTTGAAAGAGAGCCAGAATTACCAATGTTTCTATCCGAGTTCTAATGAAGAGTCAAAATGTCCTCTTCCCAGGCTTTGCTGTCCTAGGATTTTGTGATATACAAACAATAACAAACCTGCTGGTTAATAAAAGGCTAGATCAAAATGTTTGTTGTTCATTGACAATGCATTGTGTGCTTTACCTTCTTGGTAATTTATGCTGGTTAGGCAAATAGCCACATTGCTGGTGCATGCAAAGCAGTTTCAACCAGAATCAGTGCTGCAGTTATTGCAGAGACCATCCTTTGATTAGTTCATAATTTCAATTAGACTCCAATGGCTGTCCAAAGTGAAGTGTATCCAACAACAACTTTTGAACATGTGCACATACGCTGCCTAACAGAAATAGTGATTATCCACACGAACAAAGCACAATGGATGATTGCTGCAGGTAAAAGGAGAAAAATCCTTTCCACTCGAATAAATCAGGTTTAACAACATTCAAGTGGTACAAAATACCAAAGATGCTCTCCCACACCACAGTTGCCAAACCCTGATAAAGTATGCAAAAGTATAAATGAAGTCCACTTGGATGATGCAAATTAAAAATAATAATCCAAGTTTACAAACACAATTTCACATTAAATGAAATACTTAGCTCTTGTGTTCTGTACGAGGCAAGAGTGGATACATGATTGAGATGCAGGTCGCTTCAAGAGACACACACAGACACATTTCTTCACCATGTCAAGTGAATAAGGAATACACTTTTAAGAGTTTGACCTTTAAAAAAGTAAAAACTTTAAATAGAGGCCAGATCAAGAATGACAACAAATCCCAACAAGATATTTTGCTTTTAAAATGTACCTCGCTAAAAATAAAATCAGTAGGTTCGTGTTTTGTTGCCAGTGAAACAGTGAAGAGAAAATAGTGAAACAAAGTGAGAGGGTTTTACGAATGAGTAAAGACGTGGTGTAGAGAACAGTCAGAAATGCAAGTCAATTAATGGTATAATTATGGGACAAACAAAATATTCATCATTTAGTGTTACAAAAAGTTACACTCAGAATTATGTGATTTCACATAACTTGCATTAAACAAACCAGTTTATCCACTAAATTTCATACTTGTATATGCTACCTTTACATTTTTTTTCCTGCTTCACTTCAAATGTCATCAGATCTCAATGAAAGACTGGGGGTAAAAAAAAACACAAAACCTTTAGATGGTGGAACTTTGGAACTCAGACGGTCAGATAACATCCAAGGTTGGAAATGATGAGTCAACATTTCAGGTCAGGAACTTTTATCAAAACCAAGATAAAAATAAATATAAAGATCAGGGGAAAGAAGTCTAGAGGTGATAGAGTACATATAGGATAGAAAGGTGAGAGGGGGAGAAACAGGTAGAGGGGGTGACCACAAGGAAGGGATGGAAGAAGAAGAAGATAGTAAAAGTACAGGAGTAATTAAAGAAGATGTGGAAACAACGGGACCAGATGGGGGTTACCTAAAAGCGGAAAAATCAATGTTTATGGTTGTTCAAGCTGAACATGATGTGGTGTTTCTCAAGTTCGCGTTTGGCCTCACCATGACAAAGAACGAGGCCAAGAACAGATAACATTCATGTAGAAATAGTTAGGGGAATTAAAATAGTTTGTTAAGGGGAGTTCAAGTTTAGAATCACAGAGTGTAGATGTTTGGAAGAGCATGTTCGGGCAGCATGGTTAGCGCTAGCATCTGGAGTTCAAATCAGGCGCTGTCTACAAGGAGTTGGTACATTCTCCTTGTGTCTGTGTGGGTTTCTTTCAGATGCTCTGGTTTCTTTTGATACCAAATCTACATCATTCCTTAAACTCTGCATCTAAAACAGACGGCTGACAAAGATGGTTACAGGTGCCTATCCTTTTATGGTTGTTTGGAATCTTCCAGATTTCGGAATCATTTAGATTTCAATCCCTTTGTTTCACTCCTAGCACCCATCATCTGTCACCCCCCCCCAGACTATTTTGTGCCCCAGGCTAGGTGCAAGGTGGGGTTGCAGTACAGGAAGCTCTCAACCAACGTGTTGGTCAGGTGCCAGCACCAGTTGCATAGGGGATTATGGGTAAGGAAAACGGCCGTTACACCCACATTGAGCCAGCCGCCATCTGCTTCACTCCCACCCAGTGCTGAGGGCCAAGAGTCACCAAAGGTTTAATGAAATGAAAGAGGACTCTTCACCTACTCATACACAGTGGTTACATGATTGGCGAAAAGTGCATACAACATTATAGATTGAAGGTTTCAATTTGAATGGGGCCATTCATAGAATACTATCACAATTGTAAAAAGTTTGGATGCCCCGGTGATTCTCTAGCTAGTGTTTGAAGGTTGCTATTTATATCCTTTTCTGCAAGGTAACCTTGATTAGAGGGAGGAGAAAGGTTAGATTTAGTTTTAGGATTTTTTTCATTTTTTTTAATATAAAAATTAACTTGTTAAATATGGGTTTATTTATGGTTGTCGTAGATCATATCATTAAATTAGACAGAATTTATCCTTTGTTTAGATTATGGATTCCCAAAGTGGGCACTCCCACCCTCCACCACCCTGAGGGCAGTGGAAAGATCCAAGGGGGCAGTGAAGAGAAAGAGGGTGGTTAGGAGACTGTGAAGAAAAAGGGGGCGGCTAATATTTGTTTGTTTCTTGTCAATGTGCTCTGGACAGAACAGACACCACATTCACATCTTCAAGGGTCAATGCTCCAATTTCGTAAGAATTTTAAATTATCTTCAGGTTGCAATGTACGTTTAAATTGGGTACAAATACACAGGGACACCCCCCCCCCATATTTTTGGCCCCAACCTCCCACCCATCGAGCTCCCAATAGCCCCGACCGCCCACCCATCGATCTTCTGACAGCTGATCCACACCCTGGCCACCCACCCATCGAGGTCCTGATGGCCCGATCGTGGATCCTTGCCCCAACCGACCACCCACCCACCCACCCATCAAGCACCCGACATTTATGTTGTTTTACCAATTACATAAAATGGAGTAGTGCTTGGCACATGTTTTTTGGAGCTTTCTGGAATTTCTTTTTTAAATATTTTTGATCCACGGTGGGTTGAATCCGCGGATGTGGAACCAGAGGGCGGACTGCAGAGGTAATTGCATTAATATTTCCTTATGTTTTATTTGCTGCAATTCATTGTGATTGGTAATGATTCTTACAAAGGACTTTTTTTTTGCAGAATATGGCCTCAGCACAGCAAACCCCCAAAAAATGTACAGGCAGTATAGTGTGAAATATCTGAAATATGGATATTAGCACCAAACAGCCAACCTGTGTGAAAGAGTCTTTTCAAATGAAGCCATGAAACTTTTCCGGCTTCTTGAACATTTGAGTGCTGATAAAGCAGACCAAAAAATTAGCATATTTTCAGTCACTTTGAGAAAACTATTGGAAATATGTTTGCTTGCACCTCCGACTGTTTTGACAACTCTGCGCTGAGAATGAAGATTTTGAACGTTTGTTGTTGCACACAGAAGTTAGGTGGCTGACAAAGGGAGCCTGAGGCATTTCTATTCAATTTTTAAAACAGTTATTCAATTCTTCCAAGATTCCAATTCTGTTCTCTGTGTTGAACTATGAAATATTCAGCAAATCATTCTCTTCACCTTTCTGTCCAAGTTACAGTTATTCAAACATAACTTAGCCCATCGTGAGCGCTTCCATTTTCTGAGCCTCTCTGAATTGGAGAGGGAGAAGAGGATATCAGACGATGACCTTCAAGTGTATTGTGCACACCTGGATCAGCTGCATGGAAATATCTGATAGATTTCAGCTTTTTTTTTCCACTTGAAATACTAGACTGGGTGTTCAATCCACTCCTTGATACAAGCAATGGCAGAGAAGAATCGAGTTCACTCCAAAATGACATTGAGCTGAGGCCAAAGTTTAAAAAGAAAATCAAGATTTTTGGCTACAAAAAGACATTTCTGACCACTACCCTGCACTGTGGAACAAAGATGTACTTTATTGTCGCCCGAACACATTTAGTAGAGCGAGGCTTCAGTACAGTCGCCCAGTTCTTTCCAAGCAAAGAAACAAACTGAACATTATTGAACGTGGGGATTAGACAACTTCTTATTGCCATCCAGCTTAATGTTGAGAAGCTGATACCCCTGCACCAAGCACATCCATCCCATTAAAACTGAGAAGACAATGTAGTTATAGTTCAGATGTAAACTTACCCTTTCATATTGCTAAATAAATTGGTTTACGAAAAGTTTTAATTGTGGAATACATATGCTTGGGCATCGTGTTAAATTCGTTGTTGTTTGAAATTTGTGGTCGGCCTAATACCAAAGGGGTGTGTGCTCGTTGTATGTGTTTGGAGTCGGGGGTCACTAGGGATGTGTCTTGGAGCCAAAGGGGTGGCACCCGAGAAAGTTGGGAACCACTGTCTAATGTAGTTTACTTATTTTCTATCCAGAATTATTTTTAAGATATATAGTTAAATTAAAAAAATATGGATAGTTTTTCAATTTACCTTTATACTAATTTGTGATTGTATTTATGACCTGCTATTTGTTGTATTACAAGGCTTTGTGTATAGGATGTTAAACTCAATAGAAAGCATTTTAAAAAGGAAAATGTTGATAAATTAAAGTGGTTTCCAAATACCTGAAAGTCTACAAGGTGAAACAACATTTGAATCACAAGGCCATCAATGACATGCATTATGAACTTTACCAATAAATAAATGTGAACTTTGCCTCCAGACAGCTTCAAGATTTGCAAGCTTCTAAATTTAAAGCAATTTGAATCATAAAACAACATGGAACAGAGGGCAAATATGGGACAAATGCAAATGACTTTGAAAGAACAAGACAACTAGCTCGTTAATTGGAACAGGTTGTTTAAAGGAAGAGGAGCGTTCGGAAAATGGGCTTTTTTTAAAAAATGTGTTGACAAGATTCCAGGACATGCACATACCTGTTAGACTGAAGGATCAGTCATGCAAGCTCAGGGAAGCTTGGATGAATAGGGAAATCCAGGTTCTGGTCAAGAGTAAGGAGGAGGCATGGGGGAGGTTCAAGTTGGTGTATACCTGGAAAGGATTTGGGAACTAAGGGGCAAACTAAAGAAAGGAAATCAGGAAGGCAAAAGGCGACAGGACATAATCCTCACTGATAACATTAAGAATAATTCCCCCCCACCAAAATATTATTAGTACTGTGACAGATTATATTTTATATTGTATATAGATATGCATTTGAAAGCTAAAGTGTGGGGTTTTTAAAGTTAGGTCACACACAGATACAAACTCTTCAAAACAGATGTCATTTAAAATGCCAGAGATCTGCTCAAGCCAGACAGTCCAAGCTCCGAATGCCTTTGCAAAAACTTTCAAAATCGCCTACAAGAACTTCACAAGTAGATGTTAATTGGACATGCTGTGGAGTAATGGATTTTTGTTTTGGAAAGCAACAGATGAATGAACTCAGAAGATTGGATTCGGTGCTGCAGTCTGAGTGCAGTTTGCTGTTCTGAGGGTCACGTGGTTGTGAGTTCTTAGTTCAGTTTGGTCAAAGCCTTTGTGGTCCATACAAGAAGAGAGGACTGACTGTATAATGTTTCACTTGAAATAAGGGAAACAAAAAAGGAACTCTGTGGTGACTGGAAAGAAAGATGCCAACATCTGTAAAACCCTGATGGGGCAAGTTTCTTCGGCAAGACACTGAAGTGGCTGATTGGAAGGAATCAGTTGTAAGTGTCCAATGAGCAACAAATCTCTCTCTGAAAACCAACAAGAACTTTCCTGTGTGGAAACCATTTACCTTTCAAGCACCAAAGCCTGGTGAACTTTATAAATGTTAAATTCTGTACACAGTATAAGAATTGCCTGATAATGATGAACTTGGAGGAATGAGAAGTGAGATCGGACTGTGAATCAAAATAATTTTTCTGAACTTACACACATATTACATGCACGTGGACTTAGAATTAGGTTAAGTTAATAGTAATAAAGTTTGATCCTGTTTTCATGTTTAAAGATAATTAAAAGCAACTTTTGTTTAAGTAACCATTTGTCTTGGTCAATTTCTATTGCTGCTGGGTTTTGGGGTCCTCTGGGCTTGTAACAGTACATAAAATGTAAAAAGGGCAAGGGTCCAAAAAATAAAAAAAAGGACCTCTCAGGAATCAATGTGGTCAATTCTGCATGGAGGCACAAGAGATGGGCAAGATCCTTAATGAATATTTCTATTTTTACTGTGGACAAAGGCAAGAAGACTGGGGAACTTGAGGTGTCAAATGAGATTTAAGGCATGTAAAATCATATGACTGTGTAGCATTTTGTCATTGAAAATGAAGTTGTTTATTGGGAACAGTCAGTTTTACAGTTGAGGAGGCACTAAAGATCCTGATGCACAAGGTAGACACATCTTCCGGTCCTGATCAGATATGACCAAGGACACTGTGGGATGCTACAGAAGAAATTGGAGATGCCTGGCTAAGATTTACCAGTTGTCATTAAGTACAGGTGAAGTGCCAAAAGACTGGATGGTAGCAATGTTGTGAGAGAAAAACCTGGGAACTCCAAGCCAGTGAGCCCCACGTCGGTGGTTGGCAAATTACCAGAGAGTATGCGGAGGGAGAATGACCCAGTGGAATAGCAGAGGCGGTAGGTATATGGAATGGGCTGCCAGAGAGGTCATTGAGACTGGTGCAGTTGCAACATTTAAAGAAAAATATTGGACAGATACATGAACAGAGTAGGTTTAAGGGAATATGGGCCAAATGTAGGCAGGTAGGAAATTTTAGTTAGCGTGAACAAGTTGGGTTGAAGGCCCTGTTTCCATGCTGTACAAAAAAGAACCAGATATTGTAGATTCGAGTAGAAAGTTGCCAACACAAAAGCCACTGAATGATCAATATCGTACTGGTGAAATCCAGTAAAATTGAGTCCCAAACTATTGGTAGAATTCATTGATTGGACATTTCTTGTCAAATATGTTTACCCTTATTTTAATTAAGATCTGTGGGATGAGAGCTAAAGGGATGTTTTGAAGAGTATGAGAGATCCTTAGGTTCATGTATATCTGATCAAATTCTCTCACTCATTTGACTAACTTATTGCATCGCTGGTAACTCACAGATAGGTTCAAAGAGCAGCTGATCTTGAATTTTAGAATGCCACAAGAGTGGTACATAATATTACTGAAGCACAAAAATTTGCAGCCGCTGTGATTGTAGTAAAAGCACATAAACGGTGGAGGAACTCAGCAGGTCTCACAGCGTCCATAGGAGGCAAAGATACACTACTAGGGTCCAAGTTCTTCTTCAAAAAAAGGACCTTCTCGAGTAAGGGCTCAGGCCCAAAACATTGGCTTTACATCTTTACTGGTCATGTTCCTCCAGCATTTCTGGGAATATATTAGACAAGATCCAACTTCATGTGTTATTTGTGGTGGTGATACAATTGCCACTCATGGGGACTTTAGATCAACAAGTCAGAAGAATAGCAGAGGAGACCTTCATCATTGGATATAATCCCCTTAAAAGAACAAGTTAAACTTCATTTACATTCTCTGCTGGTTCAGCAGCCATCATGGCATTACTGTTAGATCAAAGACATCACCCAGATTCTTCTTCAATGTCGCCACACACACACACACACACACACACACACACACACACACACACACACACACACACACACACACACACACACACACACACACACACACACACACACACACACCACACACACACACTTCTTTTTTTAAATGCATCTTGTAGCATCTCTCTCTGGCCCAGAAACCTAGGTTTAATTCTGAGCTCCAGTGCAGTGTTGAATTTGCACATTTTCCTTGTGACCCCCATGCTCCATTTTCCCTCCTTGATTGACTACCTGAGATCTGAAAACACTTGGTGAACTCAACTTCTAAACTCCTCTGTCCTTGTCTGATCACAATTCATTGCCAGGTTCAGCATATATACAGGCACATAATCCCCTTTCACCTTGTGTACCACCAATAACTAAAGGCTCCTCATCCCCTAAATAGAGCAAGGGAGATGAAAGTATGCTTAAAACACAATATACATGCACTCATTTTTTTTTAAATCTCTGCATCTCTGCTGCTCCATTCAACTAAATTAGAGGCAATTTGAAATTTAACTTTATATTCCCCTTTGGAATTCTGCAAATTTCAATACAGACAAAGAGATTCATTTAAATAGATGACCATAATTCAATTTATCCACAAATTAGAAAATACACACACAAAAAAAAAAATCACTTGACGTAGTAACTGTACCTCCACAGTACATGTACTCCTCGACTTATGACCGCAATTGGGACCGGTCACATATTGGAATGGACGCAATTCGGAATTTTCCCCGCATGCATGGAGTACCGAAGTCTTGGAGTTTTTAAATCAAATGTTGTATTTGACAAACTATGACAGGGATACAGGGCATGTAAGAGCCAAAACGTGCATACTTACTTTGTTAGTCGGCATCCCGAGCTCCATAGGCTGGGTGCGGCCATCTTGATTCCTGTGCGCATGCGCGAGTCTTCAGTTGGCGCGTGCACCAGAGTCGAGCACCCTGACGATATTGAAATCGCACCCTTAACTTTCGCGCATGCACTAATCGAAATCCAATACACGAACCCACCGTGCATGTGCCAACCGAAGACTCGCGCACAGGAATCCACGACGGCTCTTCATACTTGTAAAACCGTTTTACAGCCTCGTGCATTTCATCTTTGTCCTTTCAAATTGTTGGAACGGTGGAATGAGAATCAGCAAGGGATAGGTTTTTCCTCTTGCCATCTTTCTAGCGCACCTACAGAAAGACAACTGCATGCTGGGCCCAATTTTGCGCACGCGCGTATTTAAAAAAAAATCTTGGTTGGATGTGCAGATAGGCTGTAAGACAGGGAGTACCTGCATTGTAATGAAAGGAATCAAAAGCACGTAGGACTGGTAAGAAAGAGCGACCACACACAAGATTTGAGAACAAATCCTTGCGAATGAATGCTCATTAAAAACTAATCTTACTTTGTTGCCATGTATTCTTCTCCAGCAATAGAAACAAAGATCTCGAGATTTGCTTGATGGCTAGCTGTACCGCAGGCAAAGCACCAATTGTGCCTGGGAGACACGGAACAACACGATTCAACAGCTTTCAAACTGCTCAGCAGCTCAAAAGTGACACCCACTTGTCACATCACAGCAATGGAAAATATCAAAGTCCAATGCTCAGCAAAAGCAATAGGGCCAATAGACTTGCACCAAAGGTCAAATTATCATGAATCATGTTAGATCTCACAACTACCAATTAATTTTCTGTGTGGTGTTACAAAGAGTTTACCACCCAATTTATCAATAGAAATTAAATCAGACTTCAGAATATTCCAACAGGATAAGGGATTAAAGTACAGAAATGCCTTTTATTTAACATGAAGCCAACAGAAGGTTGGTCTCATATTTAGTGTACTTTTAAAGTATTACAGATTGTTTTAATTATGTGCTTCATCATCTTTGCTTCGGAAACTCACTGATGTAGAGTTGTAATCAAGAAATGACACGTGGCAGAGTAAATCAATTCAGAGCTGAAATATGGAGATAAGCACGCAATATTTTAGACTTCAAACTTCCAAACAGTCAGAATAAATTATATTAAAAAGATACAAGCTATTCACACCATCTCTATGGTCAGGACACAGAAGCAGAGCATCATTTCTACATTACTACTTAGCAGATATCGTTGGAACTGCCTGAAGAAAAGAATTCCCAACTCATTCAACTTAAAAAATTTAGCAAATTAACAGACATTGGAAAAACCTCAAAATGTTAGTGTTTGGCATCGTTCATAAGTTTGCAATGGGCGTCAGAGTGAGTAAACAAGACAGATTATTAGAACAAACAGATGACATTGATAATCCTTCATCTCGCATAAAATTTTAATTTAGGCATATTCAGCACCGTAACAGGCCCTTCTGCCCCACGAGCCTGCGCTGCCCAAATAACTTACACCAGAGTGCCCAGAGGAAACCCACAAAGACACAGAGAACGCGCACAAACTGCTTTCAGACAGCACCAGATTCGAAGCTGGTGTTGTAAAAGCATTGCCCTGTCAACCCTGTTAGCATGGTGGTTAGTGCAACGCCTTTACAGCGCCAGCGATCGGGACTGGACCAGAGTTCGAATCCTGTAAGGAGCTTGTACGTTCTCCCCACGTCTGCATGGGTTTTCTCTGGGGGGTTCCGGTTTCTTCCCACCCTTCAGAAAAATTTACCAGGATGTAGGTTAATGGGCTGCAATTTGGGTAACACAGACTCATAGGGCCAAATTGGCCTGTTACAGTGCTGTAGGTCTAATTTTAAAAATTCTTAAAAATTTTGACCCTTCATCTCCTTCCGGGACCGCAACAGGCCATCCAGGCGAGGCAGAACTTAACATGTCTTTCGTCCAACTTAATCCACTGCATTAGGTGTACCCAGTATTGTCTCTTCTACATTTGGGAGGCCAAATGCAGATTGGGAGACGGCCTTGCCATACATCAATGCTTGGTTTGTGGTTCTAAACTTCCACTTCCTGTAGCCAACCATTTAAATTCCCCCCCAACCATTCCTGCATAAATATTTGTCTTTAGTCTCGTCCTTTGTCAGGACGAAATCCAATGTAAACTTGGGGAACCACACATAATATTCCTCCTGGACAGCCTTAAATCTAACAGCACGAACATCAATTTTAGACAACCCCTAACTCACCTTGATGAAAGGCTCAGGCCCCAAAATCTTGGTTATCCATCTTTATCTTTGCTATATTAAGTAGACAGTTTGACCTGCTGAGTTTCTCCAGCGTTGTGTTTTCACTTCAACCAGTGTATGCAGACATTTGTGTTTTTACACCTATTTATTTTAAACCCTAACTCCTACCTGGTTCCATTGTATCCACCTTTATTTTTAAAAAACCTACTCTTGTGCAGCAAAACCCCATGTATCCGGAATTCAAGCAACCGGCAAAAAAAAAGGAAAATAAATTTTTAAAATTCATATAAGAATAAGATAACTGGTTAAAAATTAAGCAAGCTTAAAAATGTACATATTCTCTGAAATAGCACATCATCCTTTGAAGTTGGGATCAAATATTCAGCCAGCGGAGAGCCTTGGTCGAGTTTTGCTCATAACAGCTGTTTGAATAAAGTTGTGTGAAACAGCAATGGCGTCGCCCAGGATGAAGAGCTGGTTGACGCCGCTCACTGTTGGGGTGACTCTCTTAAAGTGTCTCCTTATTCCTGCTTAGTAAATTGCCCTGGTCTCTGATCAGAGACTTAATCTGTAAGGTTTGGGGGGGGGAGGGGGGGTTAATTATCTATAATGTTATTGTTCCTCTTTCAGGCGGCTCCATGGAGGGGGAAGAGCCTGCAGTTGCAGAAACGGTTAAATGCTTTCAAAGGATGTGACTGAAAAAGTAAAATGCTTTAAGATGTATATATTCATGCAAGTGAAGCTTATTCAGTGCAAGTATAAGAGCTGGGATGTTATCTTAAAGTTGTACAAGACATTGGTGAGGCCAAATTTGGAGTATTGCGTGTAGTTTTGGTCACCTAACTACGGGAAAGATATCAACAAGACAGAAAGAGTACAGAGAATATTTAATAAGATGGCCGGACTTCAGGAACTGAGTTGAACAGGTTAGGACTTCATTCCCTGGAGTTCAGAAGAATGGAGGAAGATTTGAAAGAAGTATTTAAAATTATGAGGGGGATAGATAGACAGAGTAAATGTAAATAGGCTTTTTTCCACTGAGGATAGGTGAGATACAAACCAGAAGACATGGGTTAAGAGTGAAAGGGGAAAGTTTAGGGGGAACTACTTCACACAGAGTAGTGAGAGTGTGGAACGACCTGCCAGCTGAGGTGGTGAATGCAGGCTCACTTTTAACATTTAAGAAGAATTTGGACAGGTACGTGGATGTGAGAGGTATGGAGGGCTATTGTCTGGATGCAGGTCATTGGGGCTAGGCAAAAAAAAAGGTTTGACACAGAACTGAATTCTGTAGTGTGCTGTAGTGTTCTATGGTTCTAGGTACAGAATAGTACTTTTGTCTTTTGACTTTTAATCTATTTATTCTCAGTTAGGCCTCAAACAACCAGAAAATATACTTATCTGGCATTTTCCAATCCCCATAGGTCCAGGATACCAGGGGTTTTACTGTACTTATTTTTTCCTCTTCCGAACTTAACTTCTTCCTTCCTTGATACCTAGTGGTATCTCCGCCTCTCATACTTTCTGAGAGGTACCCTATCACCTCTAGGCTCCTCCCCAGCTTCTTTCATCCACATATCACCCCCTTCCTTCCAGTCTTAATAAAGGATTCAACTCAGACATGCTGAATGACCATTTCAACCCATGGGTCCTGTCTGACCTGGTGAGTTACTCCAGCAATTCTTTGTTTGCTCAATACTAATTACTGACCAACTGGATCACGACTGGAAACAAATTAATCATGCTTATCCAATCTGGGCCAAATACGATTCTGGTTTCCCACATGCCCGACTGGCCTTTGAAACAACTTGAGAGCACCATTTAATTGCATCTGACCACAAGGAAAACAGTACACAAAGAACTTCACCACCTTCTCCAGCAAAAGGCAACAAATGCTCAGGATGATTATCTCCCCATTATTTTTTTTAAAAAAAGGGAATTGTATTCACTGAAGATCTGCCCTGCAGTTATCGGTTATAAATATTCCTCAATCCAAAAGAAAGACTGAAAATGGTGAAAGTTTTCATTCTTCTGTTGATGTAGCCGAACTGAAAAATTAGAAAAAATAAAATCACAGGAAGCACAGATTCTGGAACCTTGAGGGAACAAGGATACACTGAAGGGACTCTGCTCACACCCGAAAACTTCACTGACCATTTCACCCACACGTGCTCAGTGACCCAAAATACTTGCAGCATTTTGGTTTTTGAATTCTATTATTGTAAAAGATCAGTTTACAAAGATTGCCACCAACTACTGCAGTTTTGAAGTAGTAACACTTGGTGGATAAAAGAACATCTGCAAAGGTAGGACTTGTGTTTCACACTAAATTTGCTTTCCTACCCAGCTTTGTGTGATGAGCAAGTTGCAAAGAAGACCCGAAGCAACTACAGAGAGGTATGTACAAGTTACACAAGTGGGCGAAGATCTGATGGCACGGAACAAGATTAACGATGAAATTCGCAATGATCCCAAAAAGAAATAGATGCAAGATAGGAATTCAGATTGCGTCTGGGTGAAGAATTCAGCACAAAGGTCAATTAAGAAAGGTACCAGCTAAAGGAATTGTATTAAGCAACAGAGAAATGGACCAACACGCTTCTATGCATTTTCCCAAACAGGAAATGTCACGCAAGATTACAAATGGAATGAGCAGGAAACATCAAATTTTAAAACACTAGCAATAAAACAATGGAAAATTGTGCAATCACTCAGCACTCAGAAAAATACAACAGATCAAGCAGTATCTGCGGAAGGAGAAACATTCATTGGTTCATTCATCTACGCGAGGTGCTGACTCAAGAAGGCAGCCAGCATCATAAAGGTCCCTCATCACAACCCCTTCTCCCTGCTACCTTCAGGCAGAAGGTACAGAAGCCTGAAAACCAGTACCTTTTAGTTCAAGAACAATTTTTTTCCCCCAACAGCTATCAAGCTCTTGAACCTCCACTGACTATCCTAATCAATCTATTTGGCATTGCAAAAAGACCCGAATGCATTATTGAAACACCAGATTTTTTTCTTAAACTACTGCAATTGTGATTATTTACTATCTTTTATATTCATCATCTCTTTTCATACTGTAATCCATTGTAAATTAATATTTTTGGTAACATTAATGGCAGTTGAGAATGATTCCAGGAGGGTCTGTGTTTCTACTGCTTGGTCCAGAACGTCCATTAACAGTGGCATTAATAGTTCTTTAAATTGTCCATAAAACTCAGGTGGGAATTCCATCCTCCCCCAGAGATTTATTAGCCTTATAAAGTACCCAGGGCTTTTCAACTTCTTCCCTTGTAAAGGGAGTGTCTAGTTCTATCCTTTTTCTCTCTTCTAGTTTTGGAAGTTCAACATTCGACAAAAATTCTTCCATTTCATTCTCATCTCCTAGTAATTCTGATTTGTATAATTTCATGTAATATTGTCTAAAAATGTCATTGAATTCTTTTGTTTTTATGCTAGAGTGTGCCTCTGTTTTTATATTATTCTTGATGACTCCTGTTTTAATCTGCCAAGATAAAACTTTGTGTTCATTCACCCAACTCATAGTATTGCTGCTTAGTTTTTAAATATAGCTTTTTTATGTCCTATATATTTGTATTGTATTATATCTTAATTTTTTATTCTCCAGTAATTTGTATTTTCTTGTGACCCTGTTCTTTGATTTTTTTTCCCTCTAATTCTATAATATCTTTCTCCAGACTATTTACTTCTGTCATAGATTCTTTGTTTAGGATATAATTTGGCCCCTCAAATATGCTTTGAGCATGTCCTATATCAAAAACTATTGTTTGGAGACAGCCGATTTGTTTCACAATATATTTCTGTCTTCCTCTTTATTCATTTGCAGAAGTCTGTTCTTTTAGGTATTGTGGTATTAAGACGTCATCTGTATACATGTTCTTGGTTTTCTATTATTACAATAGTTAATGTTAGTGGTGAGTGGTCTAATAGAAGCCTCACTAGGTATTCCCTTTTTAATCACTCTACTTTTTAACTGAACAGACATGAAAAAATAAGTCAATCCTTGCACGTGAATCGTGCACCTTTGAGTAAAAGGAGTAGTCTGGAGACTTTGGTGTTTCACTTTAAATTTATCTAATCCTAGATCCATTACAAATTACAAAAAATCAAGATGGTGCTGGTGAACTGTTTCCTTTGCATTTCCCGTCTGGTTTCTAAAGAAATAAATGTTCTGTAAAAGGAGGATATTGGGCTTATCTGAAGGTGACCAGTCACAAAATCACAATCAATTTCATCATAGTTTAACTGGATGACATACGAGAGGCCGCAGCTGCTGGAATCAGTAGGAAAACACAATCTGCTAGAGGAACTTGGCGGGGTTGAGCAGTGGGAGAAAAAGAACCCTCAACGTTTTGGGCCTTTGTGAAGACTAACAGCAAGTTGAAGAAGGGCTCCTGCCTACACATTGCTCATATCTGGGTGAAGGGCTCCAACCCGAAATGTTGGCTATCTTTATCTTCACTGTTTGACCTGCTGAGTTTCCCTAGCATGTGTTACCAGGTGTTGTCCTGAATGCAAATTAATTTATTAATGTATCCAAATTTTGTGAGCCCTCAGGTGGCAAACAGCAGCCTGGCATATCTGTTTAGTTGCTGGAGCAAGACAGTTTTAGTGAATTATGCTGGCTGCGCCAAATCATTTTCCTACAGTGGGTACATTATCCCAATGCATTGCACATTCTTCTTGCTGCCCAAAGTCAGACAATTAGCTATTGCTATAGTTTGGTGTCACAAATGATATTAAGCTATTTGCTGAAAGCACAAAGAGGTGGCTCTTTATACCAACGTGTGGGTTCAGACAGCTTCAAAGGACTTGGTCAAATCACACATGATCAAGTGCTTCATTAGAAAGCGAAGGACAATTGAAACAATACTTTTGCTTTAGTGAGAAGTGATAATAAGTTGAAAAACAAGTTCCCAATTTCAAAGCCGAATAAAATTGATCCCAATGCTCACCACACAGCTCCAATACAAACAGAAAACCAATACAGACTCTAATCTGACATTTTTGGCACACACAGTCTTCTGTTATCAGTGAGAGTTAAGTGAACTCCAGGACAGTGTTGTATAATTTGCCATTTACGATTCTTAAAATTCTGTACACATCTATCTTCACACGATAATGAGACTTTCCAAAAAGAAATCTTTTGGGCACAAGAGTAAAGATCAAGGTCAGTAGGCAAATTGAAACACCAGAAAAGTAAATTACTGGTTGATAAATTAGTGAGAATCAGAGCCCAGTTGCAGGGTCCATGCTGTCCACCGTAACTATCCACTTTTATCACAGGTATACCAGTTCTCTGTCTGTCATAGCTTTCTACCTCCTGTCAATTACTGTATTATTGGTCCCAATTTTCCATATGAGCACTCTCCAACCGGATGGCATTAACATAGATAGACCTCCCGTTTCTGCCACCCCACTCCCCATTCTCCTTCTCTCCCCTATCTCAGTCTCCGTTCTTCCCTACGCCTTTCCTCTCCAGTCTCCATCCCCCTCTTGTTTTCTCTTGTGCCCTCCCTTATCCACCTAATACCTCTGATCTGTGAGAGTGTGTTCCTCTCCCTCTTCCCCCCCCCACCCATTTTATTCAGGGGCTTGCCAACATTTGGCTCAAACCGATGAAGGGCTCAAGCCTGAAACATTTGTTACACATCTTTATCTTTGCTACGTAAAGTATGCTGTTTAATCGGTCGAGTTTGAAGTGAAGCAACAATTGTCCTATGGGATAAAATGTACTCCAGTTTATGATCAAGCATGCTTGTGTTTTTTTTTAAAAAGATATTACTCAATTCAAAGTAAAATTTAAATAGAATCAAATTAATCATGCAACCTGGTTTATGAATTCTGGAATTTTCTTATTGAATGATGTTGAATCTTTTTCTCCACTCCCTCTTCAGATAGAGCGTTCCAAACTCAAACACCGACCTCATGAAAATAGTCCCCTTCAATTCCCATCCGAACCTTCCCTATTTCACATACTTACTACCAACCTGAAGCTGTGCTGACCACAAACCCCACTTGCTTTTTTTGTTGAATATTTTAATTTTTATTTTCCAAAGACTCATGCAAATACAATAAACAAAATATTACACTCTTTCGATGTAACAGGATTTACAGAATCTTCATTTCCCCTCTTAAATTAAACAAATACCAAAATATTAAATACAAAACCCGCTCAAATACTTTCAAAGACAATGATCCTCTTCATGGCTCGAGGACCTCAGATATTAAATAAAAACATGTCATCTGCACCACATTCCCCCTTTCGTGCTCTTAGTCCCTTACCTGTTGGGACAGATTGTTTCTTTTCTCTTATTCCGGGGGTTGGGGGGGGTGGAATTAAGGACTGACCTAAGTACTTCAGATACAGTTGCCACACCAACAAATGTGCCATATCTCTTCGGTAACATGTAGGTGATTTTCTCCAGGGGAATGAAACACTAATTCCATATTCCATCGAGTGATATTTAGCTGGTAGTCAGACTTCCTGGTAACTGACAAAGCGACCTTCATGAACTGAATTTGGTGTTTGGACAGTCTAAACTGTACTTCCCCAACATCCCTTAGAAGGTACAATTCCAGATCCTGTGGAAAACCTACTTTTGTAATTTCTTCCACTCCCAAGAGTGTCCCCAAGGCCTTTCCCAGAAGAATCTCACCTTTGCACATGGCCAGGTGGAGTGGACAAAGGTTACAAACTCCACATCACACCCAAAGCACATTTCCAAAATTTCTGGCTTTGACCTATGTAATTTTAATCGATGTGAGGTATAATTGATACAAACTCCTGCCTGCCTTTCACTCTTTTTCCCAATAGATTGATGCTCAGAACACGTTGGAAGTTAATGTAGAACAGTATTGCTGACATCTACACAGAAGATGCAGGATGCACACTAATGCTCTCAAAGATTTATAGTCATTGTCACCAAACCTGTAAACCAATCTGTTCTTTGCTCCCACATTCCTTGTAGCATAATGGTATTTCATTTCAAATACTTCTGCATTTTTGAAAGATACGATTATTTCCTCCCTCAATGCAGCACAGTGGGCCTCTGACCAAGTGCTGGATGGATGGGATTTGACGGTCAACATGAAAGTGTTGGGCTGATGCTAGATTTCTGTTCTTTATGATTCTACTCAACACCCTCTAGTTTGATAACCGCTCTTATAGAACAGACAACAGCCCAGGACTTTCAGTCACCACAAATGTTTTTTTCCCCCATAAATATACATAGTAAAGTCTCCAATATCAAAGTGTGTGTAAAAAAAACTTTTTCTTACAAAAACAATCTTCCCCCTCCCCTCCCCTCCCCCCCATCCTTTTCATAATATAGATCCACACACTGTTAGGGCTCACACTTATGTTGACCATAAAAATTCTTTACGGGGAAGTCACACATTTATACTATATCAGCGTCTATTATTGTCTTTTTTAGTGTTGTAGTTATAATTGGGCCCCTATATGATGCAAATATGCCTGTCATATCTTGATAAACATGTCATATTTGTTCTTCATCAAGTTCCATGTAATTTTTTTCCATAGGTTTGTAACTATTTATGTACTTTTTTTTTACTGTATGTAATAACCTTGTTGAACAATAAAATAAAGTTGTAAAAAAAAAGGTATGTAACTATTCATCTCAGCAGTCTATCGTGGTATATGTAGAGGGGAGTCAGATTTCCAAGTAATTGCAATATATTTCTTAGCCACTGCTAAGGGTATTTTAACAAATGAAAATTGGAATTTAGTTAGTTTATTGCTTATTTCAATTAAATTACCCAAAAGATCAATCTCCGGGTCGCCAGTGAAGGCCACCCCTGTTATCCTTGTGAATATTTCAGTAATATTCTGTCAGAAAGATCTCACTTTCAGACACGACCACATAGCATGTAAAAACATTCCTATTTTGATATTTCAGATTTTGATTTATTCAACTTCTGTGGTGTGAGATATAATTGGTGTAGGAAATTATATTGCATCTTGCATTTATTATTGATGTGATGCTCTCCAAACACCAGTCAGACCAACATCTTTCCATTATTGCAACACCTAGATCCAACTCCCACCTCTCTCTTGATCTCTGTAAACCTGGTTTCTCACTTACATTCTGGAGAGCATAGAATATCTTGGTTATAAATTTAGGTGTATTCCGCAGCCAAATCATTCATTCCATTTCACTAATTTCATCTTTCTCTTAGGAATGATCTTAGATAGAGAAAACAAAGTCCCATTAGCTACTCCATATTTATTTCTTAATTGTTCAAAAGACACAAGAGATCCCTCCAGATAATTATCTTATTCCTTTATCATACCATGAATTCAATATTTTGTTTCCTTCATTCATAGACAGTAACACATTTTTACATAATAGTGTAAATAATATACCTGCTTTTTCCCCCAATACACTCATTTATTTCTTGCCTTAATTTAATCATATGTATTAATATAGCATTTTTGGTATGAACTTAACATTCCCCTTGTAAATAAAGTCTTTTGCTGTCTCCTCTTTTATTAATTTCAATCCCATTCAGATCCATGGGGGACTTTATTTTTCTTCGAAGAAGAATGGTTTTTAAAAAACCTTGCTTGGGCTGATAAATAATACTTCTTAAAATCCAGAAGTCTAAGTCCTCCCAGTTTATAGTCCCATGTCCCATATTAGCTTTTTCAATAAAAGCTCAGCACTTTTTTTATTCCATAGGAATTTCCTTATGTAATTATTTCATAATTTAAAGAAATGTTTAGGTAGTGCAATGGGCAACAATTGAAAAAGATACTGTAATCTTGGCAACACCTTCATTTTAATACAATTGACTCTTCCCACTAAAGTAATCAGTAGGTCTTTTCATTTCTGTAAATCTTTCTCTTTTTTGAAAAAAAGTGTAATTAAATTTATACAAATTCTGTAAGTTATTATCTTCTCTTGTGAAAGGGGCATCTAAATCAACTTGTTCTCTATCTTCTAATTTTGGAAGTTCAATATTTGTTAAATGTTCATCCATTTTCATT
The DNA here is from genome assembly GCF_036971445.1 of Narcine bancroftii. NCBI lineage: Eukaryota > Metazoa > Chordata > Chondrichthyes > Torpediniformes > Narcinidae > Narcine > Narcine bancroftii. Next base: position 301,940,699 of record NC_091471.1, read on the forward strand.
TCCTAATAATTCTGATTTGTATAGTTTCATATAATATTGTCTAAAATATTATTTATTTCTTTTTGATTACATGTTATAATATCAGCCTCTGTTTTATTGTATTTATCATTCTAGATGACTCCTCACCTTTACCTATTAAAATAAAATTTTATACGACCCTTCTCCTAATTCACGATATTTTTGTTTGGTTTTTAATATAGTTTATCCATTCTATACATTTGTAATGTTATATTTCAGTTTTTTAAATTGTCTAATAATCTATATTTTTCTTGTAACTTTGTTCTCTGATATTCTTGAAGGAAGTTTAGTTTCACAGAATAGTTCTATCTGTCTCTTAATAAACTCCCAAAAGTCCTTCCTTTTCAACAGTGTGGCATTGAGATACCATCTATACCAACAAATTGGTTGCTCAAGTTTTCCATTTTTTTTCCAGGATAATATTTAGTTCTTGTCCCAACTCCCCATCTCTGCCAGGGTCCGCCTCTTAAACCATTCCCTTTCAGGCTTTCGCTCGATGTTCCTGGCTGAGTAGAAACTTGCTCACTTTTTATTCTTGGCTGCCTTGCTTTTTTAGTACTAATTTTATCTATTTTTTAGTTAAAAAAAACCTTAATTTTAAGATTTTTAACTGTCTTTTTGATACTCAATCAAAACATATCTAAGTCCTTCATATGGCCACGACCCCACAGAACACAATGTTAATCCAAACCAATCCCATCTGCCCCCACATTATCTCCACGTGTCTTAATACTTCTTAAATGCCTCTAATTCCTGATATGCTCCTTCCTCATCGGAAGACCACAGTCAGTACAAATTGGAAACAACATCTCCTCTTTAGTGATGAGCAACTTAGATGCTCCTCAGGGATGAATGCTTAGCCCACTGCTCTTTTCACTCTACACCCATGACTAGGCAAAATTCTACACAGGCCCTGGAACACCTGGACAGCAAAGATGCATACATCAGGATGCTCTTTATTGACTACAGTTCAGCATTGAGCCCCAACATCCCCTCAAAACTAATCAGCAAACTCCAAGACCTGGGAGTTAACACCCCACTGTGTAATCAGATCATGGATTTCCTCACCTCCAGATCACAATCAGTGAAGATTGGTAAGAACTTCTTCTCCACAATCTCCATCAGTACCAGAGCACCACAGGGCTGTGTTCTTAGCCCCCTGCTCTATTCACTTTACACCTGTGACTGTGTAGTTTGGTATGATGATAACACTGGTAGTGGATTGTATAAAGGAAGGAAATGAATCAGCATACAGGTTAGAGATTGAAAACTTGTATGAATGGTGCACCAACAACAACCCTGCACTCAATGTCTCCAAAATGAAGAAGCTGATTGTTGACTTCAGGAAAGTAAAGCCAGGGATATACAATCCAGTGATCGTTGGGGGAAATCAGAAGTGGAGAGGGTGAGCAAATTTAGATTCTTAGGAGTCACCATCTCAGAGGATCTTTCTTGGACCCACACACCAGTGGCATCATGAACAAAGCAAGTCAGTGCTTCTACTTCCTCACGAGTTTGTGGAGGTTTGGTTTGACACCAGAAACTCTGGCAAATTTCTACAGATGTGTGGTGGAAAGTGCACTGACCAACTGCATCATGGTCTGGTATGAAGAGACCAATACACAAGCGTAAAGCCCTCCAAAAAGGTCAGGAACACCACCCAGGTTATTACACCAAAACCCTACTCATCAGGACAGATCCCGATGACAGTAGGGATTACTCAACATGCTACAGTCCAGTGTCAATCAGTCAGAACCCTCATGTCCACCACTTTGGTGAACTGCAGCAGTGTTTTTAGGCTCAGGTGCAGGTACTTCCTTTGGGAATGGGGTTCCAGGCAAGCAACTTTGATCATGTCCATCTGGCAGTGGTCAGCACTGAACATCCTGCAGACACAGAGAGACAAGGACTCGGTGGATACTGTGTGGTGGTTCCCAGAGCAAACTGTCCAGGTCACCTGGCAGAATGCCTCATTGCCAGTGTTCACTAACAAGCACCAGATCTTGGCCTGGCTGGCAGTGAGAGGAGTCCTCCCAGCCAAATCCTTCCAGTACAACCAGAATATCACCCACAATGGACATTGTCCTCAGGATAGCTGCGATGGAGTGGAGACTGTGGCCTTTCTCTTTGTAGAATGCAGATTAGCAGATGAGAAAAGGATGCAATGGTCCATGTCATTGTTCATTCCCAGAGGCATTATGACAGGGGACTATCTGATCTACCGGTTGTTCCTGGGGATGCACACAGGGTCAGACATCCAGAACTGCTGGAAGACCATCAACTCAGTGAAAGACTCACATTTCTCTACCCAAAACCTGTTGGTCCTTTAGCCCACAGGGAGGTCTGTGCAGGAATGCTGCCAATTGGTACATTTCAGGCTGCAGGAGCACATGCTGAGGGATGAGCCGAGACTTAGGGCAGGCAACGCGTGAGCGCTGTGGGAAGGACCACAGGGGAGGCACAGATGGCATAGTGGTTAGCACAATGCTATTACAACGCCAGCGATCGGGACTGGGACTTGCATTCCAGGCTATCTGTAAGGAATTTGTCCATTCTCCTGTGTCTGTGTGGGTTTTCCCTCAGGTTTCCTCCGGTCATTCAAAACACACTATGGGTTGTAGGTTAATTGGGTACAGGCTCGTGGGCCAAAATGGCCTGTTACCGAGCTGCATGTCTAAAATTTAAAATAAATAAATCTAATTATTTTTTTAAACCTAGAATTTAAAAAATAAATCTGGAGCAGCCATTCTCAACCTTTTTTGGCATCTCTTTTCTCCCCCCCCTTAGGAATCTGCTCAAAGCTTACGGGCCCCCTTGTGAAGCAGTCATTTAGTTGGTTTCTTCTGTACTTCTCTCGGATGACATAAAAAAATATTTTTATGATTTTGAGCCCCTTTAAACGAGGCCCCTTTAAATTAGCCATGGCCCCTAGGGGGAACTGTATGACCCCCCCCCCCCCCAAGAATGGCTGGTCTAGAGTCCTTCCATTAATGGGTGTTGAGGGGCTGAGACCCAGGGAAGACTCTCTAACAACCGAGAACAATGAGCCACAATGGTGTAAATAGAGTGTATGTAACAATGGACCCTGACAAAAATGTATCGATACGACATCAAGGATGTGAAGTTTGAACAATTTTTTACTGTTAATAATTTACTTTGAATAAAGTTTATATTTAGATAACAGAACTTCTGCTCCACTGTTGTAGGAGAAAGAACAGCAAAGGCCATAACTAGTAAAGAGGGATGTACATTATACTAATGTGGTAACAGGGAACTGAAAACAGGCACAAGAATATAATGGGTCGGCACCCAGGTTTCAGAAACACCATTAATTGCACCTTTTGCTGCAATAGGAAACTGTATTACTGTAACAATCATCACTTGCCACCCATTACTGTAAACAGAAACTTGCACCCATTGTTAACCAAAATGTACGGACAAATAAACATCCCATTCTGTAATCAACCCTTATCTGGCCAGTAACTGGACCTTCGTAACTCCCACTCTGTAATCAAACCAGTAATCGAGTTTCTGTAATTGCATCCATGAGTGTATTAAACCTGTACTAAGATCACGGTCAGGAGATCAGCTTTGACAGGTACCGATGCACAGCAGTTTTAGTAAATCGCTCGTTTTGAACATCAATGCCGCGTGGTATTTCCACATCCATCATCATGGCTGATCTCATTTCAGCATGAACTCCATATTTATTCCTGTCCTGTTAACTTTTCACCCCACCCCTTGTTTATTCTGAATCTACCCCCCCTCTGCCCAAAAAACCATTGAAGAACAGACTTCACCCTCCACATGACAATTTTACCCAGTCCCTACTTTAGAGAAGTGGCCCCTTTACTTCCCCCAAAAACTCCTAATCCTAGATCAGTGGTTCTCAACCTTTTTCCCCTCCCCCATTCACATAACATATTAGGTAATCCCTTACTAACCATCCTATGCCATGCGAGTAGAAAAAAGGTTGAGAACCACTGTCCACAGCCATCCCATCAAGAACCTTCAGGATCTCGTTTCAGCCAACTTCCCTATGCCCCAGTGAATTCAGATCCAACCTTTCTTCACACAAGAACCCAACACAACTGCTTCCAACACAACTTTGGAAAAACAATAAAGTCAAAAGTATCTTTATGTTGAAATAAAAGTTGCACAAGGACAATCCCTTCAATTGATGGCAAGTGAAAGGATCCTCCCAATTAGGGAGGTTTGCTGATGGACTCTGCAGCCTTAAAAAAGCACCCAGATTTCTGTATCTAGGGTCAGAGTGATACTACAATGGAAACACACCCTTCAACCCAATTCATCTGTGCCAACCGAGCTGTCTGCTAGACCTAATTCCACATACCTGCCGTGGCCCATATTCCTCTGAACCTTTCCTATCTTTACACCCATTTACAAGCTTCTTAAATGTAATTTTTCCTATCTCTCCCACTTCCTCCAGCTGTTTGTTCTTTATACACAGGGGTGGGCAACCTTTTGATTTAAACATGCACTTGGTAACAGGCCATTTCAGCCGGTGCAGGATAATAGGGTGCACCAAATGGCCCGTTACCATGCTGTATGTCCAAGTTAAAAATTTAAAGGTTGGTCACCCCTGGTATATCTCCTGTGTTTCTCAGAAAGCAATGGCAGAACAGCAAGCAAATTAACATCCCTTTGGATTCTACTGAGAACACAAAAAGTATTGAGGAGGAAGAGAAACAGATTTCAATGTTTTAGGTCAGTCTCCTCACCAATGTGGAGATTTTCCATCATTTTCTGATTTTCTACAACTTCATTTATTCATCACTTCAGCCATTCTCAACTAGGGGGGTGGGGGGAGGGAAATTAAGCACATTTAAGTAAAAGCCTTGGTGTGTTGTTTTTTTTAAAAAAAACACCTCATTAAACATAATTTTTTAAAGTAGTCGGTAAGAGAGAAGTGCGGACGAAACTAAAACGACTGCTTCACAGTGAAGGGGGCTCATAAACTGAGCAGAGTCGAGGAGTGGGGGGAGATGGGGGGGGGAGATGGGGGGGGAAGAGGGGGGGAGAGGGGGGGAGGGGGGGAGGGGAGAGGGGAGAGGGGGGGAGAGGGGGGGGAGAGGGAGGGGAAAGGGGGAGAGGGGGGGGAGAGGGAGGGGAAAGGGGGAGAGGGGGGGGAGAGGGGGGGGAGAGGGGGGGGAGAGGGGGGGGAGAGGGGGGGGAGAGGGGGGGGAGAGGGGGGGGAGAGGGGGGGGAGAGGGGGGGGGAGAGGGGGGGGGAAGGGGGGGGAGAGGGGTGGGAAGGGGTGGGGAGAGGGGGGGAGAGGGGGGGGAGAGGGGGGGGAGAGGGGAGAGAAAGTGGGGGAAGGGGGTAGCCAAAAAACCACTGCAAGAGAATCAGACTTCGCAAAATGACCAGTTTCTCCCCAGTGGCAGCGATTTGTTAAAGTGGAACTGCAATTTCAAATATGCAAATTAAACACTTTCAATTATTATCCAGCCACACAAAAATGATTTCCCAGGTTATAAATTCATTCTAAACCCAATTACAATCTTGTCTATTTTTGCAAAAACTTCACACAACTTATAATTTTATCTCTAGCAGGTCTCACTTTAAAATGAGTTTTACCTTCGGTACTTCAAACGACGTTTCATCCTCACTCAGTTGGTCTGGGACCAACTGATTAGCCGCTAATCTGCAACAGTTGTTCCTCGCGGGGAGGGGGGGGGGGGGCCGAGGGGTGGTGGGGGGGGGGGCGCCGAGGGGTGGTGGGGGGGGGGGGGCCGAGGGGTGGTGGGGGGGGGGGGCCGAGGGGTGGTGGGGGGGGGGGGCCGAGGGGTGGTGGGGGGGGGGGGCCGAGGGGTGGTGGGGGGGGGGGGCCGAGGGGTGGTGGGGGGGGGGGCCGAGGGGTGGTGGGGGGGGGGGGCCGAGGGGTGGTGGGGGGGGGAGTGGGGGGGGGGAGTGGGGGGGGGGAGTGGGGGGGGGGAGTGGGGGGACAATATTGTCAAGTCGTAAGATGGATAATAATCAGCAGGTCAGGAGCATGGGTGGAGGGGAACGAGTGAATGGAGAACATCAACTTCTTGCTGAATTCTAAAACTTGGTTTTTAGTTTAGACCATCAAGTCTCAGGTCAAGGACTTGCTTAATATTCATCACCTTTCTGGACTTGCAGTCTTTCCTTGTTTGATTAATGCAAAGAAAACCACTTCTTTACTGAGAGGATTTGGTGAACTCGAAAGTTCAGATGTATTGTCTGAGTACATACATGACATCACATACAACCCTGAGATACTTCTTGCGGGCCAGGCAGTATTACCACTTATTGGTCGTGTAAAACACTGTACTCCAGAAGATACCTACATGTGTAAACAAATAAAGAAATGCAAACAAACTGCAATATGGAGAGGAAAAAAATCAATAAAGTGCAAAAGACAGAGTCCTTAAATGAATCCCTGATTGAGTTTGTTGTTGAGGAGGGGGAGCGGGTGTTCTTGAACCTGGTGGGGCGAGTCTTGTGGCACCGCGACCTCTTCCTTGATGGTAGCAGCAAGAACAGAGCGTGTGCTGGGTGGTGTGGCTCCTCAATGATTGCTGCTGCTCTCCAACGGGAGTGTTCCCTGTAGATGTTCTCGATGATGGGGAAGGTTTTTTTAAATAAATAACATTAAGGCAGTGTCTTTGGTTCATTGATTATTCAGCAAGGTCATGGCAGTGGGGAAGATGCTGTCCTTGTGCTGTTGCCTTTCGGCTCCTGTACCTTTTTCCCCGATGGTAGCAGAGTGAAGAGGGCATGGCCTGGGTGGTGGGGGTCTTTGAGGACAGAGGCTGATTTTTTAAGACACCAGGTCATGTAGATATCCTCAGTGGAGTGAAATCTGGTGCCTGCGATGTCGCAGGCTGAGTTAACAACTCTCTGGAGTTCTCCTGAGTGTGCCTCTTTAGCCTGTGAAGTCTTGGATTGCGTCCACTAGCTATTGGAGGGCTTTACACTCAGGAGTATTGGTGCCCCATACCAGACCATGATGTAGCCAGTCAGCAGACTTTAAACCATACATCTGTCAAAATTTGCCAGGGTTTCAATGTCATACCTAGCCACCTGAGGAAGTAAAGGTGCTGACATGCTTTGTTCATGATGCCATTAGTCTGTTAGCTCCACGAAAGATCCTCCATGATAAACTCTCAAGAACTTAAATTTGCTCACCCTCTCCAACTCTGATCCCTTAATGATCACTGGATCATACACATCTGGTTTTCCCTTCCTGAAGTAAATGATCATCTCCTTGGTTTTGGTGACATTGAGTGCAAGGTTGTTGTTGGTGCATCATTCAATCTCCCTCCTGTTCACTACTACCCACTACTGTGGTATCATTATTGTGGTAAATACATGGTGCCATGGCGAATTTGTAAATGGTGTTGTCAGTTCTGATTGACTCATTATCGGAAGGACATGGAAGCTATGGAGAGTGTGAGAGATGAGTAAACTTGACATAAAAATATGAAAGATGGGGAAACTAGTACAGACACATGGAGTGATGGATTAAACCAGTATGAACAGGCTAAGCATGGAAATTAGGATGCAGGAAGCAGAGACAGCCTATGTAAGATAAGAACCTTCTAGTCCTTTCGACAGGATCAGTGAGCCCACCATATGAATAAGATAAGGAGAGGATTAGCGAACTCTGCATATGAAGGGACTGTAGCTCTGAGAGTTGGAAAGGTGTGAATGGGGACAAGGGCAAGGTTGTGAATAAGGACAATGGGGATAATGACATGAGAAGACACCGACAGGATACCCCCTGGTCCTCCAAGTCCACTGAAACTGCACGTAGGCAGGAAGGATTGCCTATGCCAAACCCATCCAGGGGGCAGAAGAATGTAAGGGGGAGGGTATTCTGATACTGAAATTCACTGTATAAAAGTTGGGTGAGCCCCAGTGTATTTGTGTATTCCCAGGGTAAGGGGAAGCACCCAACTTTGCATTGTTGTTATAATAAATGTTCTTTGTTCTCAATTTTTGTCTCGAGCAATTTCTGTGAAGGTATTTCTATTTCTAACAAGAGGATGTAGAGATTTAGCAGAATATTGCCCGGATGGAGAACATGTCTTCTGAGGCAAGGTTAACAGAATTAGAGCTTTTCTCTTCATAGTGAAGAAGGATGAGAGGTGACTTAATGGAGGTCAACAAGATTATGAGAGGCAAAGATAGGATGGACAGCCAGCACCTTTTTCTGGAGTGACAGCAGCAAAGACCAGAGGATATTTGCATAAGGTAAGGGAAGGAAAGTTTAGGGGAGGTAAGTTTTTTTACAGAGAGAGTAGTAGATGGCGGGAATGCATTGCTAGGGGTGGTGGTGGAGACAGGTACAACAGGGACATTTCAAAGACTCATAAACAGATACAGGGATGTAAGAAGAATAGAGAGTTATGTGTGTGAGGAATGGAAGTTTTGATTTGCTGCGAAGGTTTACATGTTGGGATAACATTGTGGGCCAAAAAGCCTGTGCTGTGCAGTAATGTTCTATGCTCAAAGGAACCTGTCCCTTGTGATATATACTGTCCAAGCAATAGCCCCACTTTCACTCAAAATGATAGGCTCTGCCATTGGGACATACCTTATCAATTACATAGTGTTACAGACTTATGTTATTATTAATCTTTCTTCTTTGGCTTGGCTTCGCGGACGAAGATTTATGGAGGGGGTAAATGTCCACATCAGCTGCAGGCTCGTTTGTGGCTGACAAGTCCGATGCGGGATAGGCAGACGCGGTTGCAGGGGGAAATTGGTTGGTTGGGGTTGGATGTTGGGTTTTACATTATAGTTATATATATATTTAGTAATGTTGGACAGGGAAAACACCCACACACATACCATTTTGAAGAAGACACTGAGACTCCTTCAAGGAGAGTTGAAGTAGCATGTTTATTGTTCTGTTTTTTTAAACTTTATTTATTTGTCAAAAAACAAATAATATATGACATATGCAACAATTAACCATAAACATGAATGTTATTTTTTATATATATTTAAAAAAAGAAAAGAAAAGAACCCCCCCCTTCAGCCAACTCTCCTAAGGAGAGCCATAAAGAAAGAAAAAAGAAAAAAAATATTAAATAATATTTAAATATACATATTAAGATCTAATCAATATAAATTGAAATGTAAATATTCTCAATATAACAACTATTTATTAATAAAAAATTATAATTATCACGCGAAACATATGTAATTTTTTCCATTATTGAACAATATTTCATCTCATTATGCCATCTATTAATATCAATCATATTTGTATTTTTCCATGTACTAGCAATACATTTTTTTTGCTACAGATAAAGCTAAATATACAAAAGGAAGCTGAAACTTATCTAATCCCAAGCCTTTCAGAGTTTGCAAACTACCCAATAAAAATACTGTCGGATCTAAAACTATTTTAATCTTATACAGATATTCTAAAAATGATTGAATTTTCTTCCAAAAAGATTGTATATGTATACATGACCAAACGGCATTAAAAAAAGTTCCAACCGTATCACCACATCTAAAACACAAATCTGATTCATTAAAACCATACTTTTTGAATTTTTCAGATGTTAAGTATAAATGATGTAAAAAATTGTAGTTAATCATTCCATAATGTGCATTTATCAATCTAGTTACCCTATCATAACAGATATCTAACCAATCATCTTTTTCTTTATAAGAAAAGTTTCAAATTTAGTCATTTCAGGTAAAATCATATCTCTACCAAACATACATTTTACCAAAAATCAAATTTGATAATAAAGAAACAAAGAATTCTTATCAATACCAAAACCTTCCCTCATCTGATTAAAAGATAAAAACTTACCCTCTTTAAAACAATCTCCCAAATTTTTCACACCTTTAAATCTCCAATACAATAAACTTCGATTATGTATTGAAAAAGAAATAAGTTGATTATTAAACAACGGAGTCAAAGCCGATAATTTACCCCTAGAGCCTATCATTTTATTTTCCTTTATCCATAACTTAATTAAATGTTTTAGTATAGACACATTATATTGTTGTAACAAATTTATATTCCATCTAAACAAAAACTGATGTATTTCAAATTCAGAAATATTTGCCATCTCAATTTTAGCCCAACTAGGAGGCCGTACCAAATCCATCAATGATGGGCTGCTTCAAAATAATTTTGAAAATGTGGTAAACATAATCCGCCTAACTCATATTTCCAAGTTAATTTATTCAAAGCTACTCTCGAAAATTTACCCCTCCATATAAACTCCCTAACCATTCTACTTAAATCTCTAAAAAAAAAATTATCAAGTAAATACGGAATAGATTTAAACAAATGTATACGCGGAAAGATATCAATCTTAATTGTATTTATCCTTCCCATTAAATTAATAGGTAAATCTTTCCATTTAATCAAATCAGTTTTAATATTTTTCATTAACGGAGCATAATTTATATAAAGATTCCATTCAACTCTATCAAATGCTTTTTCTGCATCTAAGGATATCACCATCGGATGATCTAAAGATTGTCGAAATCTATTAATCAAACTAATCACGTGCATAATATCTGAAGCATATCTATTCTTTATAAAACCTGTTTGATCCATAAGAATCAACTTAGGTAAAAATTTAGCCAATCTATTCGCTAATATTTTAGCTATTACTTTATAATCTACAGTTAACAATGAAATTGGTCTATATGAAAATACTTTCAAATGATCTCTATCTCTTTTTGGGATTACTGTAATTAAAGCTCTAGAATAAGACTCAAGTAATTCATAATGTTCTCCAACTTGACGTAATACATCCCCAAACTCTGTAGATAAATCATCATAAAAAATTTTATAAAATTCAACCGAAAATCCATCATCACCAGGCGATTTACCGTTCGGCATTTCCAGCATAGCCATTTTAATTTATAAATCAGTAAATGGTTCTTCTAACTCCTGTATATCTGCATCCTCTAATATCGGTAAATTCAACTGTGATAAAAAAAATCAATCGATCCAGTTTCTTGTTTTCCTTCAGATGTATATAACTTTTTATAAAATTCATCATTAATCTCACGAGGTTTATGTGATAATAGAATTCTGTCTAACAGCATTAATAGTCCTCAAAATCTGTTCTTTCTTTAATTGCCATGCCAATACCTTATGTGCTTTCTCTCCCCATTCATAATACCGTTGTTTAGTCCTATTAATCACACATTCAAATTGATAAGATTGCAAAGTATTATATTCCAATTTCAACCTAGATAATTCTATTTTCTGATCTTCTGTAGCATCTGCATGTTGGCTTTCATAAAGAGGGGATTAGAGTATAGGAACAGAGACGCCCTTCTGCAGTTGTACAGGGCCCTGGTGAGACCCCACCTGGAGTATTGCGTCCAGTTCTGGTCTCCAATTTTGAGGAAGAACATACTAGCTATAGAGGGTGTGCAGCGCAGATTTACAAGGTTAGTTCCAGGGATGGCGGGGTTGACATATGCTGAAAGGCTAGAAAAACTGGACTTGTATCTAATGGAGTTTAGAAGGATGAGGGGGGACATGATTGAGGTATACAAAATTATCAGGGGGATAGACAGGGTGAAGTCGGATTACTTGTTCCCAATGATGGGGGAGACGAGGACTAGAGGGCATTGCTTAAGAATACAGGGTAGGCCCTTTAGGACAGAGATGAGAAAACATTTTTTTACCCAGAGAAGTGTGAATCTGTGGAATGCTCTGCCACAGAGGGTGGTAGAGGCAGATTCGCTGATTATGTTCAAAAGAGAGTTAGATAAGATTCTAGTGGGCAAAGGAGTTAAGGGTTATGGGGATAAGGCTGGAAAGGGGTACTGATGGTAGTGATCAGCCATGATCTGTAAAATGGCGGTGCTGGCTCGATGGGCCGAAGGGCCTACTCCAGCCCCTATTGTCCATTGTCTATTGTCTATTGAATTCTTTTTCTAACTCATCAATCTGTTTCTCTAATTCAAGACTGATTTAATCGATTCTTTTTTATTTTAGAAGTATAACTAATTATTTGTCCTCTCAAATAGGCTTTCATAGCATCCCATAATACAAACTTACTTTGAACAGAATTAGAATTTTCTTTAAAAAAAATCAATTTGTTTTTTCAAAAAAATCAATAAATTCCATATTTTTTAACAACATTGTATTAAACCTCCATCAATAGGCCATTGAATTTTCTTAGAAGTTGAATATGTAAAATATAACAAAGAATGATCTGAAATCACCCTACTTTTATATTCCACTTGTTGTATTTTCCCTTGTAAGTGTGCCGATACTAAAAAGAAGTCAATCCTCGAAAATGATTCATGTCTAGATGAATAAAAGGAGAAATTTTTCTCTGTCGGATTAAGACATCTCCAAATATCCACTAAATTAAGATCTTTCATCAACGCTTGAACCTGAACTGCACTTTTAGATTTCTTAACTTTCTTCGGAGATTTATCTAATAAAGGTTCCAAAACACAATTAAAATCACCACCAACTAAAATATTATCATTAGCCTGACCCAAACATAAAAATGCATCCAAAATAAATACTTCATCATCTGCATTTGGAGCATAAATATTAAAGTCTAAAATTCACTAAAAATCTTACAATTTAATTTAAAGATACATCCTGCCTTTTCCTCCATTGATTGTAATTCAAAAGATAAATTTTTATGTATCAAAATTGCTACACCTTTAGCCCTGGAATTAAATGAAGAAGAATATACATGCCCAACCCAGTCCCTCTTTAATTTCATACTTTCCTTCACATTCAAATGTGTTTCTTGTAAAAAAGCAAGATCAATTTTCATTTTCTTAATATACGCCAAAACTCACTTATGCTTAATCAGACTGTTTAATCCTCGAACATTAAAAGTAGCAAACCTCAACTTTGACATATCTACTATTGTTACTTAATACCAATAATATCTTAATATGAAAACTCAAATCAACGTATATAGGCCCTCCAACAGGGAAAAAAAATCATAAATTAAAAACTAACTAAAATTAAAATAAAAAAAAATAAAGAAAAAAAAAGAAAATCCCCCCCAAAAAACTACCAAAAGGTAGTAATTCCCTAAGCAAAAATTGGGTGTGGGTCACCCACCAGTGGCTGATGACTAGTAAAGAACCTAGAGTAAATCTCTCCCTCCCCAGACAAACAATCAATAACATCAAAATATCATAATAACAAAAAAATAGAGTAAGAAAAAGAAAATTCTTCTTTTCATCCAAAAGATTCCAATCTCAAAGATCCCATTTCAGAAAAAGTTGGACTCTCTCCATTCCTGTTTTTCCCATTTCTGCCATTTCTTCCATTTCCAGAACAACCAGGTTTTTCTTTAGGAGATAATGGTGGACTACATCTTTGTCCTCTTATATCTGGCAATGAATCAGCAAAAATCATTGCTTCATGATCATTTTCAAAACACCGAAATTGATAGTCTCCATAAAACACCTTCAACAATGCAGGGTAGCGAAAAGTAGACTTATAACCTTTACACCACAAAACTTCTTTAACTGGATTAAATCGACATCAACGTTGAATGACCTCTTGACTCAAATCAGGATTTTAAAAAAAACTCTGCTATTCTGAATCAATAACAGAGTTTGTCGTTGTCTCACATTTTGCACTGCTAGTCGAAGTATTGCTTCTCTGTCCAAATAACTCAAACATCGAATTATTACCAGTCTCGGTGGTTGAACAGCTGAGGGTGTTCTTCTTAAAGCTCTATGGGCTCTTTCCAGTACCAGTCCCCCAGAGAAAAATTCTTGCCCTAATATTTGCAGGATTCAGTCTTTAAAGAAATGAAGAGGATCTTGTACTTCTATACCTCTGGCAAACCAACAATTTTCTCATTATTCCTTCTGCTTTGATTCTCCAAGTAGTCTATTTTCTTCTCTAGCTCCTTCTCGTGTTCTCCCAATTCTATGACTGATTTTTCAACCTTCAACACTTTTTCTGTGTTAGAAGCCACTTGTTTACAGTCCAAAAATGCAGTCTGAAATTTTTTAAATTCTTCATAAGATGCATCTACACATGCTTTAACTGTATTCATTTCTGAACTTATACTCGCATTCATTTGAACCATCTCATTCATTAGAGGTTGAATGACTGTATTTAATTGCATATACTGTAGAGCAGAAAAGCTCAGTCCTGTCCTCTCTGACATAGTGGCAGAACAAGGTAACTGAACTCCTGCTGCAACTCAACAGAAGGCATTTTAAAAGTTTTACTGCGGGTCTGGACTCCCAGCAACGGCACCCCGACTTCTTCAGGGGATCGCCGTTGGTCTCCCCCCTCATCTCATTGTTTTTTCATGAAATCACGAAGATAAGCGATTTTTTCAGATTGAAGTGCTTCCTGATGCAATTCCAACAATGGAGTCGTCTTCCTGCATGCTCCCTCTGTTGAAATCAAAAGGCATTAGAGGATATGGGGAGAAGGTAGGCAGGTAGGTGGAGTTAGGTCATAAATTAGATCAGCCATGATCGCATTGAATGGCGGAGCAGGCTTGATGGGCCATTTTTGGCCTACTCCTGTTCCTACTTCCTATGTTCCTATGTTCCTATGGCTTTCCAAATCGGGATCCACTTCTTTGGAACATGCACCTTCTTCCAGAGAATGAGAAATTCCAGCACCATCCTTCACTTGGTGAGTAACAGACATTTTTTTTCCAGCTCCCACAGGCAGTCTTTGAGGTTTAGACAATGAAGAGATTAAGCCTGGGGCTGTATCAATTCGTCTAGGCTCCAAATCTTCAATACTTCGAAAATGTAACTTCTTCTGCTCTTGAAGTTTAATCTTTTTACCATTAGTGGCCATAATAATCCCTTGATACTTTAAACTAAAATTCAAAAAGTTTAAACTTGAAAACAAAGTGTTAAAAAATGGGTACTTAAAAGTCTGGCCAGAGAGGTCGAGATTACACGTCTAGACTCTACGCCATCTTGCCACGCCCCCCTATTGTTCTGTTAAAAGCCATAAAACCAGAGTTATTGATCAATTCAAATCTGGAGACAATGAGTGTTTGTTGAGAAAGACATCTGTTCAAACAAAAAGACCATCTGCTTGTTGACTCATCTTTTTGGGAAAATGAAACCATCAGAGCCAGTAATGATCAAACCAGTCATGTGATTAAAGACATTTGAAGCAGCATTTTAGGATCATGAACCAGAATTATGTGAAGAGAGAAATGCAGAAACATTCTGTAAGAAAAGGCTGTTATCAAGGGAGGAACACAGGATCAAAGTGGCTTTGGAAAAGATGGCCACTTCGACTGTCTTTCTTTGTTAAGAGAGAGCAGTGTTACTGTGGCCATTGTAATGGTCATTTTGTATAAAACCCTTACCTGAGTTTGTGAAATCATCATGGAAATCACAAGTTCCGTAATGTCCACGCAAGAGAGGGGAATTGTGGGGGGAAGAATAATTCATATGAAGAAACATTTCTTTGAAAGCAACTCGACAAGAATCCATGAGTTTTGAAAAGTTTGACGACTTGGCACTTCACCTACTCCACAATTACTTTTGAACAACAGTCTAAAGATTCTGAGTTTCAATTCAAAATATTTATAAGACTGAACTTTGAAATTAACTTTTCAGAATTGTGTCTGAACTGTAATGGTTTGGGATCTGCCATACACATACACACAAATATATACATTTAAGTTTAGTGTTAAGTAAAATGTTATATTATTAGTAGTTATTAATAAAAATTATTGTTTTAAATATGCCATCGTCTTGGTGAATTTCTTTTGCTATCTGTCTATGATGTAACAATACAGCACAGAAAAGGCTATTCAGCCCAACTCATCCATGCCAACCAAGTTGCATCCTGGGCTCAGCCTCATTTGCCCACATCTGTCAAAGCCTTTCCTACAGTAAATCTCTCCAAATGTCTTTCGAACATCATAATTGAACTCACTTTGAAATTTCCTCAGGCATTTCATTTCCTTTCCATCTTGTGAGTGGAAAAAGTTGCCCCTCAGGCGCCCCCCTTAAATCTCTCCCCTCTCACCGAAACTTGTGCTCTCTGGTTCTAGAATCATCAACCTTGGGGAAGAAAAAAACTGCGGATTGAATGCTGACATTCGCACAAAAATAGCTGCATGTTCACTAAGTGGAGTCTCTGTTGCCACTAAGCCTGTGAACCTGTCTGTCCTTTGCTCCCACTTTCCAGCTAGTTTTTTTTGCATTCCACTTCAGAGATTTGGGCATCTTTTGAACGCAAGACCACTGTTTTCTTTGTTTTGCTTGGTACCCAGGCAAGTCAAGAAGGCAGGGCATACACAATGGGCTGAATAGCCTATTTCTACTCCGATGACTTGTGGTGTAGTGTTACTTAATACAAAAGTGCAGGGCATGATTAGAAAGAGAAAAAGTACATTTAAACAGTGTAAGGCATTATCTTTTAATAATTAAATGTTCTGATAAAGAGCAAGAAAGAACCTGTCCTTGGAGGCGAATGTTTTCAAACATGTATCTTGATCCAACAGGAGGGGCCAGAAGAGAGTGTGACCAGGGTGGGCTGGGTCCCTTAAAGTATTTTCCAAAGCGGCAGGAAGAGAAAAATAATGTCAATGAAGGGGAAGTTGGTTTTTGTGATGGACTGAGCTGCATTCACTCTCTGAGCTTCACACGGTCTGGGACAGAACAGTTCTTGCACTGAGATAATATCCTATCCTGAAGCATCAATAATACATCTATAGAAGTTGATAAAGGACACTGGGGAAGTGCCAATTTCCTTAGGCTTATGAGGAAACAGAGACATTCCAACAATTTCTTGGCCAAAGCGTAAACATTTTTTCTCCAAGTTGGTTACCAAAAAGCCTAAAGTGTTTGACTATCTCCACTTCAGTGCCATTGATAAAGACGGGCATGTTCTCCATCCAGCTTCCTGAATTCCATGACTAGCTGACGTGGAGGGCAAGACTGTTGTCCTGACACCTGCCTCCAGGTTTTCTTTCTCTCCCCTTCCTGGATGTCTCCTCATCCTTGTTTGTGATCCAGCCTATTGTAATCTGCAAACTTATAAACGGAGTTAGAGAACTGTTTGACCTCACAGTTATAAGTGTACAGTACAGCGAGTATATTAAGTGCCTAAATGTACAGCCTTATGTGTGATATTGGGTTTAAGGATGATTGTGAAGGAGGTGTTGATACCAATCCTCACAGCTGTGCACTCTGCCACTGAGGGGGCAGCTGAGGCCTAGGTCTTGTCAATAGAAATGGACCAATTTAGTATTTATCTTTCCAAAGTTACAAATTATTGAAACATAGCCTCGATTGCCAGAAAACATACACAAATCTTTTATCAAAAAATCCAAATTTCCACTTTTTAAAAAGTGTTGTGGCTTTTCCCCAACACCAAAAACAAACTGGGAATTAATACGAGAGAGCAGGGCATAAATAGCCTTAAAGAAATACTAGACTTAATCTACATTTGTAACTAAAAATATCAACCTATCCAAACACAGTCCAGTGCAATTTTACAACTCACTGAGAAAAAGAGGGAGGTAAAACACAGGATTCCGTTGACACTGTAGTTAAGTGAAAAAAACACACAAATGCTAGAAAAACTCAGCAAGTCAAACAGTGCCTTTATATAGCAACATTTCGGGCTTGAGGCCTTCATCAAGGTGTGGGGGAACATGAGAGATGTCTGAACAAAAGGGGGGAGGGGGTGGTGATGGTGGGAGATGATAGGTGGAGGGGGGAAGGTCGCAGGAAAGGTGGGGGAGGTCTAGGCTAGGTAGAGAGAAAAAGAAGGTAGGAATTGGAATGACATTAAAGGGGAGGAGGGGGGAAAAGGCAAGCTGATTAGTGGAATGTAGTGAACTCAATGTTCATGCCCTGGGGTTGGAAGGTGCCCAGAAGAAAAATGAGACGTTGTTCCTCCAATCTGTCAGTGGTCAGGGTAGGATAATGTGAAAGGCCATGGACAGACATGAGCTTAGAGAGTGTGACTCAGAAATCTTTACCTTTGCTACATAAATCCTCCAGCATTTGTATGCTTTTTTCGAGAAAAAGAGGGTGGTTGATGGTTGGTGCAAATTGAGTGCTTCTATGGTGTAAGACTTAGGCACAGGGAGGGAGACTCCAGTGATCCTCTCTTCCAATCTTATGGTCCTGTGGATTGACATCCGATCTATTCCTCTTCAGCTACTGGCCAGGACCCTATTGATGGAGCTCTTATAGAAGGTTGACATAACATTGTGTTTTACTGCTGAGAGTTTTGTCCATTCTTATTTTATATGTACACATCTCTGCTCTCATCATGCAGCAACTAAATTTCCTGCCAGGTTAATAATTTGCCTCAAAATCTGCAAGCTTCAACGTTAGCACACAGTTATTCAGTTGGAAGTGGTTGAGAAAACAGTTTGCTTGATTAATACTTAGAATGGGTGTGCCATTCCTGTCTCCCCATTGCTTGTATCAAGGAATGGATTGATCAACCAGTCCGGTATTTTATTAAGCAAAAAAGAAAAAATCCTGAAATCTGCCAGATCTGCAGCTGATCCAGGTGTGCACAGTACACTTGAAGTTCATCGTCTGATATCCTCTTGAATTCAGAGAGGCTCGGAAAATGCAATGGGCTGTGTTACGTTTGAAGAACTGTAACTTGGACAGAAAGGTGGAGAGGGCTGATTTGGCTTTGATAAGGTTAACCTCATTTCCTTGCAGTTACAAATTAACTTTGTTGAACTTTGTGAATACACCTGACAAGTAAACAACACCATGCTTGATATTTCCTAGTTCAGCACAGAGAACAGAATTAGAATCTTTGAAGAATTGAACAACGGTTTTAAAAATTGAATAAATGCTTCAGGCAGCTTCCCCTCGACAGCCATCTAACTTCTGTGTGTTCAAAATCTTCCATCATTCTCAGTGCAGAGCTGTCAAAACAGTCGGGAATTGAGGGCATGTGCCTTGATTTTATTTATGGCTGTGATAATAGAGCTTAATGATTTGTGTTTTTTTTTGAGACCAGATGTTGCCTGTGGATTATACAGTGCATCGTAAACACACCAGGTACAGCTTTTTCCCCAGAAACTGACGAAGCCACCATGACGACCTGCACAAGCAAGAATGTTGGTCAGCGGGACGTCTTTCTCTCTGAAAAAATTCTCAGCAATACGAAATACTGTCTCCCCTTTCTTGTTTGTAGTGTCTTGCAAATAACAGCTCTTGAAACAAACTTTCATCTCTGATGAAACGAACATAAACAAGAAGCAAAGATTCATTGCCTGGCAGAATGCACATTTTATTGTAAGCCAAATGCTGTTGTCCTAAGCAGGTTGCACAATGCGTCTTCAATGTTTTCAGCCATTTCATTGAAGTTATCATTGAGAGGAAGAGCTTTCATGTGTTAACTGTGTGCAGAACCACACTTACTGCTGGCAGGATAAGCTCTTCTCCAATTGTATGAGGCTTACCAGATCTAGCAATCAACTACCCCAAGTGGGGGGTGGTGGGGGTGCCTGCAGCGCCTACTTTGGGAATCAATAACCTAGAGGATTGGTGAGAGCAGGGTGATGGTTATTTTCGATGCAGATTTTGCAAGGCACTGCGTGGTAGCCTGGTCTGCAAGGTTACATCACATGGGACCGAGTGGATTCAAAACTGGCTTGGGGGCAGGAGGCAGAGGGTGGTAGTGGATTTCAGACAGGAGGGCAGTGACCAGTGCTGGGCACCTCTCATTTGTAATCTGTAATTATCCATTTGGATGAAAATGTGGTGGGCATTGCAAGTTTGCAGATGTCTATAAATTTGCAGATGACACCAAAATTGCAGGTGCAGTGAAGGTCATCTCAGCTGACAACAGGATCTAGATTAACAGTGAACACAAGCCTAAAAAGCAGATGGAATTTAATTTGTCCCAAGTACAAAATGTTGAATTTTGGCAAGTTAAAGGTCAGGACATGTAAATGGCAGAGCCCTGGTGGACGTTGATGAACAGCAACATCTAGTGGTACAAGTATAGAGTTCCCTGAAAGTGGTGACATCAGTCAGAGTACATGTATTGGGACACGTTGCAACATTGGTGAGAAAGTGGTTGGAGTACTATGTGCAGTGGTCCAGCTGAATGGAGGATGTCAGTAAGCTGGAAAGGATGCAGAAAAGATTCATGAGGATATTTCCAGGACTGGAGGGCTTGGATTGAGCAAAGACTTAGGAAGCCAAGAAGTGAGTTTAGCAGCATGTAAAGTCACAAGGGGAAAAAAGAAGGGGAACAGTCACATTCTTCTCCCCAGGGCAGGAGGGTCCAAACCATGGTGTGAGAGAAAAAAAGATTTCATTGAGCCCCAAGGGGAAACGCTTCCCACACAGGCAGTGAATGTGACCCAAGCTAACAGAAGTGATTGAGCCAGACATCATGATTAAACGATGGGAACCAAGTATCAGAACCAGAATTTGAGAGAGTGCTGAGGGCAAGAAGAGCTCCCAAAACGCCCTCGAGCGCTGAAGGCTTCCTGATCCAGATCGGTAGATCCAGAGCTTGGGTTGCCAATAGGTTGAACGGGAGTCCCTGTGGCTGCAGAAGCATTGGAGGCAAATCCATGGACGCCGAGTGACTCTGAAGGGTCTCTCTTGCCTTCCCTTCCTCCTATTGTATAGAGCTCAGAATAATAATGGTCATGGTAACTCTTTGCCTTACAGCAAGCAAAAGTCGAGGCATATCATATACATTATATTTTAATATATTATTATGTGACAATAAAAGGAACATTTAATTAAGACAAGTACATAGTTGGCAGCTGGTCAGCGTGGACAAGTTGGACCAAGGAACCTGTTTCATGCTGTATAACTAATTTTGGAGAATTCCTGCAAATTGCTTAGTAAATATGTAGTTAATGCAAATGAGTTCATTTATTTGAGTTCAGCAATGTACACATATACTTTAAAGTCATCACAAATGCACGTTGATTAGATAAACAAGTACAAAACAATTTACAAAATGTGCTCTTGATTCAGAAATATAGTTTACACGTCCTCACACATGATGGTAGGCCCACAAAAAAGAGCATTTAAAACTGAAATCCATTATGCAACAGAAGCCAAAATTACATCAAGTTTAATCTTAAAACTTTGATGGTGTTTCTCCACGAATTCCACCATTTCCACTGTTACGATGGTTATAAAATGTGCAGCTGATAAATGCCCAATACCAGAGGCTACCACAACAGGCCAATACTTTAAAAATAGATTGTGTGCACCAAAATAGTGTAACGTGCTTGCCTCCAGTGGTTTTAGTGACTGGTGGCTCATGGTCCATCTTAGAAATATTTAAAATGTTCCAAAGAAATGACTGATCCATTTTCAACTGCATTAGTGCAATGTAAATTCTGGTCCCCAGCTAACTCCCAGAGTTGACAGGTTTGAAATCAGCACCTGCCCCCTTGTCTGTGCTCGCGAGCTTGCTCCATTCTACAGAAGTGTTGCTTTTTTTTATATATATTTGAAAAAGGATTAATCCAAACAATTTCCCAACCAAATCAACTTTCAATTCACATCAGAAAGTGCAAAAGGCATTAAAACATTCTTAATGCTCCAAATTATGCAACCATATGATTTATCATTCACCAAGAGAAAAATCATTGCACATAAAATGAAGTTTTAGTTAACAACATTTTTCTTCATTCAAAGCAGTTAACACACAGGCTACTGGATGCTACATTGTTCCACAGGCCACTCACAGAGGTAGATTCTAAACCAGCTCCAAGGCTGAAGTGTTAAGGTGCATTCTGTGAACAATTTCTGGGTTCCCATTCTCTCCTTGTCTGCTCTGTGCGGTTTCAAGGTCAGTCCATCAATTAATAACTCTATAGTCACCAAATTCTTTATTCTTCTCATTTGTAGGCGATGCTATTAATCCAGAATCATAACCTACATGTTTAGAAATAAAACAAAAAGACCCAGGTTAGCAAATAAATCACAACTTCCTCTTTCAATGTTAAACTTAAAAGTCGAACAAGATATTTTGTTCTTCAATTCTCAGCGCTTGAATTTGATGAAGTAGAAACATAACATAACATAACAATTACAGCATGGAAACAGGCCATTAGGCCCTTCTAGTCCGCACCGAACCAAACACCCCTTTCTAATCCCACCTCCCTGCACAATGCCCATAACCCTCCATCTTTTTAAGAAATCAGAGCAGGAAAGGTCTGTAATGAGTTTGTGCGTACTCCCCGTGACTGCTTGGGGTTTCTTTGGACGCTCCGGTTTCCCCTCCACCTTTCAAAAACTTAAAATAAACACATGATTTGAGCGGCATGTGCTCGGGAGCTGGATGGGCCAATTACCTTGCTGTATGTCAAAATTTAACAGTTAAATTTAAAAACAAATCTGTACCAATTCAACAATTTAGATTTGCAATATTTTCTTTACTAAACAGGATTCGAACCTGAGTTGCTGGCGTTGTAATAACGTTGTGCTAACTACTATACTAACCATGCCACCCAAACCATGTGTTGATTCATGTTACAACTTCAAAACATGTTGACTGGGTCACACCTGCGGCAAGAAACAAATTGTCCAAGTCAAAGGCAAGTCCACACTTGGACTTCTGTGAGCTGTTCAGGAAGGATCTCATTCAGTTGGAAACGGTGTAGAAGAGTTCACCAGCACATTACCAGATGTTAAAGGCTTGAATTGCGGTAGAGGATTCAATCTTTATTCAGAGAGCTGAGGCTCACCCTAGAACAGTGGTGTTCAAACATTTTCTTTCCACTCATAGACCACCTTAAGTAATCCTTATGCCATAGATGCTCTGTGATTAATAAGGTCTGCAAGTGGGGGGGATAAAAAGGTTAAGACCCAATTGTTACTGAAATTTTTTTTTGAGAAAAATTGTCATTGGCCCAATTCCTTTGGAGCTACGAAACCATGCACATAACGAGTCAATTAAGTACGATTAAAACAGTGGTTTTCAAACTTTTTCATTTCACTCACATCAATTCCTTACTAATCACAGAGCATTTATAGCACAGGGATTATTTAAGGTAGCATGTGAGTGGAAAGAAAAAGTTTGAAAACCACTGCCCTGGAGGTATACAAAATCATAAAGTGAATGCTCAGTCTTTTTCCCCCAGTCAAGGATTCTAGAACAAGAAAGGATAGGTTTATGGTGAAAGTGAGAGATTTAAGAGAGGCAACATTTTATTTTTGCTCAGAGGGAGATCCGTATTCAGAGTGAGCTGCTAAAGGAAGCTTAGAATTACAAAGTTCAAAGGACATTTGGACAGACGTATGGATAGGGTCCAAAATGCAGACAGACAGGACTTGCCCAGAATTCTACCTTGGTCAGCATGGATGAGATGGGCAGAAAGACATATTCTGTGCTGTTCTATGACTCCAGATCTGGGAAAGGAATTGGTGTTTTAAAAAAAAAATGCACCAATTTAAATATACAACATTGTTATAAAACTGGTTTTGAATCTTTAAAATAAAATCCATACATCTTTTCTACTTTGCTCTAACATACTTCAGTAATCTACTTGAATTAGTTTTCTAGATAATATTGGAGGAGGTCAGTTACAGAACAGAGCCTTTAATGGCCACCAATTTTTCACCCTTTGAATTTATTTTATTTACAACGCGGTAGAAGCCAATTCCAGCCACTGAAACCCATGCTGCCCAATTACACCCAAAACCCCAAATGTTTTAGAGGGTGGGAGGAAACCAAAGCAGCTGGGAAAAACCCACGTAAATCATGGGGAAAACATACAAAATCCTTAAGACAGCGCAGATTCACCGGCACTGTAATAGCGTCACATTGGATATATCTTGGAAAAAAAAGTCTTACATCAAAACCACTAAATTCACTGAACTGGGCTCCATCAGGTTGTTCAAAATGGAATAATGCTGGAGGAGCTGAATTTTTTTTTGCATAAATTACAAATAAAGGCATTGAGACATAGAAAACTCCAGTAAAGCCCCCAGGATCCGGCACTGATGGGAATTGGTAGATTCTGCTTAAGTGAATTTTCCAGTTGCTTGAGATTGCAATTTGTGTGTTTGGCGAACCATCCACTAGGGGGCACCAATTTTAAACTTTCGCTTTCTGTGATTTTTTTATGCCTGTTGCTTGAATTCCGGATACTGGGGATTTTACCGTATTTCCTTTAACGAATCAAGACGTTTCTTGTTCTTAATTTGAGCACCTCCATGTCGTCAATGAACTCGCCCCCAATATTATTACTTCATTACCATGTTGTTTATATATAGCATGTCTAAATCAAAATCTCCCCACAGGAATGTTTCCACAATCTCTGAATCTTCAAACATTAAACCAAAACACCCAAAAACTCAGATCACTAACAGCTAGACCAATTTTCCGGGTTTAAAAGACATTCATGTAAACATTATCGATATGCACACTTTCCCCTGGAGATCAGGTATTATGCAGGATTAAGACGAGCTTGGAAATACTTCAGTCAGGATTTTCAGTTTTGATTCCTTGTATTTGTAGGTCTGCTTGGTTTAAAAATCTGATGCTTAGGCATAGGATAATGCAAACGTATTTCAAGAGCTGGGAAAGTTATTGAATTTTCCCTGTAAGTGAGAGGATTAAATTGCACTTCAAAACACCCAAACTTCTGCAATGCAAAAATCACAAAAGATTTGTTAGCATATATCATTTAGTTTTAATACTGTGGTTAAAATAAGTTTGCAAAATTTTTCAGTTAGATTTAAAATCATGATCATTAATTTATGCAGTGTTTAAAAATAATGTTAAACCACTGTTTATGTATGTTTACATTTTAAAATACCCATGAATTTAATTACATTTAAAATTATACACATTGTTTTAAAAGGCTGACATTACTAGATTAATTTCTTTTTAATTGAACATTTATAATTCAGGTAGGCCACAATCTAAGAGCTGTTGAACATTTAAAATCTGCATCAGCGTAGTGTTATACAATACTTGCGCATTAAAACATACAATAATGTAAATTCATGTTAATGATAATGTTCAAGATCAGATTATTTACTTGCATACAATTCCAATGATATATTAATATTACCCATTTTAAATATTTAGCAGCATTTTAGATATTAATTTAAACATTAAATCCTTAAAACGACAACTTTTGGTTTAATGACTTATCTATGGGTAATTTGTAATGGGATCGAAATGTCCACTGATAATGTGCCAAAAATAAACTTGGCAACAGTGCTGACTGAAACATATGTGATCCTGCGAGAGTGAACGGGGAAGATATTTCACTCTCGTGCACAGGTACCTCATCAAAACTAGCCTACTGAACTTGGTTACTCAGTGTGGCCTCCTCCACGTCACCGAGACCAAACGCAGATTGGGTGACCGCTTCACTCAGCCCCCATCCTCTCTGGGCGAAGCTTCCACTCTCAGGAGCCAATTGCTTCAATTGCCCTCACCGTTCCCACACAGACATGTCTGCCCTCGGCCCCATGCACGGCCAGGGTGAGGCCAGATGTAAACGAGGATCAGAACATCATATGCTGACTTTTCTCTCTCTCTCTCTCAAAAAGGGCCACAAGATCTCTCAAAAGAGTGGTGGAAGCAGAGTCTGACATTTTACAAAAAAATATAGGGGTGGAATAGTGAGCAAGGGGGTTGGAGAGGGAGGGCAAAGTTGCCAGAGGACGGCAATGTGGAGTTGGTAGTCACCATCAGATCAATCACAAGCGATTGAAGCACAGATTTCGGGATCGACAGAACTGGCAGATGGGCCAAATGGCTTCATCTCGCTTCAAATCCGTTTATTTATATGCCAGTGGATAGAAAATATTTTAAACTATTGGTCTTCAAGATGGACAAAACCATAGCTCAAGTTTTACAATGGCCACTTTTTCAAGACGGACAAAAGTGCCAAAAGGACGACTTTTGCAGAAAAAAAGATCACACAAGTATTGCGTTGCACATCATTCCCATTACAAATAGCAGGGGTGCAAGGCTACTGTTTTACACACTCACTGAACATCATTCTATGATAACATGCTGATAATTTCCTCGCAGATTAAAAAAATAGGCTCAAACACCCAAAAGGCAATGTTATATTCTGAGTAACTTGATTAATGAGGAAAGAGTTTATATTGACTTATAGCACATTTGACAAATTTGAGCGTCCCAAAATGTTTCACACCACAGAGAACCTCAGCAGCCAACTGAGACACAGCTGGATCTCACAAACTGAAGTTTAAACAGTTAATCAGTTTATTTCCTCTAGCAATATTATTTGAGTGATAAATCTTGCCTAATGCAACAGGAGGAATCTTGCTCTTGGGGCAAGACAAGATGCAGATGTTGGATGACTATTTTTTTTCACCCCCCCGCTCCACCCCCCAAAAAAATTTCAGATGAAATGCCAGAAGGCTGTGGAGATGAAATGTTTATTTTAATTTTAAGATACGATAGGGTAACAGGCCCGTCAGGCCTACGATCCCTCGTTGCCCAAATATCCTCATTTGACCAATTAATGTACTAACCCTGTACGTTTTGGGAACATGAAAGGAAACCGGAGCACCCGGAGGAAATCCATTCAGACATGGGGAGAGCGTAGAAACTCCAACCCAATTTCAGTAAACGTTGGTGTGGTGCTTGTTTTAGTCAAGCAACATTCAAGCCCAGGACGGAGTTGCTCAAGAGAAATGGCCGGAGTTGTGGGGTGCAGCCAGGAAAGTTGGGACGAGGCCACGATCGTACTGAATTTCAGGGAAGGCTCCAGTGGGCTGAATGGCCAGCTCCTGCTCCTGTCTTTAATACTCCGGAAAAAAAAAGGTTGCACAGAACAATTCCACTTAGTTCTTGCTGACCACAAATTAGCGATGGAGTCACTGGCTGTGAAGCATTTTGAGACGTACCAAGGGATTGTAAACACTAATTCCAGTTTAAATTTGGCACTTGTGCTGACACCAACCTCTAAATTATTGCCCCCATTACAAATTAATATTTTTTTAAAACCTCAGTTTAAAAATGCATTTAGATTAGCAAGTTAAAGATTTAGAACACATCGTAGTTTAGGTTTATCTCTTGCGTTTGTAGTTTTCTCGTTTAGCGAATTCACGTTAAATAAGGAAGTGAAATTTACTACAAATTCATGACCAGTCAATCAGATTCAGGCTTCGAACATTTTTATCTTCTCTCCCTGAAATAAAGATAATGGAAACAATTTTGGTATCCAGTGACTGTACACTCCAAATACAAATAAGGCAGTTAAACACCATGGTGACAAACAGGCTCTGGGCAGTAGTTTTCAAACAGCCCCCCCTAAAGTCACATTCGATCTTGAGAAGCCCCTATGCCAGAGGTGCTCTGTGATTACTAAGGGATTGTTTAAAGTGGGAAGGGAAGGTTGAGAACCACTGCTCTAGACCCAATTTTTACTGAAATATTTTGCTTGAGAGAAATTGTTATCGGCCCATTTCCTTTGGAGAGATGAAACTGTGCACATAACGCGTCAATGAGGTACAATTAAAACAGTGGTTTTCAAAATTTTTTCTTTCCTCTCACATCCCACCTTAAGCAATCACTTACTAATCACAGAGGGGGAATGTGAGTTTAGGGGGGGCAGTTTGAAAACCACTGGTCTAAAGCTAACAATGCGAAATCCTTTCGACTCATTGAAATAGAAACGTATCCCCACTGGACAGGGAAGGACTCAGTCAGTTATCATTGCAAAGAATAATGCTGGGATTCTGTTATACTGAGCACACATTTCCCAGTTGTGCAAGCAACAACAAAGCTATTGTAAATATTAGAATTTGAAAAAAATAAATTTAGACATGGAGCAGGCCCTTCCGGCCCATGAGCCTGTGCCACACAAATACCCCAATTAACCTACAACGCCTGTACATTTTGAAAGGTGGGAGGAAACCCACGCAGTCATGGGGAGCGAACCCGAGTCACTGGCTCTGTAATAGTGTTGTGCTAACCAGGCCACCCTTGCAGTCATTTCCTTTCTCAGATTAGAAAAGCAAGTTTCATCAAGAAGCAAACTATCCTCTGGCTTCAAATTTGAAGAACAGGATTCTGGACAATGCAAGGGAGAGGAGGTGGCACCTAGGGCAAAAAAGTGGAGTATTAAATCATATGAATGAGGGACATTTTACAGCAACGCCGATCTGAACATCATCTTGCATTGAGATTTCTCAGGTGAATGTTAGAATTCCAAACTGAATATAAATTTACAATGATTCAACTTGCAGAATTGTCCAGCATTTTGTAAATTGGTCTTGTAATAAATCTAAATTGTTTAAGCAAATTCCTGTGGGATCTACAATTAAGAATTCTGTACTTCATCTAAGATGGCACACGAGCCAAGAAAATGGAGGGTTCACAAAATATCGTCGCTAAGCATGCGCCAGGTTAGAAGTCCCAGAAGAAAATTGAAGGCACGTTAGTTCCTGACCTTCTAAAGTATTGCACCTCACTGACAAAAGGCAAAGGAGGAAAAACCCAACACCCAACCCCAACCAACCAATTTTCCCCTGCAACCGCTGCAATCGTGTCTGCCTGTCCCGCATCGGACTTGTCAGCCACAAACGAGCCTGCAGCTGACGTGGACTTTTTACCCCCTCCATAAATCTTCGTCCGCGAAGCCAAGCCAAAAGAAAGTATTGCAGACTGCTGCACACCACCCCTAACAGGGGTGAGTGGTAGGAGGATCAAGGGTCGAGTTAATGGGCATACGAGAGAGGAGGTGACAGGGAAGCACGTGGGGAAAATGAGATTGCGCTGAGAATCAGTAAAGACGACCAGATACCCTCTTCCCAACATGCCAGGAAATATGATGAAATATGGGATTAACCCAGCCATTCTCAATCTTTTTTTGTCCATGACCCCCTTAGGACTCTGTTCAAAGTTTATAGGCCCTCTTCCTGGTAAAGCAGTAAAGTTCAGTGGGTTTCTCTCCCACCAACTATAATAAAAATATTTTATGATTTCAGCCGTGGCTCCCCTTAAATGTGCTATAGCTCCTGTGACAGATTATATTATATTTAGATTGTATATAGATATGTTTTAAAAGGAGATACATTGTGGCAGGTTTTTTTTTCGTGTAGGTCACATACAAACACTTCAAAACAGATCTCATTTAAAATGCCAGAGCTCTGCTCAAGCGAGACAGTCCATGCTCTGGGTGCCTTTGCAAAAACTTTGAAGAGTGCCTATAAGGACTTCACAATTAGGTGTTAAATGGACATGCTGTGGAGTATTGTTTTGGAAAGCAACAAATGAATGAACTCAGAAGATTGGTTCGGTGCCGCAGTCTGAGTGCAGTTTGCTGTTCTAAGAGGCTCATGTGGTTTTCTCTGTGAGAGAGAGAGAGAGAGAGAAAATTCAGTTTCCGTTCTACAGTTCAGCCGCAGCAGCTGGGACTGGAATGTGACATGCTTGTGGAAGAACCTCATTTTGACAACAGGTTGTAAATTCTTAGTTTAGCCTGGTCAAAGGCCTTGTGGTCCATGCAAGATGAGATGGCTGGCAGTATAATGTTTCACTTGAAATAAGGGAAACAGAAAAGGAACTCTGTGGTGACCTGAAAGAAAGAAGTTATCATCTGGAAAATCCTGATGGGGCAAGTTTCTTTGGCAAAACATCGAAGTGGCTAATCAGAAGGAATTGGCTGTGGGTGTCCAACGAGCAACAAATCTCTCTCTGAAAACCGACAAGAATCTTGCTGAGCGGTAACCATTTACCTTTTAAGCACCAAAGCCTGGTGAAATTCATAAATGTTAAATTCTGTGCACAGTTTAAGATTTGCCTGGTACCGGTGAACTTGGAGGAGTGAGAAATGAGATTGGACTGTGAATCAAATAATTTTTTTGGAACTTATATACACGTGCGCTTAGAATTAGAAGGGGGGGTTAACTTAGGTTAATAGTAATAAGCTAAAGTTTGTTCCTTTTTTCATGTTTAAAGATCATTAAAAGCAACTTTTGTTTAAGTAACCATTTGTCTTGATGAATTTCTATTGCTGCTGGGTTTTGGGGTCCTCTGGGCTCATAACATTCCCGATAAGAATAGCTGCACTGACCTACCCAATTTAAAAATAGGATTTACAAACTAAAAAATGATATCTGTATTGGAAAGTGAGCAAAGAAAAAAAGATCATTAATTGGATTATTTTCTTGAACAGCCAAAACCACTGATATCCCAAAGAATTCAAGAGGCATTAAGGGAGGCAGGAATGGAGGGATCAGGCCATGTGCAGGCAGGTGTGCAGCTTGAAATAACATGGACATTGTGGGCCAAAGGGCCTGTTCTATGGAAACAAGAGACTGCAGACGCTGGAATCTGAAGCATTGGAGAAAGTCAGCATCTGTGGAGGCGAATGGGAATCCTCTTGCAGGGTCTCAACCTAAAACATCAGCCATTCCTTGGCCTCTAAAGATGACCTAATGAGTTCCATCAGTTTGGTCTTTAGCTGCTCTATGAATGAAAATTTTTAAGATCTACCAAGTTCCACATTTGCAAAAGACATTTCAATCTTGAGTTTAACCCCCAGAGAAATTATTAAGGCAGCGAATAATTTTCACACCAACCAATATCTATTTGTGGCAAAGCCCTTACAAAACCTCCATACTAGTCATAAAATAAAACAGAGAAGATCATCCAGACATTACTCACGATTCCTAATCTTGATTGGCCAGATTCGAGTGGCTCCCAAAGCAAGAAGCGCTACACAGGCGATGCAACCGGTTACTAACACCATCACCAAGTGATAGTATGGACCACACTGTGCACAGCAGCTCTGTGTCCTAGAAAGACCAACACAGGCTTAGAGCTGTAATACTGTAAAACACCGGTAACCTGCACCCATGGGGATTGGTAGATGCCAAATAAATATATATACTCTTACAATGCCCAACTAATACACCTGAATTAGGAATAAAAGTTTTAAAAAAAGAAAGACAAAAATACTAGACTGTACTTGCAAAGAACAAACTTCACTTGCATGAATATATAAACCTTAAAACATTTTACTTTATTCTCAGTCAGATTCTTTGAAAACATTTAACCATCTCTGCATCTGCAGGTTCCTCCCCCTCCATGGAGCGGCCCGAAAGACAAACAATAACATTATAGATAAATCCCCCACTCCCCCAAGTTTCCAGATCAAGCCTCTGACCAAGGGCAACCCTTGCTAAGCAGGGATAAGGAAGCACTTTAAGAGAAAAGGCAAGTGGCATCAACCAGCTCTTCGACCTGGACGACACCATTTTATTCAAACAGCTGCCATGAGCAAAACACAAGCAAGGCGCTCTATTGGCTGAATATTTGCTCCCATCTTCAAAGGTTTGTGTGTTACTTCAGAGAACATTTACTATTTAAAATGAGTATTTTTACCTATTATTTATTTTCATTTTTAACATACATTTTCCTATTTTTTTTTGCCATTGCTTGAGGCTGCCAGTTGCTTGAATTCTTGTTACCAGGGGTTTTACTGTAATCATCTTTGAGTACCAACACCCACCAGGCTGCAGAAATCTAAAATTCAAATGTCCACTTACTTGCAGGGATGGAAACTCTGAACAATGAGCACACCAAGACCATTGGCTACTTTATCAGTGAAGCTCATGGATCCATAGACAAAGGCCCCACTTTGCTACAACAAGACACAATGGAGAACATCAGGAGTCCCATAAAGGAGTGAGGTCATTGCATCATCAAGAGAGAAAAAGCCTGAGTCATCCTGAGACTGTAAATCCAGTCAACTCACGACAAAATAAAAATAAACCTGGATATCCTCTGAATATCTAAATAGGGTCATGTTAAAGAGCTTATTGTCATACATACAAGTACAATGTACACGTGCACGAAAATTCTTACCAAAAAGGCTCGCTAGATTAAGCTCTACTGACAAATAACTTGGTTGTAAGAACCAGTCAGTTATCTTTGTAACAACGTGGTGACACCCCACTGGATGGAATGTGATGCCAATATTCCATACAAACCAGAGGCTTTACTGTCTGTAGAATCAAATTAAAATGCTCTCTTGCACGAGTTAAATGAATAACTGGTGCTTCCAGATAAAATGCTGATGAACCGAGAGCACGAGGCAGATCAATCAAGACAAACGAGGAAGCAAATGAGTAAGGGGGACGTGGTTAGTGCAGGGATTGACGTTACAGGGCCAGCTCCCCACCCCGTGTTTGAATCAGGTGGGGTATCTGTGAGGAGTTTGCATGTTCTTCCAGTGTTTGCAGGAGTTTCCTCCCACCCTTCAAAACGTATGGGGATTGCAGGTTAATTTGGGTAGCACGGGCTTGTGAGCCGGAAGGGCCTGCTACCTTGCTGTATATCTAACGTTTATTAAAACGTTTCAATGATAAATTGGGAGAAGTGGATGATTCATGTGCTAACAAAAACTGTGAATCAACGTGGCTAAAACCAAGGACCTGAGGATTAGATCAGCAATAGATCAATGTTGTGTGGATGGGGATGGACAAGTGGACACCACCACTAAATGTGTGCTATAGTGTGTGCTCGTCACATGCACACGGAGAGCACTGTTCCCTCACTCACCGTACATTCTCTGCATTCTCGAACATGGGAGCATCATTGCTTCCTTTCCCCCTCAGCATCGGTGCTGCCAAAAGCAACTGTGGGCAGATATTTTGTGGTGTTGATAGAATGAGAAATGGCAGGGAACTGATACAAGTAGTTCAGGTCTGAAACTTTGGTCACATATCTCTACCTCCTGTGGATGCTGCAAGATTCGCTGAGTTCCTGCAGCATTTCTGTGTGTTTTTACTTCAATCACAGCATCTGCAGACTTTCGTGTTTTACTTTGGATCGTTAGGGACGGATTAAGGATGGTCAAATGGCTTTGTGCATGGTAGGCTTGTTTAACCAATTTGTTTGGAGTTTTTTGAGATTACAAGGAAAGCTGATAAAGGAAAGGCTGTGGATGTTGTTGACATGGACTTTAGTAAAGCCTTCAACAAGGTCCCACATTTGTTGGGGGGGTTAGTCAGGAAGGTTTACTCGCTTGGTATTCATGGTGAGGTAGTAAACTGGATTGGACATTGGCTTTGTGGGAGAAGCCAGAGAGTGGTAATGGATTATTGCCTCTCTGACTGGAGGCCTGTGACGAGTGGTGTGACTCAAACAACGGTGCTGGGTTGATTGTTGTTTTGATAAAGATGATAAGGAGGCAAAATTAATCAGCAACTTTTCAGCTGACACAAAGATTAGAGGCATTGTGGACAGTGAAGAAGGTTTTCAAAGCTTGCAGAGGGATCTGGACCCACTGGAAAAATGGGCTGAATTTAATGCAGACAAGTGTGAGGTGTTGCATTTTGGAATGACAAACCAAGAAAGGACGTACATAGTAAATGGTAGGGCACTGAGGTGTGCGGTAGAACAGAGGGACCTGGGAATACAGATACACATTTCCCTGAAAGTGGCATTACAGGTGGATAGGGTTGTAATGAGAGCTTTTGGCAAAATGGAGCATAGAATAAGAGGGGAGATTTGATATTTAAAATTATGATAGATGTTGAGAGAGTAAATGCAAATAGGTTTTTTTCTACTGAGGTTAGTTGAGATACCAATCAGAGGGCTTGTGTTAAGGGTGGAAGGGGAGAAGTTTAGGGGGAGCATGAGAGGGGACCTTTTCACACAGAGACTAATGGGAGTGTGGAACACGCTGCCAGCTAAAATGATGAATGCAGGCTCAATTTTAACATTTAAAAAATGTGGACAGGTACATGGATGGGAGAGGTATGGAGGATATGGTCCATGTACATGTCAGTGGGACTAGAAAGAATAATAGATTCAGAACAAACTGGAGGGGACAAAGGGCCTGTTTCCTGTGCTGTAATGTTCTATGGAACAAGCTTCACTACTAAGGGGGTTAGTCCATGAGGAGAGGTTGAGTCATCTGGGACTGTACTTGCTGGAATTTAAATGAGAGTGGATCCTATAGAAACAGATAAAATTATGAAAGGCATAGATAAGATTTAGGTAGCTATGTTGCTTCCATGTTAGGGAAGAGCAGCAATAGGGGACATAGCCTCAAATTTCAGGGTAGTAGATTTAGGGTGGCGATAAGGAGGAATTGCCCCCCCCCCCCCCACCCACCCGAGGAATTTGCTGCACAGTGAGGCAGTGGAGTCAACCTCAGTAAATAGATTTATGACAATATTAGATTTTTGCATTGGAGGGGAATTGACGGATTTGGGGAAAAGAGGGGTAAGTGGAGACGAGTCCATCGTCAGATCAGCCATGATCCCATTGAACAGTGGAGCAGGCTCGACGAGCCGGACAGGCTATTCCAGCTCCTATCTCTTGTTTTCTAGGTTACGTTTGGTACAACAGCGCTTTGTTCTGCACTCAGCAACGGTCTGCTCACAGTTTTACTGAGCATCCCGATTTCTCACCGTGTTGTCTCCGATGAGATCAGCAGTCATAGAAAGGGAGGTCACCAGGATGGTGGTTGAGCCACTGCCAAGGAGGATCGCTGCACCAAAGATACCCTTCTCAATCTGGAAAAACCAGACCCAATAAGCGAAGCTCAGGATCACCACAAGCCCAAGAAAGTAGGTCATCTGCAGAGGAACAGAGAAACACAGGGAAGTGAATAATACCTGGTAGAAAGACAGGTCATATTTGGAGTACTTCTGTACAATTTTGGGTGGCCTTATTTGAGCAGACGTGCTGGTGTTGGAGAGGGTTCAGAGAAGATATACTAGATTGATACCAGGAATGAAAGGGTTAGCATATGAGGGGCATTTGTCATCTCTTGAACTATACTTGTTGGAGTACAGAAGGACGAGGGGGGAGGGGGACATCATAAGAGGCATTTAAAATGCTCAAAGGCCTTGTCAGAGTAGATGTGGCAAGGTTGTTTCCCATGGAAGGGAAGTTTAGGAGAAGAGGGCATAACTTCAGGGTAAAAGTGTGTCAACTTTAAAAAAAAATGCAGAAAAATTTCTTGAGTCAGAGGGTTGAGAGTCTATGGAACTTGTTGCCACAGGTGGCTCTAGAAGCGAGGTCGTTGGGTGTATTCAAGGCAGAGATTGACAGGTATTTGATTAGTCAGGGCATCAAGGGTTACAGAGAGAAAGCCCAGGAGAGGGGCTGAGGGGATTAGAATGGCAGAGCACACTTGATGGGCAAATGGGTCTCCTTCTGTTCCTGTATCTTGTATTAACAAACAGATACAGTGCCAGATTCTTTCCAGCTTGGTAGGGAAGGTTGGTTCAAAGGAGTGTGCATTCACAATAATGTCGTAGTTCTGAATTGCA
This sequence comes from Narcine bancroftii, assembly GCF_036971445.1. Classification (NCBI taxonomy): domain Eukaryota; kingdom Metazoa; phylum Chordata; class Chondrichthyes; order Torpediniformes; family Narcinidae; genus Narcine; species Narcine bancroftii. The sequence goes on from NC_091471.1 coordinate 301,975,937, forward strand.
ATCACATGGACGGGTGGTTCAATCTAACGAAAGCACAATGATGTCATCATTCACAAGCACCCTAATCTCCCAGCCCTGCCTGTTTTTTTTTTGTTGGGTTAAGCGTAGCTAATGTGATCCAATCGATTAAGACAAAGATGCAACAAAATGGCCAGAATTTGAAATATCGCACAAGGTCCAATCATGCCCTCTCTCAGTAATCCAGCATCTTCCATGCAGTTCTTGAACCAGCTTTTACAGGACCTTGCTTACAAGAGCAAAATGTTTCATAAATAGGTCTTGGCTCACACAGTTCTGGTCACCTTATTAGAGGAAGGTTGTGGAAACTATGGAGTGGGTGCCGAGGAGATTTACCAGGATTGGAAAACACTTCTTATGAGGCAAGGTTAGCAGGGCTAGGACTTTTGTCCTTGGAGGTTGCTTAATTGAGGTTGACAAGATTATGAGAGGCATAGATAAGGTAAACAGTCAGCACCTTTTTCCCAGGTCGGGAATAGCAAACACTGAAGGTCATCTGTACAAAGTGAAGGGAGGGGCCACATTGGAGCGAAATGGGTTTTTTTAATTACGCGGCGAGGAGTTGATGCTTGGAATGCATTGCCAGGAATCGTGATGGAGGCTGGAACAATACAGACATTTAAGAGACTCTTAGGCATATGGATGAAGGAAAAATACAGGGTAGAGAGGGTTTAGTTTTTTTTTGGTAGGAATACATGAGTCAGCACCGCATCATGGCTGAAGGGTCTGCACTCTAATGTTCTAGATTCTAAAACCTGAACTGGGATTCAAACAAACTTTTGTGACCAACCCGCAGAGAACTCAAGAACCTCAACTCTTCGGGACAGATCTCAGTGTTCTACATGGAACAATCATTTGGTACTGACACAAACTACTTCCCAAACGTCTGGGGATTACTGACAGATTCTGTCTCCAGAATATCAAAACCTGATGGAAGAACCCTGTATCCTGATCAGATACAGCGTCCAATCCACAACACAGGGGCAAAAGAGAAGACAAAGCAATTTTTTGTAAATATCATTAGTTCACTTCAGTTTAATGTTCTTAATTACTTTGAAATATTTTAGGATTTTTTTTTGTCAGTGGACTTATGTTTGAAAAAAAAATCGGCTCAATTTTGAGTTTTTAAAACAACTCTCATCTTGGGAGCTACATTAAAAACTAGAAGCAAACTCCTGATTTGACAGGCCAAAGCAGGAGATTGGGCCTTGGATTTCAGAGGAATTGCTCAGGGTATCACCACCCTCACTCTCCTCCTCCTCCCCCCCCCCCCCCACCTTTACGCCATCCCACAGGCAGGATCACTGCATCCAGACCAGAGGAATGTGGGCACTTAAGGAGGCAGCACAGCAAAGCAGCCGGTCTGAGCCAGAGAATGGGGTTAATAAATTGCCACCCATCAGCCTGTCATCTTGTTTGGAGGTATGCCATGGAAAGGGTATGTACTGGATGCATCACAGTGAGGTACAGGAGCAGCTCTGCTCAAGATGGCAAGCAGCTGCAGGTGGTGAATTCAGCTCAGAACTTCCCTCCCCTCCATGGATGCCATCTCCATCTCCCACTGCCCAGGAAAGGCAGCCAACGCACTGAAGGACCCATCACGTCCAGACGCACACTCTTCTCCCATCAGGAGAGCGTGAAAGCGCACACCAACAGGCTTAAGTCAGATTCTTCCCTGCACCCATCAGGCTTGTAAATGAACCCCACAAAAGTGCTCTCATATTGCCCTTGCTTCGTGCTGATGGGCCTTTTTCATTCTAACTTTCTACCCTAAATTGCGCTTTTATACATGGCTGAATGAATTTTGGAGATATTCTTGTTATCACTTCAATCCGGAGAAGTGTGTGGTGATGCATTTTGGTATGTCAAACTTGAACGCAGAGCACATGGTTAACGGTAGGATACTTAACCATGTGGAAGAACAGAGGGACCTTGGGGTCCAAATCAATATATCTCTCAAGGTCGTCTCGCAGTTTGATGGGAGAGTTAAGAAGGCCTATGATATGCTAGGCGTCATTAATCGGGGGATTGATTTCAGGACTTGAGGTAATATTGCAGTTCTATTAACCTCTAGTGAGGCCACACTTAGAATATTCTGTTCATTTCTGGTCACCTCATTATAGGAAAGATGTCGAGAGGGCACAGAGATTTACCAAGACTCGAAAATGTACCGTATGAGGCAAAGTTAGCAGAGCTAGGGTCTTTTTCTTCATAGTGAGGAAGGATGATTTAATAGAGGTCTACAAGATTATGAGAGGCATAGGTAATGTAGACAGCCAGCACATTTATCCCAGGGCGAGAATAGCAAACACCAGACGACACCTGTACAAAGTGAAGGGAGGAAGGTTTCGAGGAGATAACATGGGTAATGTTCTTTTGTTTCTCCCCCCGCTCCACCCCCCCCCCCCCCGCCAAGAGTTGTGTGTCCTTGGAATGCATTTCCAGGGGTGGTGGTGGAGGCTGGAACAATCGGGGCATTTAAGAGACTCTTAGGCACAAGGATGAAAGAAAAATAGAGGGTTATGGGGTAGGAGGGTTTAGCTTTCTTTTGATAGGTATAATAGGTCACCACAACATCAAGGCCCAAAGGGCCTATGCCATGCTATAATAATGTTCTATATACTAGTCACACAAGAACCCTTCTCAATGTTCCAGGAATGATGCAACAAATAAACATGTAACATTCCACTTGGCAAGTTACAACGCTGCAGATTTACAACACAAAAAATCCAGATCAGCAGACCTCTTAAAAAGTTCGCTCTACCCAAGAGGCCTGAAAAATATTATTTCACTTCCAAGGGAAAAAAAAATGAAGGCAGCATTCATTGTGTGGACACTTCCAATTAATCCCATACAAAGTAGGTTTTTTTTTAAAAAAAAACATCTTCAAGGCCAGACACTCACGTTCCTCCCAATGTATTTATTCACAGGTTTCATGAGAAAAGATGACAGAAATCCACTGACGTACATCACCAGAGGGATTGTGGCAATGTAGTTCTGTAAATAAAAAGGTACAATTCAAACAATCTGTGGATTCAATAAGAGCTGCATTTTATTCACACACTGCAAACAGCCAAAATCGCTTTCTACTGTAATAAAATTTCAATTGCACACCTAAAATTTCCTTATCCCTTTTTCCCATAGCGAATGCTGTAAAGCAACTGTCAAAGGATAGTGGGTGAATTGTTTTTTTTAAAGGGTTCATTGGGACTACCAGCTCCTCGCTATATTGTTGGATAGATATGTCCTTCTCTAACAGCACGAGGAAAGGAAGTGAAAATTATAAGCAGGTTGTTGGGGGGGGGGCGGGGGGTTGGGTGGGAAGGGAAAAAGATCTGATGAGAGGCCATTCAGCCAGTTCTTTAATCTTTCCCATCAATCCCACGCCCAATTACTTTCTCTCAGCTTCTACGCTGTCTGACCAGGTGGTGGCAGCGAGCACCAATTCAACAGGCTCCCAGAATTTCTTTTTTATTTAAAAAAAATTTAGACATACGCACACTAACAGGTCATTTTAACCCACCAGTCCATGCCACCCAATTTACCTACACCCCTGTCCTGGGTAAACTTGTACCTCTCACTTTGTTCGTTTTCGACTGGTCAGTGTTGGAGCTACCGAAAGAAAATAGACACACACACCGAGAGCAGTTCAGTTTATACAAATGTTTATTACAAATTCAAAAGCTGACTTCAAACTACAATATGCAAGCCCTTCCCAATTATACTTATCAACGCCTGGACTGGTCCCAACTGCCAAGGCGAGGCAACGACTGCACACTTGTAGAAGGTTATCGGGGCGCCTTCTCCATCTCCCCCGACCGGGTCGTTGGCTGGACTCTAGAAGTTCTTCTTGCTGAGAGATATTTCCACCTCTCAGAGAGTCTCCCACTTCAGCAGCGGGACCATGGCTTATATTACCCAAAAATTGCTTACCCAAGCACCTATTCCCAGCACAGTAAGAAAGATAAGCGAACAAGCTAGAATACTAAGGATTCTATTGAATAACATAATTTTCATAATAATTGAATAACATAATTTTCAGCTTAGGTTAGATCTGTGACCAAAACAAGCAGGAAGATTAAATGTTCTTGGTACACAGATGTCCTTTAAGTCAGATAACTGCATCTCTGGCCCCTCGGTGGAATTTAGCTTGTCTGCTGATTCTAAAAACAAGCAGGTTCTCAGCCCTGCAGAAGCAAAGGCTGCAAAAATAACAAACATGGTTGAAACCTTCCATTACAACCCCCTCCCCCCCGGTGGGAGAAACCGGAGCCCCCGGAGAAAACCCACGAACTTGGAAATGCCTTGGTTCCTTAATTTTCAGTCAACCAAGCAGTTATGAATGAAGGTAGGAATGTTGGCCAAATCAACCGGAGATGAGCCTTCATCCCTTTGTTTTAAACAGCTTGGGCTACTTTGAATCCGGCAGGCAGTCAAGGACCTAGGCACTGATACCATATTATGGTACGTTTCCCCGTATCTGAAGTTCTGAATGCTGAAAAGATCCAAAAGCCAAACTTTTTATGTGGTGACGATGTGATGCCACAAGGTGGAAAAATTGCCTATAGGTGACATGGTGAAAATGTGTGTGACGGACAGACTGAGGGACTAGAGCAGTGAGCATTCATAACAGAACAAAAAATCATGTTCATTTATAAAATCAAAGAACGACCTCCAAGACAAAAAGCCTTGCTAATGAAGAAAACCCATTGAAGAGAATTACTAGTGTTTGGTGCTGCATTTATCTTATTTTGTAAGCAGATATCATGTTGTTTTTTGGTATGTATATCATGCTTGAAAAGCTTGCTGTAGTTTTGTTGTTGTGGTGGTTTAACCACGGATACCAGTTTTCTTCTGATGTTACTGGGCCTGCTTAAAGCCATTGTTCTGTTAACAGAGAAAAAAAACCCCAATAACCAAAAAAAAACCGTCCAGTCCCAAGAGTCTCGGATGCGGGAAAACGTACTGTAATACACAAACGTTCTGGAGCAACTCAGAAGGTCCCGCAGTGCCTAAAGGAGGCAGAGATATATAAACCCCCTCCCCCCACCGTTTTGTACAGCTCGACAAAGGGATCAGTCCCAAAACATCATATACTCAGTAAGAGTTGGTTTCGTGTAAACGTCGACCCCCTGTTTTCGGCCCCAAAAAATCTGAAATTCTCCATACACCTGGTGTAAAGGTCGGCCCTAGACTCTCATCTCGGCCCAGGCCACCCGACAATCAGAACCCCTGACGCTTCTCTGATGTAACAGATACTTATCGCAGTCACGACCCACTCCCCCCACCCCACCCCCAACATCGTGGTACGACGTGTGCTTTGATGCACAGATTATTATTTTAATTCATTGTGTTTTTGTTCTTTATTCATTTAGAGATCATTCGGACTTCTGCTTCCGATATGGTAATCTGGTGTGGTTCAGCCCCTCAAAAGTCTTATCCATGTAATAGTTGAACCCATAAATGTAGCATTTAAAAATGATCAAAAAATTCTACCTTAACATGAGTACATTTGACGCTGGTGATTTTCTCCAGCATTTTTGTGCATCAACTATACTCACAGACTTTAAGGTTTCGCTGAACAAGTGCTACTCTGGGCTGCTGCATTTCTCAATGTTTTGAAATAAGAACACTTACCTTTGGAAGCATTAGTGTATAGGTTAGGTACATTGCAATGTAGACCTGCGAGAGGTTGATAATTAGTCGAGTGCACATGTATATAAAGGCCACCTGACAAAAGAAGAGAATCTCGTCAACAAAGACCAACTGGTCTGCCTGCAACCCTAGCCATTAGAACACAGGCCTTTCGGCCCAGTTTTGTGCCAACCTACTCAAAAATTGCCTACAATTTCCCTAATCAGAAGATTTATGGGCCAAGTGTTGACCTTTGTGCTACATAATTGAGACAGCAAAAAAAAAAGCCTGGGATCACAAAAATTGGTAAATTAAACAGCACCGTGGAATGGCTTAGAAACAGTCTAATTCCAGCTTGAGAATTTTGATTCAAGGGGAAATTCAGCTGGAATTTTGAGCAAACGACGAGAGGCTGGAGGGACCCAGAAGATGAGGGAGCATCCACGGAGAGAAATGCCAGTCAACGTTTCGGGCCTTTAGATCTGTGGACAGAGCGGAGAAACTGGGTATGTTTCCCTCAGATCAGAGGAGATTGGTGAAGAGAGAGAGAGGGATTTAAAAATCATGCAGAGAAGAGATGGAGCAAAATCGCTCCAATTACCAAACTCGATTGTGAATTCAAAAAGGCGTGTTTGAAAAGAGTTGCTGGAGATGAATGGAAAGAGGAACAAGTTGGATTGCTCGTACAGAGGGCACAACACGGGCTCGACTATTGGTGTAGATTTTTTGATCTCGAATAACTCAGGGCTTCCTCAGCCAGCGATCAACTACCAATCCCTTGTCCATCTTCAGTCCACAACCTCAGGGTCACTTACGTGATAGAACGAAAACTCCTTCAGCCAATGTTTCCACCGGAGCAGTGGCTGGCTGGGGATTCCACTGGAATTATCAATGAGCGGGGAAGTTTCAGAAGAAATCAGTCCCTCTTCATTCCTCGGTTTCTCCTGAGTTCCAATATGGAAAAACAACGAAGACACAAAGCCGAGTCCAACCACAGCCAATGCCAGGGTCTGCAAACAAATTAAATCAAAGTATCCGTCAAGTATAGTTTGCCATCACTTTAAAACTGCCATCCAATAAAATTCACACGGAACAAATTCCAAAGAAATTAAGGGATAAAGAAAAACTTGGAGTAAGCGTTGAATATAAATTTTTCTATCCTTTGGCTTTGCAACTATAACCTGGAAATGGGTTTACAATTGTAAATCACTTTTCAAATGTCAATTGACTTACAACAGAAGTATTGTGAATTTAGCAATCCTGAGAACATTCAGATAGTTTACACGGCTCTGCTCCTCTTTCCACAGATGCTGCCCGACTAATTGAGTATTTCCAGCGTTCTGTTTGATTTCCAATTTCCAGCATCTGTAGTTTTCCCTTGATCACCTGACTTGCATTTGATGAAATTCTTTGGAAGGCAAATCACTGTTTAATGCAGGAAAGGCAAGGGAGAAACCATGCCAATGACAAGCAATACCAATTGAGGGCTAAGCTTCGAGTGGCGCACCAAGCACAACTCCTTCAAAATGTCATTTTTCTTCCTATTGTACTGGCTGCATTCAATGGCCCAGAACATGCATTTCCTGCCAGCACTTCCACAGAAAACACAAACCAGATTGATGGGGAACTCAATTGGCTACGTTCCATCCAGACCACCTGTTCCAGTGGATCTCAGTCATTTAGACATAACAGCAGGGTAACAGCCCCTTCTGGTCCACTGCCCGCGCTGCCCAATTAACCTACAACCGGGGTACGTTTTTGAACGGTGGGAGGAAACTTTCGGACAGAAGAGGGACGTATGTACTCCGTACAGACAGTGCCGGATTCTACCCCTGGTCGTTGGTGCGCCATCCTCTTGGCGTTAATAGGATATTCGCGTGGTTCTGAAGCATTTGCTGTTTGCCACTGAATATTTGATAATAAAATCCTACATCGTCAAAAAACACTGATGGCATCTGTTAGGTCTGCATTGTTCATGAATGAGTGAGACAAACACCAGACTGAGTCGAAATCAGGGTTCTTTGTTCTTTATTACCGGATTGTAACACTTGCGACTAACAAAGTTAGTCGGAGAATGCATTCTGCCGTTATCAGCAAAATGGTGATTTTTTATACCCTTGGATACATGCTTAGAACATCATCATATCATTACTTGTCCAATGACTAAAACTGTTGCTATCCTTTCCCTGCTAGCTTCCTGCCTCTCAATCCATCAATGTCTCTCTTATCTTGTAAGTACAAGGATGCATTCTGTTACTCCTTAGTACTGGGTGACTCCTTCTCCAGTCCCATCTCATGATGTTTTACCTAACAGGAGTACAAGGACACCTCCCCTTCTTGTTACTGCCCTGTACAGGGTAACTCCCTACACATTCCCATCTCATGATGTTTTACCTTACACATCTTATCACAAGGAGCTATCACATCACATTTTTGTGGGTTGGTGTCAGAGTCTAGGCATATTGTATTTCTTGCTTTCGTCTGTGTCACGTAGCTTACATTTGAACAGGTCAAAGTGTACGGAAGAGTCATTAAAAAAAAAAGCCTTCAGAGAATTAGTATGCAAGGAGTTGAAGAAAGTTGGAATATAACAAACACCAAATTCTACTCCCATTGAATTTTGTGATCAAGATCGTGGGAGCCTCATTAACTGACCTCAAACACCTTCCTATGCTCAAAACAGATGTTAACACTTCAAACCAACCCAATGGGGAACTTATATCAAGAGATTTAGTTTGGAAACTCCTCGCATTCAGTTCTCTCCCTCCTCCGCATCCATAACCTTCACAAGAGTCTGCATTCCAGCCATTAAGAGGTCTCAAACATTTCCAATTGCCTCCAGGTATCTCAGATCCACTTTTGCTATCATTCCTCTCCAGTGGGAGTCTCCACTGAACAAAGCTCGTCATTGTTAAACTGAAAATCTCGAAAGCACAAAGGGGTGGGAGGTCACAATAAACGGTGAATGCTAGTTTGAGAGTGTAGCGGGCCGAGCGACCGTGTGGTTAGATGGGCCGTATCGCCACCCTGGTCAGCCGACCCAAGATGGCGCGGACCCCCTTCACTACCAAGGAGAAGCCCGAGGTTGACACTACGTGTGGACTAAGGGAACTCCCTGCTTCTGGGTGGCCAAGGAATGATGCCACAACGCGCTGACATGTCGCTTCCGGAAGCCGGCGCACAAGTCACCAAAAGTGGGCACCCCCTTCGCACACCGCAGTGGATTCAAACAATAAAATCAGTTTACTGGTTCACTCTCACACTGTGTGGATGTCTCTTTATTCCATAGCGCTGCGGTAGCAGATGCTGCAAAGGTGTTTAACTGGTTGCTCACCCTGAACAGTGGAATATCCTGTTTGCCAAGATTGTTCTCGCCTCCTGCTTGAAAGTGAAACAGCACCCATGCAATCGCATACACTGTAATGTTGGCCACAACGGTAAAGGCATTTCTAGGAGAGAAATAGATAGTTACAGGAGCACTGGAGGCGAATCCACAGACACTCAGCAACTCTGAATGGATTTTCTTTTGCTTCTTTCTTTCGTACTGTAAGGGGCACCGAACGGGCTTCAAGAATTTAAATTCTGACTTGCAGAACAGTAACAGCCCCTTCTGGTTCACAAGCCCACGCCACCCAATTACACCTACAACCCCCAGTACGTATTGGAAGGTGGGAGGAAACGTGAGCACCCATGCAGACACGAGGAGAATGTACAAACTTCTTACAGAGAGCGCTGGATTTGAACCCCAGTCACTGGTGCTATAACAGCGTTGCACTAACTGCTTTGATAACTGTGCCACCCACTTGACTCTTTGTCTGCCTCTTGGCAGGCAAAAGTTAATAAAAAAGGAAACTTGACCAAGTCTTTCCACACACGTAGCTTTCAGGGCATGTGAGAGAGAATAGGTTGCGAGGTTGCAGGGAAGTGGGACTGCTCTATTGGCAGCAGGCATTGATCTGAAGGGCCAAATGGCCTCCCGTACTGCAATAATAGATATAAACAACAGCTATTAAAATGTTCTGACCCCAGCTATCAATGGAGAACATTTCCACAGCTACATCCAGGACACCGCAACAAAAGTTCATCCAGAAACTAAAGTGTTACATGAGAATCAGAATTTATTGTCATGAACTCATCACAAAATTTGTTGTTTTGTGGCATTATTATGCAACACAGGTGCAAAATTTGCTGTAAATTACATTTCCGTAAATGCACTGTTAAAATTTTTTTTAATTAATTAATGGAGAAGAAGAGAAAGTGAGTGATTGTCCATCTGATGGCAGAGGGGAAGATGCTGTTTTTTGTCCCGTGGGTGTTCGTCTTCAGGCTCCTGTACCTCCTTCCTGATGGTAGCAGTGGGAAGAGGGCATGTCCTGGGCCAGTGGTTTTCAGACCACCCCCCTAAACTCACATTCCACTTTAAGTAATCCCTAGGTCATGGGTGCTCTGTGATTAGTAAGGGATTGCTTAAGGTGTTACGTGAGTGGGAAGGGAAGGTTGAGAATCAATGCTCCACATCCAATTGTTACTGAAATATTTTGCTTGAGAAAAATTGTCATCGGCCCATTTCCTTTGGAGTTACGAAACCGTGCACATAACGAGTTAATTAGGGAAGATTAAAACAGTGGTTTTTCAAACTTTTTCATTCCACCCATATTACCTTAAGCAATCCCTTCATTCATGCTCATGCCATTTAGTCCATGAGCTGATCCTTATCATTCAGTCTCAGTCCCCAGTCTACTCCCAGCAACCCTTGATGCCCTGATTAATCAAATACTTGTCAATTTCTGTTTTAAATACACCCAACGATCTCACTTCCACTGCCGCCTGTGGCAACGTACCGCAGACTCACGAACCTCTGGCTCATGAAATTTCCCCACATTTCGGTTTTAAATTGACACCCATTTATACTGAAATTGTGGCCTCTTGTCTTGGACTCCCTTCTTATGGGGGTGCCACCATGAAAGTTTTCAGGGTATAGCAGGCCATCCGTTGCAGATGCACCCATGTAGAACAGTTTTAGTAAGGAAGACGGGTGCACAGCTCCTGGGGATCGAGTTCCATCCTGACACGGTTTCTCCACTGGCAGGTGACAAAACATTCAGAAGCAGAGATTGACAAGATCACAATTCAACATTCAATTCGCTCTCTGGACTGCTAGCTGAAGAACAGCATTCCAGTCAAAGTGTAACCTTGGTGCTCAGCACATTCCCCACCCTTCCATCACAGTGAACTCCTGCTGGTCCTGTACTTTAATAAGAAAAAGAATGAATTCCCAACCTGTCAAAGCTACAAGACTGTGAACAGCTCAAGAAAAGCGCCTGAAGCGTCAACTATCTATCGATTTTCACAGATACTGCTTGGCCCGCTGAGTTCCTCCTGCACTAAACAATCCATGACCAATCTTTCCGATCAAACCCCACAGACCTGCTGCACGAGTGGTGTCGCTAATTCAGGCAACAGGAGGAAGTCATCCTTTGCCAGTGGTAGATCAGAGATGAGACCGGGGTCAGGCGAGACCTTTGCAACCAGGTTCACCCAGAGGTGTTAAATGGATGGTCTGCCTGCCAGGAGGCCCCTGCACCTTCAGCCCATTTTATCCACACCAAAAAACGGTTGGGGTTGTGCAGTTAGTGTAGCGGTAAGCGTACACTGCTACAGCAGCAGTGACCTGGATTCGAATCCGGTGCTGTCCGTGAGGAGTTTCTATGTTCTCCCCATGTCTCCAGGTGTTCCAGTTTCTTTATATCCTTCAAAACGTACATGGGTTGTAGGTTAATTAGAGTATTTGGGCAACACAGATCCATGGGCTGGAAGGGTCTGCTACTGCGCTCACAGATGCTTCAGTGAGTGCCGCCAACAAAATCCATTGTAGTTCTCCACCCAGATCATTCAAACTTGTCCCAAATCACCAGCCCCCATTAACAAGGTCAGTGCAGTCTGTCTACTACCGAGTTTGGGCTGTTGACTCTGGTACACAATTGCCATTCTTCCATCACTGGGACAGATTCTGAGCACTCGACCCAAAAGCAACGCACGACCATCGATGGTGGCTTCTTGCCACCTCCAACCTGCTGCAGAAGGAAGTGCAAAACATCCCACTGTGCTTTGCAGAATCACATCAGATAAAAGGTTTTTTTTAAAAAAAATGTTATTTAATCAAAATACACACAAACATTTCCCTCTTGAATATACAGTGTCATTTTCTCCTCTTTTTTCCCCCCCTCCTTCCTTCCTACCCCCTCCCTACCCACTAAACATTCAACATGTACAATCCAAACTTGTGTCATCTACTTTTACACACTGGGTCAGTTCATTTCGTCTTCTTCTCATTCTATCATTTTAGGCGGTGGAGGTCCGCGGTAGGCCCTCTCTGTTGTGTTCCATATACAGTTCCCAAATTTGTTTGAATACTGTGACTTTATTTTTTAAATTGTATGTTATTTTTTCCAATGGAATACATTTATTCATTTCTATGTACCGTGGCTGTACTCTCAGGCTCTCTTCCGATTTCCAGGTTGACATTATACATTTTTTTTCTCCAGCTAAGGCTATCATAATAAATCTTGTTTGTGCTTCATCCAATTTGAGGCCTAATTCTTTACTTCTTATATTACTTAGAAGATCTCTGGATTTTTTTGTTATGTCGCATTTTGTGATTAAATTTAATACCTGATTTAGATCTTCCCAAAACTTTTCCACTTTCTCACATGCCCAAATTGCATGTACTGTTGTTCCCGTTTCCTTCTTACAGTGAAAATATCTGTCTGATACTGTTGGGTCCGATTTATTTAACTTTTGGGGCATGATATATAACCTGTGTAACCAATTATATTGTATCATGCGTAACCTTGTGTTTATTGGATTTCTCATAGTTCTGGAGCATAGCTTTTCCTGTGTTTCACTCTTTATCTTTATGTTTAGATCTTGTTCCCACTTTTGTTTGGGTTTACAGCTTATTTCATCATTTTCTTTCTCTTGCAGCTTGATGTACATGTTTGTTATAAATCTTTTAATTATCATTGTGTCTGTAATCACATATTCAAAGCTGCTTCCTTCTGGTAACCTCAGCCTGCTTCCCAATTTATCCTTTAAGTAGGTTTTCAGTTGGAGGTTTGCAAACATAGTACCGTGAGTTATTCCATATTTGTACTTCATTTGTTCAAAAGGTAATAAATTATTTCCCAAAAAAACAATTTTCTATTCTTTTGATCCCTTTTCTCTCCTATTCTCTAAAGGAAAGGTTATCTATTATGAAAGGGATTAGTTGGTAATTTGTTTCTTTCCTTTCTACGTGAATCCTCTTCTAAATGTTGAGCAGATGGTGCAGTACTGGTGAAATTCTATGTTGCACCAGTTTTTCATCCCACTTATAAAGTATATGTTCTGGTACCTTCTCCCCTATTTTATCTAGCTCTAACCTGGTCTAATCTGGTTTTTCCCTTGTTTGATAAAAATCTGATAGATATCTTAATTGTCCTGCTCTATAATAATTCTTCAAGTTTGGTAGCTGTAAGCCCCCTTGTTTGTACCATTCTGTTAATTTATCTAGTGCTATACTCGGTTCCCCCCCCCACTTTCCATAAGAATTTCCTTATTATTTTCTTTAGCTACATCAGATAAAAGGTTGACCACCACCAGCAAAAAAGGAGTCAAATGGTTGTCCCCGAGGTGTTCGGGCACCTGGTTCTCTCCTTCGTGGACAAATCTCTTGAGCACAGCTGCAGCACAGGACGACCATCTCTATTCACAGACAACTGAGGCCTAGGTGTTTCAGCCCATGACTGTTGGAGCAGTCACAGGGCAAATCAATCTGTTCATCATTCATGAACATCTTGAGACAGCTTTCAAAAATATAATTTTCTAAAAACACAAGCCTCCAAAAGCCAAAAGCATGAGGGTGGCACGGTTGGTGTAGCAGTTAGCGCAACGCCTTTACAGCGCCACCATTCGGGACCAGGGTTCGAATCCCATGCAGTCTGTAAAGAGTTTGTACTGTTATGGACCTTGGATATTTTATTTTTGACTGAGACCGTCTTGTGTTCCCCTGACAGACTGACGTGGAGTTTTTTTTTTGGTTTTGGGGAATTTTAGTGATTCTTGGGGCATTTCAGCCTGGATTTTAATGGTCAGGGGATTTCCCCCCCCCCCCCCCCCCCCACCATACACTGTATAATAAATAGTCTGTTGTTGATATAGTGATGCCATTAAGGCTGGTGTTCAGGTGTTACGTTTATTGAATTAATTCTATTAGTTTGGTTAATAAATTTTGTTAAACTTAACTCATTCGTTTGTGCGCCTCCTAATTGCTGCTGGGAATGTAACAGTATGTTCTCCCTGACTCTGCATTGGTTTTCCCAGGGGGCTCCAGTTTCCTCCCATCGTTCAAAATGTACCAGGGGTGTAGGTTAATTGGGTGTAAATTAGCACAGACTCATGGACTGTTACCGCACTGTATGTCTAAATTTAATAAATAAATAAACAGATGGTTACACGGCCACTGTTCTCCCAGCATTTGGCTTTCTCTATTGTTAGAACATGAACTGCAGTAAAGCACCTCTTATCATTGAACCATGGAACAATTACAGCACAGAAACAGGCAACTTCGGTCCCTTTAGTCTTTGCTGAACCACTTTTTCTTGCCTGGTCCCACTAATCTGCACTAAGTCCATAGCCCTCAATACATCTCCCATCCACGTTCTTGTCCAAATTTCCCTTAAATGTTAAAACCAAGCCCTTATCTACCATTTCAGCTGGAAGCTCGTTCCACACCCCACCACTCTCTGAATGAAGCTTCCCCCTCATATTCCCCCTAAACATTTCCCCTTTCACCCTTAACCCATGTCCTCTTGTTTGAATCTCACTCTCCCTCAATGGATAAAGCCTATCTACATTTACTCTGTTTATCCCCCTCATAATTTTAAATACCTCGATCAAATCTCCCCTCATTCTTCTATGTTGCAAGGAATAAAGCCCTGACCTGTTTAACCTGTCCCTGAAGTCTGGGCAACATGGTAGTAAATCTTCTCTGCAGTCCCTCTATCTTATTGATATTCTTCCTGCAGTTAGGGGACAGCAGTATCCTAAATTCAAGCAACTGGCAGCCTCAGGTGACTGGCAAAAAAAAAAGAGGAAAACAAATAGGCAAAAAATATACAAGTTTAAAATGGCCACACGCCATTTGTTTGCCAATCCACGCAACTGCGCCATCTCAAGCAACCGGAAAATTCACTCATCTGGGATCTACCAATCTCCATAGGTGCCAGATACAAGGGATTTTACTGTACCACATTTATCTCAGTGCATGGTCTCCAACCCAAGGGCTGCCGGGTCAGAGGGAAGTGATGCCAGACTGTGGGGAGCTCACTGGAGCAGCACAGTGGTTGTCATCTGCAAGGAAGTTACCTCTGCCAGCCCTGGCTACTTTAGACTCCTATTGGGGACACCTGGGCAAGTGCCAGTCTACATTCTGGTCCCGTGGTACAGACTGAGAAGCAGAGATAGGGTGGACAGCCAACACCTTTTTCCGAGCGTGGGAGTGGCAAACACTAGAGGACATGTGTACAAAGTGAAGAGAGGAAAGATTAGGGGAGACATCAGGGTAAGTTTTGCACTTAAAAAAAAATGCACAGAGTTGTGGGTGCCTTTAATGCATTGCCAGGGATGCTGATGGAGCCTGGAATATTAGGGCCAATTAAGAGACTCTTGCCAGCCACACAGATGAAAGAAAAATAGAGGTTACAAGGTAGAGAGGGATTCAGTTTTTTTTGGTAGGAATAGATTTGTCAGCACGACATTGGGGCCGGAAAGCCCTGTTCTGTGCTGTATTGTTCTATGTTCTATATTAAATCCATCCCATTAGATCAGACGCCCAAAAGACTAGTCTAAGATGTGGAATTTATCTCCAGGGAATAGGAGATGGAGATAGCAGAGCTTTAAGAAGAACTTCTCCGAGCCGAGGACCTGGGCATCTGAAAGCTGGGCTACAGTGGATGATCAAGAGGACAGAATTGGAAGGAAGACAGGGATTATGAAAGAGTTGGGGTCGAGGAAAGACCTCGCCAACAAGATGAAAGGTTGGGCAGTCTTGCACAAGAGGTCAGTCGCCTGTTTAAATGGATCCTTGGCATTTTCCACCATTGAAGATAAACCTGAGGATCACTTCACCTTTTTGCAACGTCAGCTCCCAAAATCTCCACAGCATCTGCAGGCAAGGAACAGTCTGCACTTCCAAATCTAACCTTTGAGCGGCGACCAACGTAGGATTAGACCACCCTAGAATGGGGATTTTTTTTAAAAATAGCAGAGGATTGAAGGAACAATCAGGAAATAGCTTACCTGAAGGCAGTGATTTCAACCCTCTCATGTTTGTTGGCTACAAGCTCTGGTATTAAGGATAGATGGGAGATCTGCACTGAAGCCCATCCAAACTGGAAGATGACGATGAAGGGAGTGAAATAAACGAGTTTAATCCACTGGGGAATGTTGTCGCTGCTGCCCACAGGGGGGTTAAAAATGAACGGAAAGGAGAGAATGACACACGTGCTCCCTGTCAAAGTACAAAGAAAAATATAGCTGAAACAAACCATGTCACAGGAACTTCAAAAATTAAAAACAAAAATTTACGTGGGCCACATCAAAACAACAATGAACATTGCTTTAAAAACTAGATAAAAATCCAACTGAATAACATTTTGGGACACAATTAATATGATTCCATGTGAAGGACACACAGTTAATCTGGATATCTCTGTAAAGGAAAGGAAGTCTGTAAGAGTCACATAATGGCCCAAAACGTGAGTTAGTGGTGGGGAGGTGGGGGAGGAGAAATGATCACCTCTATACTTTAATTCAAACCCAGAAACTATCTTGGTCTAAAGCATCCAAAAGACCAAGATTGTTTTTTTTGTAAAAATAAAAGTGTTTTTCATAACATTTTTGCAAAAACACCAAAATCAATTTCCCCTTCAAGACTTTTCCTTTGAAGAAAGTCACCAGACACGCAATCTAATCTATCAAGTCATTGAAACACATTACAGCCTAGAAACTTGATCTTTGCAGTGGATTCTTGGATACTTGCAGCTGAACTCATGAGACGCGTTGCAAAAGCATTCACGGTTTAGTAATTTAGTAGAGCTTTATCCACCCTTAGGAAAGTGGTAGGAATTATTCATGGATTGATGGTTAATCAGCTAATGACGCACGCCACAGAATTAAACGGAGAAAAAAAGAGCAAAGTCTTTGATTAGCCAAAAAGGCTCTCAATTACATTGCTTTCCTTTTTGTTTTAAATATAATAAAGGTAACAACTTGAAAGAAACTTCTCCTGTTGCAACCCAAAAACATGCAGTAATAAAACGAGCAAAATAGGAGGATGAATCCAATCCCTGAAATTGGAACTTTAATAGACATCACGATCCCTTCAGGGTCAATAAGGTGGGATCTCAAACTTTCAGAGCAATGTTTGTTGGAGCAGTTTAATGAGAAGGCCCCATCAGTTTCTCGAGACAAGCGGAGATGGACAATAAATGCACAGGTGTTGTCTTGACTGTGAGAACTATCGTACTAATGTGGAGAGAAAGGTCATCAAGCGATATTGAGGCCTAGACTTCATTAGAACTTTATTAGGGAAGAGGGAATAAAAGGCAATTTAATAAAAAGCAACACCAAAGCACAAGGGCAGCTTCAGGCTAATGAAGATGCCACCTGGTTCACTCCTCGTAAGATGCATGATCAGATTGGATTGGAAGAACTTATTCAACCTGATGTCAATGACCATGCCCCATTTCACAGAACCAAGCCTATTTCTGTAATACCAAATAGTGCAGAAGACCTAATTTTGGTCTATGGGTCTGTTGTAACAGGATTCATCAGGATGATTCAAATACATTGAAACCACAAGAAAAATGAATCAGTACTTGGTAGTTGGGGCAAAGATTTGTAAACTATGATACCAACAAATGCAAAGAAAACTACTGATGGACAATGTATCAGTCTAGTTTAGAATCAAAAACAAGTCTCTCATCCCTTCGTATGAAAAAAGCCCGTCAAAATTCATCATCCCTTGTCAATGGATTTCCCAAAGCATGAGCAACATAATATTCAAAAACTGTCAGACCACTCAAGGTGCCAGTTGAGGCTTCATCTCAACCTGCTTTCTTATTTCAAATGGATCATCTACCATTTTGTGTACTGGAGAAACTATGAGGATAGTTTGAAGTTCCAGTGGTTCATTTATACCAGGGTTTTCCAACCAGTAGGTGCGAGATAGCATTCTGGAGGGGGGGGGGGGGGTGAGATAGTATTCCGGGGGGTGCGAAATAGCATTTCAGTTTTTTAAAAATAAATCCATTCTCCTTCAATTTGGATAATATGTCGGATGATGAAGAGCTGAAGGAAGATCTTATTGAACTGCACACAAACCGTGTTCTTTTTTTTTTTTTTTTTTTTTTTTTTTTTTTTTTTTTTTTTTTTAATTTTTTATTTTTCACACCATAAATCACAATAGCCATGATATACACTTTTTCTTTTCCACACATTTACAGTGACTTTTTCTCCCTCCCCCCTCCCTCCTCCCAAGCCACCCCCCCATCCCTCCCCCCTCTCATCCATTTTAGTTATACAATCTAGGTTGCATTAATTCAGTTAGACAATGTTGTCATTCAACAAAAATACACCAGAAATTCTACTGAGTCCATTTTTTTCTTCTCTTCTCCTTCCATCAACTTAGGTAATGTTTGTTCCCGGTAGGTTTTCGCTATTGTATTTAATGTAAGGCTCCCATACTTGTTCGAATATTTCAATATTATTTCTTAAACTATATGTTATTTTTTCTAATGGAATACATTTATTCATTTCTATATACCATTGTTGTATTTTCAAATTATCTTCCAATTTCCAGGTTGACATAATACATTTTTTTGCTACAGCTAGGGCTATCTTAACAAATCTTTTTTGTGCATCCTCCAAGTCAATTCCAAATTCTTTATTTTTTATGTTACTTAGGAGAAAGATCTCTGGATTCTTTGGTATATTGTTTTCTGTTATTTTATTTAATATCTGATTGAGATCATCCCAAAATTTTTCTACTCTCTCACATGTCCAGATTGCATGAATTGTTGTTCCCCTTTCTTTTTTACATCGAAAACATCTATCAGATACTGTTGGGTCCCATTTATTTAACTTTTGCGGTGTAATGTATAGTCTGTGTAACCAATTATATTGTATCATACGCAGCCTCGTATTTATTGTATTTCTCATCGTTCCAGAGCATAACTTCTCCCATGTTTCCTTTTTTATCTTTATATTTAAATCTTGTTCCCATTTTTGTTTAGTTTTACCATTTGTTTCCTCATTTTCCTTTTCTTGCAGTTTAATATACATATTTTTTATAAATCTTTTGATTAACATTGTATCTGTAATCACATATTCAAGGTTACTTCCCTCTGGTAAACTCAAGTTGCTTCCTAATTTATCTTTCAAGTAGGATCTCAGTTGGTAATATGCCAGCGCTGTATCTCCCGTTATATTGTACTTATCTCTCATTTGTTCAAAGGATAAGAATCTACTTCCTGAAAAACAATTTTCTATTCTTTTAATCCCTTTTTTTTCCCATTTTCTAAAGGCAAGGTTGTCTATTGTAAAAGGGAGTAGCTTATTTTGCGTCAATATTAGTTTTGGTATTTGGTAATTTATTTTATTTCTTTCTACATGTATCTTCTTCCATATATTGAGGAGATGGTGTAATACTGGAGAAGTTCTATGTTGTACCAATTTTTCGTCCCATTTATATAATATGTGTTCAGGTATCTTTTCCCCTATTTTATCTAATTCTAGTCTCGTCCAGTCTGGTTTTTCCCTTGTTTGATAAAAATCTGATAGGTACCTTAATTGTGCAGCTCTATAATAATTTTTGAAGTTTGGCAATTGTAAGCCTCCTTGTTTATACCATTCTGTTAATTTGTCTAGTGCTATCCTCGGTTTCCCCCCTCTCCATAAAAATCTCCTTATTATTTTCTTTAACTCTTTGAAGAATTTTTCTGTCAGTTGTATTGGCAATGCCTGAAATAAGTATAGTATCCTTGGAAAAATGTTCATTTTAATACAGTTTATCCTTCCTATCAGTGTTAGTGGTAGCTCTTTCCAATGCTCTAAATCGTCCTGTAGTTTTTTCATTAGTGGATTGTAATTGAGTTTATATAATTGGCCTAGATTTTTGTTTATTTGCACACCTAGGTATCTTATTGCCTGCGTTTGCCATCTGAATGGGGATTCCTCCTTAAATTTTGAGAAATCCGCGTTATTCATAGGCATTGCTTCACTTTTATTTACGTTTATCTTGTATCCCGACACTTCTCCATATTCCTTCAATTTCTTATATAGTTCTTTTATTGATAGTTCTGGTTCTGTTAAGTACACTATCACATCATCCGCAAACAGACTGATTTTATATTCCCTGTCTTTTATTTTTATTCCTTTTATATTATTATCTCTTCTTATCGATTCTGCTAGTGGTTCTATAGCTAGCGCAAACAATAATGGTGATAGTGGGCATCCCTGCCGCGTTGACCTGCTTAAGTTAAATTGCTTTGATACATGTCCATTTACTGTCACTTTCGCTAACGGTCCCTTATATAATGCTTTAATCCAATTAATATACTTCTCCGGTAAACTGAATTTTTGCAATACTTTGAACAAGTAATTCCATTCTACTCTGTCGAAGGCCTTCTCTGCGTCTAAAGCAACTGCTACTGCCGGTGCTTTATTTCCTTCTACTGCATGAATTAAGTTAATAAATTTACAAATATTGTCTGTTGTGCGTCTTTTTTTGATAAATCCAGTTTGGTCTAAATTTACCATTTTCGGTACCTGTTCTGCTAATCTGTTCGCTAATAGTTTAGCTATTATCTTATAATCTGTGTTTAGCAAAGATATTGGTCTATATGACGCTGGTGAGAGTGGATCTTTCCCTTGTTTTAGTATCACTGTAATTATTGCTGTTTTACATGAATCTGGTAAGTTTTGTGTCTCATCAATCTGGTTGATTACATCCAGGAGGGGCGGTATTATTAGGTCTTTAAATGTTTTGTAGAATTCTATTGGGAGTCCATCCTCTCCTGGTGTCTTATTATTTGGTAAATTTTTTATTATCTCTTGTATTTCTACTGTTCCAAATGGTTCTGTTAATTTATTTTGTTCCTCTATTTGTAGTTTTGGTAGTTCAATTTTAGTCAAAAATTCATCTATTTTCCCTTCTTTCCCTTCGTTTTCGGTTCGGTATAATTGTTCATAGAATTCTCTGAAGTTTTCCTTAATTTCTTTTGGATTATATGTAATTTGTTTGTCTTTTTTCCTTGTTGCCAATACCGTTTTCTTAGTTTGCTCTGTCTTAAGCTGCCATGCTAGGATTTTGTGTGTTTTTTCCCCTAGTTCATAATATTTCTGTTTTGTCTTCATTATATTCTTCTCCACCTTATATGTTTGTAATGTTTCATATTTTATTTTTTTATCCGCCAATTCTCTTCTTTTGGTTGTATCTTCCTTTATTGCTAATTTTTTTTCTATGTTTATTATTTCCCTTTCCAACTGCTCTGTTTCCTGATTATAGTCCTTCTTCATCTTGGTTGCATAACTTATTATTTGCCCTCTAATGAATGCTTTCATTGCGTCCCATAGTATAAACTTATCTTCCACTGATTCCGTATTTACTTCAAAGTACATTTTTAATTGTTTTTCAATAAATTCTCTAAAATCCTGTCTTTTAAGTAGCATGGGGTTTAATCTCCATCTATACATTCTTGGAGGGATGTCTTCTAGCTCTATTGCCAATAACAGGGGTGAGTGGTCCGATAATAGTCTAGCTTTATATTCCGTTTTCCTAACTCTCCCTTGTATGTGGGCTGATAACAGGAATAGGTCTATCCTTGAGTATGTTTTATGTCTAGTCGAGTAGTATGAGTATTCCTTTTCTTTTGGGTTTTGTTTCCTCCATATGTCCACAAGTTTCATTTCTTGCATTGATTTAATTATAAATTTGGTTACTTTGTTCTTCCTGTTAATTTTTTTCCCCGTTTTATCCATATTTGGATCCAAATTCAGATTGAAATCCCCTCCTATTAGTATGTTCCCTTGCGTATTAGCTACCTTCAAAAAGATATCTTGCATAAACTTTTGATCTTCTTCGTTAGGTGAATATATATTAAGTAGATTCCAAAGCTCTGAATATATCTGACATTTTATCATAACATATCTCCCTGCTGGATCTATTATTTCCTCTTCTATTTTAAATGGCACATTTTTGCTAATTAATATAGCCACTCCTCTTGCTTTTGAATTATACGATGCTGCTGTTACATGTCCTACCCAATCTCTCTTTAATTTCTTGTGCTCCAATTCAGTTAAATGTGTTTCTTGGACAAATGCTATATCTATTTTTTCCTTTTTCAGTAAATTTAGTAGTTTCTTCCTTTTAATTTGGTTATGTATTCCATTAATATTTAGAGTCATATAGTTCAGCGTAGCCATTTTATATTTTGTTTATCTTCTCTTTCCGTTTTTCCATCATTACCTTTCCTCCTTTTCCATTTCTGTTTTCTTATTTTCAACTCTTTACCAGACAACATTCCTACAACATCCAACATTTTCCTTATTCTCCTATTTCTATCTTCTTTATCCCCAATCTCCCCTTCCCCTCCTGAGTTGCCCTTTATCCCTTGTCGGACAACCACATCTCCCCTCTCCATTTGGATTTGCGAATCCACTCGCAAGCGTCAACTGATTTTGCAGTGACCGCTCTTTTCCCCCCACCCAGCCCCCCCCAGAAAAGATTTCGTTTTTTATATGTCACAAAGGTCACTCTTTTAGTTCCCTCCTTATTCTCTCTATTCCATTACCTTCCCTTATTAATTCTTGTCTATACTTTCTATGTTTTCCTCTAATTACAGATACTTTCACATATGCCCGTTGTCTCTATTCACTCTTATACCTCTTTACCCGCATACATATCAATCGTGGTCATTTTTACCCTCCTTACCCGTCTTCATCCCTCAGTCTATTTTTGTCTTTACCCACATACATATCAATCGTGATAATTTTTGCTCTCATTACCCGTCTTCATCCCTCAGTCTATTTTTGTAATTGTTCTGCAAATTTTCGTGCTTCTTCTGGATCCGAGAATAGTCTGTTTTGTTGTCCTGGAATAAATATTTTCAATACCGCAGGATGCTTCAGTGTAAATTTATATCCTTTCTTCCATAAAATCGCTTTTGCTGCATTGAACTCTTTTCTCTTCTTTAGGAGTTCAAAGCTTATATCTGGATAAATGAAGATTTTTTGCCCTTTATACTCCAGTGGTTTGTTGCCCTCTCTTACTTTTTCCATTGTCTTCTCCAGCACCTTTTCTCTTGTAGTATATCTTAGGAATTTTACTACAATAGATCTTGGTTTTTGTTGTGGTTGTGGTTTAGGGGCCAATGCTCTATGTGCCCTTTCTATTTCCATTTCTTGCTGTAGTTCTGGACATCCTAGGGCCTTAGGGATCCATTCTTTTATAAACTCCCTCATATTCTTGCCTTCTACATCTTCCTTAAGGCCCACTATCTTTATGTTATTTCTTCTGTTATAATTTTCCATTATATCTATTTTTTGGGCTAGTAATTCTTGTGTCTCTTTAGTTTTTTTATTAGATTCCTCCAATTTCTTTTTTAAGTCTTCTACCTCCATTTCTGCTGCTATTGCCCGTTCTTCCATCTTGTCCATTTTTTTCCCCATTTCTGTTAAGGTCATATCCATTTTATTTATTTTCTTTTCTGTGTTGTTTATTCTTCTTCTTAAATCATTGAATTCCTGTGTTTGCCATTCTTTAAATGACTCCATGTATCCTCTAACAAGAGCAAGTACCTCCTTTACCTTGCCTATCTTTTCTTCTTCTATTTCCCTGTACTCTTCCTCTTCCTCTTCTTCTTCCTCTAGGTTGACCATCTGTTGTTTCTTTGCTGCCCTTTCCTCCTCTTCTTTCTTGTTTCCATTGTCTTCTGTGGTGTCTTCTTGCTGCAGGTGTTCTGCAGCTGTCGTTGCCGGCTGTGGAGATCGACTCCCCAGCTGGTCCCCCCTCCCGTCGGTGTGTTTTTTTGTATGCGCATCGCGCATGCGCGAGGAGTCGCGCATGCGCGGTTGCGCACTTTTACTCGGCTCTGTGAGCCATTGTTGTAGTTCTCTTTCTACCGACCTGAGGTAGTGGGGTCTTCTCTCCGCAGCGGGCCTCTTCGGACAGGTAAGGCCTTCACCTTTTTCCTCCGTTGTCTTCTCTTCCTCTCTTCTTTCCGTTGATTTTGATTTTTCTCCTTTTGTCTCCATCTTCTTTCCACCTTTATATTCACTTTTCTTTAACTTGTATTTCTGTGCCTTTGTATTTTCTCTCGTTTTTCCCGACTTTTCTGGAGAGGGCTGGAGTTCACCGTCCGGCCACTACTCCATCACGTGACTCCTCCACAAACCGTGTTCTTGAAATGCAGTTTGAAAGCAAAACTTTGGAACAACATTGGTGTTCGGCAATGAAAATGTTTCCAAGACTTTGTGAAAAAGCACCAACCGTGCTCATCCCATTCGCGATGACGTTCTTAGGCGAGTCTGGATTTCGTGCCCTTTTGTCAATCAAGACAAAATCTAGAAATTGCTTGGGTGCACAAAGTGGCAACAAAGTGCCACGTTTTGAAAAACTCAAGCAATAAACAGGAACAAAAGAGTCATTAAATTTAAATTGGCTTATGAACATTTGAACACGAGTTCTTCAATTTTTTAAAAGAAATTTCATGCATGGATGAAAATTTAATTTTTTTGTAGGATTTATGCAACTTTTAATTTGTTCTAATATTTTTTCTTTTCCATATGTTTCATTTTTGTTTATATATTATTAAAAATTGATTATTCAAATTTGTTTTGGTCACCTTCACCTTTATTCTTAAATAAATTATTACTTTAAGGGGTGCGAGAACATATTAAACATTTTTAGGGGTGCGGGGGCATAAAAAAGGTTGGGAACCACTGATTTATATGGTCAAAATAACAAAAGCAAGGCACACAACTTGATAAGATCTAACATTCAAGTAGTTTATTCTTCTAACACATGGACCAAGTGGTTAAGTCACATTCCAAAGTAGTTCAGTGGTAAAACACAGGATTCTGTTGACACCGTGGTTAAGTGAAAAAAACACACAGATGCTGGAGAAACTCAGCAAATCAAACAGTGCCTTTATGTAGCAAAGGTAAAGATACATCACCAACGTTTCAGGCTTGAGCCCCTCATCAAGGTGTGGGGGAAACATGAGAGGTGTCCAAACAAAAAAAGTTGGGGGGGGGGGAGGGGAGACATCGCAGGAGGGGTGGGGAAGAGTCTAGGCTAGGTGGAGAGAGAAAGGAAGTAGGAATTAGAATAACTAGTTAAGGGGAGCGGGGGAAGGCAAGCTGATTAGTGGAATGCAGTGAACTCAATGTTCGTGGGGTTGGAGGGTGCCCCAGACGAAAAAATGAGGGGTTGTTCCTTCAATCTACGGGTCGTCAGGGTGGGGCTAGTGTGAAAGGCCATATGAGCTTGAGAGGGTGACTCAGAATTGATTAGGCTAGGCAGTTCAGTCATAGCTGTAGAGAGCATACATTTTACCATATATGGTTACAGTGGCCATTCTGTGGGTAATAATTATGCAACAACCATTGACATAAACCAATGAGGTTAATGACTGCATTATTGCATTTTCGAGGAACTTATATGATCAGCATGGGCTTGCCAGCGGTGTTTGAGGAAATATGGTATGTCATCGAAGGCTAGCAAACTTCCACAGGTGTACTGTGGAGAGTATCTGACTAGTTGCATCGCTGTCTGGTATGGAGGTGCCAAACTAGAGTTGTGAACTCGGCCAGCCCCATCTTGAGTACCAGTCTTCACTCCATCGAGGTCACTTACAAGAGGCAGTGTCTTAAGAAAGCAGCTTCTAGCCTCAAGGACCCCCCACCACCAAGGCCATGCCCTCCTCTCACTGCTATCCTCAGGACGGAGGAACAGGACAAACACCCAGCGTCTTCCCCACTGCCAGCAGATTTCTGAACAGGCAATGAATCATAAACATGACCTCACTTTCTCTTTGCACTAATTTACATTTTAAATGTGGTTTACAGCAATATTTGCCCTGTCTTCTTTCTTTGGCTTGGCTTCGCGGATGAAGATTTATGGAGGGGTAAATGTTCACGTCAGCTGCAGGCTCGTTTGTGGCTGACAAGTCCGATGCGGGACAGGCAGACACGGTTGCAGCGGATGCAGGGGAAAATTTGTTGGTTGGGGTTGGGTGTTGGGTTTTTCCTCCTTTGTCTTTTGTCAGTGAGGTGGGCTCTGCGGTCTTCTTCAAAGGAGGTTGCTGCCCGCCGAACTGTGAGGCGCCAAGATGCACGGTTTGAGGCGATATCAGCCCACTGGCGGTGGTCAATGTGGCAGGCACCAAGAGATTTCTTTAGGCAGTCCTTGTACCTCTTCTTTGGTGCACCTCTGACACGATGGCCAGTGGAGAGCTCGCCATATAACACGATCTTGGGAAGGCGATGGTCCTCCATTCTGGAGACGTGACCTACCCAGCACAGTTTGATCTTCAACAGCGTGGATTCGATGCTGTCGGCCTCTGCCATCTCGAGTACTTCGATGTTAGAGATGAAGTCTCTCCAATGAATGTTGAGGATGGAGCGGAGACAACGCTGGTGGAAGCGTTCTAGGAGCCGTAGGTGATGCCGGTAGAGGACCCATGATTCGGAGCCGAACAGGAGTGTGGGTATGACAACGGCTCTGTATACGCTTATCTTTGTGAGGTTTTTCAGTTGGTTGTTTTTTCAGACTCTTTTGTGTAGTCTTCCAAAGGTGCTATTTGCCTTGGCGAGGCTGTTGTCTATCTCGTTGTCGATCCTTGCATCTGATGAAATGGTGCAGCCGAGATAGGTAAACTGGTTGACTGTTTTGAGTTTTGTATGCCCGATGGAGATGTGGGGGGGCTGGCAGTCATGGTGGGGAGCTGGCTGATGGAGGACCTCAGTTTTCTTCAGGCTGACTTCCAGGCCAAACATTTTGCCCTGTGATGCTGCCACAAAACAACAATTACATGACACATGTTCACGACAATATATTCTGATATGGAAAAACAGATACAAGCCATTGACCATACCAGGAAATCCCCATGCAATTTCCCTCCTTCTAATGAAGACTGCAATGACGCAACCATGTCTAACATAAACACCAATGTTTGCTGAGAGTAAAAATGCAATGCTGGAGAAATTCAGCAGGTACTTTGCACAGTGTTTTATCTACATAACAAATGTTTCTGATTAGAGAACGCCCAAATGGAAAATCAAGTGTTGTTCCTCCAATTTAAGGTGGTCTTGGTTTGACAGTACATGAGGCCACGGCCATGTCAGCGCAGGAGTAGGCGCTTAATTGAAATGGCTGGCCACTGGGAGGTCCCTGTCACTGATGTGGACAGAGCGAAGTTGCTCAGTGAAGCGATCTCCCAGTCTACATTGGCAGTGTCCCAGGGCCTGTGGGCCCTTTCCCGTAGCCACCAATGTGCGGTTGGCTCGGCCCCAGCAGCAGCAGCTTCAGCTGGGGCCGTGTGTCCACCAGTACACAGGGTTGACACAAGCATGTTCAGCTTGGTGCCAACAGTAAGCAGTTGGAGCCAGAGCGTTCTTCAAGGAGCAAGCATGGGGGCTTGCATGTGTTGAAAAGAAAGTTTGTTACCTCATGTTGTGAGTTGGGGCGATCCGAGGAGGGTGAGTTAGGTGTTGATAATTTCTGTTGACCATTATACGGACATTATAAAGTTGCGTTATGATTCATCGCTATTTTACTAGAATGTTATTTTCTCCTACAGTAGTTTTTTCTGTTGAATGATACTACAAACGCTAACCCTTTTGTGTTTGTTAATAAAGACTGTTTAAGAAAATTCATTTGGGCTTCGTTACCGATTCATTCAAGAAACGCGTCGCAGCCAAATGCCTCACTTAGCCTCCAAGTGACTATTTTATTGATCGAAGTTGCTACATCAGTCTTTTCACATCCTTAATGTCATGTCCATACATTTCTATCATTTTACATTGCTACATACACTCTCCATTTACACCTTTGCCACCTCTGTGGCACCTTGTCATTCAGATTTTGCTTTAGTTTATTGTCGGAGTACATGCAAGACATCACATACAACCCTGAGGTTCTTTTTCCTGTGGGCGAGGCAAAATTATTTTACCCCCAACATGTTGTTTGACAGGCTTCCCCTCAGTCTCATCCTCCTCAATGCAGGGTAACGGAAGGACACTAGACTGTGGAACTACCCCACAATGCCCTGAGTGCATCTCTCAGCAAGTTCTCCCGCAGTCTGGAATGTGCCAGTCGGCATCATTTCCTCACTGACCTCTTGGCGTGCTGCAAGACTGACAAATTACTCTAGAGAATTAGTGCTAACTGTGCCTGCACATCCTGTTGACCAAGACAATTTAATATTTGAGAAATACATAATTTTAACTCAGAAATAACACCAGATGGAAGTTTTTAAAGCTGCCTAATGTTTGCAAACGGAACTTGTTTACATTGTGAGCTCAAGTTTCAGATTCAAGAAGTCATCGAGGCAAAAAAAACTAGAAATGCTGAAAATTTAAAAAGTAAATAGTAAATACTCGAAGCACTCAGGTGGTCAGATGGAAAGTGTCCAAGTTAACTCTATCGGAGATGTGGAGGAATTTCTTTAGTCAAAGAGTGGTGAACTTCTGGAATTCACTACCACAGGGGGATGTGGAGGCCAGGTCATTGGTAGAGATTGACAGGTATCCAAATAGTCAAGGTATCAAAGATTACGGGGAGAAGGTTGGGACGATGGGGCTGAGTGGGAGAATGGATCAGCTCAAGATAGAATGGCGGAGCAGACTCAATGGGCTAGATGGCCTATTTCCTCTCCTAATCTCACAGTCCCTCTTTGTTTCACAGTCCATTGACACTCCTGGACCACTCCTGGATCTTTTCCAAAGATCAATACAGAGTACCTCCGAACCTTAAAGAGAAAAATTGAGCCGTGCAAGTTCTATGACAGATCTCAAATAAGGTTTCAGGTTGACGTGGTCAACAACAAAAAACATCTCAGAAGCAATATTTTCAAAGGGCAACCCCTTGTTCATAATCTGGCAATCAATCATGGTTCTTATAAGATTGTGGAGACTTCTCCATGAAAAAAAGCAGTGTCATCATTAAATTTCAATGTCAGCTTTTTTTTTGTTACTTT
Organism: Narcine bancroftii; assembly: GCF_036971445.1. NCBI lineage: Eukaryota > Metazoa > Chordata > Chondrichthyes > Torpediniformes > Narcinidae > Narcine > Narcine bancroftii. Next base: position 302,004,889 of record NC_091471.1, read on the forward strand.
TTTAAAAATTTTTTATTTTTCACACTATAAACCATATTGGTCAAGATACATGCATTTTCCTTCTTAAATATATACAGTGTCGTTTTCTCCCCCCCACTTCCTTCCTCTCCTCCCTCCCTCCCTCACCTCCCCTCCCATTTATTTAAAGTTCAAACTATAAGATACATTAAACCCGTTAAACAATATTGTCACTCAATAAAAATAAACAAGAAATTCCACTGAGTCAGTTCTTTTCATTCTCTTCTCCTTTTGTCATTTTAGGTGGTAGATGTCCACGGTAGGTTTTATCTATTGTGTTTCATGTATGGCTCCCATATTTGTTCAAATATTGTAATGTTATTTCTTAAATTATAGGTTATTTTTTCTAATGGAATACATTTATTCATTTCTATATACCATTGTTGTATTCTCAAGTTATCTTCTAATTTCCAGGCTGACATAATACATTTTTTAGCTACAGCTAGGGCTATCATAACAAATCTTTTTTGTGCTCCATCCAACTCGAGTCCAAATTCTTTGTTTTTTATGTTACTTAGGAGGAAGATCTCTGGGTTTTTTGGTATATTGCTTTTTGTGATTTTATTTAATATCTGGTTTAGATCTTCCCAAAATGTTTTCACTTTCTCACATGTCCAAATTGCATGAATTGTTGTTCCCATTTCCTTTTTACAGCGAAAACATCTGTCAGATACTGTTGGGTCCCATTTATTTAACTTTTGAGGTGTAATGTATAGCCTGTGTATCCAGTTATATTGTATCATACGTAACCTCGTGTTTATTGTATTTCTCATAGTTCCTGAGCATAATTTCTCCGATGTTTCATTCTTTATCTTTATGTTTAGATCTTGTTCCCATTTTTGTTTAGTTTTACCATTTGTTTCCTCATTCTCCTTTCCTTGTAGTTTAATATACATGTTTGTTACAAATTTTTTGATTATCATTGTGTCTGTAATCAAGTATTCAAAATTACTTCCATCTGGTAACCTCAGACTGCTTCCCAATTTGTCCTTGAAGGATTTCAGTTGGTAGTATGCCAACACTGTATCGTGAGTTATATTATATTTATCCTTCATTTGTTCAAAGGATAATAATTTATTTCCCGAAAAACAATTTTCTATTCTTTTGATCCCTTTTTTCTCCCATTCTCTAAAGGAAAGGTTATCTATTGTAAAAGGGATTAGCTGATTTTGCGTCAGTATTAGTTTTGGTAGTTGGTAATTTGTTTTATTCCTTTCTACATGAATCTTCTTCCAAATGTTGAGCAGATGATGCAATACTGGAGAATTCCTACATTGTACTAATTTTTCATCCCATTTATATAATATATGTTCAGGTATCTTCTCCCCTATTTTATCTAGTTCTAATCTTGTCCAATCTGGCTTTTCCCTTGTTTGATAAAAATCTGATAGATATCTTAATTGTGCGGCTCTATAATAATTTTTAAAGTTTGGTAGTTGTAAGCCTCCTTGTTTATACCATTCTGTTAATTTATCTAGTGCTATCCTCGGTTTCCCCCCTTTCCTTAAAAATTTCCTTATTATTTTTCTTTAACTCCTTGAAGAATTTCTCTGTTAAGCGTATTGGTAATGTATGAAATAGGTATTGTATGCTTGGGAAAATGTTCATTTTAATACAGTTTATCCTTCCTATCAGTGTTAGTGGTAAGTCTTTCCAATGCTCTAAGTCGTCTTCTAATTTTTTTCATTAGTGGAAAATAATTGAGTTTATATAGATGGCCGAAGTTTTTATTTATTTGTATACCTAGGTATCGCATTGCTTGCGTTTGCCATCTGAATGGTGATTCTTTCTTAAATTTTGAGAAATCCGCATTATTCATTGGCATTGCTTCACTTTTATTTGCGTTAATCTTGTACCCCGACACTTCTCCATATTCCTTCAATTTCCTATGTAATTCTTTTATTGATATTTCTGGTTCTGCTAAGTATACTATAACATCATCTGCAAATAGACTGATTTTATATTCCTCGTCTTTTATTTTTATCCCTTTTATTTTATTTTCTGTTCTTATCAGTTCTGCTAGTGGTTCTATGGCTAACGCAAACAATAAGGGAGATAGTGGGCATCCCTGCCTTGTTGATCTGCTTAAGTTAAATTGCTTTGATATATATCCATTTACTGTCACTTTCGCCAATGGCCCCTTATATAATGCTTTAATCCAATTAATATATTTCTCTGGTAGGCTGAATTTTTGCAGTACTTTGAATAAATAATTCCATTCTACTCTGTCAAAGGCCTTCTCTGCGTCTTAAGCAACCGCTACCGTTGGAGCTTTATTTCCTTCTACTGCATGAATTAAGTTAATAAATTTACAGATATTGTCTGTTGTTCGTCTTTTTTTAATAAATCCAGTTTGGTCTAGATTTACTATTTTTGGTACATAGTCGGCTAACCTGTTTGCTAATAGTTTAGCTATTATATAATCTGTGTTAAGTAAAGATATTGGTCTATATGACGCTGGTGTGAGTGGATCTTTCCCTGTCTTTGGTATTACTGTAATTATAGCTGTTTTGCATGAATCTGGTAAGCTTTGTGTTTTATCAATCTGGTTGATTATTTCCAGAAGGGGACGAATTAATAAATCTTTAAATGTTTTATAGAATTCTATTGGGAATTCATCCTCTCCTGGTGTTTTATTATTCAGTAGTTTTTTTTATTATCTCCTGTATTTCTTCTATTTCAAATGGTTCTGTTAATTTATTTTGTTCCTCTGTTTGTAATTTCGATAATTCAATTTTAGTTAAAAATTCATCTATTTTGTCTTCTTTCCCTTCGTTTTCAGTTTGATATAATTGTTTGTAGAATTCTCTGAAGTTTTCATTAATCTCCAGTGGATTATATGTGATTTGCTTGTCTTTCTTCCTTAATGCCAATAGCATTCTCTTAGTTTGTTCTGTCTTAAGCTGCCACTCTAGAATTTTGTGCGTTTTTTCTCCTAGTTCATAATATTTTTGTCTTCATTTTGTTCTTCTCCACCTTATATGTTTGTAGTGTTTCATATTTTATTTTTTTATCTGCCAATTCTCTTCTTTAGTTGTGTCTTCCTTCATTGCTAATTCTTTTTCTATATTTGCTATTTCCCTTTCCAACTGCTCTGTTTCCTGATTGTAGTCCTTCTTCATCTTAGTTACGTAACTTATTATTTGCCCTCTGATGAACGCTTTCAATGCGCCCCATAGTATAAACTTATCTTTCACTGATTCCGTATTTATTTCAAAGTACATTTTAATTTGTCGTTCAATGAATTCTCTAAAATCCTGCCTTTTAAGTAGCATGGAGTTTAATCTCCACCTATACATTCTTGGTGGGATGTCCTCTAACTCTATTGTCAATATCAGAGGTGAGTGGTCCGATAATAGTCTAGCTTTATATTCCGTTTTCCTAACTCTCTCTTGCAGGAATAGGTCTATTCTTGAGTATGTTTTATGTCTACCCGAAGAGTATGAATATTCCTTTTCCTTTGGGTGTTGTTTCCTCCATATATCCAAAAGTTGAATTTCTTGCATCGATTTAATTATAAATGTGGTTACTTTGTTCTTTCTGTTAATTTTTTTCCCAGTTTTATCCACGTTTGAATCCAAATGAAGGTTGAAATCCCCTCCTATTAATATGTTCCCTTGCGTGTCTGCTATCTTCAAAAAGATATCTTGCATAAATTTTTGATCTTCTTCGTTAGGTGAATATACATTGAGTAAATTCCAAAACTCCGAATATATCTGACATTTTATCATTACATATTTCCCTGCTGGATCTATTATTTCCTCTTCTATTTTGATTGGTACATTTTTACTGATTAATATAGCTACTCCTCTAGCTTTTGAATTATATGACGCTGCTGTTACATGTCCTATCCAATCTCTCTTTAATTTCTTGTGTTCCACTTCAGTTAAGTGTGTTTCTTGTACGAATGCTATATCAATTTTTTCTTTTTTCAGTAAATTTAGCAGTTTCTTCCTTTTGATTTGGTTATGTATTCCATTAATATTTAAAGTCATATAGTTCAACATGGCCATTTCATACTTTGTTTACCTTTCCTTTCCGTTTCCTCATCATCACCCTTCCTTCTTATCCATTTCTGCTTTCTTTTTTTGAACATATTAAAAGACAACATTTCTAAAACATAAAATATTTCCATTATTCTCCTATCTAAAATTCCTTTAACCCCACTATCTCCTCCCCTTCCTGAGTTGCCCTTTGTCCCTTGTCGGGCAACCACATCTCCCCTCTCCATTTGGATTTGCGAATTCACTCGCAAGCGTCAACTGATTTCGCAGTGACCGTAACTCTTCCCCACCCAGCCCCCCCCCAGAAAAGATTTTAATCTTCATATATAACAAAGGTCACTCTCTTAATTCCCCCCATACTTCCTTTCTTCCCTTTCTTTCGCTTCTTAGTTCTTACCTATACTCTATTTTTTTTATATATACATACACATACACACATACACATACACACACACACACATCTTTGGCTTGGCTTCGCCGACGAAGATTTATGGAGGGGGTAAAAAGTCCACGTCAGCTGCAGGCTCGTTTGTGGCTGACCAGTCCGATGCGGGACAGGCAGACACGATTGCAGCGGTTGCAAGGGAAAATTGGTTGGTTGGGGTTGGGTGTTGGGTTTTTCCTCCTTTGCCTTTTGTCAGTGAGGTAGGCTCTGCGGTCTTCTTCAAAGGAGGCTGCTGCCCGCCAAACTGTGAGGCGCCAAGATGCACGGTTTGAGGCGTTATCAGCCCACTGGCGGTGGTCAATGTGGCAGGCACCAAGAGATTTCTTTAGGCAGTCCTTGTACCTTTTCTTTGGTGCACCTCTGTCACGGTGGCCAGTGGAGAGCTCGCCATATAATACGATCTTGGGAAGGCGATGGTCCTCCATTCTGGAGACGTGACCCATCCAGCGCAGCTGGATCTTCAGCAGCGTGGACTCGATGCTGTCGACCTCTGCCATCTCGAGTACCTCGACGTTAGGGGTGTGAGCGCTCCAATGGATGTTGAGGATGGAGCGGAGACAACGCTGGTGGAAGCGTTCTAGGAGCCGTAGGTGGTGCCGGTAGAGGACCCATGATTCGGAGCCGAACAGGAGTGTGGGTATGACAACGGCTCTGTATACGCTTATCTTTGTGAGGTTTTTCAGTTGGTTGTTTTTCCAGACTCTTTTGTGTAGTCTTCCAAAGGCGCTATTTGCCTTGGCGAGTCTGTTGTCTATCTCATTGTCGATCCTTGCATCTGATGAAATGGTGCAGCCGAGATAGGTAAACTGGTTGACCGTTTTGAGTTTTGTGTGCCCGATGGAGATGTGGGGGGGCTGGTAGTCATGGTGGGGAGCTGGCTGATGGAGGACCTCAGTTTTCTTCAGGCTGACTTCCAGGCCAAACATTTTGGCAGTTTCCGCAAAGCAGGACGTCAAGCGCTGAAGAGCTGGCTCTGAATGGGCAACTAAAGCGGCATCATCTGCAAAGAGTAGTTCACGGACAAGTTTCTCTTGTGTCTTGGTGTGAGCTTGCAGGCGCCTCAGATTGAAGAGACTGCCATCCGTGCGGTACCGGATGTAAACAGCGTCTTCATTGTTAGGGTCTTTCATGGCTTGGTTCAGCATCATGCTGAAGAAGATTGAAAAGAGGGTTGGTGCGAGAACACAGCCTTGCTTCACGCCATTGTTAATGGAGAAGGGTTCAGAGAGCTCATTGCTGTATCTGACCCGACCTTGTTGGTTTTCGTGCAGTTGGATAATCATGTTGAGGAACTTTGGGGGACATCCGATGCGCTCTAGTATTTGCCAAAGCCCTTTCCTGCTCACGGTGTCGAAGGCTTTGGTGAGGTCAACAAAGGTGATGTAGAGTCCTTTGTTTTGTTCTCTGCACTTTTCTTGGAGCTGTCTGAGGGCAAAGACCATGTCAGTGGTTCCTCTGTTTGCGCGAAAGCCGCACTGTGATTCTGGGAGAATATTCTCAGCGACACCAGGTATTATTCTATTTAGTAGAATCCTAGCGAAGATTTTGCCTGCAATGGAGAGCAACGTGATTCCCCTGTAGTTTGAGCAGTCTGATTTCTCGCCTTTGTTTTTGTACAGGGTGATGATGGTGGCATCACGAAGATCCTGAGGCAGTTTACCTTGGTCCCAACAAAGCTTGAAAAACTCATGCAGCAATCGAACAACTGAAAAGTGGCAAAGCAGCAGGTATGGATGGAATCCCCCCAGAAGTCTGGAAGGCTGGCGGCAAAACTCTGCATGCCACACACACATATATATATATATATATATATATATATATACACACACACACATACATATAGTTTGTGGTCATTTTTGTTCTCATTACATGTCTTCATCTCTCTGTCTGCTTTGTAGTTGTTCTGCAAATTTTCGTGCTTCCTCCGGATCCAAGAATAGTCTGTTTTGCTGCCCTGGAATAACTATTTTAAGTACCGCTGGATACTTTAGCATAAATTTATATCCTTTTTTCCATAGGATCGTTTTTGCTGTATTAAACTCCTTCCTCTTCTTCAGGAGTCCTTTGTATTCCAGTGGTTTTTTGTCTTCTCTTATTTTCCTCATTGCTTTCTCCAATATATTTTCTCTTGTTGTATATCTTAGGAATTTTACTAGAATGGATCTTGGTTTTTGTTGTGGTTGTGGTTTAGGGGCTAATGTTCTGTGTGCCCTTTCTGTTTCTTCCTGTAATTCCGCTCTTCCTAGGACACTGGGGATCCATTCTTTTATAAATTCTCTCATATTCTTGCCTTCTTCATCTTCTTTAAGGCCCACTATCTTTATATTGTTTCTTCTATTATAATTTTCCATTATATCTATCTTCTGAGCTAACAGCTCTTGTGTCTCTTTAACTTTTTTATCAGATTCTTCTAATTTCTTTTTTAAGTCCTCTACTTCCATTTCTACGGCTGTTTCTTGTTCTTCCACCTTGTCCACTCTTTTTCCTATATCTGACATGACCATCTCTAATCTATTCATTTTTTTCTTCTATACTTTTTACTCTTCTTTTTTTTCACTGAATTCTTGTGACTGCCATTCTTTTACTGATTCCATATATTATTTTAAAAAATATATATCCATGTACTTGCCCTTCCCTTCATCTTCCATTTCTCTGTGTTCTTCCTCTTCTTCTTCTTCTGAGTCCACTCCAGGATGTGTCCTTTACCTCTGTCTCTTCTGGTTTTCTTGTTGGTTTGTTTGTTTTATTTTGTTGGGTATTTTTGGTCTTATTTTTACTAGAAGTGTCTTGATGCTGGTCTTCTTCCTCTGGGTTGGTCATCTGTTGTTTCTTTGATTTCTTTTTACACTCTTCTTTCTTGTTCTCGTTATTTTCTATGTTTTCCTCTTGCTGCTTTGTTGCGGTTGTCAATTTCAGCTGTGGAGATCGACTCCTCAGCTGGTCCCCCCTCCCGTCAGTGTTATTTTTGTCGCGCATGCGCGGTTGGGCACTTTTGTTTGGCCCCGTGAGCCATTTTTGTAGTCCTGAGTTCGGGGCTTCAACTGACCTTAGGGAGCGGGCCTCTCTCTCCACGGCGGGCCTCCTCGGACAGGTAAGGCCTTCACCTTCTTCTTCCGACGTCCTTTCTTCTTCTCTTCTTCCCATTGCTTTTGGCTTTTCTTTCTTCGTTGCCATTTTCTCCACACCTTTACTTTCACTTTATTTTGGTTTTTGTGTTTGTGCCTTTGTTTTTTCACTGTCTTTTTTTTACTTTTCTGGAGTTCCCCGACCGGCCACTACTCCATCACGTGACTCCCCCCAATGTCAGCTTTGATGCACAAATGCCAACACTAGAATCAGAGAGCAGGAACTCTGGCTAACTTTGCTTCATTGTCTCAAGCCAATGTGGCCCCACATTCAAAAATGAGAAGTCATCTTTCATCTAAAGGATGCAGTCTCATAGGTACTGTCAGAATCAGTTGCACACTTCAATTGACCAATACCTTCAGCAGGCTACACAGACTTTAGTCTAAACCACTGGCAACCTAAGTTCCAAATCCAAGCCTCCAACACGATCAGGAACCCTTCAGTGCCCTGGCACCCCTTCAGAAATTCTCCTTCAGCTTGTTGGGAGTCCTCTGACTGCCGTCGCCTGCAGTTTGCTCAGGCTCCTCGCCTCAAGTCACCAACAGCCCCGCCGCCTGTGTGTTCTTCAGTCGCAGGGCCGCTCACTGGTCCGCCGTAGGGCCGTCTCCTCTGCTTCTCCTTCTCAGATGGGGTTGTTCTCCCCATTTTATGGGGTTCTGGCCCAGTCCTCTGCTTCCCCAGAGGCTGCAACCCTTCAAGGCCACTGCCGAACACAGTCACTACCATCTTGGGTAGAGACCCCCGCGGTCACAGGATTTTAAAGTGAACCACCAACGGCTCCTTTAACAGGCCATTTAAAGCCTTCTACAAGATATACAAACGTGTTCAAAACTGGTTTCGCACCATGGAGCAGGGCCATCAAATTACTAAAAACCCACAGGAGATGGACTAGATGGAAGAAATCGAAATTCTGCCTGGCCCACGGGAAAGAGAATCTCAGGGTTGTATGATGTCATTTTTGTTCTCTGACAATAAATCTGAACATTGACTTTTTATTTTAAAAAATTTCCGGTTCACCCATGCCACAAGTTTCTCCCTATCAACCTGTATGTGGGCGCATTACTCTGCTCGAGGCTGACTCATATCTCCAGTCAAGCCCATTGAACACCACGGTACAGCACTCGATGTTGTGCCAATCTAAATATTCTTACCAAAAAAAATGCATAACCCTTCCTACCTCGTAACCTTCAATTTTTCTTTTAACCATGAGTCTCTGATATGCCTCAAGGCCACCCCTGGCAAAGCATTCCATGCACCCATAACCCTGTATATAAAAAATACTTACCCCTGATGTCTCCCCTAAACTTTCCTCCCTTCTGGTGTTTACTATTCCCACCCTGGGAAAAAGACACTGTCTACCTTATCTATGCCTCCCAATAGATGATGATTATTAACCAATAGGAATGAGTATAAAATAGTAAATGATAAATATAGAAAATTAGTATTCATCTTGATTCTTCTCCACCCGCTTACTCCACCTTGGCCACAAAATTACAACTCCTCAGTTCTGAGAACAATCAAATTCTGTGGCTTTTTTTGTTCAGAGCCGATTACACCTTGTCTTGTGAGCTGTTATCGCCCACACTTTTCCTCTTTTAGCTTCCTGTGAGGAAATGTCGAGAAATGGCTGACTGCTTCCACACTCACCTCACTGCCCGGACACCACACGGACACCGGCCATTTGGCACAAGCCCCTTTAATCCGTTCTTCAGGCAGTACTTAAACCTCCCCTCACTCTCTTCTCCTTTCACCCGCACCCCTTTTTTTTGCCTCTACATTCATTTTTGCAGCAGATTAGAAAGACCAAATTCTACATCACAGGAAGTCCTGACAGTAATTCAGTAAAAGCAGAACTGAGAAATTATTTGTTGCCCAAAGCCTCAAAAAAAAAGTTCCAGATGAAGCCACCAATGGAGTTTGTTCAGCATTTTCTCTCAAGCCACACTGAGTAACTAGGCCGGTTGGGTTGGTTCAAACAAAATTAAATCTCAACATACTCAGAAGGCTGGGCAGCACATGTGGAAACAGAAACAGGAACATTTTTCTGCCAACCAATTTGTTCCAGCATTTTTTGATTTATGGCTTCCTGATTGTGTCGGAGCTGAGAAACTGGAGCTCGGCTTGCTGATGGATTGAACAGGCTGCGGGAGTGTTGGAAGCAAAGTCTCGTACTGTAAGGGGCGCCAGGCAACACTAATGGCAACTCTTTGTTTGCCTTACGCCACGCAGAAGGCAATCTCATGTAATATTACTTGTTTCATACATGACAACCAAGGAATCTTGAATCTTGCTTGAGATTTTAAGTATCTACAGTTTGTTATTGAGCTCAAGTTAGACATTGGGCAAGGGTCAATCAGAATGAAGGAGATGTGGCGGCTCACCACAAGGCAGGCGAACCGGCCCCGCTTGTAAGCCACACAGCGGGGCAACCAGCCAAAATGGTTCAGGAGAGCTGGGGAGCCAAGGCTCGGAAGTGTCGTCAGTCCTGCTTGTTCCAGGGAAACGACCAGGCTGGCCGTTGTTAATGGCTGCGGCGGCTGGCCAAGGACGCAGTCTTCTCTACCTGTGGGACAAAGTTAGCGGCCGGTAGTTCCTCGTTGACTCTGATCAGCATCATACAGGCCACAGCCATCGAGTCCACCGACATCGTGGACCTCCCCTCCGTGCAGTCAATGCAACGGCAATCCGGATGTATGGAGACAAGACAGTCCACTTCCAGATCGGCCAACAGAATTTCTCGTGGAGGTTCACCATCTCGTCCCTCCCGAGTGCCATCCTGGGTGCAGACTTCCTCCTCGCACAAGGGCTTCTGGTGGACGTTTGAGGTAGGCGCCTGGTGGATACCTGTACCTTCCAGGCCGTTCGCCTCGACGCCTCCTGCTCAGAGTAACCGCAGATAGCCACGATCAGCACGCCCAGAGACGAGTTCCAGCAGATTCTGGACGAGTTCCCGACACTCCTCAATTCACAGTTCTCCACTGCCTCACTGCACCATGGGGTGTTTCACCACATCCCCACCCAGGGCCCGCCAGTTCACGCCAAGGCACACTGGCTCCCGCCTGACAAGCTCCAGATAGCAAAGGAGGAGTTTTTGCACCTGTGGGAGCTGGGGATCATTCAGCAGTCTGAAAGCCCGTGGGCCTCACCGCTCCACCTGGTCCCGAAAGCGTCCGACGGCTGGCGTCCCTGCGGAGACTATTGACGGCTCAACGAGGCAAACGTTCCTGACCGTTACCCCATCCCTCTCATCCAGGACTTTACGGCCAACCTGCATGGCGCAGGGGTCTTCTCCAAGGTTAACCTGGTGCGTGGATATCACCAGATACTGGTGCACCCTGAGGACATACACAAGACGGCCATCATCACCCCCTCTGGCCTGTTTGAATTCCTGCGCATGCCATTTGGGCTGAAGAACGCCGCTCAGACCTTCCAGCGCCTCAAGGACTTGGTGGGCAGGGACTTGGATTTTGTCTTTATTTATTTGGACGACATCCTTGTCGCCAGCAAGGACCAGGTGCAACACAAGGCCCATCTACGTGCCCTTTTCTCCTGGCTGGTCAACTTCGGCCTTACCATCAACCCGGCCAAGTGCCAGTTCGGGAAAGAGTCCATGAAGTTCCTGGGCCATAACATCACGGTCGAAGGAGCCACGTCCGTCGTTGTGAAGGTTGCCACCATCAGGGAGTTCACACGTCCGAACAGCCTCAAGGGGCTGCAGGGTTCGCGGGTTAGGTCAACTTTTATAACCGCTTCATCCCGGGAGCTGCACGCATCATGCAGCCGCTGTTCACCCTCATTGCAGCCAAGCACAAGACACTCACTTGGAACCCAGAAGCCTGTACCGCATTCGAGGACATCAAGGACGCCTTCACGAAGGCCGCCATGCTCGCCCACCTGCACACTGACCTGCATATGGCACTCTCTGTCGATGCCTCTGCCACAGCCATTGGTGCTGTCCTGAAGCAGCAGGTGAATAGGCATTCTTCAGCCGCCTGCTCTGCCCACTGGAACACAAGTAGAGTGCCTTCGACAGCGAGTTACTGGGCACGTACCTGGCGGTGCAGCATTTCCGCTATTTTTTGGAGGGGAGGACTTTTACCATCTTCACTGACCACAAACCCCTCACCCAGGCACTCGCGATGGCAAAGGATTCCTGGTTGGCCCACCAGCATCGTCACCTCTCCTTCGTGATGGAGTTTACCACCGACATTCAGCACAAGGTGGGGAAGGACAATGTGGTTGCCGATGCACTCTCGTGACCGGCCATCTGCGCGCTGACGCCCGGCCTCGACTTTGACCAGCTCGCCCGGGACCAGGAAGTTGATGAGATGAGGGCATTCAAGACCACCATCACCAGCCTGCGGTTCCAAGACTGACTCCAAGCGGTGAAGGCACCATCCTGTGCAATATCTCCTTGGGCACCCCGCGGCCAGTGGTTCTGCAGCAGTGGTGCAGGCAGGTCTTCCATCACATCCACGAACTTTCACATCCATCCATCAGGTCCACGGTCCGGATGGTGGCAGAACGGTTCGTATGGCATGGGCTGCGGAAGCAGATCGCGGGCTGGGCCAGAACATGCACCCATTGCCAGACTTCCAAGGACACCAGTACAGGAGTTCGAGCTCGTCCGGAAATGGTTCAGCCACATTCACGCAGACACTGTCGGGCCCTTACCTGTTTCCCAGGGAAACCGTTACCCATTTACAGTGGTGGACCGCACCACTTGCTGGCCAAGGTGATCCCGATGCCAGACTCCTGCTCCCGAGCCTTGTTGCATGGTTGGGTCGCCCGGTTCGGTGTCCCGGCTCACCACACCAGCAATCAGGTTACCCAGTTCACATCTGCGCTCTGGGCACAGCTCGCCAACAGGTTGGAGATACAGGTACACCACACCACGGCCTACCACCCGCAGGCTAATGGACTAGTCGATCAAGTGTACCGCCACCTTAAGTCAGCGCTCTTGGGCCGCCTCACTGGTCCCAACTGGACGGACGAACATCCTTGGGTGCTCCTGGGCATTTGCTCCACTCCCATATATACTTCTCAATCATGTAAACCAGTAAAGAGTAAAACATTTCAGACAACAAGATGACTGCCAAAGACATTCTGGAAAACAGACCACAATCATGATTTTCAAAAATACAAGCTCAGGAATTCCATCCCCCCCCACTGAACACCACCCCCTCCAAACACACCAGGAGAGCAAATTTTATTCCACATCAACTTTTGGGTAGTGATTTGTGAATATGGCTGTAACTAGAGGGTCACCTGTATCACTTAAAACAGTAATGAAAACTTCAGGTTAAAAAGTTGACTGTGGTCAATGTAATTATGCACAATGTAATAGATATTTCATTCTCTCTAAAATTCATAGAGATTTCCATTATTCTCTGTTTCCCTCCCCCCCCCCCACCATTTGCAGCTCCCACCAGCAAACAATGACGAGGTGGAGGGGCTCATAGTCAAGAAGCAGTGTCTGCGAAAAAATAAATAGCCAATGCTTCAGGCTGGGAGCCTTGTTTAAGAGAAGGACAAGAAAGGAAAATCATATCATTAAGAACTGTATAAAAGCCAAATTCTTTCGATGTGCCCCACACCCAAGTTACACAAAACATTCAAGATGATCCTGCGTCAACTTGAAATGATGGCAAAAACGTGCAATTAGGTGAAATCCAGCTAATCTGGAAGGTCAGGAGAACTTAAAATATTTACGTTTTCAATGCTGACATTTTTATAGCTTAAATTTATGATATCTCAATTCTGGGAGTTTTGACATTTACTATTGAACGGCATTTTTGTTTACACAAATCGATTTTAAAAAGGCTCAGAAAGAAGTGCCATGAGTTATCTCAAGGACAGACAGACCCAAATGGAGGTCAAAGTTGTGTTCGGAAAAGTTCACAGATCAGCCATTCTCAATGGAGGGCATTCGGCACCCCCCTCCCCTCCAGGGTTATGTAGTCAATGGAAGAGAAGTACAGAAGGAACAAACTAAACTTCTCTGCTTCACAGGAAAGGGGGCCCATAACCTTTGAGCAGAATCCCAAGATTTAATTTTAGTTGATACAAGAATTTATTGACTTATTCCAGCTCTGTGAACCTTGACTATCTGAGGGGTTAATTAAATGGTCTCAGAGGGAGGAATTTTAAACCTTCAACTTTGAGTACAGTGCAGACACAACACAAGATATCGAATGGAAGACTTTCAGGTACACAAACAGAACTGCAAGAAACTGGCAAGCAAACATCCTTAAGAGATGAAACGACATTCATCGTTATAGAGGATTTTGAATAATGGGTGGGGAGGAGCAGATTTAAAAATCCAAACCTAGATTTTACTTACATAAGTTTTTAAATAGAAATAAATAAAGAAATGCCAGCCAAGAAGGAGAGGCCAAATGCCTACAGGAGAGAACTATAATGGTTTAAGCAATATATCAAGGTGAACCCAAAGTTTGCAAGAGGAAATAAGCAATCATATTTTTAAACTACTTTCACATATTCTTCATTAGCTTAATTGAAGTGATTTTACATCAATCATTTATTTTCCAGTGATTTGCTCAAACCTTCTGCATTTCTGATTATTGGAGAATTTGGTGTAGTTTGAACATCATTTCCTTGGTTTTGACCAAGAGTTCCCCATCAGTGTTGTTAGAGAGCAGACAAGAATGGCTAGGGGGGGGACCCAATATTCCAAACTTCTCTCAGACTCCCATCTAACTGCTGGAACAGCAGGAAACTGCTGAGAATGAGGGCAATTTTAAAATGCTGTCACGATCAATCATGTTACTTTGGTTTTACCAAGTGGCTGGTTGCAAATTTTTAAATTTAAAGTGGCCACTTTACTCAACCCCATAGCATGCGAAGCAATACTTTTCATTGCAGCTGAACTGATAAGTTTATAGCTTAAATACAAATAAAATGGAACTTGACCAAGAGAGTTTGAAACCCTCATGCCAAAACTCTGGGACGGTACTCTAACAAACTAAATAGCCAGCATAAAGTAATCAAACCACACAATGTTAATTTTAATCACAGAGGCAACCTTACCCAGACTTTAGCTTATCCTAAACACCTAACAACCCAAAATCAATCCCACAAGGGCCTTCAAGGCCTGACAGCAAACTCCAACAGGCCTGATGTAGACTCTCTAGGCCAGGAAACAGCCAGAGAGCATAAAGACACCCTTACCCAGACTCAACCCCGTTCAAAGACAACCCAAATAGAAGCCCCACAACAACTCCAATCCCCACAATAGACTCCCTGGGCCAGCACACTTATGACAAATTACAGACACCCTAACACAGACCCAACCTTACAACCAAACCCTAACCCTAATGTGGCAGTTCAGAGTGACACAGAACCCCAGAGAGGGGAAACAAGTGAACACAAGGGGGATGATTATCCCGCTATCCACATATTGACAAACTAAATAGCCAGCATAAAGTAATCAAACCAAACAATGTTAATTTTAATAGAACTTTCTTGTAACGTGAGGGGGGGGTCAAAGAGGAAATGATGTTTTGTCTCAGACTTTCGTCCGAGTGCTGAATCCCAAAAGGAAGCAGAACAGAAACTCTCGTTAGAAGACAAGACTCAAACTCAAATGGTGTATCGCTTTTCTTTGAAAAATAAAAAAGAAATCGCAAATAGTTTCTGACTGGAGTTAAGAGCCTCACATCATAACTAATAAATCACACCATTTAACTTTATTTTTCAATATTTTTATTTAACATTGAAATTTCACATCCAAAAATACAGAGAACACACAGATATATGTTAATAGTCAAAAAGATCTTAAAGAACCAATGGCATCATGAAGAAAGCCTCTACTTCCTCAGGAGTTTGCGGAGGAGCTAATGGAGTTGTTCAAGTGAACCGGTACGGACTTGAAGGGCCGACGTGGCCTGTTTCTGTGCTGTAAACGGTTATATGGTTATATTACACTTAAATCTTATCATTTCATCCAAGGTTCCCCATATTTTCATCAAACAGATTATATTGTATTGATATTTTATTATAAAAAAGAAAAATCTAAACCCACTACTAAGAAAGAAGAGTTGTTTGGCCAAAAAAAAAGAGGCAGAATGCTTATCAGATAGACTATTTCCGTTAAGAGGAGGAAAGATTAAAACAAGAGGACATGAGTTAAGAATTAAGGGGCAGAGGTTTAGAGGTAACATGAGGGGGAACTTCTTTACTCAGAGAGTAGTAGCCGTGTGGAATGATCTTCCGGGAGAAATAGTGGCGGCGGAGTCAATTGTATTATTTAAGAAAAGGTTGGACAGGTATATGGATGAGAAGAAGATGGAGGGTTATGGGCATTGTGCAGGGAGGTGGGACTAGAAAGGGGTGTTTGGTTCGGTGCGGACTAGAAGGGCCTAATGGCCTGTTTCCGTGCTGTAATTGTTATGTTATATGTTATGTTAGTGATAAATTATCTCATGAGTCAACAGTTCTATCTTCATAACAAACTAAAGATTTTAAAAGTAATTCAAAAAGGGACCCCACCACGTTTGAAATTTTACATTCAAATCGGAAATTGAGCATCTAATCTTCTCTAAGTTTAAACATGATGTCACGTGGCCATTGAGCACGATTAGGAAGGGTAACATCCCTCCATCTGAGCAACACCGCTCACCTAACCATAAGAGAAATAAAAGCTAATGCATGTAGCTCAAATGTTGTTAATGTTTTGTCCCTCTCTCCAACAATACCAAATAAAGCAGTTTAAAAAGTGCAGAGAAAATTTGAAATATTTCTTAAGACCCTATTGCTGCATTTATTGCCACAAGGAGATATATTCACCATTTAACTTAAACATCTCTTTGCTCCTTCAAACACAAGTGGAAGAATCTTTGCCTCAGTCCAATTAGCTCGGCAGTCACTCCCAAGGTCCATTAATGACGCATTTCACCTTGGGAGTGATTTCATTGATAGTCAAAGGGTTAAAACAACCGTCTCAGAACAGACAAATGGACAATTTCCCCCCCACCCCCCCCCCATTTAGTGGCTTCCACATGGATGATTAGGGCCCTGAAAACTTCTCTGAGGTGAAGGAAATACAAAGACTCGTAGTTTCTAGGACAGAAATGCGAGAGTTCCTCAATTGCAAATGCACCAACACGAGACAAGGGACAATGCCCAATGTACCATTCTCTCAGCCTCTCTAAACATGCGTTACTAGGAACCAAGAAAACACAACCCAAATACACAGCAGCAACAAGACTGGCCACCTAGTCATAGTGAGGTAAGTGGAAAAGAAGCATGGGGAAGTAAGTAAGCCATTCAGCCCCTCAAGTCTACCCCACCATTCATTATGATCATGGCTGCTCCACCCAAGACTTATTTGCTCAACTCCCTTCTGTTTACTTCCTCTTTAACTATCCTTCCGCCACGCAAATCATCCCAAAGGTTCTCCACCTTCTGAAAAGAAATCCCCATGTTCCTTGGCTTAAAATGACTAGTCCCAACTTTTCTAATTATGTCTCCTTGCTCGAGGTTCTCCCACTTGTGGAACACTGACATTTGCCTTTCATGTCCCGTCACCCCAGAGGATTTTGATTACCCCTCATTCTTTCGAGCACTGAAGAATAGAGACCCAATTTATTTTTGCCGTTTGCAAAAAGGCAACCTGCTCAAGTCAGGAAATGACCAAGTGATATTTCGATTGCATGCAGTTTTGGCAGGTTCTTCCTTCTACAAGCCCAAAACTCTGCAGAATATTGCAGGTGTGACCTCACCGACACCCAAAGGAAATTGAACAAAACTTCCCAGTTTCTAAACTCCAACCCTCTCGCAATATCCTCATCTCATCAGAGTTTTACAGCACAGACACAGGCCCTTTGGCCCAACTTGACCATGCTGACCAAGTTAGTCCTTTATGCCTGCTTTTGCCTCATATCCCTCTAAACCTATGCTACAATGGGCACATTCAAGGGATTGCCAGTGCATTCAAGGTCTGACTAGCTGCCAGGAATATTTGGCTGCTGCTAGGGCATCACGATAACTAGGTCCTTGAGTTAAGGTAGGGAAACACCCAAGTAATCAGACTTGGTCTTCAGCTACATGAGGAATGAATGATCAGAAGGAACCAATTCACACCTGTATACCTGATCAGAACTGAGCCAACAACTAGAATTGCTGGGTAATTGAAGTATTTTTTTTTAAAAAACGGTGGCCCTGTAGGAACCAACTGTCCAGGATTATGAACAGATCTGAACCATCATTATACACAGAACAGAATGAGCAGGATTTAATTCTTTACTGAACCCTGGATCAGCAGAGAATTTGGGATCGTCAGGAGGCCCCAGGAACAACACTCAAGGAGAGACGCCAAGTGTGGGACTCAGAACAAGTTCCATTGACAGGTACCCCACTGTTCCAGCCACCACTTCTTGTACATTATCTTTGCAATTAAGAGTTTAAGGATACATTTCCCCAGTTGTCAGGAGAACCCTCTCTCATACATGTGCAAATTTGGCACCACAGTAGCATTCTCTCTCCAAAATCCCAAGGCTGTGGATCCATCTTATCCTGGACACCCAAGTCCACATTAACATTCCTCTGCGGTACTTCCTCAGTCGAAAAGGTGTTTTGTTCCCCTCAAATGGGATGTTAAGTTAAGGCATTGAAAGGCTACCAAAGGTCCTGCAGCAATATACACTCAAAAAGTTGGAAGTTATCCTCAAACTCCTCCTGACCATTGTTCAGCCCTAACAAGAAACAAATTATTTGGTTGCTTTGATAGTGTTGTTTGCAAGCAGTTATGGTGTGCTCTTTATTCACTGACCTCGGCAACTACCAGTCCCCTCCCCCATCAGCTCTCGATCTCCCCACCACTGACGTGCAACATCTCTTTATTCACTGACCTCGGCAACTCCCAGTCCCCTCCCCCATCAGCTCTCGATCTCCTCACCACTGACATGCAACATGGCAGCCAATTCCCTCACATCGGGAAAGCTGGAACACAATCTGGTCTGTTGCCTTCTGCCTCACAACCAAACGAGCGCATGCCACTGACCACTACCAAAAATCACAACTTTTATCTCCGGCTAGTCACAACTCTAAATTGGGCTTCCCCAATATTCCTTGGTTCCAAACCCCAGCAATTTAACCAAGATTCCCATGAACCCATCTCTCCACAGAGATGTTGACAACATGCAGCTAATTTGCAACACAACCTTCCACAAGTCGCCAAATATTCTGTTCACTCTTGGTGCTGGACATCGGCCAGAGTTTGAGGACAACTTTATTGCTGGTTTTATTGTAGTGACATTGGACTTTGCCCACCCTTATATGGTTTGGTTTAGGGTTAGGGTTACAGCACCTATGGACACTAGAGTTCCACACAGGAACCTCGCGCTAAATTTCAGATGCCCCCACTGATGTCCAAGCCTCACTCCTTCCACACCTCCAGCTCCCCCTGCCACTGCATCCAAATCACACCAAACTGCCCCCTGCCCCAGAACCAAGTGTGGAAAGTCCCTTCCCTCCACCCCCACCAAGCTCTGACACCTTTAATCATGCTTTCCCACTCCCCTGAGCAACACCCCACAATGTCTGCTTCACCATATCCCCAGCTAAGTTTCATCTCCACCTCCAGTGGTTTTTATTCTTTTTAATTTCGACATACAATGTGTTAACAGCCCATTTTGGCCCACGGGTCTGAACTGGCCCATTTACACCCGTTAGCCCCGGTATGTTTCGAACAGTGGGAGGAAACTGGAGCCTCTGGGAAAAACCCACGCATCCACGTACAAGCTCATTGCAAGCAGCGCGGGTTTGAACCACGGTCAGATCCAGATTGCTGGCTCTGTAAAGGCATTGCACTTACATGTAACAATAGGTTACCGCTGTCCCACAGCAAAAACACAGACATGCTGGAGGAACTCAGAAGGTGTAGCAGCGTGCACAGGAGGTAAAGATATATTACTGACAGTTTAGACCTTCAAGGATCTTTAAGAATTGCTCAGGCCCTAAATATTCGCTGCAAGACCTACTGGGTTCCTCTATGTTTTTACTTCAATCACTACTACTGTCCATTGACTGCCTGATTCATTCCAATTTTGACGACGGCAGTGACTTTTTTGATAATGCCTCACCACCCATTTCCTTAACATACAAAGGTACAAAATGAACATTTTCAAAGTGGACATCTCCATCCATTGAGATGAAAACCTATTGTCATAAATATGTACACAATGTATAGATGTACGGAAATTCTTGCTTGTTGTAGCTAGGTAAAATACACCAGAAACAATGGACAACAAAGATTTTACTTCCTCAACACTTTTGGGTGTATTTTATGCATTTTGGGCCGCTGATCACGAAATTCACCTTCAAATTTTCCTATCACGTACCGTTTTGTAGATATAACCTATTTTTGTGATTTCCAGTCATATTTTAAGTCGACTTTGTGGCGGCGCATATCTCTTGTAGCTGCCCACTGCCCCAGAACCAAGTGCGGAAAGTCCCCCCCACCCCCAGCTCTCTTGCACTAGCGGGGCAGCTGCAGGAAGATGGCACCGTCAGGGCCCACCAAGCACCTTGTGGTTTGGGCCACAGATTGCACCCCCCCGGGCAACGTGATGACATCACTGCCGCGCGGGGCGGAACTCTCATTGGCCTTAAAGGGGTGCGCGCAAAATTCAAATAAACAGTTCGACCGAAACCTCCACTGTGTCCTGTGGTGTGTTTCTGTGCGCAGCAGCCGCTCCAACTTCAAGCATACACCACAAAGTGCCGCATGTCATTGAAAATTAATTTTCTGCATTCACACTCGGGACTTCTTCCCTGCTGATCCTGGTGCAGTCAGTGACAAGCAGGGTGAAAGGTTTCCCCAGGACATTGCAAGCTTTGAAAAGCAGGATCAGGGCAACTGGAATCCATCAATGCTGGCTATTGTTCAACATGCGAGGCATCAGATGCTGAGTACAAATTAAAATCAGCGGCAAGACGAGTTAAGCAGGATCAGGGCAACTGGAATCCATCAATGCTGGCTATTGTTGAACATGCGAGGCATCAGATGCTGAGTACAAATGAAAATCAGCGGCAAGACGAGTTAAGCAGGATCATGGCAACTGGAATCCATCAATGCTGGCTATTGTTCAACACGCGAGGCATCAGGTGCTGAGTACAAATTAAAATCAGCGGCAAGACGAGTTAAGCAGGATCAGGGCAACTGGAATCCATCAATGCTGGCTATTGTTGAACATGCGAGGCATCAGGTGCTGAGTACAAATTAAAATCAGCGGCAAGACGAGTTAAGCAGGATCAGGGTAACTGGAATCCATCAATGCTGGCTATTGTTGAACACGCGAGGCATCAGATGCTGAGTACAAATGAAAATCAGCGGCAAGACGAGTTAAGCAGGATCAGGGCAACTGGAATCCATCAATGCTGGCTATTGTTGAACACGCGAGGCATCAGAAGCTGAGTACAAATGAAAATCAGCGGCAAGAGGAGTTGAACCAATGCAATGTGCAAGCATCAATATGCGATTAAACATGAGAAGTTCAACTTCCAACCTCCTACATGATACTGAAAATATCTTGGTGTTCAGCTTGAAGTGATCCATCATCTCACCACTTTTTTTTTCCAGGAAGCAAACCTTTTGAAAAAAAATATCCCAAGGCAGCAAAAATAAAAGGGTGTATTTCACAGTTGCAGTGAGTGTTAAAAGCTACTACAACATTACAAAAGTCTGCAGATACTGTGATTAAACACAAAGCTGGAGAAACTCAGCAAGGTCAATGGATAAAGGATCCATAAACCACGTTTCGGGCTCAAGGTCTGAGCAAAATGTGGACAGGCGTTTATTCTCTTTGTCATATAAATACACCGACTCAATGCACCGAGTTGTGCATTGATTACAACACCAGAGAGCAGAAGTGACTGAGTGTGTCCCTTGAGGACTGGGGCTACTGCACTCACCGATCAGGTGCCACGTCTTCCTCTTGCCGTACTGCCCGCAGCCCCGGGTGCGATCGGACTCGAAGCCGATGAGGGGCGTGCAGAAGCCGTCCGTGATCTGGCCGATGAGCAGCAAGATACCAGCGTGGTAGTTGTTGATGGCCAGGACCGTGTGGTAATAAACCAGGAGGTAGGTGAACCACATGGAGGCGCACAGGTCGTTCAGAAAGTGCCCCACGGCGTAGGACAGGCGGCTGCAAATGGACAGCGAGGGCAACCCCTCTGCCATGGTCCAAGTGGGTCAGGTGCAGTCTCCAGCGATGCCCCCCCCCAACCACCTCTCAGTGACCGTGGCTGGAGATGCACCCCCGTGATGCGCCCCTGCAACCCCCGGCGATGCTCCCCTGCAACCCCCGGCGATGCTCCCCTGCAACCCCCGGCGATGCGCCCCTGCAACCCCCGGCGATGCTCCCCTCCAACCCCCGGCGATGCGCCCCTGCAACCCCCGGCGATGCTCCCCTCCAACCCCCGGCGATGCGCCCCTGCAACCCCCGGCGATGCTCCCCTCCAACCCCCGGCGATGCTCCCCTCCAACCCCCGGCGATGCGCCCCTGCAACCCCCGGCGCCTGTACGAGCAACGACGAGTACTGAAAGCACCCCGTTCCACATATGCTACAAGCCCTTCTCCCAGCCCCAAGCCCCAGGCAGCTGCGGCTCCGCTGTTCACTGTAACATTGCCTCGTTTCCTGGCCCGAATCGTCAGCCGCGCGATCATGTGAGCAGCCGGCCGATTTGGAGACGCCTGCTCGAATGACAGACACACGGGGGAAGGTTTCCTCCGCTTCCTCGGCCCAATGAGCGAGGAACTGGGGTGGGACGTCCGCCCGCAGCCCGGCTCTGCAAATGGCACAGGCGGTTCCCTGTGCAACGGTGTGGTGGCACTGGCACGGAGGATGGCACAGTGGAGTGGCACACGGCAAGGGCACGGTGCAGGGGCTGGCCCAGTGACCCGGTGAAGTGGCATGGTGCAGGGGATGGTCGTGTGGCACAGGGCAGTGGCATGGTGCAGGGATGGTCATGTGGCACAGGGCAGCTGCTTGGTGCAGGGGATGGTCGTGTGGCACAGGGCAGCGGCATGGTGCAGGGGATGGTCGTGTGGCACAGGGCAGCGGCATGGTGCAGGGGATGGTCGTGTGGCAAAGGGCAGCGGCATGGTGCAGGGGATGGTCGTGTGGCACAGGGCAGTGGCATGGTGCAGGGGATGGTCGTGTGGCACAGGGCAGTGGCATGGTGCAGGGATGGTCATGTGGCACAGGGCAGCGGCTTGGTGCAGGGATGGTCATGTGGCACAGGGCAGCTGCTTGGTGCAGGGGATGGTCGTGTGGCACAGGGCAGCGGCATGGTGCAGGGGATGGTCGTGTGGCACAGGGCAGTGGCATGGTGCAGGGGATGGTCGTGTGGCACAGGGCAGCGGCATGGTGCAGGGGATGGTCGTGTGGCACAGGGCAGCGGCATGGTGCAGGGGATGGTCGTGTGGCACAGGGCAGCGGCATGGTGCAGGGGATGGTCGTGTGGCACAGGGCAGTGGCATGGTGCAGGGGATGGTCGTGTGGCACAGGGCACTGGCTGTGGTGATATATAATGACACCACTAGGTCACCAGGGGTCATCCCGGTGACCTTGTCTATAAAGCAGTCCAGAGCTACAGTCTAGCCTTCCAGGTTTGTCTTGCAGAGAGACAAGAACTCTTAGTGTACATATTAGTTTATTAAAGCTGTCTTATACTCGCACTGCTGGGCTGGTTATTGTCAGTACAGTGGCATGGTGCAGGGGATGGTCGTGAGGCACAGGGCAGGAGTATGGAGCAGGGGTTCTGGGGGAGGAGTCACTTGATGGAGTAGTGGCCGGACGGTGAACTCCAGCCCTCTCCAGAAAAGTCGGGAAAAACAAAGGAAAACACAAAGGCACAGAAATAAAAGTTACAGAAAAGTGAGTATAAAGGTGGAAAGAAGATGGCGACAAAAAAAGAAAAATCAAAATCAATGGTAAGAAGAGAAGAAGAGAAGACAACGGAGGAAAAAGGTGAAGGCCTTACCTGTCCGAAGAGGCCCGCTGCGGAGAGAGAAACCCGCTCCCTCAGGTCGGTAAATAATGGACTACAAAAATGGCTCGCTGAGCCGAGTAAAAGTGCACAACCGCGCATGGAAAAAAACACACCGACGGGAGGGGGGACCAGCTGGGGAGTCGATCTCCACAGCTGGCAACGACAGCTGCAGAACACCTGCAGCAAGAAGAGACCACAGAAGACAATAGAAACAAGAAAGAAGAGAAGGAAAGGGCAACAAAGAGACAACAAATGGCCAACCCAGAGGAAGAAGAAGAGGAAGAGGAAGAATACAGTGAAATAGAAGAAGAAAAGAAAGGCAAGATAAAGGAGGTACTTTCTCTTATTAAGTGATACATGGAGTCATTTAAAGAATGGCAAACACAGGAATTTAATGATTTAGGAAAAAGAATAAACAACACAGAAGAGAAAATGAATAAAATAGATATGACCTTAACAGAAATGGGAAAGAAAATGGACAAGATGGAAGAGCGGGCAGTAGCAGCAGAAATGGAGGTAGAGGACTTAAAAAAGAAATTGGAGGAATCTAATAAAAAAACTAAAGAGACACAAGAACTACTAGCTCAAAAAATAGATACAATGGAAAATTATAACAGAAGAAATAACATAAAGATAGTGGGCCTTAAGGAAGATGAAGAAGGCAAGAATATGAGGGAGTTTATAAAAGAGTGGATCCCTAAGACCCTAGGATGTCCAGAACTACAGCAAGAAATGGAAATAGAAAGGGCACATAGAGTATTGGCCTCTAAACCACAACCACAACAAAAACCAAGATCTATTGTAGTAAAATTCCTAAGATATACTACAAGAGAAAAGGTACTGGAGAAGACAATGGAAAAAGTAAGAGAGGGCAACAAACCACTGGAGTATAAAGGGCAAAAAATCTTCATTTATCCAGATATAAGTTTTGAACTCCTAAAGAAGAGAAAAGAGTTCAATACAGCAAAGGCGATTTTATGGAAGAAAGGGTATAAATTTATACTAAAGCATCCAGCGGTATTGAAAATATTTATTCCAGGACAACAAAACAGACTATTCTCGGATCCAGAAGAAGTACAAAAATTTGCAGAACAATTACAAAAATAGACTGAGGGAGGAAGACGGGTAATGAGAGTAAAAATGATCACGATTGATATGTATGTGGGTAAAGACAAAAATAGACTGAGGGATGAAGACGGGTAATGAGAGTAAAAATGATCACGATTGATATGTATGCGGGTAAAGAGGTATAAGAGTGAATAGAGACAATGAGCATACGTGAATGTATCTGTACTTAGAGGAAAATATAGATAGTATAGACAAGAATTAATAAGGGAAGGTAATGGAATAGAGAGAATAAGGAGGGAATTAAAAGAGTGACCTTTATGACATATGAAAAGTGAAATCTTTTCTGGGAGGGGCGGGGTGGGGGGAAATAGCGGTCACTGCAAAATCAGTTGACGCTTGCGAGTGGATTCGCAAATCCAAATGGAGAGGGGAGATGTGGTTGTCCGACAAGGGATAAAGGACAACTCAGGAGGGGAAGGGGAGATTGGGGATAAAGAAGATAGAAATAGGAGAATAAGGAAAATGTTGGATGTTGTAGGAATGTTGTCTTATAAAGAGTTGAAAATAAGAAAACAGAAATGGAAAAGGAGGAAAGGTAATGATGGAAAAACGGAAAGAGAAGATAAACAAAATATAAAAGGGCTACGCTGAACTATATGACTTTAAATATTAATGGAATACATAACCAAATTAAAAGGAAGAAACTACTAAATTTAAATGAATAAATGTATTCCATTAGAAAAAATAACATATAGGTTAAGAAATAATATTGAAATATTCGAACAAGTATGGGAGCCTTACATTAAATACAATAGCGAAAACCTACCGGGGACAAACATTACCTAAGTTGATGGAAGGAGAAGGAAAGAAAAGAATGGACTCAGTAGAATTTCTGGTGTATTTTTGTTGAATGACAACATTGTCTGACTGGCTTAATGCAACCTAGATTGTATACCTAAAATGGATGAGGGGGGGGGGTGGGGGGTGGCTTGGGAGGAGGGAGGGGGGGGGGGAGAAAAAGTCACTGTATATGTGTGAAAAAGAAATAGTGTATATCATGGCTAATGTGATTTATGGTGTGAAAAATAAAAAATTTTAAAAAAAAACACAAAAAAAAAAGAGCAGGGGTTCTGGACAGTGGTTGGTCATGTGGCACTGTGCAGGGGCACAGAGCAAGGGTAGGTTGTGTGGAGTGGAGCAGGGGCTGTGGTTGTGTGGCACAGGGCTGGTCGAGTAGGTGCATCACAGCTTCAGGAACCTAGATTCAGGCCTGGCATCTGACTGTGTGGAGTTTGCATGCTCTCCCTGTGTAGTCTGTATACGTGATAATAAATGGAATCTTCATCAACAGCCATACATTGCACCAGCACAATTCTGAGCTCTCACAGGATGTTGTGCATTGCTTTGAAGGAGTTTCCTTCCCCACTGCAGTCTGAACACAAAATCACACAAAATGACCTTAGCTTTTTTTTTCCCACCTCGTATTAATCTCAGGAAGCCACAAAAGCTGCTTGATAAACAAAATGTGACAACCATTTAAAATGCAAAACTTCAAGTTCAGATTTATTGTCAGAGTACATAATGACATCACATACAACCCTGCGGGCCAGGCAGAATTGCCATTGATTGGTGCAAAAAAACTGTTCTCAAGAAGATACGTGAACACAAAGAAATGTGTTAAAGAAAAACAACCCTACTGTGCGTTACCACTACTGGGTGGTGCAGAGCCTTGATGATTGCTGGTGCTCTCTGATGGTAGCGTTCCCTGTAGATGTTCTCAATGGTGGGGAGGATTTTGCCTGTTATGTCCTTGGCTGCGTCCACTACCTTTTGCAGGGCTTTGTGCTCAGGGTTATTGGTGTCTCCATACCAGACCATGATGCAGCTGGTCATCACACTTTCCACCACACATCCATAGAAGTTTGCCAATTATCCACTCATACCGAACCTCCGCAAACTCCTGAGGAGGTAGAGCTGCTGATGTGCTCTCTTCACAATGCCATGGGTCCAGCAAAGGTTCTCTGAGATTGTGACTCCCAAGAATTTAAATTTGCTCATCCACTCCACCTCTGATCCCCCAATAATCACTGGATTGTACACCTCTGGGTTTTCTTTCCTAAAGTCCACAATCTGATCCTTGGTTTTGGTGACTTTAAGTGAGAGATTCTTGTTATCCCACATTCAGCCAAGTTTCCAATCTCCTCCTGAATGCCGACTCCCCTTTTTATACACCCCATTACCGTACCATCACCTACTTTGTAAATGGCATTGCTGACCCTTGGCTAATTAGCACATCTGAACAGTTCAAAGTGACGGCGCAGCAGGTAGTACTGCTGTCTGTCAGTTTCAGAGACTGGGTTCATTTTCAACTTTTTAGTACTGCCAGTGTGGAATTTATACGTTAATTCTGCAACTAGATGTGCTGGTTGGGAGGTCAATTGGCCTCAGTAACTGGCTAGGGTAGGTGGGTTTTAAGGGAATTAGGGTACGGTTGCTGCAGAGAAAAGGGTAGGAGGTCAATCCACAGCAAAAATCAATCTGCCAGCAGAATTCAGTAGGTGGAGCAGCATCAGTGGGAGAAAAAGATCCTGGTTCCCAGTCCATGAAGCACTTTCAATGGGCCTTGGGGCCGTGGACCCAACATCATCCAGCACAGAGACAGGTCCTTCAGCTGATGAGACCACACTGACCATTTTAGACTATTAAAACAGAAAAGTCTGCATACACTGTGACTGAAGTAAAAACGCAATGCTGGAGAAACTCAGCAGGTCAAATAGTGTGCTTTATATAGAAAAGATACGTACCCAACGTTTCGGTCTTGAACCCTTCATCAAGGTGTGATACCTTTATCTTTGCTATATAACATGCACTGTTTGACCTGCTGAGTTTCTCTAGCATTGCATTTTTACATGTTTACACTAATTCCTTTTCATTCTCCCCACATTCCCATCAACCTCTCTCCCCTCCCCAGGTTCTGTCACTCTCCCACACACTATGTGCAATCTATAGTGTTTTTAATTGGCCTTACTGATTCTGCACACCTGAGGAATATGGAAGGAAAGTCATGCAATCCCGTGCAAACTGCAGAAAGACAGCACTGGAGGTCAGGACCAAAGCTGAGCATTATGAGGGGCATAGAGTAGACCAGCAATTTTCACCCTTTTTTTTTGGCTGTGGCCCCTTTTGGACTCTGCTCAAGTTTATGATCCCTCTTCCCTGTGAAGCAGTCAAGTTTAGTTAGTTTCTTCCGTACACTCTTCTACTGATTAAATAAAAAAAATATTTTATGGATTCAGATCGAGTCTGAAGTGCTGTGGCTCCATTGACAATGACTGGAGCAGACAGTCAGAAGCTTTTGCTCAGTAATAATGTCACACACCAGAGGATGTGTTTAAAACAAGGGAGGGAGATGGGGGTGTGTTTTAGACAATAGAGTAATGAGTGCATGAATCGATTGTTAGGGGTAGTGGTGGAGGAAGATACTGTGGAACCCTATTATAATTCAATGGTTCGGGTCCAAATAAAATTGGATCACGATAAATTGGGGTCGCACTAAATTGGGGTCATGAAAAGAGTGATTTAAAAAAATACCTGTATTTGCAATCATCTTTTTTTATTTCTTACTATCAATTTATTTCTTGAAAAACCAATTGAATGTTTGTTGCCTGAACGCAGGTTGCTGACGGAAAGCAAAGTCCAAAATCCTTCTGAGCTGGAGGACTTTTATTTGGTCCACATACGGAGTCTCCAGCCAATGTAGGCTAGCCTCGAGGTACTCAATGGCTCAGGCACTTTTGTGGGGGGTGGGGGTGGAGGGTCATCATTGTCGTCTTCCTGAGGTTCAGGAACCAGTGATATAGTAACGTTATGGATGATCTTGGAGTCTGTCAGATGCTCGTACGTCGGGACAGGCACCACTGGTGAAAATCCTCTTTGCTAATTTGAAACCACCTCTGCACCACACCTACCTCTTCATCTGTGAAGCTGTAGAATTCTTGCTCACCATCATCTTCATCTTCCTTGGTGGATTTTTGGGATGAAAAGGCTGGACCCAGACCCTTCTCCCAGCATTTTTCCATACAAGAGCTGACTGCTGCCCAGCCCTTCCCACCTAAGTGACAAACTTATTTAACGTTCATGCTTTTCAGATAGTCTTCCAGCAATGTTGATTCATCTACAATTCTACAAATTAATTCATGCCTGTATTCTGCTTGAACACAGAGATGATCCTCTGATCTAGGGGTTGGATCTTAGATGTAGTTTTCTTTGGGAGGTAAAAATTTGGATCTTTCCGTTGCGGCTTAATAGGTTGGCAGCTGGCGGGTGGGTGGGACAGTTGTCAAGCAAAAGAAGAGCTTAGGGTTCTCGTAAATAAGCACAGACTGAAGGGACAAAAGTTCTAAAAAACCAGTCCTCAAAGATGACACTGGTCATCCAAGCATTGCTGCTATGCGTGTACTCGAATGGTAACGACCTTATGTTGACGTGGTGGAAATAGCGGGGAGAGTGAAATTGGCCAACCATGAGCAGTTTTAACTCACGTGTTCTAGTCTTGTTAACACAAAACAACACGGTCACGTGATCTTTGTGTTGTTTGAACTCCTCATGTTGAAGTGCGTCATCTTTGCTAGACAGTGTGTGGTCTGGGATCATCTTGTAGATGCTGTTTCGTTACAGTTGTACACAGTTCTTCAATGTTGCCACCTTCTTCTAAGAAAGTTTTTAGTTTTGCTGGGTATTCGCTGACGGTGGAACTGTCGGCTGAGCGAATTTCTCCAGACACTAACACTTGAGAAATCCCGTAACGACGTTTAAATTGGTCTAGCCATCCACTGCTAGCTTTGAACTGTGAGGTTTCTCCATTGATCAGCTGGTCAAACTTCTTAGCTTGAGCTTTGAGAATAGGCCCAGAAATTGGAAGGCCTTCTGAGCACACTTGAATGAACCTCT
The DNA here is from genome assembly GCF_036971445.1 of Narcine bancroftii. NCBI lineage: Eukaryota > Metazoa > Chordata > Chondrichthyes > Torpediniformes > Narcinidae > Narcine > Narcine bancroftii. The sequence goes on from NC_091471.1 coordinate 302,034,518, forward strand.
ATACAGGGAATCATCGAGGTTGACATCTTTGGCTGTCTTCATGCATTTAGCCTTTAGTCCCGCCTCTTTCTTAACTTTTCAAAGTGAAGCGCGTAACTCATCTTCCTGAGATTTCCAGCCATGAAGTGTTGATTCAGGAAGGCCGAGGTCACGTGCATCTTGGGTTTGACTTTTATTCTCCATCGTGTCAAGTGCATAAAGCTCATCTTGTTTTCTAATGGTACGTTCCATTTTTATCTGAAAACAATTTCATTTCCGGAAAGAGGGAAAAAAAAGGGACCATTGGCTGATTGCATTATATCCGGGTTCACGTTAAATTGGGCTGAGTTAAATGGGGTTCCACTGTACAATAGCAATGTTTAAGATACTTCTAGGTAGATACATGGATATGCAGGGAATAGATGAATATGGATCATGTGCAAGCATGATACGTTTTGGGAAGAATTAAATCAGATACTAAATAAAATTACAGATCTTTCTTTTAAGTAACATAAGAAATAGAGAATTAGGCCTCAAATTGGATAAAATTCAAAAAAAAATTCATTATGATAGCCTTAGCGATAGCAAAAAAATGTATAATGTCAACTTGGAAAATGGAAGAGAGCCTGAGTATACAGCAATGGTACATGGAAATGAATAAATGTATTCCATTGGAAAAAATAGCATATAATTTAAAAATAAAATCACAATGTTTGAACAAATTTGGGAACCATACATGGACCATATCAGAGAGAGCTTGCCTACAACCTCCATCCCCTAAAATGAGAATGAAAATAAGATGACAAAATGACTAGATTCAGGGTGTAATAAATAGATGACGCATTTTTCTTGTTTATTTTCCTTTGTGTGAAAATATTGTTTTATTGTATTGTATATGTTGAATATTTATGGGTTTTGGAGGGGGGTGGGTAAAGGGGAGGGAGGGAAAGGGGGAAAAAAAAGGTAGAAAGACCACTGTGTAAATTTAATGAGAAACATTTGTACATTTGATATGGTTCATAGTGTGAAAAATAAAATTTTTTTTTTTAAAAGCAGCAGAGTTTTAGTTTAACCTGAGCACATTCCTGTGCTATTCTTTGTCTGGAGCTTTGTGCAGAATGTACTGTAACAGAATGCGGTGTGTTTCATAACTCAATGGTGAGGAAAGAACTGATTGGAGATTATCAGAAATACTGTTACTACTACCTCAAATCAATGAATAGGAAGTAGTTGTCAGGAAGGTGAAATAGTATCTGCAGTTCCTGAGAAGACAGAAGTGGGCAAGGCTACTGGCCACCATCACGTCAATCTTCTGCAGGAGCGCTATCGGGAGCATAACGGCCAGCTGCATCACAGTGTGGCATGGTTGCCTCAAAGAAATGGTCAATTCACAGGACCACAAGAGTGCCAGGGAGGACGAGTGGAATCTCCTTCCCCCATCAACTTGATCTACTGGGATTGTTGTCTGAAGAGGGCATGCAGAATCATTGAGGACCCCTACCAACTTGCACACAGCATCTTTCAGCTACTCCCACCGAGAGATATAGGAGGATCAGAGCCAGCACCACCAGGCTGAGGAACTGCTTCTTCCCACGGACAGTGAGAATGCTGAACGACCAAAGGAACGGCTCACACTAACCATCCGAGATGCTCATATTTATGAAGCAGGATTTATTTATTGGTTTGTAAACATGAATACACATCCTGCATATGTATTGTTTGTCTGTATATGTGTTATTGACTGGTTGTATGTCTTCATATTTTTGCACTATGGACCAGAAAACGCTGTTTTATCAGTTTTGTCTTGTGCAATCTGATGACAATAAACTTGACCTGATTAGTTTTCTCTTGTATCAATATAGTGTTTTAAATGTTTGACACAGGCACAGTGAGAAAGTTGGTTTTGCGAGCAGTCCAGCTGGTCAACCCATCTCTAGTAAAGCAATTAAAAACAGTGCAGCGTTTCAGTGAGGTCAGTCAGTGGAGAGAGAAAGCAATTAATATTTCCTTCAGCTGTTTGATAATGTTGGTGTGAGCAGTTCAGCATCTCAGGATGTTCCAAAGTGGTTTAATATTTATTGTAAAATGTATAAAATACAAGTCATTTTGCACAGAGCAAGTGTCTCAAAAACGGCAATTTGTTTCAAGTGGGCGGCAGTTAGCTTAGTAGTTAGAACAACGCATTTGCAGGACCAGTGATCGGGACCGGGCTTCGAATTCCACACTCTCTGTGCTCCCTGTGTATGCATGGGCTTTCCCTGAGGGCTCCGGTTTCCTCCCACCGTTTGTTATGTACCAGGGGTGTAGGTTAATTGGGTGAAAATTGAGTGGCACAGATTCATGGGCCGAAATGGCCTATTACCGTGCTATATGTATAAATTTTTTTAAATTAAAAATTGATGTAAGGATACACAGCAATACCCTAGAACTTTCCAGGCATCCTGGATAAAAACATGTTTCCAGTCTGAATTAGGGACAGTTCTTCCATTAGGGCAAAGGAAAATGGGAAAAAAAAGGTGGCGCTGCCAGAGCTGCTGTAACAGCTGTGCTGCCACTGGTGCAGACCCAGGAGAGTGGAAAGCAGAGACACAAAGCTGCTCCGAAGGGTTTAACCACCTGGTCCTAATGCTGGTGTCTTCGTACAAATGGCCCAATAAAGGAGCCGACAACATTTGTAAGTAAAATCCTACAACCGCAGAGGGGTTGCAGACTCTGGGGAAGCGGCAGATTGGTTCAGGCACCAGAAACAGGGAGAATACCCCCCCCCCCCCACCTCCGGTTGAGAAGAAGCAGAAGAAACAACCATAAGGACACTGACCACAGCAGTGGACAAGCAAGGGGCTCACCCATTCATGGACCCACATAGGCTGTGGGCGGATTGTGTTCAGGGGACCTGCCCAGTCTGTGGGCTGGTGGAGAGTGGCTCAGGTATCAAAGATGAGATTCCAAAGGGTGCTGAGGGGAAGAAGGCTCCTGAATGGCCTTGGGCACTAAAGGTTTCCTGATCTTGTTGGAGGTTTGGATCTAGAGCTCGGGTGGATCGAACAGGTGTCTGTGGCTGCAGAGCACTGGAGGCAAATCCATGGACACTCAGTGACTCTGAGGGGACACTCTTTTGCTTCTCTCTCATACTGTAAGGGGTGCCATCCAACATTAATGGCAGAAGGCAATTTCACTTAATGTTGCACGTTCCTTTCTATTAAATGACAATAAAGGAATCTTGAAGTTTCAGGTCAGATCTTCAGCTCAAGTATCTCAAACACTTGAACCTTAACTTCCTCCTTCCTGTATGAGGTTCAATGGTCTCCCCCAAATCTTCCCTAAAGCCGAAGAGGTTTCCAAATGCTCCTGGACAGCCACCTGCTGTGTTACAATGAATCGAACTCCTGTGTGTGTGACGAACACAGCTGGACGACAAGCACGGTCATTAAACCAAGTTCAAGTTTCAAATTTACCTTTATTGTCACGTCTGCCAAGGTACAGTCAAAAAAAGGGCCTCGCTTTGCACGCCATCCAGCAAGTCTATCTGCAATTACAGCGGAATAAAGCATTAGAGGGTAGGGTTTTACAATGAGATTCAAACGGAGTGAAGGCAACATTATTTCTCTAGTTACGATGGCTACTTTTGCATGTCTGATTGAGGTATCCATGTAGATTAAAATTCCCCTCAAATTTATGACCAAATACAAATCCAGCCACATCTGAAATCTCCTCCGTAATATCCATTGATTCTATGAATTCCAGTGCTCCTCATCAACCTCCATGTCTGCAAACCAATGGAATGAAGGGGTTTCTATTCCTTAGTTAAAATATTGGTTCTTCCCATTTTCCAACCTATAAATGCCACAAATGAGATTTGTGTGGAGTTCCAACCCAGCATTACTTAAGTGAATAGATTTCTGACTTTCCTCATTTTCTTCTGGGAACCTTACTCCCCTCTTGATCAAAAGATACACTACAATAATCATGGATAGATTAATTTCATCTCAGTCAATTAACATTGGCTGCTCTTCCTATAAGTGATTGCCCTGGAGACAGATGTGAATCAGTGATATTCCATTTTGTGCGCTGTCTTGCAAAAGCCAGTAATGAGAGATCATCTCCTATAAATATTCCTGCTGAGGACAAGTACTACAATGAAACCTCGTTAGAACGCGATACGTTAATCCGTGGAATCGCTTATAGTGCGGGTGTCTGTGGACCCCAAACGTTGTTTTAGGCCAGGCTAACAGCCACAAACTCAAAAATGGATTCTTATGACTCTTTGAAAGATGGGTATGTTAATATGTGGAGTTTAAAGGTCTTCCTGAATCATGACATATATGCATCTGCTCCACGACTCAGTATGACGCGGTATGAAATCTTGGACCCCAACTACCGCATTCTAACGAGGTTTTACTGTATTTGAGGCACCAATCCATCAATAGTATACATGCAATACATTGCACAAATGAAATATAATGTTGGAAAATATATGGTCATGGACTTTGATAGAAAAAAATCAATGAACAGACTATTTTTTAAATGGGGAGAAAACTTTTGATCTTCTTCGTTAGGTGAATATACATTGAGTAGATTCCAAAACTCCGAATATATCTTACATTTTATCATTACATATCTCCCTGCTGGATCTATTATTTCCTCTTCTATTTTAATTGGTATATTTTTACTAATTAATATAGCTACTCCTCTTGCTTTTGAATTATACGACGCTGCTGTTACATGTCCTACCCAATCTCTCTTTAATTTCTTGTGCTCCAATTCAGTTAAATGTGTTTCTTGCACAAATGCTATATCAATTTTTTCTTTTTTCAGTAAATTTAGCAGTTTCTTCCTTTTGATTTGGTTATGTATTCCGTTAATATTTAAAGACATATAGTTCAATGTAGCCATTTCATACTTTGTTTATCTTCCCTTTCCGTTTCTCCATCATCACCTTTCCTTCTTATCCATTTCTGCTTTCTTGTTTTGAACACTTTATAAGGCAACATTTCTAAAGCATCAAACATTTTCCTTATTCTCCTATTTAAAACTTCTTTAATCCCATTCTCCCCTCCCCCTCCTGAGTTGCCCTTTATCCCTTGCTGGGCAACCACATCTCCCCTCTCCATTTGGATTTGCGAATTCACTCGCAAGCGTCAACTGATTTTGCAGTGACCGTAACTCCTCCCCACCCAGCCCCCCCCCCCCGGAAAAGATTTCAATTTTCATATATAACAAAGGTCACTCTTTTAATTCCCTCCTTATTCCCTCTATTCAATGGGGAGAAAACTGAAAATAACCAGATGCAAAGGGACCTGAGAGTCCTTGTGTTGGATAGCCTGAAGGTAAACTTGCATGTTGAGATGGGGGTGAAGGTGACTGCAATGCTGGCGTTCAAATCAAGAGGAAGAAAGTTAAAGGTTCCATTAATGCCACATGATACTACATTTAGAATGCAACATTCATGAAATTCTTTCACTTTTGTCTACTGCAAGGCAGGCAGAGAGTCGCCACCTACAGCACCTGGTGTTCCTCGGCAGTCTCCCCTCCAAGTATTGACTAGGCCTGAGGCTGCTTAGCTTCTGAGATCATACAAGAGCAGGGCTATGATGCTGAGGCACTGGTGAGACCTCAGTTTTTGGGCTCCTCATTTAAGAAAGGATGTGCTGATGTTGGAGAGGGTTTGAGAGGTTCACTAGAATGATTACAGGAATGGAAGGATTATCATTTGAGGAGCATTTGACAGCTCTTGGCCTGTATTCATTGGAATTTAGAATGAGGGGAGACCTCATTGAAGCATTTTGAATGTTGAAAGGCATGGACACAGTATATGTAGAAAGGTTGTATCCCATGGTGGGAGAGTCTAGGACAAGAGGGTGCAACTTCAGGATTGAAGAGCATCCATTTAGAACAGAGATGCAGAGGAATTTCTTTAACCAAAGGGTGGTAAATCTACGGAATGTGATGCCACAGGAAGTTGTGGAGGCCAGGCCGTTGGGTGTATATAAGGCAGAGATTTATAGGTTCTCTATTAGCTTGAGCATGATGGGTTATGGGTAGAAAGCCGGACAGTGGGGCTGGGTGGGAAAAATCTATCAGCTCATGATTGAATGGCTGAGTAGAATAGCTGATTTCTGCTCCTGTCTTATGGCCTCATTTGGTTACTTGGAATTTTGTACTGAACACTTGTCCACTCCAAGGTAACTTCACAGGTTTCAACCTGAACAGTTGAGAGTGATCACATCTACCTAATTTCCCAATTATGCTAACTCCTATTCAAGTAGCATTGCCCAAATTTAAATGATCAACAAGAACATTTTCCATGATTTTATTGTGACATAGCTGCATTGTGACATGTTTGACATTAGACGAAGAATTGCTTAATCAGAGTTTCTATTTTCCACCTTACAAAGCCATTGTGGCACTTCGCAAACTGACAAAGGGCTTGTCAGTCCAATAGAGCCTTTTTATCAGAAATTCGTAACTTATCAGTTGGAGCCACACAGAAAACACAACAAATCTTTCACTGTTATCCAAGAATTTTAGCACCTAGTTCAAAGCCGCCTTGTTGCAAGGAACTAGGCACAGCAGTGGCTCGCTGCTTGGTCCAGTGGCTTCATAGCTCCAAGTTCGTACCTGACTGCAGGTGGTTTGTTGGGGAGTGTCACATTCACCCATCAGCTGCTCTGGATTTGTCCCAGACCCAAAGATAACTTGGTAAGTTAATTGGCTCCTTACAGTGGGAGATGGGAAGGACTGATGGATCCTGCCTCATGTTCAAGTAACGGAGTTAAATGAAAGAAATGCAGCAGCCAATTGACATCCAGAAGTCTCCTACAATCAGCAACGAGGTTTAAATTAACATAGCAGTTACACACCCTTTTGGCCCCCAAACCCTTGCTGCCCAGTTAATGGTAAAACCCAGCAGGTCTTGCAGCATCCGTAGTAGGTAAAGATATATAACTGACTTTTCGTGCTTCAGCCCATTTGAGGTACGAGTAAGGAGGAGGCTTGGGAGAAGGAAAGAATGGCAGGGGGAGTACAGACCAACAAAGGGTGTTAATTGGAGATGGATAGGAGAAAGGCAAGAATTGAGAGAGAAAATGTGAGAACTGATAATGGACACAAACCACACATCCACCTGCTCCAGGTTTGTCCACCTGCACTCTCCAGCCCTGAAAGGCGAGATCCCAGTGCATCTAACACTCCGTCACAACACTGAGCTCAGTGCCAAACCGGAAGTCCAGAAAGCATGGATCTAATCCTTCAGCTGGTGTTTGCATCTTGGCCCATTTATCAGTTTTTTGACCCTTATTAGAAAGGTAAATATTACCTGGATTTTGTTAAGTTTATTGATAGAAACTATTTCATCATATTTTAAAATTTGAATTAGTTTTTAAAATTTGCATTTCAACTGTTTCTAAATGCCTCCAGTGATCATGGAAAAGGGCTCCCTTCAGGCAGATGCACCAGTTTGATCACCATCTGTCCTTCCCCATTGTTATAGGTTCATTGAACACACTTCTCGTTAGTAAAATGATGGTGTCCTTTTTCCCTCTGTAACACTCTGCACCTTAGTGTTATTTTACACCTGTTGTGCTCAAGGATATGTTGACTTGCCTGGATAGCAAACACAACATTTTTGTTTATATCTCTGAATACATGACTATAACCAATTCAACTTATCAACTACACAAACTCCATTAGGGCAGTCTGGGGGCATGATGCCAACCATTGGATTCCAGGCAAAAGTAGCCATTGTGTCCAGAATATGCGAGCATGGAACCAGAGATGCAAACTTAAAACTGTGTCCTTGCTGAATATTTTTTAAGACATAGAAACATTTCTTTGCTTAATATCCTTGCTTTAACACCCTGTCAAAAAACGAGTACTGGAGTGAAACACCTTGCTAGATTGTGTGAGGTTTGAACCCATGTCCTTCAGTGTTTTTTTTTTAAAGTGAAGCCCATGCTCTCCAACCAATTAATTGCAGCCTTCTTGGTCCTCAGTGCAAGCACTCTCAGCTTGGTTCCCCCCTCTACTACTGTACCAGAAAATTGGTGCGACTCCTGATCCTCCTGGACTCTTCCAGCAATGAATCAGCCACACAGCAGACTGCAGATGCTGGAATTTGGAGCAAAAATGTAACTGCTGGAGGAACTGAGCAGGACAAGCAATATCATTGGGATAAAACTAATGGTCAATATTTTGGATTGGAACCCTTCATCTCTGTATAAAAACTTACAGCCATAAAATTCTAAAATGATGCAAGTATCATCCTCTTAAGTTAGGCCATCCTAATAGCCCCCAGTCCCTAAAACACATTAATATTCATATTCAATGACCTTATACACCACTTTGCAATGAAAGGAGTACCAAAGGATTACAACTCCTTGCATAATAAGAATTTGCCTCCTCATAACCAGAAATAGTGAACATCCAGTACACCGTAACCAGGTTCAATGTTCTCCAGCAAATGGAAACAACCATACTGCTTCTATAAATCCCCAGTACAATAGGAAATTAATGAGATTTACTCTCATTCTTCTATACTCCAGGGGACACACTCCAGGCGATTTCAGCAGGGAATTTAGAATGTTACACTACAGATCTCAGCCCACGACCTAAATAAAGCTATTTGAAAATGAAACCTCTACTTTGGACCCATAACTCTCTATTTTTCTTGCATTCATGCACCTAAGAGTCTTTTAACTTTCCCTATTGTACCAGCCTCCCAGCAATGCATTCCAGGCACCCATTCCTCTCTCTGTAAAAAAAAACCTTACGCCTGATGTCTCTCTTAAACTCTCCTCCACTCAACTTGTACAGATGCCCTCTAGTGTTTGCTACTATCTATGCCTCTTTTAAATTTGTAGACCTCTTATCCTACTTTGTTCCGAAGAGCAAAGCTCTAGTTCTGTTAAACTTACCTAGTCACAAGACCCATACTCCAATCCAGGCAACATCCTAAACAATCTCTTCTGCACCCTCTCTCTAGCTTCCACATCCTTCCGAAGTGGCTAGAACTGAACACAATATTCAAATTTGAAGCAACAAATTAAAAAAATAGCAAGGACAGAAATATGAATTGCTTGTACTCCCTTTATTTGGTTCTTTCACTTATTACAGTCACCAGAATTAATGACAGCGTGATAACATTGCTCATGTGCTTGTTGTGGATAGGGGCCATTTTGTGTCCAATTACTGGACAGGTTACAGAATGCATAGTTCAACATTTTCATATGTGGCGTCATTCTGAGTGAATGTCTAGCACAAAAAGGTAAAGAAAATCAGAACTTAAACATCAATATACGTTTTAATAATCACAATACCATTTATCTTAGTAATTGCTTTCCAGCCAAGAACAGACCCATCCTATCAGAAAAGGCAGCAGATGAAGTTTGCAAAACATTGCTCAGCACGTTGGCGATATCATTGCACTCCCGTGACATCTTGTGACTTCTCTTTCTAAACCCCCCCGTGGATGCAGAGAAGACTCACAGGCAAACTATCGGTTATTACGAGCAGGTTAATCTGCTTGCATACATTTCTGAAAGTCTATTTACAGCAATTAGTATTAAAATAAGGTATGACTGTCAACAGTCCACCGTCAGGCATCAGCTTTTTTCTTAAACGATGGTATGGATTCAGCATTTGATTCCATTATTTTCTGTGTAAGGGAAATTAAAACTTTGGCCATGCTGAACCACAATCACCAATATGAAAAGTGCATGTTTTAGGCAGTACCAAAATCAGTTCTGCCTTCTCTCAGGACAGGTCTCTACAAATCCAACTGTGAAATTAGTCTTTAAAACTTCAGGAGTGATCAATTGATGAAAGTAGAAATGTGCAATACAAACCTCATCTCAGGCCATCCTACATATCTCTGATGTGTACATATCTCTCATGTGCTGAACTCTCAGGGAAATAAAATGTTGTTGTCCACTAGATTTGTGATCACAAAGCTGAACAATTAAAGTACATTAGCCGTGATTTCAACCTCAAATTACTTGTGAAAGGCAGCAAAACAAGCATCAGGAGCGCTGCAACCACATTGGCCAAGCTAACCCTCTAAAGAGATCTTAGGAAAAGAATTCTAAATGCAAAAAAAATCTTTAGATTTTTAATCCATACATAAACCAGAACATACAGTACTGCAGATCCCAATGAATACATTAAGGAGTATGTGTATCAGAATGTTTACCTTGGAGATCTTGTAACTAAAGCTCAGGGGAAATTTTTTTTACCCCCGCCCCCTCCTTTGTTTTGTTGTTACACTTTCTTGTCGTTCAAAGGCAAATGGACAGTATCCACAACAGTACTTAAGCATTCAAAAATTATTAACCAACTAAAAATTGAGGGCTACACAAAGAAAATGTTGTTCGTGGTTGTGGACGAATGTTTCCCTGCACTAGAAATGGACCTCTTGCTAGGTAACGTGTGAATAGAAACAGTTTCTGTCAAAACAATGCTCGGTAAAAGAACGTAACTACAAGCTCGATTACGTGCAGGATGCAAGTGGTTCACTCTAGGTAGAAGCTTGTAACCCAAGTTTTCCTTGCACTTATCAATCTATTGAGATGGATAATTGGTCATAACTCAGTCTAGTCAGGCATCCATTTTAAGTACCCTAATTTCCTGAGGAAACACCTGCAGCCATAAAATAAAAAGGGAGATCTGAAATGATGCAAGATTCAAATGAAACACATTTTGAAGTAAAAACAATTGTTTTCTTTTTAAATCAAATTGTGCATAAAATCTTTGTGGTTCAAACCAAAATGATTGTGGCTTCGGGCACAATAAAAGCAATCGATAAAGTTGGAGATGCCTCCAAAATCAAAATTTACTTCAAATTAATTTCTATTGCAAACGAGCGCCAAGAGCTGTGGCTTCTAATCCAGAAATTGAGGTACTTTCTCGTTGATAATATCATTGTCAAACCAGCAGAGGTGTGTATGAAAAGCCTGACTGACCCAGGGACTTAAAAGAAACCAACTCCTCCTCTTCATTGCTGTCACCCAGAATAAAAACGTACCAATTTCTCAGCACTTTTTAAAATCAACTTTTTGCTTTAAAATTTGAATTATCTTGAGACTTTGTCTAAGCCTGTGGCAGCAATCTTGTAAATGCCAAATGATTTGAATTGTGAGACCTTTCCAAATGCTTACCACATGTTTTTCTAATTACTAATAACACAATCTGAGTGCTGATCTCTGATTACGTGACAGGTCCATGAAAAAGGCTTTAATCGTGCACAAAGTCCCAGTTAACTTGGTTGCTTTGCCCAAATACAACACAAATAGTGCCTTTGCAGAAAGACCCATTCATTTCATTGTAAATGTGTGGTATTTCTTCACATGGTTTTGAATGGTTACAGCTGCTAAAATTCTGACATTGACCAGCTCCTGTTCATTTACAGCCCTCCTGCTACCTGGATAATAAACTAACCAGATCGGAATTTGAACAAAATTATTTTTTTTCTTTCTGTGAATTACCAGGTCCTATTTCTACCCAGTTTACTAATGTAATTGCCTCATTTACATTTTGCAAACATTATACTGTCATTATTACAATTAAAAACATGCTACGTATCCTACCGTTTTTGTATTCCCTTAAAAAAAGGTATGTAGAAACAGTTTTTGCACAATCAGACCCAAAAGCTCTTACATACTGATATCGAAAGTGCAATTAGGGATGTAGAAAGCCCTCTGTGCATTCTCCCATCCCAACAGTACCCAACAACAGTGACTACACCACGCATTCACACCGAACAAAAATAAAGCAGAAAACAAAGGAAAACAATTGTTGTATGACTTGCAATTACATAACACTGGAGATTAATGATGGATTTCTTGAGGTGAGTTTCAGTTCTCACAAAACTCAAAGTAACCGCTATCTTTCTTTCCTTTCTGAAACTTTTATTTAAAACTTCAACTGAATTCTGCCTTGATCCCACACAGAAATAAATCCTACTTAATGTAGATTTTGGGTGTTTATTTCAAAGAAAATGTTTTTGTGGATTTTCACAGAAAAGGAAGTAAAAACTTTGTATGGTGTATTTGCAAGTCCATAAATATGAACTTCACAGCAGAAGAGAATGCCAATGTCAGAAGCCCAAAATGCTGGGCAAAAAAGTCATGATCTTAGACAACAGCCTGCCACAAAAGGATGGGTTTCTGAATCTGTCATGATTGGAACGTTGCAGAGCACACGTGTAAATCTCACAGCAGTTTCCAGAGTCACTTGTGGCGTTGAATAGTTTTCCTCTTCCGCCTCTTGAAGAAACAACAGCACCTTAAAAAAAAACAAATATTACATGGTCGAAACAAAAGTAAAAACCCAATGCTGGAGAAACTCACTAGCACAAACCGTGTACTTTATGTAGCAAAGATAAAGATACATAACTAACATTTTGGGCTTGAGGCCTTCATCAAGGTTTGAGCAAAATGCTCAAACAAAATTGTAGGGGGTGGGGCTCTGTGAATGCAAAGGGACGGGGTGGAGAGTAAAAAGGGATGGGGAAGAGAGGGAGAATGGAGAGTAGGCTAGCAGAAACAGGGTTTAATCATCAACTTTTTGGAAGACCAACTGAAAGTTGAGATGACAGAAGATATCTGGATAATAACAAGGGATGAAAACATGCAGAACCTATTTTATTTCCCAAACATGTTGCGAATTACTTATGGAAGATAGGCGTACTGGCACATGAGCAGAGAAAAAATAGATTTGTGAATCTAAGATATTCCATTAGCTTAGCCTAATTTAAATACATTTTTGATTCTTAAGAGAACAATTTAAGGAAAGATGTTTTAAATTTACAAGTTTTACTCCAACATAATTCTTACTCAAGGTTTTTTTTCTAGCAAGACATCTGAAAACATTTCGATTTTCCATGCGTTATGTAGCTAATCAACTCCAACCCACTTCTGCACCAAAGGCATAGAATCATTGTGAATGCCCTTTTCTATGTTTGAAGTGTAGTGAAAGCTGAAAAAGTCTGCATCCATGGCTGAAATAGATCTAACATTTTTTTAGGGACTTCAGGAATGTGCCACACACTTTAATTTTTAAAAAAAACCAAAGGAAGGCAATCGTTTGAAACTCATGCTTGAATAACTGATCATCAATTGAGACAATTATAATTTTACACTTCCAATATCACTTGACTAGTGATAGGCAAAGCTAAAAGATGCTTAAGCCATTTATAGCTCAACATTCCAGAAAAAAAACGAAAAGCCTCAACTGTTCCACTCTTCTTGTGCTCCACTTTCATTAATCTACCCCATTTGAATACAAAGAATCTTTTGAATTCTTTTGCAAACCAAATATCCCGCTATGTTCCTGTGCAGATGAACAGGAACAGAACAACTCAGAAGAACTCAGCAGGTCAGACAGGATCCATGGGTAGAAATGGTTGGTCAACGTTTCGAGTATTGATAAGAGTCCAGACCCAAAACATCGACTGACCATCTGCTGAATTCCTCCAGCAATTCTTTGCTCAAGATTCCAGCATCTGCAGATTTTGTTTCTCTCCAGAACAACTGTTCATGAAGTCTTCATGAAACAGAAATAAATTAAACGAAGGCAGTCCTGTCTTTGAAATGAACGCTGCAGGTTTCAAAAAGCATTTGTTGTAATCTTACAGTCAAAAATAATAATTTCTATCACTGAAATGACACAAATTGGGACCTGTTTGCATTAAACAAAACACAAGGGTTGTGCTTGATAAATATCTTTAGCGTGTACAAGGGATACTGTAATTTTGTTATTTAAAAATAAACAGTCATTCAGGGACTTATTTTTCTCTTAATTCCCTAAATACAAAGGTATTAGACTTAAAAGTTCATACTTGGTGTCGTCTGCCACTTCAATCTCGGCTGGAGCAGTGATGGGGGCATTGGAGTGTCCTGCCGTGGGGTCATCTGTATTAAGCTCTCCATTTGTTGAACTCACAACCTTAAAAAAATCCAGAAAATAATTTAGTAGATTTCTTGAACAATTAAAAAATCTGCAAGTGACAAAAATAATAGAAATAAAACTTTAACAAATCCATTCAAATGACAGAGAAAAACAAAAGCAGAACAATTTTAATCGAAGTATTCCAGAACTATTTAACCACTGCACTAATGGAAATCATGCAAAATTTATCAACTTTAAAAATACTGCTATGTTAACTAAAAATTTGGCCCATCAATGATTACTAAAGGTTCTAAAACTCAACCAGAATGACAATAATTTTGTAGATTGATGCCTATTTACAGTAATAGAATATGCCTTTACAAAAGTGATGCATGTGTTGAAAGGAATTTTTTAAAAAACAGTCATAGTATTTCATGCTTGGATTATGAAGTTCCATATGACGTGGAATTACAAATATGATGCATAGCTGCAATTTGTCATACATCAATCTCCTAAAGTCAAGTGCTTTGTTGTGGAAAAATTACTGAGCAGAGGAGAAAAATGTTAAATTGAAGGACAGGAACCCTTTGAGCAGTTGATTGAGCATGAAAAACTACTAGGTTGGTTTGGAGTTGTTTTTTTTTTACTGAGTTGTAAGTTTACATTCGTTTTTCCAGATCAATTTTCCTGGATCTGGGTGTTACTAGAAAAGGCAGCATTCATGCTCATCCTCAATTGCTCTTGAAGTCCAGTACAAAGAATCGATAAGATTGGCAGATCCTTCCCTGAAGAAAGATAGTGATCCAGGCATTTTGTTTTTACAAATCAGTTAGTTTTTGCAACCATCATTGCAGAGACAAATTGTCATCTACCTTTCAAAATTCTAGACCATTAACCAAATTTCAATCCCGCAGCAAAATTTGAATTCTGACCTCCTCACGATTTGTGGAGCTCTCTGGATGACTACTCTCTCAGGTCAAATTGCTGTACCATCTCTGGATGGACACGAAAGTACTTAATCTAGGGTTGAGACTCTATGACAGCACTAAAGCACTGCTTCACTGCTGGAAAATGTACTTCTACAGATGAAACTCAACCCTCATTTAAATAAATGCAGAAAACATTCCCAATGACCTTCAATCAACATTACCAAAAGGTAAATTAACTTCAAAAGCTAAGCATACCTTGGCTCACCCCTGAAGTCCGTGCTAGTTTGGAGAAATGTAGTGCATGTTTAAAGACATCACTGCTCCTCATGCTTGTATGAAATGATAAATGCAGAAATTCTAAAATAAAAATTCAAGCTGCGCAAAGAGCGGGTAAACTATTTTCATGTGGTAGTTTTTAAATGCTTCACAGTCCATACATTACTTTTGGAAATGTTTACTGTTGTCTAGAGTCAGCCCTACCCAGCAGTGGATCTTCCAGCTTCCAATAAATATGAAATAAGGTTTGGTTTGCAATGAATTGATAAAAATGGCAATAACAGATTCAAACAATGTAAAACGATTTATTTGTGTCAAATAAAACAATTACAATTGAAAATAATTCTGGATTCATTTGAACAAACCAGAAGGATAAAGCTAATCAGTGATGTATAAATTTAGCAGTTGTTTCCCATTTAGACCAGATCCAGAAGATGCCATGTCACAGATGTTTGCAGAAAATAAAAGCTCATGGTGTAGGAGATTACATATTGGCAAGGATTGGAGGGATGCTCAGTAATAAATAATAAGCATAAATGGGTCTCTCTGTGACTGTCAAGCTGGTAATGAGTGGTAATGCCATAGGGATTAGTGCTGAGGCTCAACTTTTTTCTTACAATTTATATAAACAATTTGGATGAAGGCACCAAGGATATGGCTACTTAGTTTTTTTGAATGCACATCGATAGATATTAGGAAAACAAGTTGTGAAGAGAAAATAAGGCTACAAAAGGAATTACATAATTTTTTAAATTTAAATTTAGACATCCAGCACAGTAACAGGCCCTTCCATGAGCCCATGCCACCCAAATTCCCCAATTAAGGGTGGGAGGAAACTGGAGCACCCGGAAGAAACCCATTCCGAGAATGTCAGATTTTAACCCAGGCTCTTGGCACTGTTATAGCACCGCGCTAACTGCTGTGCTAACTGTTCTGCCCTGTGGGGGGAGAGATCTGGTAAATGGAGCATAGAGTGGGAAACATTTCTCCAATTTTTAAAAAATTGAAATAAAATTATCTAAATGGTGAGCAGCCACTCCAAAATCAGGGTGTCTTATTGCACAACTTACAAAAGGCTAATATGTAGGTTCAGCAAGTCAACAGAACACAGGACAGCATAGAAACAGGCTCTTCATCCCATGTGTCTGTGCCCAATATGATGTCCATATTAAACTGCTGCTTGTATATGATATGTACCTCTCTATCTAGAAGCCACGCTCGTATCTGCTTCTGGCAGCCAATTCCAGGTCCAACCAGTCTATGCAAAAAAAAACTTGCCCCAAATGTCTCTCAAATTTTCTCCTCTCCTTAAACACATGATAATTTTACCCTGGGATAAAGATTCTGACCATCTAACCCTATCGAAGCATCACGATTTTATAAACTTTTATCAGTTCATCCCTCAACACTCCAGAGAAAAACACCCCCAGTTTGTCCAATCTCTCTCCATATCTCACACCCTCTAAACCTGGCAACATCCTGGTAAATCTCTTCCATACCTTTTCTAAAGCCTCCACAGCCTTCCAGGAAAGGGGCAACCCCCGGAACAGCCTAACCAATATTTTTAAATACCATTTATTGAGAGAACTGAATGTAAAAGTAGATAGAATATTCGTTAGCATTGAAGGACTTTAGTGTGAAACTCCATCTGAAATATTGTGTGCAGTTTTGGACACTTAAGAAAAAGAAAGTGAATACAGTGAAATCCCTGGTATCTGGTGCCTAAGGGGATTGGTAGATGCCAGATAAACTAATCTGCCAGTCGCTTGAGATTGACTTTTGCATGGATTGGCAAACTGACCGCTAGGGGGCGCCAATTAAAAAATAATAGTATTTTTAACTTATTTATTTTCTGCTAGTGGCTTGAGGCTGCGGTTGCTTGCATTCCTGCTAATGGGGATTTTACTGTATGTTGAAAGAAGTTCAGAGGAAGCAGTTATGTGATAAAAGATTGAATGCACTCGGTTTGTAGCCACTGGAGTACAGAAGAATGAGAGGTTGATAGATTTTTGATCAGCAAGTATAAAAATTGGAATATGAACAAGGTGATAATTAGATGGTGTTCTTATTAAGCAGAACCAGGTCGAGAGGTTTTCTACTGTTCCTAATATATCTGTTTGCATGTAATCTGGCAATCCAATGGCTCAGCATCTAGGTTGGATCTGACTGATAACCTGCAGTAATCTTGCCAGTACTGGTAATGCACATTCTTAAATTAAACAAACTTTTACAAACATGCTGAAAGTTTCAATTTGTTCTAAAGTTGTTTCTTTATTTGCATTTATAATTCAAAAATGCTTCAGAAGATGATTACATTCCATTGTGCTACATTATATTCCATTTCCTGCATGCTTAGCCTATCTGTTTAATACTGTGTTACTTGACAATTTGTAGGACGATTGAAATCTGGTTTATGTTCATGCCTCTAATAAGAGTGCACAAAATATTTGTAAAGCCACAGAGTCAGTGAACTGTATGAACATTTTGCTGAAAATAAATGACAGAAATGGAAAAAATATCTCTGGAAGAACTCTTTTTGTCGACTTTTTTTGTCAATCTAAAAGTTCTGGTAGATTTTAAACACTAAATATCATTGATCTATTTTTTTACCCCCCAAATTAAAAAAAAATGTATTGTTGCTTTGCAAGGTATTACAGTGGAATCTTGTAATACAGTACGACGATTATCTGGAATGGTCAGGAATGGGTCAATGTTAGATAAACATTTTTTCGGAGAACTGGTCATTTAAAAGAAAATCCCAGTAGCAACAGCAAATCACTTGTATCAATGCTGAAACAACAACAAATCAACAAGACTTTTAAAGCTTTAAAATAATGTTTCTCACCAAAAATATGCTGACTGCAGCCGATCCCCGACGCGTCCCCGCCACTGGCGCCAATCCCCGACACGTCCCCGCCACTGGCGCCAATCCCCGACACGTCCCCGCCACTGGCGCCAATCCCCGACACGTCCCCGCCACTGGGGCCAATCCCTGACACGTCCCCGCCACTGGGGCCAATCCCCGACACGTCCCCGCCACTGGGGCCAATCCCCGACACGTCCCCGCCACTGGCGCCAATCCCCGACACGTCCCCGCCACTGGCGCCAATCCCCGACACGTCCCCGCCACTGGCGCCAATCCTCGACACGTCCCCGCCACTGGCGCCAATCCCCAACATGTCCCCGCCACTGGCACCAATCCCCGACACTCATTGGCAAGTCGGCAGGCTCCTGTCTCCCCGGACACCTGAACTCCCGACGCCTGAGTCCCAATTCCAAATTCACCGCTAGGTCTACTGCACATGCACATGGACACCAGGAGTCCAATATGTGTGTGCGGTAGGAGGCCGAGGGAAGAGTTTGGAGTTGGCATTGGGTGTTCCAGTGTGCCAAGGGGGGAGGGAGGGAATGCCACTGTCTCGAGGTCCCACTCCTGCCCGAGAGCCTGCTCTCCTTGATTGCATCAGCACAAGGGATTCTTTCGACTGCTTGTGGCTGGGGGATAGCGGCATGCAATTTGATAGGGAGAGTTGGAGAGAAAAGTCAATAGGGGAAGATGAAGAAGAGATGGAAAGAGTGAGGGGAGGGAGTTATGTGAAACGAGGACAATTGTTGCTCTAATTTCACGTTGTGATTTTTTTTTCAACCTGTGAGGTCAATTCAGATCAATGAGGATTTTTGATTTCTTTTGGATATCCTCATTTATCCAAAATTTTTCGGAGGCGAAAAGACATCACTTCTGGGTCCAAAAGAATTTTGGATGAGGATTTCTGAGAATCTTATTTTGGATAATTGAGTTATACTGTAATTACTCAGGAATACCACTGGAAAGTTTGGAACTGAATTTACAATAAAATTAATTTATAATAGTTTATTTAGAAAAAAACAAAACACTCCACAAGTCAAATAAGAATCTCCATAGTGAGCAAGGCACCTAAATTAGAAATGTACGTCGGCATTAGATTGTGTACCAGACAGTCCACAGATGATGGAAAGTAACTTGAGACAAACAACCACAGCTCAGACCTAGGACTCTTGTCTCACTTTTAATGATGTAATGTCGAATGATGCTTTGGTGCAATATGAAGGGAATAATGAACTTCTAACAATGTCCTCATTTAGCTGGAAATCACAAGTCCATACACTCTCTCATCTGGTATTATTTAGAGTGGATGCATTTACTTCATCCTCACCAAACGAGTTTAAACTGCAATTTATCTAATCGCATCATTTTGTACAAATTGTTATAAATTCAAAGCTTCTAAAGCAATCAAATGAATTAAGTTCTTTGCTGTGATGTAAGCCATTACATAAAAGGCTTTTTCTATTTACCATCATGTCATTTGACAAGATAGCAAATTTTCTGACCACAGTAAAAAGGAAATCTTAATTTCAATGTATAATCGTTGCCATATGTTGTTTTCAATACAAAGGAATGTGCAAAGTGCACATTCTGATAAAGACCACTCTATGATCGCACATATATCATGTGCTCTGACTGCCCATCCATTGCAGACATCTATTTGAGGCACTGCCTCAAGAAAGCATCCATCATCATAGAGGACCCCTTTCACCCTGTCACAACCTCTTCTCACTGTTCCCCTCAGGCAGAAAGTGCAGAACCTGGAAAACTGTTCACGAACAGTTTCTTTTCAACATTTATCACTCTTGAACCTCCCTTTGTACACTGATCATGGATTGTCTGCACTGTTGAAAAATCCCTTCTTTGCACTGGGATTACTGTGAATATTTATTATCTATCTTGTGTTTTAATTTAATATTATAGCTTTTCTTTATAAGTACCTGTTCAGCTTCAGCAAGAATTTAGGGCACATGTATAGTAAAACCACTAGTGTCTGGCACCTAGTGGATTGGTAGATGTCAGATAAGTGAATTTTCTGGTTGCTTGAGACTTAGTGTTGCGTGATTCGTGAACTACTTTACCTCTGTATTTTCTGCAATTTTTTTTGCTGGTTGCTTGAATTCAGGATAATAGGGGTTTTACTGTACATTGTACAATGACAGTAAACTATTTCATTATTAATTTCTCAAGTAAAATAAATATTTTCTGAAACAATTTAAACATTTCCAATGGTGTGCAGAACCAAATGGTCGAAGACAGCTGCAACAAAGATCCAGTCATACAACATTCCTTCATACCTGCAATACTCAATAAAGTAACACACAAGGAACATTTCCCTTACTTCTCTGTTCACTTTGTCCAAAAGCAGTGAGTGCTGTGGAACAAAGTAAGACATGCATTCAGGTCTCCAGGAACTATAGCAAATCCTATGATCACAGGTTGAAAAACTCTTTGGCAGTTGGGAGATTATAATGATACCTCAAAAGAAAATAGAATTAAACAGGAAAATCTGCAGACCGATCGAGTGCAATGCACAAAAATGCTGGAGAATCTCATTAGGTGTCTATAGAAAGCAAAGGAATACCACCAATAATTCACCCTTTGTCAAGGTATGCTTAGAAGGCAGGCAGGTGCCTGAATAAAGAGGTAGGGGAGGAACACAGGCCAACAGGCAATAGAGTGGATCTGGGTGAGAGGGCAGAAGAGTTTAAAAAAAAGCAGAAGCAATAGGGGGTTGTGGTGTAGCTCTCTGAATGTAGAGGGAAGGGAGTGGGAAGCTGGAGGAAAAGCAAGGGATGAAAGAGAGAGAGAGAGGGAGAGCGAACAGAAACCGGAGAAGCTTATGTTAATGCCATCTGGTTGGAGTGCACAGAGGGACCATTAGGCATTCTTCCTCCAATTTGTGGTGGCATTGGTTTGACAGTGCATTGGGCCATTGACAGTCACGTGTGTGGGAATGGGGTGTGGAATTGACATGGTTGGCCACTGGGAGATCCCAGTTATTACAGCGGGCAGAGCGAATGTCCTCAATGAAATGGTCTCCCAGTCTGCGTCCCTCTACAAAATGCCTGGTTATAACCCTTTGCTCCCTCAAGATGCTGTGTGGCTTGCTGAGGTTCTCCAGCTCTTTTGGGCATTGCATACAAAAATTGAAATTACTTGGAATTATAAGACACAGCAGAAGAGGTATAGATCTGTACTGCACTAATTTTGCTCCCAGCTGATCTCACCATTCATTTCCACCTCCACATCCCACTCCATAATAAAGTAAACAATGGCTAATTGGGTATCTTACAAAGAGTTCAAATTCATCCCCTTACTAAAGGATCATTCAAAGTCTTAATGATAGGAATTGTGGTGCATTTATTTATTTTTTCCATTTGTCCAACTTTTTAAGAAGTCTATGAACTGGAAACAGTTAAGCACCAACCTGATTCCATTCTGTACTACACCTAATTATTGTCTATGGACAAAATGAATACCACAAATAAATTTCAAATCATGAACATTACTTGAAATCCAATTAAAAAGTAGAAATGAAGATTGAGAATACAAATATTAATAACTGTAGACAGTAAATTAGTTTGCAGGGATGGCAAATCAACTTTCTAAGTAAAGAACTGTGGTGCAACTCATGCAGAAAGTACCTGTACAGAACCGCCAAGCCTGTCTGATGTTAGACGTGTTCCCAAATGATGAGCACTGGGCTGGCAGCTGATATGAGGTTCCCAGGCTCCATTCCGATCTGCCAACTGCCAATAGTTTAAAAAAAGGGGGTAGGGAACAAAGAAAGAAAAAACCCAAAACAAAAAGTGAGGGAAAAGTCATGCTAAAAGCAAGCAATTATATACAGAGCAAATTAGTAAATCTGTCAAATTAAAGTCACAAATGTCAGTGAAGAGGCAACTTCCACAAGCAAGCAGAACCACAACAAGCAAAAAGGGGGAAAAAAATGGACAACCTCCACAAAAGTAACACATCCTTTCCTTTTTAAACAGGTTTCAGGATTTTGAAGTTTCCAATTTCAAATAATGAAATAAATCCAAATATATTTGTCAAAGATCCTCGATACAACAATGTTTTATTTGTGGTGGAAGATAAACAAACATGAGAGGCAAAGTGTGAAAGAGGCCAGTACAACAGGGGTAATACCACATTATACTCTCCTTCTTAGAGGGCAAGGAAGACATAATCTTTGATGGTAACAGTATCAAGAATTCGGACAGTAAACAAGAACGTTGGTGAAGCAGGAATTTCCAATGCATTTTGAATGGGATTAGAACAGATCATAGCCTCTTTTTTTGGAAATAATACATTTAACATTTTAAATGGAGACACGGTCAAGGCAGATCTGATCACTAAGCCAATATTTATACTGGCTTCTGCTGTGGTCCAAAATTGCTCGAGGTTCCAAGGTACCCTCTCAAGTGGAAATAAATTTACAAGGAATGTTAATATGTTTCAATTTGAAAATGTTTTTATTTTTGCTCACCCGTCCCGATCTCCATTTTTAAAAAAAAAATCAATCTCACTGCAATAAACTCCATCTTGCTGGTCTCCCTCATCTGCTCCAACTAACCCCAACTATGCTCCTACCCATCTGGTTCAGATGCAGAGGGTCAAACTAATCACCCGAGATTCCAGTGGGTTGAGCCAGTGTGCAACAAAGTGTGAAAACCCTGCTCCCCCCCCCCCCCCCCCCACCAAATTGGCTGAAAAGGTTTTCACAGCTCAATGACAGACTTTTAGGATGTCCATTTTACATCAACAACTCAATTTTAATTTAAATCTGATTTGAAATACAAACCAAAAATATTAAAAAGGAAATAATTAACACTCTTTTGCCTGCTGCAAAAGAAATCTGCTGGAGGAACTGAGTGTCTCAACCTTAAACAGCGAGTCTCTTTTCTTCCACAGATGCTGCCAATCCAACAAGATCCTCCAGCAACTTGTTTATTTCCATCCAGCTTCTACCATTTGCAGCTTCTAGTCTGCTTCCCTTTCTGCCTCTGGTCCCATCACTGATTCCTAATCAGTGGGATAAGGCCCACTGGTGGGCCACAGCATGCTTCCATTTGGGCCACATTTTGTTCTTTAAAAATATTAAATACTTTAAATTAGATAAAGATGTGTTTCTGCAGAACTGCCTTTGACTTGAAAATATTGCTCAGTTATTGCTACTAGTGGGCCATGGCACGTTAGGCTGGAAGCCAGGTTGGCCTTAGACCGAAAAAGATTTAGAACCATTGTGACCTTAGCCCTGGATTTCACACTGAAGTCAATGGGGTAACTTAGTGCAAATCTAAATTAGTATTATGTTGCAGTAAAAACACAGAAATGCCAGTGAACTCAGCTGGTCTCACAGTGACCAGAGGAGGTAAAGATATATAACCTACGATCCAGTCCCGAGCTCGTGTTTCACTAGTATTATACTGCAGTTTATGTTGTACTGTTGGACTTCACCAACTAAATCTGCAGAGGACTGAGAGAATTGTCCTTTATCTATCAACTAATCTTGGACATCTGCTCTTAAACCAATGTGTTGAAGTCTGTCATTTATTGTTATTTCAATGACTACAGATCAGTTGTCACATTCATAAATGTGAACAATAATGTGCAAGATCTGGCCCAATAATTATTTTGTCCACCCACAGATTTCTAGACACAAATCATTTTAAATATTTTGCATATATACTAACCGAGAGAACTTGTGAAAGTTGACTAATCTGCAGACAGCAACAACAATAAAAGCGCAGAACAAATAATTCAGTACTTCAAAGCAGTGACCAAGTTAAAAAATACCTCAAAAATTATTGATAACCCTCCATAGGTTAAGCAGCATTTACTGAACAAGAAACAAAGGTCGAAGACCTTTTGTCGGAACCAATTGTGATGAAGGGTCTTTGACCTCAAACAGTAACTACAGATGCTGCACGACCTGCTAAGTGTTTCTACTATTTTGTTTCAGATTTCCAAAATCTGTAGCTTGCTTTTTGGTTCATCTAAATACAGTTAAATTAATTTTTCTTCTATTTGACTTTTGATTTTTGTTATTGTTTTATGACACAATTAACTGTGAACAGAAACCAAATTCCAATCTGCCACGAAAAAAATGGTTGGGATTGGAACACAAGTGCTTGTATAATCTGAAACACCTACATCCAACATTGCGCATCAGAAAAAAAAATTACGACACTGCCTGCATTGGTGTAAGGGCAGTGCTGCCGCTGGTGTGGACTTGCAGAGAGCGAGGAGCAAAATCAAAGCACTCCCCCATGGGGTCCAACCAGCCAGTCCGACTGCCACCGGCTCTGTACAGGCTTTAAATGGCCTGTTAAAGGAGTCAACTGCAGGGTCCTGTGACTGCAGGGTCTGGCCCAAGATTGCGGTGCCCATGATCGGCAGCAGCCACGAGGGTTGCAAACTCTGGGGAAGTGGAGGACTAGCACAAGGCACCAGAAAACAGGGAGACTGCACCCTGTTTGAAAAGGAAATGCAGAGAAGACAACTCACAGGACAGTGACCTTGACAAAAGACCAGTGAGGGACTCGGAGGGTGAAGAACACATCAGAGGTAGGATGATGACGTCTCAAGGCGAAGCACCCATGCAAGCTGCAGGCAACTGTGGTCACACCAGGCTACGGACTGCTGGAGATTGGCTGAAGGGGTACCAGGTATTTGAACCAGGATGTGAGAGGGCGCTGGAGGCTTCCTGATTGTGTCAGAGGTGTGAATCTGGAGCTTGGGTATGCTGATGGTTTGGACTGAAGGCTGTACATTTATAGTGACTCTGGAGGGACTCTCTTTTGCTTCTCTTTCTCTGGCTGTAAAGGTTGCTGGCAATTTATGCTGATCTTTGAATTTTGGTTGACTAAAGGAAATTTTGTGTAACATCACATTTTCTGCTTAATTAAATGACCATAAAATAATCTTGAGTCTTCAGTGAGGGTTGATCATAGTTGTAGAAACCCATGAACATAGTCCCCAACTGATCCCTACAGTGTACTAAACTTCACCGTCCTCTTACAACAAATAATACTCCAGGCCTTACTGCTGCTGCTATTCTCTGAGGCAGAATAGATCACAACTTGGCCTGAGGTGGAGGATTTGGAAGCCCACAATCAGACTTTTAAAAACAGTTGAATTTTTTTATTTATAAAGATTAGAAACAAAGATTTACAAACATTCAAATGATGTCAAATTAAAAGCAAATATCAAGATCAAAAAAATCTATTTGGCTTATATTTTCCACCCAGCTCAGCAACTGAATGAATGGGGCACAGTACAAACTCAGACACCAGATACAAAATGCAGTTAGGGACTCGGCTCAGCACAAATGATTTAGCACGGTAAACTGATTTAGTGCAGAGATCTGTGGATTCAAGGAGTAGGACCTCAGCAGGACATGCTCCTGATGTCCAACAGTTTGCTAACTTTTGGACTCCAATGTGCTGAAACTGACCCTCAGAGAACATCTCCCACTTTTCTCTTGTGAACTAGAGTTTCATGCTCATTGGTTTCTGACCATGCTGTCCTACAGCTTTTCTTCCTGCTCTTAAGGAGGAGGGATTACTATTCTTTTCAGCTGCGTCCACCTCAAAGAATGGAGGAAGCTTTAGTGCTCTCAAAATGACACCACTTCCAAATGTATATTACAAACTAGGAGGACAGGGTATAATTTGCCACAAGTTACACTTATGCAAAAAAAAAGGGCCAATTTCAGCTTAACCAGAAGTTGAAAGTTTGGGAAATCTTCTGTTTTTCTTTCCCAGGTGAAGAGTGTTGTTGACAATCAGAAAAACAGAAGAAATACAGAAAATAAGAGCTGGCGACGACATTAGGCATTTCAAGCCTCCTCCGCCATTCAACATGATTGTGGCCATCTCAACAGCATGTTTTCACTCCCTCCTCACTGGTGCCTTGTGTATAGAAATGCATCTACCTCCTTTGCATTCAGTGATTTAGTCTCCAGTGCCACCTATAAAGAATGTCGCAGGTTTACACCCTCTGAGTGAAGACGTTTTGTCCCATTTAACCCAAAACATCTTAGCCTTGCAACAATCTCAGCCTTGCAACCAGAGAAACATTCTCCACCTATCCAGTCAGAACTTTGTACGCTTCATTAATTTAAAAAAAAATTGACAGGTCCTTTTGGCCCACAAGCCCGTGCCACCCAAATGATCAACTCTCCCAGTACATTTTAAAGGGTAGTTCGAAACCAGAGTACCTGGGGAAAAACCACAAAGACACGGGGAAAACATAAAACTCCTTACAAATGTGCAGGATTCGAACACTGGTCGCTGGTGCTCTAACAGCATTGCGCTAACCGTGCCGCCCCAAGAATAACACAGAGCGAAAAACAGGTCCCTTGCCAGAGTCATTGCTGACCATTAACATGGATCTTCCCACGTTCCTATCTGCTTCATCCAGATTCTACCACTCAGTTGTGCACCATGGGCAATTTACAGTGGCTAATTAACCTACTAATCTGCAGCACCTGGAGAAATAAACATTTGATCACAGGGAAAATGGGAAAACACACAGACAACATTAGGGACCAGCTTAGACCCAGGGCTCTGGTGCTTTGAGGCAGCAGCTGTGCCTCCCTACAATGAGGTCCCCTCTCATTCTTCTGCATTCAATCCCATGTGGCACCTTGTCATCCTAGGAATCATTTAGCAGTGATGAAACTATGTTCACTGACTTAACAACTGGAAGGTGGATATTTTTATTGAAGCATATAAAAGGAGGGAAAAATATGAAATGGTTTCGTGCCACAATGATTTGTTGAGTGGGTTTACGTAGGTCTGCACAACATTGGGGGCCGAAGGGCCTCTACTATGCTATAATTTTCTATGTTCACTATTGCTCCTTCCAGGACATCACAAAGTCCTTTAGCGATAAGGAACAACTTTTGAAATATAAACACTGCTTTAATATAGCAACCAAGATTAACACTGGACCAGTGTAAAAGCCAATTACCTTCTGCTTCTTCATATCTGTAATCCAAGGGACTTTAGTGCAACTACACAGTGCAGATACTGTCTACTCTGGATGGATGCTATAGTAAAGCATGCAACATATCTATCTGGCAAAACCAGACCATTTTTTCCCTGACTCTTACATTTTACTGCTTTCATTATGTTTTGAAACTCACTTTGAATGTCAGTAATCTCACAGCAATGGTCAAAGACAAAAGCTACCCAATTGGAATCTCTTTCATAAATGATCGATGAATATTCGCATGCATGACTAAGATTTGTGTAATTAATAATCTATCATTAAAAGAATAAATGATCCAAAGAATAAAAAATTATCAAATGCAATCTGTCTTTAAGATTCAAACGTGGCATGTTGAATTGTCACTCTTCACAGGTTTCCAAAGACATATTATGAAGTATGATTATTTCACCATACAAAGCAAATATACAAAATTACTAAGAGAGAAAGAATATGGCAAAGGCCACTGTTCAATCCTGCATGATACCTTGTCGCCCCAGGAATAATTTAGCAACCAGGGTGAATTCATGAAGAGAAATTAGGTTCACCATCCTATGCAGTTCGCTACAGTTTGCAAGCATTATAATTACATCATAAAAGGTACTTCCATGAGTGTTGTCACGGTCATAAAATAACCAGCTCTCTGGTTACTTTGAGGGGTGAAATATCAACCAATATGCATCTAAACCGTCTAGCAAGGCACTCCCATATAAAATACCCTCCTCTTTCGTTTCACCATTCTGCTGAGATTTTGACCTCTGAATAAACCCAAGTTTACTCATCAATCACTCCAAAAATGCCTTGTCCACAACTTCCTAGACAGTGCTTATTTTATCTTCCTCTTCCCCCCAACATCTTCCCTCGGTCCATCTGATAGGCAGGAAGCAAAGGTGGGAATAAAAGGATCGTGTTCTGGCTGATAGCCAGTTACTGGCGATGTTCCACGGGGGTCGGTGTTGGGGCTCCTTCTTTTTACAATATATATTGATGATTTAGATTATGAACTAAATGGTTTTGTGGCTAAGTTTGCAGATGACACCAAGATGGGTGGTGGAGTAGGAAGTGTTGAAGAAACTGAATGATTGCAGAGAGACTTAGACAGCTTGGCAGAGTGGGCAAAGAAATGGCAAATGAGATACAATGTTGAGAAATGTATGGTTGTACATTTTGGAAGAGGAAATAAACAGACAGGTTATTATTTGGAGATGAGAAGAAAATTCAAAGGGACTTGGAGGACCTCATGCTACATAATCTAAAAATTAACCATCAGGTTGGATTGGCAGTGGAAAATAAATGAATGCAATGTTGGTCTTCGTTTCAAGAGGAATAGTGTACAAGAGTAAAGAGGTGTTGATGAGGCTCTAGGGGGCACTGGTGAGACCTCATTTGGAGAACAGTGTGCAGTTTTGGTGCCTTATCTTAGAAGGGACGTAATAATGTTGGAGAGAGTACAGAAAAGATTTGCCAGGATGGTCCCTGGAATGTAGGAGCTAACATACAAGAAACATTTAGAGGCTCTTGGACTATATTCATAGGAATATAGAAGAATGAGAAAAGATCACGTAGAAACATATCGAATGTTGAAAGGAATGGACAGAGTAGATGTGAATAAGAGATTTCTCTCAGTAGGTGAATCCAGGATAACAGGACATGGTCTTAGAATTAGAAGGTACCCATTTAAAACTGAAATGAGGAGAAATTTCTTTAGCCAAAGGATCGTGGATTTGTGGAAGTTGTTGCTACATACAGCTGTGGAGGCCCAATCACTTGGGGAGATTAACAGGTATCTAATTAGTCAAGGTATGAAGGGATATGGGGAAATGGCAGAAAATTGGAACTAGAAGTGAAAACAGTTTAGCTCAGGGTGGATTTGCAGAGCAGACTTGATGGGCCAAATGGCCTACTTCTGTTTGTTTATCTTGTGATCTTTCTTTCCCCATTTCAAATCATTTACCTCTAACTCAGAGTACAGATTAGCAACAAACATTCAATAAAAGCCTGTCATGTCAACTCTTTTGATGCCTTCTGCCACTTTCTTCCCTTCCACTGGTTCCTGCTTCAGAATTTACAAAAACTTGTCTTGCTCTTTTTCTGTCCTGATACAACCTGAAACATTCGTGGTTTCTTTCTCCACAGATACTGCTTGACCCTGGTACTTCCAGCACTTTTGTTTTATTTCAAGCTTCAACGGTATTTTGTTTTGTTCTTTAATTTGATCTACTAAATTATTGCAGAGTATCATGACAGAATTTCTGTTTGTTCCATCTGTATCAAGTTCTAACCAAGATAATGAAGTACAATGCTTCATGCATACAGGTTTAGAGATTAGTAAATTTGCAGTAGTCATCTCACTGCTGGGATAGTGTGGAGAATTCCGTTCATCACATTGCATTATACAAGTAATGGAACAAAATATGGCACTGGGAAGATTCAGGATGTTCCCAGAGCTGGAAAAGATTGGCTGGATTGTGGTTGTTTTTTTTTGGGACAGAGTTTTAACTGATGACAGATTTTCTTTAGCAGATCGGAAATGGGTGGCATGGCTAGCAGAACAATATTACAGTGCCAGCGAATCCAGGCTTGAATCCAGCATGTACGTTCGCCCAGTGTCTACCTGGGTTTGCTCCCACCCTTCAAAACATACAGGGGTTGTAGGTTAATTGGGGTGTTTGGACAGCATGGGCTTGTGGATCAGGAGGGCCTGTTACTGTGCTGAATGTCTAATTTTTTAACTTTAACGTGCCATCTCTAGTTATTTTTAAAGGGGGAAGTTAAAGATACGTTTTTCACAAATTATGATGGGGGGAAGAAAAATAAAACATGAAAGTGTGTTGACACAATGGCTGAGGTAAATATACAATGTTGGAGAAACTCAGCCAGTCAAACAGTGTACCGGTAGCAAAGATAAAGATACACAACAAATGTTTTGAGCTTGAGCCCTTCATCAATGATGGATGGGGATATGAAATTCTCCCCAAAAGGTATGGTAAAGACAAACCAACATCATATTTCAAAAGTACCAGAGGAGTCCCTGATGAGCCATAATTTGGCTTGGAAAAGATAGCATTGTTTGAGGAGTTACCATAGACCTAGTGGGACAAAGGGCTTCCTTCTGCTTTGTAACTGTCCATGATTCTGTCACTACACACAGGTTTATGGTATGGTATACTTAGGAAAGAAGCACAAGGTTCAAATTAAAAACGTGGAAATTTGGTTTGCAAGTATTTTACTTTATAGCATGCAAAATTCACAAAGTGTCTAGGTGTCAAACTAGTGGCTTAAGATTACACTAAAACTCGAAGCTAATTAAATTGCATCTATCTAGATGCATGAACATCACAATTACATCACAGAATTCCCATGTCTAGTTATGATGAGAATATCCATGTCCTTACCTGTTTTGTTTGCTGTGGTGCTTTATCTCGGTTGGGTGGCGAGAGTGGTATGTCAGCATGGATTGAACCAATTGGAGTTGGCTGAAGTTAAAGGGATGGGAAGGAAATAAATGCAGGTTACAAAACACTTCCATTGTTTCCTCCAGCTGCATCCTACACATTCCTCCTCTTGCAATGGACTCTAAAACACCTTGCCCTGCTCTCCTGAGACAATTACATAGCACATCAGCATTCTACATGGTCCAGTCCACAAGACACCCATAAATAAATACTTTTTAGCAAGATTTATTATAACGTATTAGACAAATTGCCAGAAATGGGCCCTTTCAGCCCACGAGTCCGTGACCCCCAAATACAATCCTCGTACATTTTTTGAAGGAATATTTTGCTCAATGTCTTTTACTGAGGGACATTGAAAGCAATTGGCGTGGACCAAATTTCATCATCATTAAATAATGGAGATCCAGCCAGCTTGTACTGATCGGTATCATTTCATGAAGAGTTTGAAAGAATAATTGCATACATAAATAAAATATTAAAATCAAAGGGAAAAAAATAATGGATGGCACTGAAGCAGCACAGGTGATCCCGATTTCATATTTATACGTACATGAAACCACATACAATCCTGAGATTCTTTTTTCCTGCGTATGTGGCAGAATTACCACTAATTGGTAGTGCAAAAAATAAACTGTACACAGTGTAAACCATGTAAACAAAGAAATGCAAACAAAAATAAAATCAATAAAGTCCATAAGCGTCCTTAAACGAGTCTCTGATCGAGTTTGTCACTGAGGAGACTGAAAGTGGAGGGGTAGCAGCTGTTCCAGAGCCTGGTGGTGCGAGTCTTGTGGCACCTACACCTCTTTCCTGATGGCAGCAGTTAAAACAGAGCATACATATACCGGGTGGTGAGGGTCTTTGATGATTGCTGCTGCTCTCTGACGGCAGCACTTACTGCAGATGTGCTCAACAGTGGGGAGGATTTTCCCTGTGATGTCCTGGGCTGCATCCACTACCTTTTACAGGGCTTTGCGCTTAGGGGCATTGGTGTTTCCATACCAGACTGTGATGTAGCTGATCACCACACTTTCTATCACACCTCTATAGAAATTTGCCAGGGTTTCAGATGAGGGTGGAGTGAAGTTATACCACCTAGTAAGAGAACATTCTGTCTTGCTTCTTCCCACTCACCCCAGAACAAAAGCACTGAATGACATTCCTAGATAACCCATTATATTTGCTCTATAATACGGGTTGGACCACACCATGAATGACATACTGGTCCCATGACCAAAGCATGAGTAGAAGTTCCAAGAATACTCCAGACAGTGGGATTCAAAGGTCACGAAGAAGGGTAAGAAAAACTTGGATGAAACCCACAATAGGAAGTAAAAACCTGAACTCAGAAGAAAGACTACAAGGTACAAGATAAAACAACGGGTTAAAATTCTTGACCTCATTTTCAATTAAAGAATGAAAATAATGGTAATCAGGAATTTATGAGTGAAGTAATAATCTTCTAAAGAGTTCAAAGGGGAGTTGCATGAATGAACTGCAGCTTGAAAGAACCTCAGCTTTCCAGAGGGACTAAATTCACTCTATCGATTTAGTCAAACAGCTGACTGAGATTTAGAAAAGATTCAGAGGTCTACAACATCTGCATGGAATTCTGATGGTTAAGATTTGAAAAGGGAGGACGAGGAACATGAGTTTAAACTCTGAGGGGAAGTACAGGTTAGACTGGGCAGCTTTGTCCTTTCTCAACATGATTCACATTACCAGCATCAGTACAAAGTTGGGCTAAGAGAGAGGAGTGGACAGAAAAAAAATGCCAAAGAACAGGAAAGTGGCTTTGGTTCTGATTGGGGAAAATAAAAAGTAGTCAGTTGGTGAATAGGAAAAGTTAAAATAGGTAGGGAGAGCGATGAAGGGTACTTTGAGGCCCCAATTTGTTTGTGTGTGCATAGGTGTGCAGGGAAGGATAGCAGGAGAAATAGAGAGCATTGGCGGCGAAGCACCTGTTCCATCTTACCTGCAAAATTTGTAAAAGACAATACTATTTTTTAAAACTTCATTCCTGGCAAAGTCCAATTTTTAATGTCCAACTCAAATTGCCTTTGAGAAAGTGATGGTAAACTGCCTTCTTCAATTGTTTTAATCCTGAAAGTTTTTCCAATGTACTGGTTGGTGAGGAGATCCAGGAATTAGACCCAGGACTGGTGACAAATATCCAAGACAGGATGGTTTGTAACTCGGAGGGTAACCTGCAGGTGATAGTACTCTCATTCACCTTCTGGTGTTATTGGGTGGTGGAGGACATAGATTTGGAGATGCTGTTGTAATGGCCTGTAGTGTGTTTTGAAGATGTTACTCCCATCACAAAACCTGCTGCTTTTTGAAAAGTAGGTTAAGGGTGCAATGCCCATTTTTATTTGTAAAACTTCTTGAAGCCTCAATCTTTCCTGGACTACATTCCCAAGTTTTTTGATTATTCTCTGTGCTTTACCAAAATACCAATCACCATGCAGGAGCTAAATGGTGCATTATTCAACCGCAACCCCCAAAGCTTTTTAGCCTGAACTTGATTAATGTGTAATCTCATTAGAAATGGTACTCATTAATCAAACATAATCAATTATAGATCTTTTCCTGTGCTAAAATTAGTACCTTCAGCTAAAATTAGTTATCGCAGCAAATAATGGCAACCTCCTCTTCTATGTGTATCAACTTCTTGCTATAAGACTGCATATTCTCTTGCTGTATTTAAAACTATTCAGAGCACAGCATTGTTTACAGATTTAAAAGGCCATTCAAAATGTGTAAAATACTTACTAATGGCTTGCCAACCCAATCATATTCATAGTCAAACACAAAGCCATTTCTATCAAACAGATCTGTGAAGAGTTTTCTCAGGTATTCATAGTCTGGTTTTTCAAAAAAATCAAGTCTTCGTACATAGCGGAGGTACGTTGCCATTTCTTCTATGGAAAAAAAATCATTCTATGCTTTAAAATATTAATAACCTTGAAAATAATGAAAATATGCATGTACAACAAATAGATCATATCGTCTCATGATGCACCCGAGCTGGTTTTTATTTGTTCCTATGCTTGTCTATTTAAATTATTAAATACTGAAGATGCAAAATGGATACCTAATGGCACACATCTTATTCCAGGCAAGCTGACCAAGGTTTAATTACAACCCTGTCTCTTATTCATTCTCTCAAAGGATCCATTCATTATGCATCTTAAGATGCATCCAGCAGGATGAAAGTTTCATGTTTTGCTTGAATGGAAGCAAATCTCATCATCAACAAATTAGCATACCTGATCAAAACGAACAATTACACATACCTGACAAAACTAAAGTTGACATAAGTGCACAGTGGTTGTCATCTTGGGTCAGTCAGAAGAGAGCCCAGGTCCCAATGCAGCACCTGAGTATATCATCTTTGCTGACCAAGTGAATGGCCACTCGACAAATATGATTTGCCAAGAGGGGCCCAATATGAATCTGTCACGGGCAAGCCAGTTTTAATCAATTTCATTGTTTTTTGAAGATGTTACTTTGATGGCAAATAAGAGTGTTATCAGTTATGTCATTTACACGAACTGATGTTTGCAGGTATAGTCCAAACAAGAGACGATTTATTGAATTAGCAATGTCTCTCGATGTGTGGAGGTGAGTCAGGATGTCAGTGCCAGGAGGGTGTGCCAAGGGCCTGACTGGGATACTTGAGACAGAGCCAGCAGGATGAGGATAGGATATGGAGGGGGAGGGGAAGTTGGCAGCAGTGTTGAGACTTCGCTGTCAAGATACAGATTTTAGACCCTGTGTATAAGACTCCGATTTTGAGCTAACATTTTAAAGTTTCGAAGATCGTCCAATATGCTGGCATATACAGCAGTAAAAAAATACCCAAATTTAAAATTGGCAGGGGTTTATTATTGTGATAGTACAGATTCTATCACCAATGTGTATATGTACAGATTGTAGTGTAGGATGACTGTGATTGGCTGAGAGTGTAGCCACACCTACTGGCAGGTCTTAAAGGATTGCTCCTAGCCAGAGCAGGTCATTCTGGACTGGTCGACCTACTTGTGATACGCTCCAATCTTCTAGTTAATAAAAGCCTTGGTTTGGATCAACAAGTCTTTGGTTCTTTCGACACGCTCTGCAATGATAACAGCGGCACGTTTAGTGCAGCACTTAGCGCAACGACTGGGGGTGTTTGAATTCACATTTTGTAAGTTACGGGAATTACCTGATTAAAATGAAATTTACATAATTAAAAACTGAAATAGATTTTTTTTTCAAATTGTTTTACATTTTGTGCTCTCTTTCGTCTTTTAAACAGTGTATTAGTCATTGGAACAGTGAGACTCAATCAACCGGAAAATTCGTATATCTGACATCCGCAGTCCCTGTAGGTGCTGGATAATGTACTTGAAGGTTTACAGTCCTAAAGTAAATCAAGGTGAAATAAAATCATCCACTTAGTTAAATCATGAATAAAATTTGAGTGAGCCCTGCAAATAAGATGTTGAAAGAAATATCAAAGTTGCGATTCCATTTGAGGATGTTAAAGATCCTGTGGAAATATATAGAGGTCTTTGTGTGCTCTCTTAAACAATATAATGTAGATTAGCTATATGTTTTTAATCTAATCAGTAGGTATTCAAATGTTACTTTGAACAAACACCCTTTGTGACGAATAAACAAACTAAATGATCAAAACAATCCAATAACCACGGCATCAAGTCTTCAACGTGTCCTTTGTTGGTGAAGCACCGAGATATGACAGGTGAAGCAAAATGGGTCATGTTAAATGGAAGGCTGCCTTGTGGTCAAATTAGATTTCAGAAGAAAGGATTCAAACCTGGGAAATTGTCACACAAGACTTCAATTGGGGTAGCTCGTTTGGTATCACCTATTTTTTGATATCGCTCTTTTAAAGTGTCAGCCTAAAATGGGAAAAAATACAGGTATATTTGAATAAAATATTCCTAAAACAATTGACAGAACACTCAAAAATTACTTCATAATACACATTATACATGCAGTTTCTATGACATATTTTACCAAAACTTTACTAAGTTTAAGGTGGGGAAGGGGGAAAAATTATGCGAGGAGCAAGTTTTTTTAAAATTAATGTAGACTGGGGCTGTGGGGGGGGGCGCCAGAAGTAGTGCTGGAAGCTGAGATAACAGTAGCATTAAGAGGCTTCTGGATGCACACAGGAATTTGCAGGGAATAGACGGATATACATTAGATGGGGGCAAAATTTTAATCACAAGGTGGAAAATATGATAAGGAAACCACAACTGCATTATATATTAACAATTAAAATGATTATGGACTGTACCTTCAAAAATAGTCCATCAATCCCAAAAAAACTGGCAAGCAAATGCCAATCTAGTCATTCAAATAATTCCTCTTTATAATTATTCATCTTTTGAAAATAGTTTGCTTTCTAGGCTGCTCAGTGGAATCCTATAAAATTAATTTAGCAATATCTATATCGTATATAAAATATCAAATGCCACTGGATTGAAGGATTTGTAACTCATTTTGACATTATCAATCTTTCAACACAAATTTGCAGAGAAAGGTTAATAAAATCATAGAAATATAAAGTCTAAAAACAGTGAAACACCAGCTATATTTAATTCAAGGTGTCAAATTTCAAAATGGTGGCCTTAATCAAACACAGTAAAGCAAAACAAC
The DNA here is from genome assembly GCF_036971445.1 of Narcine bancroftii. Taxonomy (NCBI): domain Eukaryota; kingdom Metazoa; phylum Chordata; class Chondrichthyes; order Torpediniformes; family Narcinidae; genus Narcine; species Narcine bancroftii. Next base: position 302,070,574 of record NC_091471.1, read on the forward strand.
TGAACAGAAAAAAAATCAAAATAAAAAGGTAAGTTGGAGTAGAAAGAGTCTTATTTTTGGGACTCCCCCAGATGTGGAGGAAAAAATAGTCATTTCATCATTTGACAGAAATAAACTGAAAGATAATTCAATAGTAACACAAAAAGTTCACTAAGTTTTCTTCTCAATTGTAATGGGATCAAAAGCGAGAAAATATCTGGTAAAGTGAGCACTCTTTAAATCTTCTCATCAGGAATTATTTTTTCTTTGGAGGTTTAACTCTGGTAGTTTACTGACATTATTCCTTCATATTATAATTGTGCCATTAGGATTGTAATTACACCATAAAGAATGCATTTAAAAATATCACACAAAGGAGAACATACAAAAACAGGATTGAAAGCAAGATTTTCACGCAATAATAAGCAAGATTTATAAATGTTGCTTTTAAGTTTAATAAAAATAGTGAGGGTACTAATGGAGAAATTATTTTGATACAAGGAAATCATCATGTGCTACATTGGGGTATGACTCACCTTTAGACCTTGCCAGGGCAAACTGCCACGGAGGAAGTACATGAACATGTGACCTAATGCTTCGAGATCATCCCTTCGACTTTGTTCTGTAAAGAACGCAGAAAATGTGCTCACTTTGATACAATTCATTCACTTCAACAAAATTAGCTTCTGCTTTGGCAAACTCCAGAATAGGTGCAATTTCGTCGTCTTAGCATCCTTTGCACCTCTTTGCTGCGAAGGAGAGAGGGCAAAAAGTCATTCCCCCCCCCCCCCCCCCACCACCTTCAAAAATATTTTTTTTTCTGGTGGCCGTCAGAACTAGTTTCCTATTGAAATGTCAAGAATTTGAATCTAAAAATCAATGTTTATTGTGTGCAAAAGATAGCTTGCTTATTCAAGTTTTCTAACCATCATTAGGTGCGGCAACAAGGAGCATTAGGCGGTGCAATCTTTATTCCTCGAGCTCGGTTATTCAAAATAACTCAAATTCAAGTTTATCGTCATGTTATACCTGGTACAGTAGGTTCATTCACAAATGCACATCGACTTAAGAATCAGAATTTATTACCATGAACATGTATCAGGAAATTCATTGTTTTGTGGCAGTATCACGTGCAAAAATTACTGTAAGTTACATTAAAAAAATTAAATTCGTGCAAAAGTGGAGAAAAAGTGAGGGAGAGTGTTGTTCATTGTCCATTCAGAAATCTGATGACAGATGGGAAGAAGCTGCTTTTGTACTGTTGGGGGTTTGTCCAGTTTGGTCCTCCTTCCTGATTGTAGGAGTGAGAAGAGGGGATGGTTGGGTGGTGAGAGTCCTTGAGAAGAGAGTCTACTCTCCTGAGACACTCTTGTAGATGTCCTTAATAGAGTAATGACTAATGCCTATGATGGTGTTGGCCGACACTCTCTAATCCTCTGGAAATTTCCAAGCGCCCTTTTATTCAACCAGTTTACCTATCTCGGCTGCACCATTTCATCAGATGCAAGGATCGACAACGAGATAGACAACAGACTCGTCAAGGCAAATAGCGCCTTTGGAAGACTACACAAAAGAGTCTGGAAAAACAACCAACTGAAAAACCTCACAAAGATAAGCGTATACAGAGCCGTTGTCATACCCACACTCCTGTTCAGCTCCGAATCATGGGTCCTCTACCGGCATCACCTACGGCTCCTAGAACGCTTCCACCAGCGTTGTCTCCGCTCCATCCTCAACACTCATTTGAGCGCTTTCATCCCTATCGTCGAAGTACTCAAGATGGCAGAGGTCGACAGCATCGAGTCCACGCTGCTGAAGATCCAGCTGCGCTGGGTGGGTCACGTCTCCAGAATGGAGGACCATCGCCTTCCCAAGATTGTGTTATATGGCGAGCTCTCCACTGGCCACCGTGATAGAGGTGCACCAAAGAAAAGGTACAAGGACTGCCTAAATAAATCTCTTGGTGCCTGCCACATTGACCACCGCCAGTGGGCTGATATCGCCTCAAACTGTGCATCTTGGCGCCTCACAGTTCGGCGGGCAGCAACCTCCTTTGAAGAAGACCGCGGAGCCCACCTCACTGACAAAAGGCAAAGGAGGAAAAACCCAACACCCAACCCCAACCAACCAATTTTCCCCTGCAACCGCTGCAACCGTGTCTGCCTGTCCCGCATCGGACTTGTCAGCCACAAACGAGCCTGCAGCTGACGTGGACATTTACCCCCTCCATAAATCTTCGTCCGCGAAGCCAAGCCAAAGAATTATAGACTACATGTTTTCCTACTCTTTGAATTAGGCTAACCTGCCCATTGCTCTCCATTTTCTCTCTCCTTTTATATTCAAGTCATGAGGTTACATCTCCTACCTTCCAATATACGGGAATCTCTTCTTTTAGTACTTTGGGATTGAGATGATGAATTCCTGGGGATTTGTTCCCTTTTATAAATTTGTCTTTTTTCTGAATGCAAGGGCTGTACATGTTTTCAATAATCTTTTTTCTTTTAGATACCACAGAGTGTGTGAGAGCATAAATATAAACTCAAGTTTTTGTACATTTATTCTCATGATCCATTTTTGTTCTCTGAGTTAATCTCCTACTCTAAAAAGTGCTTCCTATCATCAAGCCTCTTATTGTTTTCCTCTGGCAATTTTATGACTTCTCTTTGGATCTAATACTATCCTCAGCTCATCTTGTTAGCCATGCTTGAGTGTCTTTCATTTCTGTAAATTTTATGTCAGAAAGAAATTGCTTGTCACATCCTCAAGCCAACATACTTAATGACTGCCCTCCAAAATTGTTGAAGATTAGAATGCAAGTACAACAATGAGTCATAAACGGTGTCATGTAGGTTCTTATGAACATTAACACTTTCAATCTTCATCATTTCAAACAAGTACAATTCTATTTTTTCTATGACCTCTCCATTTTTCATATTACATTTCATCCACCATTTTTTCCCATTCACCTAATATCAAAGCTTCCTTACATCCTTCCAATAATCTTTACTGCTAACCAGCTTTATGATGCAACTCGCTTGGATCGATTAGTTAATTCATCCATATTAAATATAGATTTTGATTAGCAGGGAATCCAGTTCCAACCTTTGCCACACTTGACAATCTCAAATCAACAATGACCCCATTTGTTCCTATTCTCTGTACAGTAGCCAATTCTTGATCTATGGTGATATATTATCCCAATCCCTACACATTAATTTTATTTAATGATCTCTTGTTTATAGAAAATCTACCAGATCAACATAGAACAAGATTTGACAGTCAATCATTTCTGAACCAGTCGTGAAATTTCTCCTTAAATAGAGTATGTAATTACCAATGGTTGTTTGTTTATAGAACTAAAAATACTTTCACTTGTAATCTTAAAACTAGACATTAACTTGAACTGACCCAAGGCTGCAAATCTGTTATGCCGATAAGTAATCAGGATCAACTTTGGCTGATATAACTTGGGTATGGCTGTAAAATGTTAGCCTGGAAGTAACTTTAAGAATCTAGTTTAACAGATAAAGTAAGAAAATGTAAAAATGATAATGAAGTAACAATTCTGCATTGTTTCTTTCACAGATCCTAAGACGGCCAAATTTTCAAATCAATTAATTTTACACTTCATCCCAAAATACTTTCCCAATTTTAAATGTAAACTTAGACATACTGCATGGTAACAGGCCTTTTTGGCTCACAAGCCCATGCTGCCCAATTATCCTTCAACCTGATATGTTTTGAAGGGTGCGAAGAAACTGGAAGAAACCCATGCAGACACAGGGAGAACATAGAAACTCCTTACAGCCGGGGCCAGATTTGAACCCCAGTCACTGGTGTTGTAACAGCTTTGCACTAACTGCTATGCTAACAAACCCCTGAGCTAGTGATTATGGACTGACATATTATAATGTACAAATACGTTGCAAAAGATGCAAATGTGACAATAAGCCCGCTCCTTTAAAAACTTTATGTCCTGTTCCCAAAAATGCAGTATTTAAACTGAAGAGGGAGCTCGATGCTCTGGTTTAAATGCAACTAGATTGACCTTTCTGTTACCAGAAAGGCTGACAGCACTGCGACCACTTGAATACATCAGCAGAACACAAGACTTTACAGTAGCACTTTGTGCACATCAAGCTAATGAGTCATCGGCTCAAACAATGCTAGAAGAGTCTCTTGGCTTCTACTCTTCATCTTAGCTGGAAGATTTTGCTTGCAATATTTTAATTTTTTTTCATGCGCATTTTGAACTCAATTGCAGAATAAACCATTGATAAATAAACTAATAGAGAAGTTTGCTCAAGTTCCTGTTGATGTCCACACACCGAGAAGTACCTGAAGACAATAGGAAAGTATTAGAGTCAAAAACCTTTTGACCCCCGATTTTAAAAAAAAATGGAAATCATTATTAGCATTTAGGATCAAATGCAAGATTTAATACAAAATCCTTTATGGTCTTGTAAACATATCTTCTCTCTTTTTCTCAGTAGCAGTTAGCTCTACACTGTTACAGCGACAGCAATCCGGCATTGTCTGTAAGTTTGTACATTCTTTCTGGGTCTACGTGGGTTTCCTCTCACCCTTCAAAACATACGAGGGTTATAGGTCAATTTGGGTGGAAATGGGTGGCACAAGTTTAAATGGCTGGAATTGGCTTCTGTCTTGATGTCAATTAAATTAAATTTAATTTGTAACCGTTTTCAGCCTTTGGTTAATAATGAAGATAATAATAAAAGAAAATATATATTTGATTCCACTGGTGGAAACATTATGGCACTCTTTCAAGAATAACATTAAAATAAACATTTAACAATTGAGCTTACAATTCTGGGGAAGACACTTCAAGAAAGAGTGCCTTGTGTGATCTAGGATCTGGCTTGGGCAGTTTGTTCAAATAGTTCTCCAAATGAAATAGAGTCATGATCAAAACTAATGCTAGAATTGGTAGCCATAACCTACTCAGATTGGAGGAATAAACCCAGATTTAACTTGAGTATGCTAATTCCAAAGGGTGGATGGCTGTCAGAGAAAAAAGTGCTGTTGACAGAGCAAAATTAAAACTGATATTACAGCAGTACCATAATGCCCTTTGAAAAAATTCAATGAACCATTTCTGAACTCCATTGAGGAGGCCCAAGATGCAATAAAATGGCAGCATTATCAGGGGATCAACTCATCACAAATGTACCTTGCAAAGTTGTTACAGAATTGTTTTATTACCCTGTGCACAATTCCACCCATGAAATAACTAGCTGAATAACCAATCTTCAAGACACCATGTGATGATCAATTGACCTTTTTGCACCAGCTACCGCAAGGAAATCCTAATTAGATATAACGAGGCATTGGTCAAAAGGAACAAATCAGAATCGAAAACAAATATGCAAATTAGATGTTATTGTAGGTAATGGTCACAACAAAAGTACAGCTCTGCCTTTACCTTCAGAAAAAATGGCAGTATGCCAGAGCTACAGTAACATCAGCAATGACGCTGGTATGGATCCAGGGAGAGCAGAGAGTAGAGACACAATGATCCCCCAAAGTCTGACAGTCTGACTGTCGATGGCTCTGTGCAAGCTTTAAACTGCCTGTTAAAGGAGCTGACATAGGTTTATTTAAAATCCTGTAACAAGGCCTGGGACCAAGATGCCAGTGCCACGAGGGGTTGCAGACATTGGGCACAGTTGGTGTGGCAGTTAGCTTTATAGCGATCAAAACTGGGGTTCGAATCCGGTGATGTCTGTAAGGAGTTTGTATGTTCTCCCCACGGACTCCGGTTTCCTCCCACCTTTCAAATTGTACCTGGGATGTAGGTTAATTGGGTGTAAAAATTGGGCACCATAGACTCATGGGCCGAAATGGCTAGTTACTGTACTGTTTGTGTAACTTTTTAAAAAAAATAGCAGTCTGGTGCAGGGCACCAGTAACAGGAAGAACAACCACCATTGAGAAGGAGCAGACAAGACCCCAAGGACAGTGACCACAGTTGCGGATACACACACATATGGCAAACTGTTGTCAACTTGCAGGTGAGAAGCCCACAGGCCATAGGCTGGAGGTGATCTTAGGTCAAAGGACCTTCACCAGTCTGATAGCTGCTGTAGACTTGTTCATTAGAACCAGGATTCAAAATGGTGCTGAGGGCAAGAAGGACTCCTGAAGGACCCTGGGTGCTGAAGACTAACATCATTACTAGCATCATGTCAGAGGATTGGATCTAGGCTCAGGTTGTTGATGGTTGAATTGGAGTCTTGTGCAGCTACAGAGGCTTCAGGAACGCTGGAGTCAAATCCACGGACACTCAACATCACTGAAGGGATTCTCTTTTGCTTCTTTCTTTGACTGCAAGGAGCGCCGAGCAATGCTCATGAAGAAACTTTGCCTTATGGCAGACTAAAGGCAATTTCCTGTAATATTAAATTTCTGTTTTATTACATGACAATAAATACTATCTGATCAAATTATCTCCTGTCTTTTAGGCATTACGGGAATGTCTCTTGATGTCTCCATTGCCAGCCAAGTACAAACAGAATTATAAAACACTGAGAGTAACAGTACCAATCCAGATGTGGCTCTCATTTATTGTTCAACAGACACATTTTACAGCAGTCAGCTGCAGGAACCTGGGTTGATTTTAAGTAACCAGAGACAGGGATTAGTAGAGTTAACTGGAGCAGTCCAACAGTTAATCCAACATGCAATGGAAAATAAACAATTTCATGTGTGTTTGTGTTTTACTGCAGCTCACAAAAGGTGACATCATGGGGATAATTTTCACCTTTCATTTCTAGCATAGTAAATTTTGGATCTATTGCAATCGCTCTGTAGCAATCAGATTAGATGGCTCCAAAAGCAAGTGTAGAATTAAGAGCTGTGACACAGGAGAGAGGTTTAATATCAAGGAGATTCTTGATTCCGAGCTTAATAGTAATTATTTGAACCCTTTTAACACACTTTAATTAGAGTGCAACTGCCAAGGGCTTAGAATAAATCACCAAAAACATACAAGAGAATCACAGAAATAACTAATAATTTCAATAACAAATTTTGAAGCAGTTCAACAAAGCCCCTCAGGACAACTGTTCCACATGAGAAATTCATTTCTGGCAAGCACGCAGAAGGAAGCTTTATTCAAAAATGTACATCTTTTCAATTCCATCAGTAATAAATTACCTTTGCCTAGATGTGTGTTAATGCTCATATATCGTGCTGTCCCAGTTAAACTCTTGTGCTCTCGGTATGGGATGTGCTTTTTGGTCTCTGGATCTATATATTCTTTGGCAAGGCCAAAGTCTATGATGTGAATGGTATGTTGTCGCTTGCTCCCTGGTCTGCCCACTAAGAAATTCTCTGGTTTAACATCTCTGTATATCAAACTTTTGCTGTGCACAAATTCCATTCTTGTGATCTGAAAAAACAACGCAACAATCAGAATTAGTAGATGACTTCAAAATTAAAATCAAAACTGTGGAACATTATCAACAACTACTTCATTTTGATCTTAAATTAGAACAGCTTTATTTTATTTACTTTATTTTAAATAAAGGTTAAAAAAAAATTTGAAGGAAACCAGAGCGAGCAGCTGGAGGAAACCAATGAACTCAGAGGGAGAAAGTCCAAACTCCACATAGGCAACCCCTGGGGTGATATTTGAATCCAGGTCTCCGGCACTGTGAAGCAGTGTCTGTCCACCACAAGTTTAAACAAGTTTTCAGACTGGATACCTTTCTACATTAATCTCTGATTGGTCACATGGTCACAGATCAGGTCACAGATCAGATCACAGATCAGTACCTTGAAGAACGGCTCAGACCTGAAACTTTGGTTATACATCTTTACTTCCTAAGGAAAGTAGTGTCACAGTCAAATGGGATTGTGGAGATAGCTTTTGTTGTGTTGGCCTTCATGGGTCAGAGCATTGGGGAAAAGGAGTTGGGAAGGGAGTCAAATTTGGAGTATTGCATGTAGTTTTGGTCACCTAAATACAGGAAAGATATCATTAAGATTCAAGGAGTGCAGAGAAGATTTACTAGGATGCTGCTTGGACTTCAGGAACTGAGTTACATAGGAACGTAGGAAGTAGGAACAGGAGTAGGCCAAAAATGGCCCATCGAGCCTTCTCCGCCATTCAATACGATCATGGCTGATCTAATTTATGACCTAACTCCACCTACCTGCCTTCTCCCCATATCCCCTAATTCTTCTATCATGTAAAAATCTATCTAACCGAATTTTAAATATGTTTTTCATGAAGCAGCCTCAACCACTTCCCTGGTTGGAGAATTCCAAACATTCACCACTCTCTGGGAAAAACTATTTTTCCTCATCTCTGTCCTAAATCTACTCCCCCGAATCTTGAGACTGTGTCCTCTCGTTTGAGTTTCCCCGGCCAGCTCAAAAAAATGTCCTCCATCTATCCTATCCATACCTTTCATAATCCTATATGTTTCTATAAGATCTCCTCTCATTCTTCTGAACTCGAGCGAATACAATCCTAGACTATTTAATCTTTCATCATGTCAACCCCTTCATCCCAGGGATCAACCTAGTAACCTCCTCTGGACCGTCTCCAAAGCCAGTATATCCTTCCTCAAATATGGAGACCAGAACTGGACACAGTACTCTAGGGCGGTCTCACCAGTACCTTATACAGTTGCAACATTACCTCCCTACTCCTGAATTCAATTCCTCTAGCGATGAAGGCCAACATTCCATTTGCCTTCTTAATAACCTGCTGCACCTGCAACCTAACTTTTTGCGATTCATGCACAAGCACTCCCAAGTCCCTCTGCACAACAGCATGCTGTAGTTTTTCACCCTTTAAATAATATTCAGCTCTTTTATTTTTCTTGCCAAAGTGGATAACCTCACACTTACTAACATTGTACTCCATCTGCCAGACCTTTGCCCACTCATCCAGCTTAACTATATACCTCTGCAGACTCTCCACATCCTCATTGCAATTTGCTCTTCCACTCAATTTGGTGTCATCCTCAAACTTGGCTACACCACATTTTGTCCCCTCCTCCAAGTCATCAATGGGAATGTTAAAAAGGTTAGAACTTTTTTTCCCTGGAGCGTGGAAGAATGAGTGGAAATTTGATGGAGGTGTTTAAAATTATAAGGGGTAAAGACAGAGTAAATGTAGGTAGGCTTTTTCCGCTGAGGGTAGGTGAGGTACAAATGGGAAGAGATGGGTTGGGAGTGAAAGGGGAAAAGTTTGGGGGGGGGAAACATTAGGGGGAACTTCTTCACACAGAGGATGGTGGGAGTGTGGAATTAGTTGTCATTTGGGGGATGTGGGCTCAATTTTAACATTTAAAAAGGTCTTGGACAAGAACATGGATGGGAAGGCAATGGAGGGCTACAGACTGGATGCAGATCAGTGGAACTAGGCAGAATAATACTTCAGCATAGACTACAAGGGCCAAAGGGCCTGTTTCTGTGTAGTAATGCGATATAGTTCTATGCTAGACGTGCCGAGTTCCTCCAGCATTTCTGTGGTTTTACTACAGCTACATCTGAAATGATGTTAGTTTTCAAGCTGCACTCCTGAATCTATATTGCTATATTATATTACTTTAGACTGTAGAGTTCTCTAAATAGCTATTCTGTACAAAAGACCACCTTTGCTGACACAAGGAAAAAGTTCCAAGTTGAGTATGTTGTACACATTTAATATTTCTTCTCATGAGTAGAGAAGTTCCAAGGATCCATTTGTAAAATTTTCATTCCAAGGCAAATATTGTATCTATAGTATAATAAAATTCTTCAACACATTTTGGATCCAAAAATTAACTCTTAAACATGAAGAGCTTGCTTCTGGATTCTGACTTCATTCAGTCATACCTATAACTCCTTTCAATTATAACATTTATATATTCAGCAGTTTAAGAGGATTTCAAGCTGCAAAATTGTAGTCATTCTGAGGCCTGCGTGCATGCTAATAATTAACTGTTCAAGATCAAATACGGATGCTGTCGCCTTAACCATAAGGGATAATAAGCTTTTTTTTTTAAAAAACCTATTTTATAAAACGGTTTTACTTTTGACTGCCATGCCATACATACAGTAGATCATTCAATTGCAGAAAAGGCCTCTCGTATCACACAATTTGCATAAAAAATGAAGATTATGAAAATAAGTATGTTTTATATGAATAATATTTGCATTTTATGCTTCTGTCCACACCCCGTGCAGGTTTCGTGAAACCTCAGGTGACACAGCTGAGGCAGACAACCTCCACAGTGCAATGACCCACGTGACCAATCAGAGACACATACCCGTACCAAAAACTCTCCAATCAAGAAAACCTTTCAAACTCTTATTGTGGAAACAGGGCAACGTTGCTATTTTGGCACAAAATGTAAGAAGTTGTTGATAATGCTCAACTTCACAAGGGCTACATTCCTACATGAAACACCATCGACAAAAAAAACATTGCAGAGATTTTATTGCAAATTCAACATATTGAATCTCACCATGATTTTACATTCTTAGAAATTTGGGGAAAAGAAAAATCAACATTTCAGGATTTCCACATTTCTGTCGGGTTTCCAGTAATGAGAAAAAGTAATCCATAGAAAAACTCCACAATATCCAATTTAATTCCGAGATGTGCATGATGACAGGCTCTTCCAGCCCATAGGTCTCATTGCCCAAATACATCCTCATCACCAATTAGCCGAATAACCCAGTTGGCCTTTGGAATATGGGAGGAAACCAGAGCATCCAGAGGAAACCCACCCAATCACAAGAATATACAAACTCCTTACAAGACAGCAGCAGATAGGTCTGTAAAGCACTGCACTAACCATTACATTCACCATGTCGCTCCCATTTCAGATACGTGACTCCTAATCACCATTGGTTATTCTGGTTATACTTAATTTTGGTCTTCAATACACCTTAAAAAGGTTAATGACCCATTCAACCAATGTGATGTTATAAAGAAGAAATTTTCATTCATGATATTTCACAAAATTGGTCTGTTTAATATGCTTGTTTGTGAGTGGCCATGAACAAAAGAAGATGGGAACAAAAATTGCTCTGCGTGCATATACATAATGTAGCAAGGCATTGCTCGTCTTTAATCGTTTTGGATTCGACTGTCTTGCTCCTGCTTTTCATTTAGACAGGTTAAAAAAGATTGTGTAAAATAAATCATTAACAAAAAGACATTACAGTGAAACATTACAAAAAAAGTTTAAGATTAGCGTGCCTCGCCGTTAGTTCGCCAATCACACAAAACAATCTCTGGCATCAACCAAACCCCAAAAGGCGCCAGATGCCGGGGGGGGGGGTTTCTGTACTTGTATCAGCTGCAATGTGATAACTCATTTTGTTCATTCCACTTACCAACTGTATAGCTATCATTAGCACAGTTTTAACGGAAAATGTTCGATCACAGAGATCAAATAAATCCTCCAAGCTCGGCCCCAGCAATTCTAGTACCATGGCATTGTACTTTCCACAAGGCCCAAAGTAGTAAACCTGAGGTATTCCCTCTGTAAAGCAAAAGCAATGCTCTGATAAACAATTCAAGAACAAAGAAAAAGCACCACATAATTTGTAACTGCGATTCCATTACAGCAGTAGACAGGAAGATAAAAATGTGCATGATTTAAAATGTATACAGTGTGCAATATTAACTTCTGGGAAACCTCTGGAAATTAAATTTTCTTTTTTATTTGACTGCAAATTAAAATGTAGACTACACCCATTTAATTTTTTACTGCACTCGCACATTGCAAGGAACCAGAAAATGTCATCAACCCAGAATTCTCATCGATCTTTAAATTATACATTCTGGATATTTTGCTCTAAATGGGCAAGAGTGTGGAGTTTCTGTGCTCTTCATCCCTTCGGTAAAAGTCAAGCAGAAGTCCTGACAAAAGTGCCTCATAAACAGGGCCAATAATGTACAAGGTAAAAACAAACCGCTGGAGGAACTCAGCAGGCAAGGTCACATCAGTAGGAAAGAATGAACGGGCAATGCTTTGGGACAGAAATCTTCAGCAAGTCCCTTGAAGCTGGGTTCTGACCCGAAATAATAGTAATCGTTTTTCTCCCACTAAATCTTCTCGACCTGCTGAGTTCTTCTGGTGGACAGTAATTTTCTGGAGATTCCAGTATCTAGGTTTGTTTTGTCTCCATGTGCCCAAAGAGGTTTAATATTACACAGAGGGAGAAAAAATGAGTCACTCATCAATAGACCAGAATACCATGATGGCACTGAACTGTTCCCACACTGCACTAGCTGCTCAAAGTGCAATGACCTACAATCACAGCACCTGCAAATTTCCTTGTTTCACTAGTAATTCCGGGTAGTCATTACTGATCCACTCACTCACTGGCAGGGGTGGGTTGCATAGATCTCATGACCCAATATCCAGTCTGATGCACCGTATTAATGGCTCAGAACTCCAGGAATTCTGGGTGCAGTCCCTTGACAAATGAATAATTTGACATTTCCCCTCATTAACAGTTCAGCAGGTGTACATTTACACCTTCATTTATCTTTATCCTTTTGCAAACTGTTCTCTTATCTTTGCAGATGACCCAGACTAATCTAGTGCAGATAAAATCGAGGTAATTGATCCCATGTACCATCCCTCCAATCCAATAAGCCGAAGCAGCCTTTTAGATGGCAATGGCAGTATAACGTGAAAAGAATCCTTTATATATTGTACCTCACACCAATTATACAACAGCTTTTTATAACATGCTTTTAAAGAGATCAATTTAAAATATAATGACCTGACTGCAGTCTTCAAAATTATGAAAAAGTATTATGGTGCAGCAGAAAAGATTATCTCACCATCGTGATTGACCTGAACAGAATCAATGCAAGAGCATCACTAACATTAGATTTACCCATAAGAAATAGGAGCAGCAGGCCATTAGGCCAGTCAAGCCTGCTCCAGTATTTAATAAGAACCTGGTTGATCTGGCCCCATCATCCTCAATTACTCTACTATGCAAAAGGTTTGCAGATGATACAAAGATTGATGGAATTATCAACTATGTAGAGGGCTATCAAAGAATACAACAGGAATATAGATCAGGTACAAATCTGAGCTGAGAAATGGCAGAGTTTAACCTGGAAAAGTATGAGGTGTTGTACTTTTGGAAGTCAAATGCAAGGGGGATGTATACAGTTATGGTAGGACTTTTAAAAGGACTCATGTGCAGAGGTATCTGGGGGTGCAGGTCCACAGCTAATTGGAAGCGGCTACATGTAGATAGACTGCACTTAGAATACTGCATGCAGTTCTGGTTGCCCCATTACAGGAAGGGTGAGGAGGCTTCGGAAAAGGTGCAGAAGAGGTTTACCAGGATGCTGCCTGGTTTAGAGGGAGATGGAACAAATGGAGACTGAGGGCGACCTGCAACAGACGTACAAAATGCATACCCCAGGACAAAAGTGTCACACAATAGAGGACATGTGTTTAAGGTGAGGGGGAAGAAATTTAAGGGAGATGTGCAAGGAAATAAAAATGTACCCCACACACATTCCCACTCCCACCCCCACACACAGTGCATTTTATATTTTTTAAATAGAGTGGTAGGTGCCTGGAATGGGCAGCAGATACAAAAGTAGCATTTAAGGGTGTTTCACAAATAGTGTGAGTATCTATCAGGTACAAACAGATGTTTGGCTCAGATTCGTGTACAGTACTGTTCAAGATATCTAACTGTCTGAAATATGTAAAGAGGCAGCCTTTATTGTTTTCTTGCAGAGATTTCCACAGAATGGAGTTCTCTGCCAACAGTTATTAGAATGTGGTGTACATACAAGCTGCCGACACAATTAAAGGAAAGCTAGGTAAACCAAGGAAGAAATGGTAGGATAATAGAATGAATTATTAGATGAAATAATTAGATGAAACATAAGTAAAGGCACAAGTAGGCTATTGACACAAAAGGGCAAAATAACAATTTTCAGTGCTGCACATGCTGGGTAACCCCTTAAAAAAAAAACACAATTCAGAAACTTTCAAAAGTTTGATATTTAATTCCATAGCAGACAAGTTAAAAACATTTGAAGCTTTCAAAAGGATTTTGTGACTATATTTTTCTTTTATTTGATTAAAGCTTTGTCAGAGCTAATCACAGAATCAGCAGGGATGAAGCCACAAAATAACTCAACACATCCATTTGTTGGTAAGAATTTAGAGGCTTCTTCATACAAAATAAAAATTAATGATTCATACATTTTAATTAGCTGAATGCCTGCGTACAATGTTCTAACCCATATGACATACAATTAAGGAAGACTACATGAAGAGCTTGTAATGCCTTCTTAGGTTATTAGCTATTTTGAATTTGTTGTAAGTAGCTCACATTCTAGATTCCTGGAGACTGTGGAACCATATTTCATCAGACACTATTGTGGCCACATTAAAAGTGGAGGGAAATAAAGGGAAAATGTTAATGAAATATAAATTTTCACCAATTTCCTCTGAATTCTTTCTTAGCAAGTTTTGCCAACAGCCAATAATATGACTGATATTCATCAAAGCTTTAAAGTAATTTAATGCAACAAAGGGAGCATTTTCCACAATTAGAAGCAATAACCTTCTGATTTCTTACACAAGAAATAGGAGCAAGAATAGGCTATCTAGCCTGTTCCACCATTCAAAAGCGTCACGGTTGATCTGGCTCCATTTACCCACCATAACTTTTAATTCCTCTAATCTTCAAAACTCTGCAACTTTATTGCACTTAATGAGGCAGGTTCTACTATTTCCGAAATTCAGGGAATTCCACAGATTCACTACTCTCAGCAGAAGCTGTTCATTCACATCTGCCTTAAACCTACTCCCTGAATCTTCAGGTGACAACCCCTAATCTTCAGGTGGCAGCCTTGCCTGCCAGTGGAAGAAACCTCACTGCTACTATCTTATCTTTTCATTTCTTGACCTTGCTCATGCAATGGACTGGCAATCACTCTCTGGCCATTAGTTTCCTCTAGTCAGGATTGAATTTCTTCTTTCTTCTTTGGCTTGGCTTCGCGGACGAAGATTTATGGAAGGGTAAATGTCCACGTCAGCTGCAGGCTCGTTTGTGGCTGACAAGTCCGATGTGGGACAGGCAGACACGGTTGCAGCGGTTGCAAGGGAAAATTGGTGGGTTGGGGTTGGGTTTTCCTCCTTTGTCTTTTGTCAGTGAGGTGGGCGCTGCGGTCTTCTTCGAAGGAGGTTGCTGCCCGCCGAACTGTGAGGCACCAAGATGCACGGTTTGAGGCGATATCAACCCACTGGTGGTGGTCAATGTGGCAGGCACCAAGAGATTTCTTTAGGCAGTCCTTGTATCAGTAATTAAATGCACAGAAGAACAAAGTCATATTTTTTAGTTCCCTGGCCATCAACATCATTCTCCTCCCTCAGTACAGCAATTAGGGAGTTGTGAACCTATCGAACCTCAAACTGATCATCTGACAAAATAAGTTGTTTTGCATTAAACCCAAATCTGCCCTCCAACTGTGCCCAACCTGTTGTAAAAGCACAAATCCTTGCCTTTATTAGCACAAGTTCAGCATCCTTGTGCGCTCAAGAATATCTGTAAATTAGGTTTTTAAGCAAATGCTCAACTCAGTTAAAAATATCTTAAAAAGTTATTTTTGAAAGTCAACTTTCAAAGTAAAATTCTTACATCACAAATACATTATGTTTAAGTCCTGGGTAATGAAATTTGTCAAATTAAACTTGCATCTAGCTATGGGAACATTTCACAATTACACTCACCAACACTGCATCTTAAAATTACAAGATCAAAGTCGCGCTCAGCAATGCGAGACACCTCAGAGAGTTGTTTGACATTGTAAAACTAATATTCTTTTGTTACAATGGGCAAATGAATTATAGATCATAGAATTCAGCACAGTTCACATCATTTGGCCCACAACTTTGTGCCACCGATATAACCCGACTTTAAGATTAATCTTAACCGTTCCCTTCCTCGATGCATACCTTCCCACTTTTCTTACATCCATGTGCCCAAGTTCCTATTGTAACACCCTCAACCTCTACTGCCAGGAGTGCATTCTCTATGTAAGATAAAACTACCTCAGATGTCTCCCTTAAACTTTCCTCCACTCTCCTTCAACATGTCCTTTGGTATTGGCCATTGCCACCGAGGGAAGAAGGTGGTGGTTGTACTCTAACTGCCCCTCGTAATCTTATACACTCTTGTAACAATAGGACTGACAATCCTATATACTCAAGATCAAGAAGTCAGGTTGAGAGAACTATGGAGATTTAGGTTATTAATTTTGAGGTTAAAATAGGGCAAGAACTGTTACGAATTTTAATTTCCAGAAATTAAATAGACTTTGGCGGAAAGGAAATAGGTTTGAAATGAAAAGGAAAAGTAGTAGAGAGAACAAAAATAAAAATATTTTACTCCCTTACACGTGATTATTGGAAAATGTCAAGAAAATAATTCTGACACGGAGAGGTGAGGGTCAAGAAATAGAGAACTCAAATCCATGAAACCAATGAAGATGCAAAGCAGGATTATAATAACCATTATTATCAGGTTATTCACGTGTTTTCCTCACTCTGATTGAATCAAATGTTCAAAATGAACATCTTAATAGAGAAAATAATGTTATAAACTTATTATTAAATCATTTCCAAGCAACTTCTTTATTAGTCAATACAACATGCTAATGAAACAATTAATTGAACAGATTATTTTTTTAGGGTAGGATATAAATGCAGAAGGAGGAAACTAGCTAGAGATGTCAGAACCTCTTAGTCCCCACTGATTATTTTTCTTCTCATTTCCTACCTGCATTTCCCAGTTGCTTGTAGAATCTATACTCCAAATGAAGTTGTGGAGCCCTGGATTTTATAGGTTCCTAGGATATAGACAGAATGATATTGGCATCGTTAGCATTTGTTAAATGAACTACCAAAATTAAAAACCAAGACAGTGTCAAAAAGAAATCCATTTCTGTACTTTCTTCTGTTAACTAAACTTAGCTTGACAAAAACAAATTTCACATTTGGCCTCCTACAACAACCTTGGAGCTGCCATCTTACAACAAAATGCAAAATTAACTCTGGAATTCATCTGTTTTGGGGAAAATAAACTTGATCAATTTTGAATATAGAACACTACAGCAGAGTACAGGCCCTTTGGCTCTTGATGTTGTGCTGACCCATATATTCCTTAAAAAAATGTAGGAAACCCACCCTACCCCGTAACCTTTTTAAGTCTCAGCCTTCACTCCAAAGAGAAGAGCTCGAGCTCTGCTAACCTTGGCTCATAAGACTTGTTTTCCAATCCAAGCAACATCCTGGTAAATCTCTTCTGCGCCCTCTCCATAGCTTCCACATTCTTCCTATAATGAGGTGACCAGAACTGAACCAAACTAATTGTGGTCTCACCAGAGATTTGTAGAGATGCAACATGCCTCTCTACTCCTGAGTTCAATCCCCCTATTAATGAAGCTCAGCATTCCATAGGCCTTTTTAAACTATCTTATCAATCTGTGTCGAGATCTTGAGGGATGTATGGATTTGAACCCTATGATCCCTCTGTTCATCCACACTCTTAAGTAATCGACCATTAACCCTGTACTCAGTCTTATGGTTTGCCCTTCCAAACTACATCACCTCACACTGATCCAGATTGCACTCCATCTGCCACTTTTCTGCCCAACTCTGCATCCTGTCCACAACCTCTTGTAACCTTTGCTTACCCTCAACTCCTCCAACCTTCATGTCATCTGCAAACTTTCTGACACATCCATCCACCTCTTCATCCAGGTCATTTATAAAAATCACAAATAGCAGGGGTCCCAGAACAGATTTTTGCAGCACTCCAGGTAGAATACTTTCCTTCCACTACTACTCTTTGCTTTCTTCCTGCAATCATTTTTTTTAAATCCACAGTCAAAGTTCCACTGATCCCATACCTTATGACTATCTGGATGAGTCACTCGTGGGGGGCCCTGTCAAATACTTGTAGACCACATCTACTACCCTACCCTCACCAATTACTTCTGTTACCTCCTCAAAAAACTCAATTAGGCTCGTGAGGCATGACTCTCCCTTCACAAAACATGCTGACTATCCTTGAGTAGACTGTACTTCTCCAAATGCTCATTGATCCTATCATTAGTTTGAGAGTTAGGATACAACACGTTTGTTCTACATACCAATTAAAAACAAACAAGCATTTGTTTTAGCAGTTCAAGAACCTGTTAATTAACTGAACTTGCAAAATGCCATTTCAATTTATTACTAATCAACACTATACAAGAGAGTTCAGTAATTCAGTCAGAATCAAAATGATTGAATGTTGGAAATAATTAAAACTCCAGATGCCTGAAATCAGAAACCAAAACAAAATGCTGCTAACATTCAACAAATCAGACAGAGTCTGTGAAAGAAGAAATCAGTTAATCTTTTAATTTCACGACCCTGTGTCAATTCTAACCTGAAATGTTCACCATTTCTCTATCTAGACATGCTGGGCAGAATGTCAAATAATTATGAATGGAATAGCTGAGGAATACTTGTAAAGATCTTGTTGCTAAAAATGTACATACATGTGATTATTAGGGTGCCAGAGAAACACTTTTGTCTGGTTGTACACGTGCAGTCAGATGTAAATGAACTTGAACTGAATTCTCTAATCTTTGAAAATTCCAACTGTTACTAATTCTCTTTCCCACAGACCTCTATCCTCCATCTTCTTTCTAGTCTAATGGATTTTTTTTAACCAAGGTTTGATATTTCCAATCTCACCATTTAAATTCAGCAACCTTAAGAAATTTATTTTTGTATATTATAACACTTGCTTTCAGCGCATGAGCCTGTGCCGCCCAATTACACTCAAATGACCTACAACCCCAGTACGTTCTGAAGGGTGGGAGAAAACCGGAGCTCCCAGACGAAACCCACACAGACACTAGGAGAATATATAAACTCCTTACAGACAACGCCAGATTTGAACCCCGGTCACTGGCACTATAACAGCATTACACTAATCACAACACAAACTGTGCCACCCTATTGTATCTCGGCAGTTCAAGTCCAGACGTCATCTTCTCTGAAGCCATCAGTTGTTCCTTCTAACCCCCTTGCTCTGAAAGTTCAACCTGTCAGCATTTAACCTCTCCCAACTCCCAATCTAACACAACATATCCATTATTTCTCACCCCCAGACCACTCAAGCTCATTTGTTTGATTGCACCTTAATTCACTTTTAGTGAAAGGACATCACTCTTGAAACTGCAAATATGTTCTCTAAATGGGCACTTTCCATTTTCTTCAACAGTCCATAGACAATAATCTGATGAGCCGTGCTTCCTCGTTATAAAAGAACTGGGTAGGCATTCCACACAATCATAGTGGCCAATAATAAAATGAGAAGTTGAAGGCTGTTGTTAGCCTAAGCACACTTGTCCAGACAGTGTAGAAGGTATGGATTTCACTTGTTAGCACAATTAATCAAATGCGTCCTCCTTTTATGGTTATCTGATGAAATAATGTGCAAAGGACAGAAGCAATTAGCTGGACAAAGCAAATCACCAATTTCTGCTGGTTTATATCCAGTACAGCCACGATTACTGCTCACGTCAAATTTGAAAGGAATCTGCCTCTTGACTGCCCCTGCAGCTTTTAACTTTACTGTTTATGTTTTCAGAGAATGGATCCTAATTTGGTTCCTACTGCTGTTCTCAGACAATTTACTTTTGATTAGGCATCTGAAAAAAGATCAGAGCACCATTTTGTTGACAAATCGTTGTTACCAGAGTAAGATTTATTAAGCTACTTGGGCAACAATAATAAAAGTTAACCATCACCATACCTCTTAAAAAGAATTTTTCTTTATTTCTGCAAGCACATGCTGAATGTAAGCTAATTTTTAATTTATATGATTCAGCGTTGCTATATTACTCCTGTGAAAAATGTACACATCAAAATATACAGCATACACAAACACATTAATTGTTAAATAGAATTGCTTATCAAGGATCATGGTTCGCATTTTTATCCACGATAACCAACTTTTACAATGCTAAACCATTAACATTTTACTGTCAGTATGTAAATCTCCCAAGTGGTGAAGAAAATTAGAGCATTTTGATTTTAAATTTGCCAATGCATGAAGCATTGGGCCAGATGGCTGCAAATCCATCCCGCCATCTGTGCTCATTTCTCAGGCTGCCCCACAAATCATTTGCAATCTCCAGAGACTGACTTCAGTTCAGGCTGCCAAGTGCTGACCAGATTTCTAGGTGATGCATCTGGTATTCCCAGCACAACCCCTCCAGCTTCCTGGTAACATATGACATCAAAGGGCTGCTTCACTGTTAATAAACATTCCAGAAAACAGGAAATTGTTGAAAGTGACTTAATAAAATTAAAAATAGCAACTTTAAAAAGATACACAAGAGAATAATATGCAAGGCACTATCCAGTCAACTTTCTACAGGAGTTCTATCGAGAGCCTCCTGGAAATTGGATCACGATGTGGTATGGTTGCTGTAGAGCAGGGTTTCCCAACCCCTTGGGGATGCGAGATAGCATTCCAGGGGATGAGAGATAACATTTCAGTTTCTTTTATAAATCCATACTCCTTCATTTTGGATAATATGTCGGATGACGAAGAGCTGAAGGAAGATCTTATGGAACTACGCACAAATCGTGTTCTTGAAATGCAGTTTGAAAGCAAAACTTTGGAACAACATTGGTGTTTGGCAATGGACATGTTTCCAAGACTTTGTGAAAAAACATTAACTGTGCTCATCCCCTTCGCGACGACATACTTGTGCGAGTCTGGATTTAGTGCCCTTTTGTCAATCAAGACAAAAATCTAGAAATCGCTTGGGTGCACAGGCAGACGTCAGCAACAAAGTGCCATGTTTTGAAAAACTCTTAAGCAATAAACAGGAACAAAAGAGTCATTAAATTTAAATTGGCTTATGAACATTTGAACATTAGTTCTTTAATTTTTTTTAAAGAAATTTCATGCATGGATGAAAATTTAATTTTTTGTTGGGTTTATGCAACTTTTAATTTGTTCTATATTTTTTCTTTTCCGTATGTTTCATTTTTGTTTATATATTATTAAAAATTGATTATACAAATTCACCTTTATTCTTAAATAAATTATTACTTTAAGGGGCGCAAGAACATATTAAAATTTTTTAGGGGTGCGGGGCATAAAAAAGGTTGGGAATCATTGCTGTAGAGGATTGGATCTGAGGTCAATGCACAGCGACCACAAGTGTGGCAGAGAGAATCACTGGGGTCTCTGTTCCCCACACCCCCCCACCTCCATCAACATGATCTACTGGCATCATTGTTTGAAGAGGGTGCACCAAAAATCACCGAGGACCCCATTATCCTGGATGCAACATCCTTCTTCCCATGGGCAGTGAAACTACAGGACTTACCCTTCAAGACAATTAATTTTTAAACAACATTTATTTATTTTTATATATGCACATACGTTCTGCAAATGTATCATTCGTCTGTACGTGTGTTGTGTCTGTATGTGTGAACCATAGAACAGTTTCGTCGGTTTGTACGAGGACAATCAGATGATAATGAACTTGAAATAAATATCTAAAATCTCTTTTGAAGATAGGGGATTCCACTGAGCATTATTGGCATTGAGTTAAGGACTGGATAGGAAACGTACCTAGTTCAATACAGGAGTACCCCTGGGCTCAGTGGTAAATCTAGGTGCTGAGCAAAAGGTCAGATAATCTTACTGTGGAAAAGGTTTAAAAGATTAGGCTACTGGCACAATCCAGCTTAATAACACTCATTTTATACATGCTTCTCTAATGTGAACTTTCTGAAAACCCAGTGGTCACTGATGAGCAATTAATAAGTTGCATTTGCTACAAAATTCTTGATTTTTACTGAATTCAAGTTAGTTCTAAAAATTAAATCCCTTTTGTTAAAGAGGTCTCAATTTCTCTTTGAAATAAACGTTAAAATTAAATGGAAAAAGTGCACTGACCACCAGGAGGTACAGGCAGCAATCAAACTTAAGATTCTTTTTGTCCCACGGGTGGAGTCAAAATTTCAAATCTCTACACTTCCGCTTTAGTATTTCACTCCATTTTTAAACTCTTTGGCTTGGCTTCGCGGACGAAGATTTATGGAGGGGGTAAATGTCCACGTCAGCTGCAGGCTCGTTTGTGGCTGACAAGTCCGATGCGGGACAAGCAGACATGGTTGCAAGGGAAAATTGGTTGGTTGGGGTTGGGTGTTGGGTTTTTCCTCCTTTGTCTTTTGTCAGTGAGGTGGGCTCTGCGGTCTTCTTCAAAGGAGGTTGCTGCCCGCCGAACTGAGAGGTGCCAAGATGCACGGTTTGAGGCGATATCAGCCCACTGGCGGTGGTCAATGTGCAGTTAACTGCACAAATCAATAACAGTGACTTTTAAATGCAATTTGTTATTTTGTGGAAAATTGCTCAGTTCTTGGGCTCTGGGGAACATGGGCAAGGTTCCACTTTGAACTGCTGTAGATGGAAGTTTTTTCACCTGAAATAGTTGGTCTTTGAAGGAGTACTTTTATTGTTGATTTCTTTTCCTTTCTTGTCAACTCACAAATGACCATATTTATAACCCAACAAGGGTAGATTTCAACTAAATCTTTAGATTGCTCATTTATTCAGTAATGTACAAATTCCAAAATCCCAAATGTGTCATCTCAAAATTTAAAAAGGGAATACATTTGCTGACCCACAATTATGTTACTTCATAGAAAGATGGCAGAGTTAAATGTAGTGGTTAACACAATGCAGTTACAATGCCAGCAATTTAGGTTCAAATCCGGCACTGTAAGAAGTTTGCAAGTTCTCCCTGTGTCTGTGTGGGTTTCCTTTGGGTGCTCTGGTTTCCTCCCATTCAAAATGTAGGTTATTTGTGTATAATTGGGCAGTACAGGCTCATTGGGTCTCATATAAATGTTTCTGGACTGTATGTCGAAAGAAAAACATTTTTCCCAGCATTCAGAACAACTCATTGCATTTTGTCAAGTGAGATAAAGTTGGTAGTCACGTTTACCAAGGCATTAAAATATCGTTATTCAAGGAACTATACTACAAGTCATAATATAATACACTCAGATAGTACACAGCTTGGAAATCAGATAATTCAAATTTGGGAATGCTTGATCTTGAGGAGACATTTTCCCCAAAAATGTTTCTTTTTAAATAGATAAAACTTATGGGAAAGTTGAATTTGTCTTTGGAAATATATGCAAACAATTAATTAGTGCTCTGTAATAATCATTCATAGATAATACTTCATTGTGTGATGACATAAACTGCTCTGAATAATGTGGTTTGCTTGTAAGTGTATATTTAATTGTTTTCAGTTCTCTTGTACTGGTGAACAATTTACAATTACAACGTTATTATATACTTTCCCCTAACATCACTAGAGGAGATTCAGGATCTTTCCTACTACTCAATAAACAGCAAGGCCGCTAAACCATATTATGTACATGGAAAATAAAACTTACCAGTTTGATGGCCACATATTCATTTGTGTACAAATTCTTTCCTGTATGCAAAAAAACAAAAGGTCTTAAAAAAGAAATAATGCATCCATATTGAATCATTATTGTAAATTCACATGGATGTATTTTCTTTAGTGGTAAAACTAGTTGTTAGTACAATATAATTTTATTCATCAGTTATATTTGACACCCAAAAGCTAAATAAATTGAACCAGACCTTTTTGGATTTGTGTTTTAGATTTGGACAGGAAATTGGTACATTTCTGCATTCTACTTGAGAGCGTCCTCAGATTAAACCTTTTTAATTGTAAATAGGTAATTTATTAGAACGAATAACTGGGGTTAAATTTCCACAGGATCCAATGTTATTTTTATTTGGTGATATTAGAGGGGTTAAACCTAAATTAAAATTGAAGATGTAGCAAATGAAGTTTGTTCAAATTGCTTTAACAATAGCTAGAAAATGTATTACTATAACTTTGAAGTCTGATACAGATTTTGGACTGGAGAGATGGCATTTGGAAGTTCAAGAGTTGCATACCACTTGAGAAAATTACTTATAATTTAAGAGATAAATTCACATATTTTGGAAAATATGGTGCCCATATTTACAATGTGTGGGTATGGATATTTAAATGAATCTCAGACTTACCCTTTCTCCTAAAGATCTCTCTATATTAGTATTCCTGTTGAAGACTTCTTGTCCTAACACTTTGTTTTGTAGAGGGTGGGGGGGGGGGGGTGAAGATTTACAGGGAGAGGGGGGGGTTTCTCATTTTTTTCTGAAATATACGACATGTAGTTGAAATGGATTTGTATTTATTGTAAAATATGTGAATTTTTCTGTGGTTTTAAATTTATAAATAAAAAAAATTAAAAATAAACTAGTTCCTGAAAAAGAATGAATCATACCTCTGAAATTGGCCACAAGGTGAATTTTAAATGCAAATATGGCTCGGTGCAAATTGGGTTTCTACATTTGCTTGCATTAATTTAAAAATATTGACATCAGGGGACACAGTGACCTGGGGCAGCACAGTTAGAGCAATGCTACTTCAGTGCCACTGACTGGTGTCCAAAACCTGTGCCATCTGCAAGGATGTTCTCCCTGTCCATGTGGTTTCCTCCAGCTTCCTCCCACATTCCAGAGAGGTACAGTTAGCAAGTTAAATGGTTACGTGGTGTATTTGGGGCGATATGGGGTCGAGGGCCAGAAGAACCCATTACCGTGCTTAATCTCTAAATTAAATTAGCACAAGCCAGCCATACCCTCAGATTAAATGAATTGCCTCCCAAAAATTTTCATTTAGAGTCATTTTTGGAACAATCCAACATTTTTTTTATTTCTCAGACACAAGCACAATAACAAAGCTATGAATTAGTTGCCAGATATTTTAGGGTTTGAGCTATTAGAATGAAATTGAGTTTTTGAATTGAGTACAACTCCTTTATGTTGTGAGAAATTGACAATCGCCCATCAACTCTACCAGTAAAACTACTGCCCCTTTGCTTTAAATGTAGTTTTAATTGTTAAAATATGGGTACTTAGTGCATTGGTTCACAGTGAATTCTCCTTTTAGCAATATGCAATTAAATTTGTCAAATCAATCATGGAGAGAAAAGATAAGCATTTTGAAGGGCTGGAAAAATCTCTTTTGCATCCAGGCTTATATATCATCACTTCTCACAGGCAAAAGGATCCTGGTGTCCTACTGCATGATGTAAAACACAAAAATCTGTAAACATCATGGTTTTTTTTTTTTTTTTTTTTAAATTTTTTATTTTTCACACCATAAATCACAATAGCCATGATATACACTTTTTCTTTTCCACACATTTACAGTGACTTTTTCTCCCTCCCCCCTCCCTCCTCCCAAGCCACCCCCCCACCCTCATCCATTTTAGGTATACAATCTAGGTTGCATTAATTCAGTTAGACAATGTTGTCATTCAACAAAAATACACCAGAAATTCTACTGAGTCCATTCTTTTCTTTTCTTCTCCTTCCATCAACTTAGGTAATGTTTGTTCCCGGTAGGTTTTCGCTATTGTATTTAATGTAAGGCTCCCATACTTGTTCGAATATTTCAATATTATTTCTTAAACTATATGTTATTTTTTCTAATGGAATACATTTATTCATTTCTATATACCATTGTTGTATTTTCAAATTATCTTCCAATTTCCAGGTTGACATAATACATTTTTTTGCTACGGCTAGGGCTATCTTGACAAATCTTTTTTGTGCATCTTCCAAGTCAATTCCAAATTCTTTATTTTTTATGTTACTTAGGAGAAAGATCTCTGGATTCTTTGGTATATTGTTTTCTGTTATTTTATTTAATATCTGATTGAGATCATCCCAAAATTTTTCTACTCTCTCACATGTCCAGATTGCATGAATTGTTGTTCCCCTTTCTTTTTTACATCGAAAACATCTATCAGATACTGTTGGGTCCCATTTATTTAACTTTTGCGGTGTAATGTATAGTCTGTGTAACCAATTATATTGTATCATACGCAGCCTCGTATTTATTGTATTTCTCATCGTTCCAGAGCATAACTTCTCCCATGTTTCCTTTTTTATCTTTATATTTAAATCTTGTTCCCATTTTTGTTTAGTTTTACCATTTGTTTCCTCATTCTCCTTTTCTTGCAGTTTAATATACATATTTTTTATAAATCTTTTGATTAACATTGTATCTGTAATCACATATTCAAGGTTACTTCCCTCTGGTAAACTCAAGTTGCTTCCTAATTTATCTTTCAAGTAGGATCTCAGTTGGTAATATGCCAGCGCTGTATCTCCAGTTATATTGTACTTATCTCTCATTTGTTCAAAGGATAAGAATCTACTTCCTGAAAAACAATTTTCTATTCTTTTAATCCCTTTTTTTTCCCATTTCCTAAAGGCAAGGTTGTCTATTGTAAAAGGGAGTAGCTTATTTTGCGTCAGTATTAGTTTTGGTATTTGGTAATTTATTTTATTTCTTTCTACATGAATCTTCTTCCATATATTGAGGAGATGGTGTAATACTGGAGAAGTTCTATGTTGTACCAATTTTTCGTCCCATTTATATAATATGTGTTCAGGTATCTTTTCCCCTATTTTATCTAATTCTAGTCTCGTCCAGTCTGGTTTTTCCCTTGTTTGATAAAAATCTGATAGGTACCTTAATTGTGCGGCTCTATAATAATTTTTGAAGTTTGGCAATTGTAAGCCTCCTTGTTTATACCATTCTGTTAATTTATCTAGTGCTATCCTCGGTTTCCCCCCTCTCCATAAAAATCTCCTTATTATTTTCTTTAACTCTTTGAAGAATTTTTCTGTCAGTTGTATTGGCAATGCCTGAAATAAGTATAGTATCCTTGGAAAAATGTTCATTTTAATACAGTTTATCCTTCCTATCAGTGTTAGTGGTAGCTCTTTCCAATGCTCTAAATCGTCCTGTAATTTTTTCATTAGTGGATTGTAATTGAGTTTATATAATTGGCCTAGATTTTTGTTTATTTGCACACCTAGGTATCTTATTGCCTGCGTTTGCCATCTGAATGGGGATTCCTCCTTAAATTTTGAGAAATCCGCGTTATTCATAGGCATTGCTTCACTTTTATTTACGTTTATCTTGTATCCCGACACTTCTCCATATTCCTTCAATTTCTTATATAGTTCTTTTATTGATAGTTCTGTTTCTGTTAAGTACACTATCACATCATCCGCAAACAGACTGATTTTATATTCCCTGTCTTTTATTTTTATTCCTTTTATATTATTATCTCTTCTTATCGATTCTGCTAGTGGTTCTATAGCTAGCGCAAACAATAATGGTGATAGTGGGCATCCCTGCCGCGTTGACCTGCTTAAGTTAAATTGCTTTGATACATGTCCATTTACTGTCACTTTCGCTAACGGTCCCTCATATAATGCTTTAATCCAATTAATAAACTTCTCCGGTAAACTGAATTTTTGCAATACTTTGAACAAGTAATTCCATTCTACTCTGTCGAAGGCCTTCTCTGCGTCTAAAGCAACTGCTACTGCCGGTGCTTTATTTCCTTCTACTGCATGAATTAAGTTAATAAATTTACAAATATTGTCTGTTGTGCGTCTTTTTTTGATAAATCCAGTTTGGTCTAAATTTACCATTTTCGGTACCTGTTCTGCTAATCTGTTTGCTAATAGTTTAGCTATTATCTTATAATCTGTGTTTAGCAGAGATATTGGTCTATATGACGCTGGTGAGAGTGGATCTTTCCCTTGTTTTAGTATCACTGTAATTATTGCTGTTTTACATGAATCTGGTAAGTTTTGTGTCTCATCAATCTGGTTGATTACATCCAGGAGGGGCGGTATTATTAGGTCTTTAAATGTTTTGTAGAATTCTATTGGGAGTCCATCCTCTCCTGGTGTCTTATTATTTGGTAAATTTTTTATTATCTCTTGTATTTCTACTGTTCCAAATGGTTCTGTTAATTTATTTTGTTCCTCTATTTGTAGTTTTGGTAGTTCAATTTTAGTCAAAAATTCATCTATTTTCCCTTCTTTCCCTTCGTTTTCGGTTCGGTATAATTGTTCATAGAATTCTCTGAAGTTTTCCTTAATTTCTTTTGGATTATATGTAATTTGTTTGTCTTTTTTCCTTGTTGCCAATACCATTTTCTTAGTTTGCTCTGTCTTAAGCTGCCATGCTAAGATTTTGTGTGTTTTTTCACCTAGTTCATAATATTTCTGTTTTGTCTTCATTATATTCTTCTCCACCTTATATGTTTGTAATGTTTCATATTTTATTTTTTTATCCGCCAATTCTCTTCTTTTGGTTGTATCTTCCTTTATTGCTAATTTTTTTTCTATGTTTATTATTTCCCTTTCCAACTGCTCTGTTTCCTGATTATAGTCCTTCTTCATCTTGGTTGCATAACTTATTATTTGCCCTCTAATGAATGCTTTCATTGCGTCCCATAGTATAAACTTATCTTCCACTGATTCCGTATTTACTTCAAAGTACATTTTTAGTTGTTTTTCAATAAATTCTCTAAAATCCTGTCTTTTAAGTAGCATGGGGTTTAATCTCCATCTATACATTCTTGGAGGGATGTCCTCTAGCTCTATTGCCAATAACAGGGGTGAGTGGTCCGATAATAGTCTAGCTTTATATTCCGTTTTCCTAACTCTCCCTTGAATGTGGGCTGATAACAGGAATAGGTCTATCCTTGAGTATGTTTTATGTCTAGTCGAGTAGTATGAGTATTCCTTTTCTTTTGGGTTTTGTTTCCTCCATATGTCCACAAGTTTCATTTCTTGCATTGATTTAATTATAAATTTGGTTACTTTGTTCTTCCTGTTAATTTTTTTCCCCGTTTTATCCATATTTGGATCCAAATTCAGATTGAAATCCCCTCCTATTAGTATGTTCCCTTGCGTATTAGCTACCTTCAAAAAGATATCTTGCATAAACTTTTGATCTTCTTCGTTAGGTGAATATATATTAAGTAGATTCCAAAGCTCTGAATATATCTGACATTTTATCATAACATATCTCCCTGCTGGATCTATTATTTCCTCTTCTATTTTAAATGGCACATTTTTGCTAATTAATATAGCCACTCCTCTTGCTTTTGAATTATACGATGCTGCTGTTACATGTCCTACCCAATCTCTCTTTAATTTCTTGTGCTCCAATTCAGTTAAGTGTGTTTCTTGGACAAATGCTATATCTATTTTTTCCTTTTTCAGTAAATTTAGTAGTTTCTTCCTTTTAATTTGGTTATGTATTCCATTAATATTTAGAGTCATATAGTTCAGCGTAGCCATTTTATATTTTGTTTATCTTCTCTTTCCGTTTTTCCATCATTACCTTTCCTCCTTTTCCATTTCTGTTTTCTTATTTTCAACTCTTTACCAGACAACATTCCTACAACATCCAACATTTTCCTTATTCTCCTATTTCTATCTTCTTTATCCCCAATCTCCCCTTCCCCTCCTGAGTTGCCCTTTATCCCTTGTCGGACAACCACATCTCCCCTCTCCATTTGGATTTGCGAATCCACTCGCAAGCGTCAACTGATTTTGCAGTGACCGCTCTTTTCCCCCACCCAGCCCCCCCCAGAAAAGATTTCGCTTTTTATATGTCACAAAGGTCACTCTTTTAATTCCCTCCTTATTCTCTCTATTCCATTACCTTCCCTTATTAATTCTTGTCTATACTCTCTATGTTTTCCTCTAATTACAGATACTTTCACATATGCCCATTGTCTCTATTCACTCTTATACCTCTTTACCCGCATACATATCAATCGTGGTCATTTTTACCCTCCTTACCCGTCTTCATCCCTCAGTCTATTTTTGTCTTTACCCACATACATATCAATCGTGATAATTTTTGCTCTCATTACCCGTCTTCGTCCCTCAGTCTATTTTTGTAATTGTTCTGCAAATTTTCGTGCTTCTTCTGGATCCGAGAATAGTCTGTTTTGTTGTCCTGGAATAAATATTTTCAATACCGCAGGATGCTTCAGTGTAAATTTATATCCTTTTTTCCATAAAATCGCTTTTGCTGTATTGAACTCTTTTCTCTTCTTTAGGAGTTCAAAGCTTATATCTGGATAAATGAAGATTTTTTGCCCTTTATACTCCAGTGGTTTGTTGCCCTCTCTTACTTTTTCCATTGTCTTCTCCAGTACCTTTTCTCTTGTAGTATATCTTAGGAATTTTACTACAATAGATCTTGGTTTTTGTTGTGGTTGTGGTTTAGGGGCCAATGCTCTATGTGCCCTTTCTATTTCCATTTCTTGCTGTAGTTCTGGACATCCTAGGGCCTTAGGGATCCATTCTTTTATAAACTCCCTCATATTCTTGCCTTCTTCATCTTCCTTAAGGCCCACTATCTTTATGTTATTTCTTCTGTTATAATTTTCCATTATATCCATTTTTTGGGCTAGTAATTCTTGTGTCTCTTTAGTTTTTTTATTAGATTCCTCCAATTTCTTTTTTAAGTCTTCTACCTCCATTTCTGCTGCTATTGCCCGTTCTTCCATCTTGTCCATTTTTTTCCCCATTTCTGTTAAGGTCATATCCATTTTATTTATTTTCTTTTCTGTGTTGTTTATTCTTCTTCTTAAATCATTGAATTCCTGTGTTTGCCATTCTTTAAATGACTCCATGTATCCTCTAACAAGAGCAAGTATATCCTTTACCTTGCCTTTCCCTTTATCTATTTCACTGTATTCTTCCTCTTCTTCTTCCTCTGGGTTGACCATCTGTTGTTTCTTTGATGCCCTTTCCTCCTCTTCTTTCTTGTTTCCATTGTCTTCTGTGGTCTCTTCTTGCTGCAGGTGTTCTGCAGCTGTCGTTGCCGGCTGTGGAGATCGACTCCCCAGCTGGTCCCCCCTCCCGTCGGTGTGGTTTTTTTCATGCGCGGTTGCGCACTTTTACTCGGCTCTGTCAGCCATTGTTGTAGTTCTTTTTCTACCGACCTGAGGTAGTGGGGTCTTCTCTCCACAGCGGGCCTCTTCGGACAGGTAAGGCCTTCACCTTTTTCCTCCGTTGTCTTCTCTTCCTCTCTTCTTTCCGTTGATTTTGATTTTTCTCCTTTTGTCTCCATCTTCTTTCCACCTTTATACTCACTTTTCTTTAACTTGTATTTCTGTACCTTTGTATTTTCTCTTGTTTTTCCCGACTTTTCTGGAGAGGGCTGGAGTTCACCGTCCGGCCACTACTCCATCACGTGACTCCTCCTGTAAACATCATGGTTGAAGTAAAAACACACAATGCTGGAGAAACTCAGCTGGCCAACGTTCATCAAGAATTGGAAAAATGTTAGCAGGCATCCGAGCAAAAGAGTAAGGAGGGGTGGGGGGGGGGGGGAAGAGAGATGTGGGTGCAAAGGCAGGAGGTGATAGGCGGAGAAGGGGGGGTGGGACAGCAGCAATCAAGGAGAGGAGGGATGGCTGGGGGGAGGGAGGAGAGCTAGGAAGGGGAAGGGCGGGAATGAGGGGGTAGGGAGAAGAGGAAAGCAGGTTAGCAGAAACCGGAAGTCGATGTTAATGCCATCTGGTTGGAGGGCGCTCAGATGGAAAAAAAAAAATCAGGTGTTGTTCCTCCAATTTGCAGGTGGTCTTGATGGGATAGTATCAAGGCCAGGAACAGACACAGGAGCATGGGAATGTGACAGATCTGAAATAGTTGGATATTGGGAGGTCTCTGTCACTGCAGTGAAACGATCTCCCAATCTGCGCCCAGTTGATCTGCTTGAGTTTCTTCACCATTGTGTGTTTTTGCTCCTACTGCACAATTATTAGGAACTAGGAAAGCTAAGTTATTGTTTATTATAATCAAATTTGAATAAAAAAGTAGGAAATTATTAATTAATTGAACAGAGCAGAATCTCTGAATATTTTAAAGGTAGAGGTAAATTAATACATGATGAGAAGAGGGTGAAATGTTATCATGGTTACATAGAAATGAGAGATTACTGTCACACACACAAGATGTACAAATGCACCACAATTCTACATTTGCACAGATATATAAAATACGTTAACAAAATTAAATTACTACAGAAATAACAAATGTAGGATAGACAACATTCACAGTTGCAATTAGTGCAAAGTAAAATTGATGTTACAATAATAAGAGACAAATCTTTGGTCCTAGAGTAATGTTCTAGTTTGGGTGTATGGAGAGGTTACAAAGCCCAATAGTGGTCTGAGAAAAAAATATTCTTCAATCTCGAGGCGTTGGACTTAATGTCTGTGCCTTCTATCTGAGAGAAGTGAGAAGAAAGCAGGACAAAGGTGATGGGAATCCTTTATGGTGCTAGCTGCTTCCTTGAGGCAATGTCTCACGTGGATGTTTTCAATGAATGAGATGTCATTTGCCTTTGTTGGACTTGGTGAGGTTTGCCACTTCCTGCTGTCTTCTGCATACCGGGGTAATTGAGTTTTCAAACAACGCTGTGATACAACCAGTCAGTATCAACCACATGCCAAATTTCCTCGGACTCTTCAGAAAATAGAAATGATGGTATGCCTTCTTCACTGTTGCTTCAATGCACTGGCCCCAGAATGTCCTCCAATATGTGGGCACCTGGGCATTTGAAGCTATCCTCTCCACCACAGTCCCACCAATTAAGACCGGGGCAGAGATAGGGATTTAGAGTTGAGGTTACAATGAGATCTACCACAATCCTATATGTCAGAGCAGGTGTCAACCTGTCAAGTGGCCTGCTCCTAATCCTACCTCCAGCTTAAAAGTGGCAAGTCTACAGTTAACATTTACATCCAACCTTCAAGCAAACAGTTCGCAAGGTTTTAACAGATATTTCAACCAATTAATATGCAGTGGTGGGAAAGCAATGAATACTCAAATTTAAAGCTGAATGCTGCATTTGAGTTGCATCCGAATCCTTTTACATTTTAATGTCAATTACCCACTGAAATTTTAACTGGTCTGCACACACATGATAAAAGTTATATTTGAACATTTATACAGTTTTCAAATATTTGGATTTCATGCACTTCACATTATCCTTTCAACACACTAAATTGTGATTCAATAAAAAGACAGCTTTTTATAATTAAAGACACAAGGGGCAATGGTTGTACATCAACACCAGGTTTACTCAAAGATGATTCCAAGTAGTTTGGGGAAGAGCTAAATGGGTGTGTGGCTATTGATCAGATACTACCAACCAGATGGAGTGCATAGACAATCTTAAAAAATGTAACTGGCAACTATACATGCTCTCACTCTGAAAAGTACTTTGGATGTGGCTACGTTCAGTTGCACGTAGACCACCCCCCTGCCTGCGCAACACCAGGTGTCATTATGTGGTATGATTCAATCTATTCCAAGTGTTGTGAAGGATGGAACTGGCCACCTTGCCTCTGAATGTTCTTTCCAGTTGGACTCTTCACATTTCTCTCCTTTCATAGTATACTTTATCCAGAGCAACGTCTTAACCATGAATAAACTGGGCATGGTTTGAACAAAGTGTTATCAGAGTACTACTGGATAAAGATACTTTGCATCCTATTGGGCAGTCAAGGTCATTTGTCTGAATGCTTCATCAACAAAGCCTTCACACAAGTACCTTGTCTGGTCAGTGGTGAAACCGTGTCCTTGCCAGATTTTTAATATATGGTTGATATACTACGGCTCTGTAACTGATGTGCTGCAGATGAGACAATTGCCCACCTCTTGCTGGAACTCGTTTGTCAGGATAGTCTGGGATGAGATGCAGAGATATTTGTTCATTTTCAACAAGAGATGTGCAATTTATTTTTTTTAAGCATACTATTAGTCCTGCAGGAACTATAGCAAGAATCTTTCCTGATAAAATCAAGACAACTGTGAGAATCAGATTTGGGTATAGAAATTGATTCATTTTGCTGCTCAGGACAATGTCAGGCCGGCATGGTTAACACGATTAATGTAAGGTATCGGCTGGTGCAATGTAAATTCCTGCATCAGCTATACTTTACTTCACAAGTTACATAAATTCAAATCAGAAATATCAGACCAATGCTTTTGTTGTGGTCCAGAAATAGGTACTTTCTTGCATTCAACCTGGTCATGCCCGAAAGTGAGGCCTTTCTGGGAAGATTTGGTAATCTCCTGAAACAAAATTATTGGAATTCCATACCCTGAGGTACCTGAATTATTCTTATTGGAAAATTTAGAAGACGCAAGACCTAAAATGAGGCTGTCAAAATATCAATTAAAATTTGCCAAGCTCGCTTTAGCAGTGGCCAGGAAATGCATAGCAGTTACTTGGAAATCTGATTTCCAACTAGGTATAGCCCACTGGAAGATAGAAATGCATAATTTTATTCTCCTGGAGAAGATCATCTATAACCTCAGAAACAGGTATGATATATTTTTAAGAATATGGAATTCATACCCAACATACATTGAGGTAAATCTTTAATGACTCCCCCCTCCTGTCTCTTCTCCCCGATGCTTGCATTGTCGAGGATCCTAGATAAGTCAGGTTATTTGTCTCTTGATGGGAGTGGGGTTTATCCTCGGTGAAGCCAATTTTTTCCTTTACTTTTTCTTCTTGTTTCTTTGGGGGGGGGGGGTGGGAGGGAGGGTTCCTCTTATTTTGTTCTTCTTTCTCCTTTTGGTTCAACATGGACATTGAATTTGCATTTTTGTAGTATTATTGTAATTTTTCTTTCTTTATAATAATTGAATCACATGTTGACTTTTTTTTCTCACTTTTAAAAATATCGACATATAGATTAATATTCGTTTTATTTGTTAATATTATGGATATTGATGTTTTATTTTTTTATTATTCTTTGTTTTGACTGCATGTTGATTGAAAATTGTCAAAATATATTAAAAAAGGAATCTTTCTAGAGATTTTAAGAAGGCAAAACAAGGAGTCACCTGTAGAATCAGTAGGAATATCAAAAGTATAATACTTTCCTCAAGCAACATTTTTAATAGCTGTTTGCAATAAGGAATTGCTAAGCTTGCTAAGCTTACCAGAAAAATAAATTAAACTGCATAGTGGTTAGAGATACGTTTGGGTTTCAATTTGCTGAAGATATTCAGTATGATGATTCAAATGAGGGGGATTTCAATTAAATAATTTGAGATTCTTCAGAAAAGGAATTAAGAGAAATGGGTAACAAACAGTTCAAAGGATATCTGAAGGATTTACTATCAATAATAACCTAATTGGTACAGGAAAATGGATCTCCCGGTGATAATAGAATCACCAAGAAAGATAATTTCACAAAAGCGTTGCAAGATACAGCACAATCATGGTCTTTGACATATGCCAGTACAAAATATATAATAGGCTGAAGAGACAGACGATAAATATATGGAAGTGTATGGTTTAAGATTCATGCTGCTTTCAGCCACAGGAGGAAAGTACAGTGAATCAATGAAGCTAAAGTTAGCAATAGTGGCATTGGGAACACAAACAAAAACTGCTGCAGTGAGTGCATTTTAAACTGCAAATGTGCTTTTGTTAAATCCATTTAACAGATCTTTGCATCCTGCAGCAATTCAGGCAGCTTGTAAAAGTTAAGCATGCAAATCAAATTTATTTGATCACAAAACAGATAAATTGAGGAAAATCAGCAATTCTGCTGTCTCTCACCTAAACGAAGCTCTCCGAAATTCCCACAGCCAATCTTCTTTCCCACTCGGAAATTGGGACCCACCATTAAGACTCCAGAACTGGTCCCCGTGCTCCGGCCGCAGTTGGTACCCCGTCCACCAGACTTGGACATTCTCTTGGTTTCCTCTGCTTCACCCCTCCCCCCTCTCTTATCAAAATCCATAAGTTTGTGATAGCCTGGCTTCTCCACGGTTACTTTGCCATGCAAACCCACAACGCCAAAACTTGGGATTTTAGTATATCATCACGGTTCAAGCAATGGACTACTGCACGCTTAGCACCACCAAAGGTCTCGGCAGATCTTCCATTTTTGTCTTCTCTTGTACATTTTTGAAGAGACAACACATTCCAAAGTCAAATTGAAATTAGAGACCGAACAGCTAGCTTCTTTTGGTACAGACCTGCAAAACAAAATAAAATACTGACTTTATAATTCTGTCCTCATGGCAACAAACAAGAATAAATTTCAGAATTACTAAGGGAAAGAACCAAAGACTTTCCTGCTCCTCACTATACAATGATGCTAAATGTTACAAGAGATTTTCATAACGGAAGGATGAAATTATTTAAATCAATTCCAAGCCCATACTGTACGACATATTCTGGTACTTGAGAAATAAAACCCAAATCCTGTAAATTCTTGCAATCTGAAACCTTAAAAGCTTTGTTATCATTTTTCAATTTTTCTTATAAGCCTGCAAGTACCCACAGAAATGACCGCCAACAATTCCTTTGCTAGAAATGGGGCCATTAATGAGTACTGGTTACCCTCGAGCATGATTTTCTTTTTCATTTTCTAGATTCCAGTACTGGCTGTCTTTTTTTCCCCCACGTTTCACCCTCCACCAACTTTCCCTCTCTCCTGGTCCATCTACCCCCTTTTCTTCCTGTCTCCTACTTAACAATTTTAACTACTTAACTCTACTTTCTCAGGAGTTTGTGGAGGTGCTGACCGGCTGCATCATTGTCTGATATGGGGACACCAAAACCCAGAGCACAAAGCCCTACAATAGGTAGTGGATGGAGTCCAGGACATCAAAGGGAAAAAAAAACCATTCCTCCCTACCATAGAGAACAACTACAGAGAACATCTGTCAGAGAGCAGCAGTAATCATCAAGGATGCACACCACCCAGCACACTCTCTGTTCCCGCTGCTACCATCAGGAAAGAGGTTCAGGTGCCACAAGACTCCACCACCAGGATCAGAAGCAGCTGCTCCCCCTCCACTAGCAAACTCCTCAATAAACTCAATCAGGGACTTATTTAAGGACCCGTACTTCTGCATTTTAATGTTTTTTCTTCTTCTCTGTATTGCAGTTCGTTTACATTTTAAAAATGTGTTTATGTGTCTAAATAGTATAGTTTTTTCACTACCAATACGTAGTAATAATGCCTCGTCCACAGAAAAGAGAATCTCAGGGTTGTATATGATGTCACATGTGTACTCTGACAATAAATCTGAAATAATCACCTGCCCATCTCCACCCCTCCCCCTCCTACCTGTATCATTCTTCACCCCTCGCTTATTGGCCTTTGTCTCACCCATCCCACCTTCTCTGCTTCAC
The DNA here is from genome assembly GCF_036971445.1 of Narcine bancroftii. NCBI lineage: Eukaryota > Metazoa > Chordata > Chondrichthyes > Torpediniformes > Narcinidae > Narcine > Narcine bancroftii. Next base: position 302,107,766 of record NC_091471.1, read on the forward strand.
ACTGGCCACCTTCCCTCTCCACAATCAGTCTTGATGAAGGGCTTAGGCCCTGCTCCTCCCATGCAACCCCCTACCGATGGTGCTTGACCTGCTGAGTTCCCCCAGCAAATTGTTTTTTTCTCCTAACTTGTTTTAACCATTTTTCATCTTGTGGAAAAATAATGTCACAGGTGAATCTGGATACATTTTTTCTTGGCATGTTTAACAGAGCAGATGGGATCAACTCTATTTGTTTCTACCTCATACTCCAAGTAGCAGTATTGCTACGCTCATAAAGGTACAATGTACATCTTGTAATCCACAACTGCTCCATCCAATGATTCGATAATTCATTTTTGACATGAGATTTCCATTTTCCTGTGTAATTTGTATTGATTAATTCAACTGACCGGCTACATATTTTCCAGGACAACGGAATCTATGAATGCTTTGTAACATTACCTTCCTCCGTTTTTAGCTTATATTGATGTCAAGGTCAATGCTTTCCGGATGCACCCATAATTGAAAATGACAAACAGTGCATTAAGATGGATATTGTACATCATCAAAATGGGAATTCAGTGCAAGGCAAATTGGTTTAGATGACACTAATGGTTGTGAGGAATATCTGGTAAAAAGATATTTCAGTCACTTGCTTGGAAACAATACTGCACAAGCACAAAGTCAATTACAGAATAGCAGAGATGAACAAGGCTGTGTAATATGCTGAATGAAATTTAGTCCTCCAGGCTATCAACATTCTTGACACTAGCCCTATTAATCATTGCCAAATACTTCACCCTATATGAAAGTTCTCGACTCAAATCCCTGCTTCAGCCTGTAGTTCTGCTTTTAACTGGATCGTCCTGCTTTCCCCAAATTGCCTTTCATGTTTGGAGCAGGATTCATATCAGCAACCCAAAAATCAAAATACTCCAGATGCTGAAAATCTGCAAAAACAATGGAAAATAATGGAAATACTCACACAATCAGGCATCTACAGGTAGAGAAAAAACAGGATTAATGCTTTGTGTTGATGACCTTTTCTGATGAAAGGCAATGTAAATAAATTGCTTTGTGAAGAAAGCAAATTCTTGGCACAGATACAGCACGATCTCTTCGTTGGTACATCAGAGTTATATGTGTACCATAATTGACAAATTTAAGCCTTGTTAGTATGTGGCACTTTACACCGAGGAGCTTATTCATGTTGGGAATTAAACTAAAACTTCACAAAATTTCTCAATGTTTCAACAAAACTTGTACAATGTTTCTGTGAACTACTTCATGTTCCTTGTACATGACAAAATTGAGTTGCATCCCAGTTAAATGGCTATGTAGTGTCCTGGGATAGGAACCCCTTTGTGCTGTTTCCACTGAGCTACCTTAACTGGGACACAACTCAACCAGGGGGATCAGAGTGTTCGACCTGTCCCTTTTCCTCTAGTTTTATCAGCAAGCCGGCGTCAGCAAACTCTGGGGATATGAGAAAGGGTAGATGCTGTTAATCCCCAGCATGAATTGATGTCATTTGACGTCGGCTTTAGGACAACGTTCCTTTCCGACTGGACCCTGTCCCAGTAAATTCCCAGTTAATTCCTCGGACAGAGTGCCAGTGGAAAAGGGGCTAAAGATTATACTGTAGATGAATGTATGTGCTCATAACCAAACATGTAGGGTGAAAACACAGGTAAAGTGGAAATAAATAGTCAAAATGGCAGTTCTACAATCTAATGGAACCTCTTTACAAAGAAAATCTCCCCAAGAAATTTTTGCCAAGATAAAAGGATAGACAAAAGGATACAATTTTAAACATTGCCCAAGGATCTTTAAATTTTTTAAAATTTAGACATACAACATGGTAACAGGCCCTTTTGGCCCACAAGTCCGTGCCTCCCGATTTACACCCAATTAACCTACACCTCTGACTCATTTCAAACAGTAGCAGGAAACCAAAGCTCATGGAGAAAACCCACACAGAAATGGGGAGAACATATGAACTCCTTACAGACAGCGCAGGATACAAGCCCCAGACCCAATCACTGGCACTGTAAAGGCATTGCGCTCACTACTTAGCCAACCATGCCACTCCTCAAAAGTGTTTTTATCACAAAGCAAGAGCAAATGTTAACATTCCAAAAGGTTACAATTTCCATGCCACTAAAGTGCTAGGGAATGATGAATCACTGGAGAAAATCCACCTTCCCCTCCCCTCCTGATGTTCAATGGTATTACCATTACTGAATTCCCCCTCCATCAATGTTTTGGGAGTCACCATTGACTCAAAACTGAACTGAAGGAGTCAGAAACACAATGTGGCTACAAGAGCAGACCAGACAAAATTCTTTGGAGAGAACCCACCTAACTCTCCAAAGCCTGCCCAGTCAGGAGTGTGTTGGAACACTCTCTGCATGACTCTAGCTACAAAAGACGAACCTCATCACAAAATAGAACACAGCAGCACACCATTCACTCATCCCACCACCAAAGCGCAGTAGCAGGAATTTGTACATCTGCGGGACACATTGTAGCAACTCTCCAAGATCCCAGAGGCAACATTCTCCAAGCCTAAGCCTAGGATGCTATGGGCAGCTAAAGTATGGCCATCATTATGTCAACCCCACCATCACGTCAACCTTCTATCAAGCCAGCCAGGAGCTCAATTGAGAGCGTCCTGGCCGGCTGCATCAGTGAGGTATGGATGTAGTAGAGAATTAAATCGGATATCAATCCACAGGGCCATAAGAGTGGTAGAGAGAATCACTGGGGACTCCTTTCTCTCCCCCCCCCCCCCCCGTTGACATGATCTACCAGGATTATCGTCTGAAGAGAGTGAGCAAAATCATCGAGAACTCCTTCCAACCTGTGCAAAACATCTTTCAGCTGCTCCCATTGGGAAAGAGAGACAGGGAATATCAGAATCAGAACCACCAGGCTGTGAATAAGCTTCTACCCACAGGCAGTGACAATACTGAATGACCAAAGGAACTGCTCCCACTAACCATCTGAGATTCGAATCTTTCCTAACATTTATTTATATATACACACATACACAATATATCTTTTTCTTTGGCTTGGCTTCGCGGACGAAGATGGGTAAATGTCCACGTCAGCTGAAGGCTCGTTTGTGGCTGACAAGTCCGATGTGGGACAGGCAGACACGGTTGCAGTGGTTGCAGGGGAAAATTTGTTGGTTGGGGTTGGGTTTTTCCTCCTTTGTCTTTTTATTTATGTGTGTGTGTGTGTGTGTGTGTGTGTGTGTGTGTGTGTGTGTGTGTGTGTGTGTGTGTGTGTGTGTCGTATGTATGCGCGTTATGTCTGGTTGTGTTCCTGCATGTTTTGCACTGAGGACACCAGAGAATACCACTTTGACAAGTTGTATTTGTACAATCAGATGATAAACGAACTTGAAATACCATTACGTGGAAGTTGGCCTCCAAGTCACATACAGTCCTTACTTGGAAACATACTGCCATTCCTGCACTGTCGCTGGGACTAAACCCCGAGCTCCTCCTGCAACAGCATTGTGAGTCTACCCACATTACATGGACTGAAACAGTTCACTAAGGCAGCTCAACACCACCTTGTCAAGAATAATTAGGCATGGGCAAGTTAGTGCTGGCTTAGCCAGCAAAGCCCACTCTTTTTTTTAATATATACATTGTGCTGCCAAGTGACAAGGGTCACTCAACAAATAGCAGCAAATGGCAGATGCTAGACAAAGTTTAGTTCCTGGTTACTCTGCAAATCGGAGTTCATCTGCAGGTGATAACATTATTATATTTTTAGTGGTGGTGGCTGCAAACTTAGTGATTCCAGCCGTATCCACTCCAGCAACAAACATGGTCATAATTCTGAAAATGGCATTGGTAGTATGTTCTCTTTGTTCTTTGGCTTGGCTTCGCGGACGAAGATTTATGGAGGGGGTAAAAGTCCACGTCAGCTGCAGGTTCGTTTGTGGCTGACCAGTCCGATGCGGGACAGGCAGACACGGTTGCAGCGGCTGCAGGGGAAAATTGGTGGGTTGGGTGTTGGGTTTTTCCTCCTTTGCCTTTTGTCAGTGAGGTGGGCTCTGCGGTCTTCTTCAAAGGAGGTTGCTGCCCGCCAAATTGTGAGGCGCCAAGATGCACGGTTTGAGGCGAGATCAGCCCACTGGCGGCGGTCAATGTGGCAGGCACCAAGAGATTTATTTAGGCAGTCCTTGTACCTTTTCTTTGGTGCACCTCTGTCACGGTGGCCAGTGGAGAGCTCGCCATAGAACACGATCTTGGGAAGGCGATGGTCCTCCATTCTGGAGACGTGACCCACCCAGCGCAGCTGGATCTTTAGCAGCGTGGACTCGATGCTGTCGACCTCTGCCATCTCGAGTAATATTACCCAAATCCACAAGTCCATAAGACGTAGGTGCAGAAATAGGCTATTCCGCCCATCAAGTCCACCCCTCCATTCAATCATGAGCTGATCCATTTTCCCACTCAGCCTCATTGCTCGGCCTTCTCCCCCATAACTTTTGATGCCCGGGTTAATCAAGTACCTGGCTGGACTGTTGTTAACCATCACCCAATATTCTTGATACAACAAATAATCTGCTTACACTTCCTCCAAATAATAAAAGAACAGCAATAGAATGAATTCTGTGCAACATGTCCCTAACATAATATTTCTGTATCACTCTTTATTTGACACCTTCTGAACAGTGCTTATAGACTTTAGGAAGGATTTCTAAATTTAAACACTAAATTTAGACTGATAAATTAAACAAGACAATTTGACAGGAAGGATGGAAGATGGAAAAAAAAGATGCAGAGGAGATTCACCAGGATGTTGTGCAGTAAACGAAGGGACTGGAGAAACTCTGGTGGTCACTGAGAGAGAAAGAAAAAGTGAGAGAGCACGAGATAGGGTGAACAGAATCAAAATAACATTATATTCCCTCTCAGCTCGACAATCTCGAATCAACCTCTCCAATTTCTGTAAACCCCTTCTCATCCCCATCTCCTTAATCCAGCTCCTGACTCCCCTTTCCCTCCCTACTATTAGAGAGCTGCATTTCAAGATTTTTTTTTATTGTCATGTCATAAAACTGAAAATGTGATTTTACACAAGATGTCCTTTGGTCTACCATAAGATTTGCTATCAGCAGAAATTGCCCAGTGCTCCTTACGGCCAGAGGAAGAAAACTAAAGAGTGCACATTACAACCCCACCCTCCCCCCACCAAGATCACTGAATGTCCATGGATTTTTCTCCACCACCACCACTGCCTCCGCAGCTACACAGCCTTCAGTCCAAACCCAAGCTCCAGATGCAAACCTCCGACACGATTAGGAAGCCTCCCATGCTATCGGCACCTGGTAACCCTTCAGCCACTCTCGAAGCAGCTTCCAGCAGACCGCAGTCACCAATAGCCTGCGCGAGTTCCTCACCTTAAGTCACTAACAGTCTGCCTCTACCCTCCTATCAGCATCCACCTATTACCTCTTACTTGTTAACGTGTTCCTCCCCCTTCTGCCCACCTGCCTCCACCAACCTTTTTATTCAGGCATCTACCTGATTTTTAGCACTACTGAAGGGCTCAAGCCCAAAATGCTGACTGCTTTTTACTTCCTCTGGGTGTTGAACAACCTACTGAGTTTCTACAGCACTTGTGTTTTACACTGGGCCCCAACATCTGCAGATTCTCTTGTTTTCCTTCGCCAGAATGTTGCCGGGAGAGGAGAGGGATTCAGTTATTCAGTTCAGTACAATTGCTGCAGAGATTGGAGGTCAATCCATAGGACCATAAAATTGGCAGAGAGGATCACTGGAGTCCCCCTCCTCCCCCCTCCCTCCCAATCGTCGTGATCTACCAGGACTGTTGTCTGAAGAGGGCAGGCAAAATCAATGAGGACCCCATCCAGCCCAGGCACAGCATCTTTCAGCTGCTCCCACCAAAGAAGAGTTGCAGGAGTATCAGAGCCAACACCACTGGGCTGAGAAACAGCTTCTTCCCACAGTCAGTGAGAATGCTGAACGACCAAAATAACTGCTCACATTAACCATCCGAGACTCTCATTCACACAAAACAGCTTTTATTTATTTATAGTAGATATAATACTTGTCCTGCATATGTATTATTTTTCGCTATGTGTGTTATGTCCAGTTGTATGTCTGCAAAGTTTTTATACCAAGAATGGAGAATGCTAATTCATTGCGTTGTACTTGTGAACCATTTGTCAATAAACTTTACAGGGAGGATTTGGCCCTTTCAACGTCATGAAGAACATGTATGGAAACAAATCATTTCACACTTTTCACAATGCGAGAATGTTTCACTCTGGAGCTCCACCTAAAAATGGTTAGCATTAATACTGAAGGTTTATGGCTGATAGTCAATAACTAAAAATAGATTTGAGAAGATTTAAGGGATGGTGCCCAGGCTGCAGAATCAAGAAATGGATAGATTAGAATAGTCTCAGCATCTTAATTTAAATTATTTCTAAAACATAAAGCAAGAATTCCCAGCAGAATTTAATGTTCAAAAAAAAAGGTCAATTATTCTGGTACAGCAACATTCACCTTTGGAATGTAGTCATGGGTGCAAATTCTACTTCATCCCTTAAACAGAAAGTTCTTTATTGTCGTACACCTCCAAGAGGAAGAAATGAGTTTAACAGAAGTTCTCAGAACTACTTGTTATACCTTTTATGTGGATGACAATAATATTTGTAAAAAGGGTAAATGACAATGCCATCAATTTCAAAGATGCAAAGAAGCTTGGAAAGTTAAACACAAGGCAATGGAAATGTTTTAAAAAAACTGAAAATGCAGAAAGCTCTCAAAGTCTGACACTACCTCTCTCAAATGCAGTTGGCCTGGACCAAAAAATGTTAAAGGTTTACAGCATTTTCAACTTTATTTCAAAATTACAAGAGCATCTTCCTAAAAAGCCTTAAAAAGAACCCCCACAAAATTATAACATCCACAGTTCTGACCATTTCTGATAATCAAGTTGTTGAGTCAAGGTATGCAATTAAGTTTAAAGAGCAATTAAAATAACCCCAATTGCCTGATAAAACTGGCTCAGCACTTCACCATCATGATGCAACACGAGATGTTTATGACTTCAGATTCTTTATTTGTTTCATCAACAACCTCGCCCACAGAGGTAGATGGTAAAACCTCTGATGAATGGCACCGATAACCTGCAGCAATTTTCTGTGGACTGCAGTACGCCTACTTGTAGAAATTCTGCCTGGCCTGGAGAAAAAAAATCTCAGGATTGAACTGGAGACAAGAGGTTAAATTACGAGTCATTCTTCCATCAAGCGGAGCCAAAGATCTCAGAGCAAAATTTCACCGATGACTGCGGGAGACCCGGGTAATATTTAACCCTTTAAATAACATTACAAACCTTAATGGTTATCTTATGGATATTTGTGAAATTGTTTTATATTTTCCTCATTACATAGTGGATACGTTTAAAAAAAAGTACTTCAATTGGCTTCTTAAAGGTTTTTTTTCCATCTATTAGCTGTCAAAGGAGTGAAATACATGAACATTTTGCAGATGCAAGAATAAAAACTAACAATGCAAAATAATTTGAGCATCTATTTTTCCAGGAATTCTCTGGATTGCCCTCTAATTGCTCAACAAAAGCTGTAGCATTTTTATTAACACCAAAAACCAAGCTCCAAATACATCACCAAAACCTTTACATTTCAACTTGAATTTTTTTTTTGAAAACTTAAAACCATGCTTTTATTAAGAAAAAAAATGTCCACCAAGACGACGTTAAACTGTCAAAGCACTCACTCAGGAATTAATCACTTTGCCGTGGGAAATAAGAGGAAGTTGCAAAATATTTACATTTCTTATGTTCAGAAGCAGCAAGTAGGCTTTTCGATAAATGGAATTGGTACTCTTCATTTTCTTTCTGGAAGAATGAAGGGTAACTTTACAAGGTCCCAGAGGACATCAATACATTATACTTTAAATAAAGTGTCAAAAATCTCCAAGTTCATCATAATGCCTCATTTGACTGAGCAACATAGCTACAAAGCAACTATTTTTTGTGCAGAAGTTACCCAATATTTTGCATACAGCTGAGAAGGACTAAAAAAATCAGAGCCCACCAAGTTAAGCCCCCATTGTAAAAGCACCTGGTTTGCAGCCAATCAGTCTAAAACTGCAAAGCCAATGACATTTTGGTATAAACTGATACAATGTGCTTGCAATGGGGGGAAATGTAACATGAAAAAGCCACAATGAAAAGCAGTTGGGATTTTGCTCCCTAGGGCTTCATTTTTTTTTACAAGGAAGCAGAATAGACCAAGCAAACACAGCAGCACAGTAAATGCAAACAGATGTCCATTTGCCAATATTTGATATCTTGTAGGACAATACAGTGCAAGAACAGGCCTTTCAGCCCACAATGTCTGCTCTGAACAGGATGTTCAAATTAAAGCAAATATCTGCTGTTTGCACATGCCACTATTTTCTACATATTCCGAGACGCCTTTTGTAATACGGAGGATCATGGCAGATACCCAGTCAGATGTCACCTCACCTGCCAATCAAGATCAAGCCCCACCCATGTCAGCATACACCTAGTCATTGGCCCCCTTAGTTACCCAATCAATACCTGGGCCAGTCTCTTCAGCCGATGGCACAATAAAGCCCACCACATGTGGACCATCTGCCTCTTCTTCTTCCTCTGGGTTGGGAACTGTGAGCAATGCTGGAGAGTTGTTGGTAAGATGTGTGCTGTCCAAGGGTTGGGATCTGTAGCATTGTGTGTCTAGAAAACATTGTCCCTAGATTAGTTAAGACCCATGCTTGAACTCTATCAAGGGGTGGTGGGCATCATATTTTATTACTTGAATGGACAGCCATCTCTCCGTGGATAGCTGGAAGTATTGGGTAATTGTTACATGCCGATGAGAGCGTGCATGTGTGCCTTTTATTTACATTGTGACTTCCCAACGTATATAAATAAATATCACCGTTTAACTCTCCTTTGTTCAGACTCACTGTTTTTGGGATGCACTGAACTCGTCTTTCCATGCACAACAGCTCTCAAACGCGACTATTGCGTCTTCTTCCATCGTTACCCCTGGCAGCCCACTCCCAGCAACAACCACTTCTTTGTCCTTTACATCTTTAAACTCTCCCCCCCCCCCCCGCCCCCACCCTTAAACATGTCCTCCATTATGTTATATTTTAACCCTGGCAAAGATGTTGGCCTCCCATAATTGTTTGAGCCATGATTAATACAGATGCTCCCCTGTTATGATGGTCCGACTTACGATTTCTTGAGGTTACGATGGTTTGAATCTGTATTTTCAATTTCAAATTACTTTATTTTTCAATCTTTTTTATAATAAATACAGTATCAAGATAAAACTTCAAACAATACAAACTCAGTCCACCCTCTACTGCACTGCACTACCCTATTGAAAAAAAAGACGACTAACCAGAAAAACATTGGTGCAGCTTATCCTGTGGGTTACATATTTTGAAGCTCATGATTCATACCGTGAATCAAAAAACAAAGACTATATCTCATCTGGAAACATTAAAAACATTTACATCAAATTAAAATAAGGCATACAAGGTTGCCATGTATCTTCAAATTTCAGTGATGATTTCAAATGCTGATTTGTTTCCGTGCTTGTGATATGCAGAATGCTACTCTCTTGCGATGCTGGGCAACGGCAACATCATGTGAGAGTATCGTACAGCTTACTCTCTCGCGATTCTGACTCAACCCTACTCGCAGTCTCTTAGCGATCACCCTGATGAGTTGATGAGTGTACTATAAATAACACATCATGTCTTCTAAACGTCCATGTGTGTCTCCTGCTTCTGGTGAGAAGAAAAAGAGGAAAGCAATTACTCTGGAGACAAAAGTCAAGGTTACTTGCTCGCCGTGAAGGCAGCAAACTGGCAATGGTTATAGAGCGTGAGTTTTTTCCAATGTGGAATAAAGGTATTCAAATTATTAATTATGAAAAATGGTAGGTCCAGTTTTCTTTCTCGACTTACGATGGGCTTGCTTGAACACAACCTCATCGTAAGTTGAGGAGCACCTGTACAGAGATTTTAGCCCCAGCTGGGAATGAGTGTGAACAAAGAGAGGTTGAGAGATTAGGGGATTAGGCAAAATTCAGGATATATGTAGCCAGACCACATTTTAGGCCTGAAATGTGGACTGACCATTTCCATCCCTGGATGATGCCTTACTCGCCAAGTTCTTCCAGCTTTTCGTTGTTCACCCAAGATTCCATCATCTGCAATGTTTGTGTTTCTCTAGTTCTGGGGATTAGTTTGAAGGGATGAAGAGGACTGTAAAAGTTAAACCAGGTTTTTCATAAAGCATAGAAAGCCAAGAGATTTGATCATTAATTAAATTATATTATACAACATTACACAAACTTTAGAACATTAGCCACACACATTGCACAGACAAAAAGACCTTAATTGCACCTTAACAGCCGCATTATTGCAGCCAGCGTAACTACCTCCTCATCTTCTCCACTACCCAAACTTCTCCCTTCACAGATGCTGACCTGCTTAGATTCCAGCACATTTTAAATTGCTCTTTTAAAAAAAAGTGAAATGCAAAAAGAGCAGGTCTTGCTATGGGTTAGTAGGATGCCAACAAGCATACACAGTAACAGCTCCTTTCAGCCCACAAGCCTACAACCCTCAGTATGTTTTGAACAGTGGGAGAAAACCCATCCAGACATGGGGAGAACGTACAAACTCCTTAAAGACACTGTGGGATCCGAACACTGGTCCCAATCACCAACTGCTAAACTAGAATGTGAGATTATCTAATTATTAGTACCAACTGCTGGAAAATAAAACTCAATTTAAAAAGAAGTCTTCTGTGGAATATCACACAAGAGGAACATGTGAATGCCAACAACAAAGCTGAGCTACAAATTACAGTGCCAGTGGAGTAATCCCCCCGACTTCTTTAGAAAATATCGTGTATTTGTGGAATTTGCTCAAAAGCTACATATCTCAGAATAAATTATCAAAATTATGAGACCTCCAAAATGAAATTCTTTCCATTTTTGGTTGTCCCATATCGTGCCACATAAAGATATAGCCCAGTGGTTTTCAAACATTTTCTTTCCACTCATATACCACCTTAAGTAATCCCTTACTAATCACAAACCTATGGATTGGGGATTACTTAAGGTGGTATATGAGTGGAAAGAAAAAGTTTGAAAACCACTGATATAGGAAGAGAATTTTTGTATTTTTAAACCACAGGATGTATTTAGCATGTTTTCTTTAAATTTAAGACATTTAACTGGGATAAAAGTGTACTCCTATATACCTCATCGTTTTTCAAAAATGGCCTTCGGTATTATATATTACATTTATTGACTTTGTTTCTTCATGCCAAAAATTCTCAGTTATCTGACACTTTGCTGTCAAACTCAATTCTGTAATTGCTTTCTCTTTAAGCAATGTGGAACCTTTATTTTTATGTGTATCACAACACAATCCTGAAAAGCCTTAGTAAAATACAGGAGCTCTGTATCTTTTCCTTTTGTTTTGGCTCCTTGAAATGTTCTGTACAGGCACCAGATAAAGGTTAAGATGACATCACCATTCCCAAGAAAGTGTGTGGATTGAAAAATTGAACAACTGCAGCTTAAAGAGTTGATTCATAAATTTTCCTTTTCAAAGCTCTATAATACATTCAACTGGCTGATGGAGGACCTCAGTTTTCTTCAGGCTGACTTCCAGGCCAAACATTTTGGCAGTTTCCGCAAAGCAGGACGTCAAGCGCTGAAGAGCTGGCTCTCCCCACCATGACTACCAGCCCCCCCACATCTCCATCGGGCACACAAAACTCAAAACGGTCAACCAGTTTACCTATCTCGGCTGCACCATTTCATCAGATGCAAGGATCGACAATGAGATAGACAACAGACTCACCAAGGCAAATAGCGCCTTTGGAAGACTACACAAAAGAGTCTGGAAAAACAACCAACTGAAAAACCTCACAAAGATAAGCGTATACAGAGCCGTTGTCATACCCACACTCCTGTTCGGCTCCGAATCATGGGTCCTCTACCGGCACCACCTACGGCTCCTAGAACGCTTCCACCAGCGTTGTCTCCGCTCCATCCTCAACATCCATTGGAGCGCTTACACCCCTAACGTCGAAGTACTCGAGATGGCAGAGGTCGACAGCATCGAGTCCACGCTGCTGAAGATCCAGCTGTGCTGGATGGGTCACGTCTCCAGAATGGAGGACCATCGCCTTCCCAAGATCGTATTATATGGCGAGCTCTCCACTGGCCACCGTGACAGAGGTGCACCAAAGAAAAGGTACAAGGACTGCCTAAAGAAATCTCTTGGTGCCTGCAACATTGACCACCGCCAGTGGGCTGATAACGCCTCAAACCGTGCATCTTGGCGCCTCACAGTTTGGCGGGCAGCAACCTCCTTTGAAGAAGACCGCAGAGCCCACCTCACTGACAAAAGGCAAAGGAGGAAAAACCCAACATCCAACCCCAACCAACCAATTTTCCCTTGCAACCGCTGCAATCGTGTCTGCCTGTCCCGCATCGGACTTGTCAGCCACAAACGAGCCTGCAGCTGACGTGGACTTTTTACCCCCTCCATAAATCTTCGTCCGCGAAGCCAAGCCAAAGAAAAAAAAAGAATACATTCAACACTTTGGAAAACCAGGCTATTAACAATGTTCATGAGAATGTGATTCCTATTGATAGAAAACTCATGTCACAAGTGGGAACTGTAGATCTAGGACAGTGGTTCTCAACCTTTCTCCCCCCCCCCCACCCCATTCTCATACTATAAGTAATCCCGACTAACCACAGAGCACTGATGGTTATTAATGGATTACTTAAGGTGATATATGAGTGGGGAAAAAAGTTGAGAACCACTGATCTAGCAGTTACAAATTCTGTAAATTATTTTCCCAAATTTTCACTAGGTTTCATGTGTACAAATTAAAACCTTCAATGAGAAGTATTCAGTTTGGCATTTGAAAAGGAAATATTCTGCCTAATTTGTAAAATAAAAGTGCATTGCCGATAAATTCCAAACTCTACAAAAATGATCCATGAATTTGTATCATGCAAAAGGGATAATTACACCAATAAAAAAGTGATGGAGAAAGGAGAATGCATGCCCAGTTGTTGATGTACCTGATCAGGAGTCGCCAAACCATGGCTAGCGAGTCACGTGCGGCTCTTTGACATATAATGAGCCACTCATGGAAAAATCATATGTCGTCATATAGGACAATCTTAAACTTCAAAAAAAGTCACCTTAAAAATCGAGGTCATCCTGCATAAAGTCTATAATTCTTATCTTCATAACAAAATCATAACACTGCCGTCATCTTCCTGCCAGCTCTGATGCAATTTTGCGCATACCCCGCTAGTTATTTGCAAAGTCTCAGCGCTCCTCCCCATGTCCACTTGCCTGATCTGACTGCTGTCATCTATGTACAGGCTTTAAATGGCCTGTTACAGGAACCAAAAGTGGTTTATTTTAAAATATCCAAATAAAATTAAAACCTTGAAATTATAATTTTTAAATTTAGACATACAAAACGGTAACAGGCATTTTGGTCTATGAGTCCATGCCACCCAATTTACACCCCATTAGCCTACACCCCTGGTATATTTTGAACGGTGGGAGGAAACCAGAGGCCCCCACAGAAAATTCATGCAGAAATGGGGAGAACATACAAATTGCTTATAAACAGTGCCGGATTTCAACCACAGTCTGGTCCCGATCACTGGCGCTGCAAAGACGTTGTGCTAATCGCTACACCAACCTCATCACCCTATTACGATATTGTGATTTGCTTTTAACAGCAACCATTGGTCAGTGGCATGTACCAGATTTGGGAGTGTCATCTTATACAAAGGGTGTTGCTCAAAACCTCCATTTTAGGTGGAAATGTACAAAGGCATATACAGTATGTTGGCTGAGACAGGAATTGTATGAGCCACTGCTCATAATCGTAGTTTTAGTGGCATGTGATTGTTCCATCTGTTAAATAACTGAAGTTTGACATTTGTGGCTCTTACTTTAAGCCAGTTTGGCCACCCCTGTATTAGATCATTGAGGAAGACCAGGTACATTGACTCATTTCTTCAAATTACCTGTCTCCAATGAAGCAAACAGAAACTGCAGATGTTAATAGTCTAAAATATAAATAGGAACTCTCAGAAATACTGAAACTATATCAGTGGAGTGAGAAAAATCACATCAATGCCACAAGTCTTCTCTCATGAAAACTGCCTGGCCAGATGAGTATTCCCATCCCTTTCTTTTTAAAAGGTTGCCAGAATTGTTTCTTAGCAGTGTTTCTGAATTTCTGAAGCATATGCGGTAAGGCACAAGAACTGTGATTTGTTTTTCCGGGAGGGACTGTGTAACACAGGACTCGCTACCCTTCAGAGATTGTTCATTTAAGCATAGAATTTCAATGTACTATTGTTTCACATGCCAATGTTAGCTTAGGAGACAAACAAAAATGAAACTGAACAGAAGTAAAACATGAAAGTCTGCAGACACCGTGGTTGAAGTAAAAGCATAATGCTGGAGAAACTCAGCAGGTCAAAAAGCAAAGGTAAAGATACATAACTAGGGCTCGAAGCCTTCAGCAAGGCACGGAACAATGTCAGCAGGCACCTGAACAAAAATGGTGAGGGGGATAGGTAGGGGAAGGAGCACAGCCCCAAAGGCAGGAGGCAATTAGTGGATAAGGGAGGGCACACCAGCAAGCAGGGGAAGAAGGAACGGCTCTGTGAATGGAGAGGGAAGGGGTGAAGAACTAGAAGAAAGAAGATAAAGGGAAAGGGAGGGGAGGAAGAAGAGTAGACTAGCAGAAATTGGGGAAGTCAATGTAAATGCCATCCAGTTGGAGAGTACCCAGAATGGAAAATCAGCCAATTTACAGGTGATCTTGGTGGGATAATAAACGAGGCCATGGGAGTGAGGCACAGAATTGAAAAGGTTGGCCACTGGGAGATTTCTATCACTGATGGAAACAGAGAAAAGGTGCTCAGTGAAGTGATCTCTCAGTCTACGCCCAGTCTCTCTGATATAGAGAGGGCCACAAAGGGAACACCAGATGCAGAAGATCACTCTCGTGGATACATAAGGTGAGGCGTTGCTTCACTTGAAAGGACTATTTGGGCCCCTGAATGGTGGTAGGAGAGGAGTGTGGGCACATGTGGAATTTCCTGAGGCCATAGGGGAAGGTGCCAGGGTGACGGTGGGGAGGGGGGGGGGGGGGTGGTGAGTGAAACTGTACAGTCCATTTTTCTCAGACTTACCAAAAAAATCATAAAAAATAATTGGGTTGCTGGACAAAAAATACATTGTAAGCTAAGCAACTGGTATAAATATTGAAAAACAGCCATATATACAGTTAACCTTTCATTCAAAACTACACATTGGGTTCCCTAATGTTAGAGACTAGCCTCATTGTTGAACCTGGTGATACATAATTAATATTTTTTTAAGAAAACCAAGTTGCTACACTCATTGGGTATTTTAAGTAAGTCGCAGATGCTATTACTGTAAAGTTATGTTTTAAAGAATGTAGCAAATAAAAATATGCAGAACTTTACTAAAGATTGAAGAAATTAATATACCACATCTGTACTTTAATTGTCTTTGGGACAGTCTTATGACAGATTGCTTTCATAAATTCAGTCCAGTGTTTGTTATACTTGTTTATTTCACGAGCCAGCTACCTTATTTGAGTAGCTCAAAATTACTGAGAAAATTGCAGTTTATAACAAGAATTACATTGAAAAAGCCAAACCACCACTATTAACAAGGCAAAGAAGATGTGGTTGCAGGCAAAGTACAACTCAGGAAGAACTGGCATTTCTGATGGGAAGTCTAGAGCTGGACAAACATGAAAGTCAGCAGACATCGTGGTTGAAGTAAAAACACAATCCTAGACAAACTCAGCAGGTCAAACAGTGTACTTTATATAGCAAAAATAAAGGTACACAAGCAACATTTGGGGCTTAAACCCTTCATCAAGGCGTGGGAAAATGTTGGCAGGCACCCGAACAAAATGGTAGGGGAAAGGGGAGGGGTAGGAGAACAATCCCAAAGGCAGGAGGTAATAGGTGGATAAGGGAGGGGGGGGGCACAGCAGAGCGAGCAAGGCATTGTGGCTGTGGAAGTGAGCCTGGGTGAGAATATGGTCATAAAGCTTGAGATCAGCAGGGATTGCAGATGGGGAGAAGTGAGAAAAAATTCCACAGAAATCCCTTCAGAGAGCAAAGAAAGTAATTTTTTTTTACCATTCCCTTCTCATAACAACCCAAACAAGTTTTATTCACTTTGATTTTTTCTTGTCCACATACATCTCATTATTTTTTAAAAATCAATAAAAATACTTTCATTTGCATAGATACTGTAACTGAAGACCCATAAAATTTGAACTGCAGACTTTCTTTTATAAACTAAAATTAATTTTACACCTGATTTGTATCTTCCCCAAGGCCAACATGACATTATTTCAAAGAACAGTCATTACCAGGTTCTGTGGTTAATATTTATGATACAGCTTGACACAATTAAACATATTTGCTTGTTATCATGGTTTTTTGTAGAAACTTCTGTGCACAAATTGGTATTCAATTCCTACACTACACGACTACATACATTTCAAAACTGCTTCATGAGTGATGGAAAAGGATACCAAAGGCACTCAAAGTCAATCATTTTGCTAGGAAGCAAAAGCCAACAATGCAAAGTAGTGACCATAAATCTGGACCAAGTCAAACTTTTTCAGACTACTATACATCATTTTTAGTGTAGTTCACGGACAAGTTTCTCTTGTGTCTTGGTGTGAGCTTGCAGGCGCCTCAGATTGAAGAGACTGCCATCCGTGCGGTACCGGATGTAAACAGCGTCTTCATTGTTGGGGTATTTCATGGCTTAGTTCAGCATCATGCTGAAGAAGATTGAAAAGAGGGTTGGTGCGAGAACACAGCCTTGCTTCCGTGAACTACTCTTTGCAGATGATGCCGCTTTAGTTGCCCATTCAGAGCCAGCTCTTCAGCGCTTGACGTCCTGCTTTGCGGAAACTGCCAAAATGTTTGGCCTGGAAGTCAGCCTGAAGAAAACTGAGGTCCTCCATCAGCCAGCTCCCCACCATGACTACCAGCCCCCCCACATCTCCATCGGGCACACAAAACTCAAAACGGTCAACCAGTTTACCTATCTCGGCTGCACCATTTCATCAGATGCAAGGATCGACAATGAGATAGACAACAGACTCGCCAAGGCAAATAGCGCCTTTGGAAGACTACACAAAAGAGTCTGGAAAAACAACCAACTGAAAAACCTCACAAAGATAAGCGTATACAGAGCCGTTGTCATACCCACACTCCTGTTCGGCTCCGAATCATGGGTCCTCTACCGGCACCACCTACGGCTCCTAGAACGCTTCCACCAGCGTTGTCTCCGCTCCATCCTCAACATCCATTGGAGCGCTTACACCCCTAACGTCGAAGTACTCGAGATGGCAGAGGTCGACAGCATCGAGTCCACGCAGCTGAAGATCCAGCTGCACTGGATGGGTCACGTCTCCAGAATGGAGGACCATCGCCTTCCCAAGATCGTGTTATATGGCGAGCTCTCCACTGGCCACCGTGACAGAGGTGCACCAAAGAAAAGGTACAAGGACTGCCTAAAGAAATCTCTTGGTGCCTGCCACATTGACCACCGCCAGTGGGCTGATAACGCCTCAAACCGTGCATCTTGGCGCCTCACAGTTTGGCGGGCAGCAACCTCCTTTGAAGAAGACCGCAGAGCCCACCTCACTGACAAAAGGCAAAGGAGGAAAAACCCAACACCCAACCCCAACCAACAAATTTTCCCTTGCAACCGCTGCAATCGTGTCTGCCTGTCCCGCATCGGACTTGTCAGCCACAAACGAGCCTGCAGCTGACGTGGACTTTTTACCCCCTCCATAAATCTTCGTCCGCGAAGCCAAGCCAAAGAAACAAAGACATCATTTTTAGTGTACAATTATAAAAAGAACACAAAGAGATAAAGCTACATCATTGATATACAAAATGCTGTATGGTTAGATGGCAACTAATAGCCCCACTGGCATTTAGTGGCACAGTTAGCAAAGAGGTTAGCGCCATGCCATTACCGTGCAAGGGACCAAGGCTCGAATCCAGCACTGTCTGTAAGGAATTTGTACGTTCTCCCTGTGACTGCAGGGATTAACTCCCTTCAAAATGTACAGGGATTGTTGGTTAATTGGTGTTTGGCGTGGGGGGGAGGGGCATGGGCTTGTGGGATGGAAGCGCCTGTAACTGTCCTGCATGCCTAAATAGAGCAGAAAGACAAGAAGCTCACTTAGAGGGAATTAGATCTATTTCTTCAGTATAAGGGTATTAAAGGTTACGGAGAGAAGGCGGGGACGAGGTACTGAACTTTAAGATCAGCCATGATCTCGTTGAATGTTGGAGCAGGCTCGAAGGGTCGAATGACCTACTCCTGCTCCTATCTTCTATGTTTCTATGTAAACAGGTGCTATAAAAAAAACACAATAAAATCCCCATTATCTGGAATTCAATCAACATGAAACTCAAAGAACTGGCAAAAAAAAGGGTGAGGAAATCAATAAATAAATTCAAATAAATAAGACTGGGCAGACAGACCCTGCGGGAGAAGCACTGAGACTACTTTGGACACGCACAGGTTTGCCCTGCTGATCTAGGAATGCTCCTCAATGCCCATGCATTTTCTTCGCTGTTGCCACTTTCATGGAGGTTAATCGAGTTATCAGTGTGAGGAAGGTGTGCCTAGGGCCTAACCAGGACACTTGCGTGGAGGTGAGTCGGGTTGTCAGCATGAGGAAGGTGCCGAGGGTCTGACTGGGGCACTTAAGCAGAATTGAGTCAGGTTATGCCGAGGGCCTGATCAGTATATTAGTAAAGTTTTATCTGTAAATCGGGGGAAGGGATTCATTATAATGGCAGCACAGTTAGCGCAATGCTGTTACAGGGACTAGCGATCAGGGATCGAATTTAAATTTAAATTTTGTACGTTACAGAAATTAATTAGGTGAATGTTACATAACTAAAGACGACAATACAGATTTGTATTTTCAAATTACAGTTTGCACTGTCTTTTAAACAGTGTATCCTTAATGCAAGTGTATTAGTTAAGCATTGGAAGAGCGAGTCTCAGTCAACCTGAAAATTTGCATTTCCAGCATCCGTGGCCCCCATAGGTGCTGGATAATGGGGATTTTACAGTATTAAAAATTTATATTGAAACCCAAATTACTAAAGATACTTGGGTCACCTTTGATCAATCACATGGTTTCAAAATTTCCTTCAGGTTTGCCTGTAGATAAGCAGCTAAACGCAAAAAGGAGGCAGAGTATGTTCAGTTATACCAAATTGTTGCAATTAAACAAAATTAATTTAAATTTAAATTATTTTTTAAAATTTAAATTAGACATACAGCACTGTAACAGGCCAATTTGGCCCTACAAGTCTGTGCCACCCAAATTACACCCATTTACCTACACCCCAGTTCATTTTTGAAGGGTGGAAGGAAACCAGAGTCCCTGGAGAAAACCTCTGCAGACACGGGAGAACGTACAAACTCCTCACAGACAGCACGGAATTCGAACCCTGGTCTGGTCCCGATCACTGGTGCTGTGCTATCCATTATGCCAACCATGCCACCCCCAAATAACTCCAAAGCTGCACTCAACTAAAGAGCTGAAGGAACCTGTGCAACCACAAGAACTTTGGGGACCAAAAGGAGATTGATCCAATGGTATCCTGTCATAAATCTTCTCCCTTGTTTTGCCTGAAGATTTCAAACCATAAAATTGAAATAAATGTCCGATAATAAACTGATTTTTATTTTTCACAATTGTTTAAAATGAATTCTGCCAAGTCTGTATGTGGTACGCAATGAATCAAATTGCACTGAAAATGTTGATGGGCAAGGATTCAATAAGTCTAGTCAATACAATGAACATCAGATGGGAATGCATGCAGCAAAAAAGGTTTGAGGGCAAATTGTGAATGAACATGGTGGAAATTGATAAGAAATATAGATGAAGTAGAAAATGTTGAAACAGGAAATATTACATTTGAAGTTAAGTTGTTGAATGGAACCTTTTGAGTCGAGATAATTCAAAGTTTAGATTTATTGTCAGAGTACAGAGATTACGGGCGGCACAGTTAGAGCAACGCTATTCCAGCACTAGTCATTGGAACTGGGGTTCGAATCCTGCACCATATGAAAGCAGTTTGTATTTTCTCCCCATGTCTGTGTGGGTTCTCCCCAGGCGCTCCAGTTTCCTCTCACTGCTCAAAGTGTACTGGGACTTGTAGGTTAATTGGGTATAATTGAACAGCATGGGCTCGTGGGCTGAAAGGACCTGTTACCGTGCTGGATGTCCAAATTTAAAATGACATCACTTACAAGTGGATTCTTTTACCTGCAGGCCAGGCAGAATTTCTATTCATCATTAGTGCAAAAAAACTGTATTCCAGAAAAGATAGGAGATACAAAGGAGAGAAATTCAAGTAAGAAAATGTAAACAAACTGTGCAATACAGAAAACAAATATTCAATAATAAATGATGTGCAAACTAAGAGTCCTCAAACAAGTCTCTAGTCCTTTTCCAGTTAATTGGCTGTGCAGTGTCCTGGGATATTGAAAAGAAAATTTGTATCCCTTTCTCCAAAGCACCTCTTTCGCAGAATTGAATTCTTTACATCTCTTAATAATCTCCTGACTGAAATCAGGATAAAAAAAGACCTTATTACCTTGCACCATCAATGGTGACTGATATCTACGTGCATTATGGACCGCAACTCGCAAAATTGTCTCCCTGTCTTGATATTTCAAACAGCTCGAAGTGGTTGACCAGGATATGGTTAACTTCTTAGAGCCCGATGTGCTCTATCTAATTCCAAACCACCTGGAAAAAATTTGACAAATAATGCATCAGGGATTCATTTTTAATTTTTTTTTACTGGATCCGAACACTCAATGCCTTCTGGAATTCCCACTATTTTAACATTATTCCGACAGCTTTGGTTTTCCAAAGTCAATCTTCTTCAATAAATCTTTCTTCTGAATTTCCCATCCAACAAAGGAATCTTCCATTTTTTATATTTTCTCTCTATTTTGTTCCACTAGTTCTCTACAATCTTGAAAAACACCTTCAATTTTCTTAGAAAGTTATCTTGAAATGTATCCACCATATTTAAACATCTATTGACATCAACTTTAACGATAGAAATATCTTTCTTGACAGAAGAAACCTCATCACAAATATTATTCATTTTTACAGTCATCTTCATAAAACCATGCTCTGAGTAGAGCTGTGCAGTGTCTTGGGATAGGAAGTTCTTTGTGATGCTTTCACTGGGTCACCTATAACCAGTACACTGACTGCTTTTCCATTGAACACAACTCATCCCCAGGGATAGGAGAGACTACCTTCAACCAGAAATGGGTGACTTTCTACTGTCCCCTTTCCACTAGTTTAATCAGCACGTTGGCATCAGCTGACACCGAGAATACGAGTAGAGGTAGAGGTTATCAATCCCCAGCGTGATTTGACGTTATTTGACACCGGCGTGCTGATTGTCTTCCTTTTCCACAGAACTCTTAACTGGTTAATTCCCCGTTAATTCCTGGGACAAGGTGCCAGTGGAAAAGGGGCTTCTGATTGAGTTTGTGGTGGAGGGGTAGCAGCTGTTCCCAAACCTGGTAGAACGAGTCTTGTGGCACCTACACCCCTTTTCTTTTTGAATATTTTATTTATTCAACATATATCGAATTAACAATTTTATACCAGAGTAACACAATAAAACGTTAATAAATATGCTGAAACTATATTAAAAAAAACTAAAATGAAAAACTAAAAAGAAAAACTAAAAAGAAAAAACCCACTATTGACCCACCCTCCCCCCCAAACTAATCTAATCCCAAAACTAAAATATGATATTTCATTATAAAATGATTACAAATAATTATTTCTGATTGCATCAGTTGACACTCAGAGACCTCAAATACATCATAAAATTATTATACCTTCAGGAAAACTTCACTGATCAGGAAAAATAAATTAATAAAATCATAGTTTTAATTTCATCATTTTAGCATATGGACCCCAAATTTGCAAAAGTAAATAATATTTATCTCTTAAATGATATGTAATTTTTTGTAATGGAATACAACTTTGAATCTCAGCATGTCATCTATCGAATGTTAATGAAACATCAGATTTCCGTGTTACAGTGACACATTTCCTTGCTAAAACTAAAACCAATGTAACAAATTTTAATTGAAAATCTGACAGCAATAATTTAGGAGTGAAACTTTTAAAATTTCCTAACAGAAGTAATTGAGGATATGAAGGAAAGTTCAATCCTGTTATCCGTTACAAAAATTTACTAATTGAAATCCAAAAAGGGTTGACCTTTGAACAAGACCACTGAGAATGAAGAAAAGTTGCAGTTTCTGCTCCACATCTAAAACATTGATCCAATAAATCCGATCTCCATCTACTCAATGTCTGAGTATTATACGGTTGGCATTAAAAAAATTATAATGAAGTAATCTCTATCGTACATTAATAGTATTTGTCATAACTTCTTTTGCCAGTCTTGTTGATCTATTATAGAGTCCAAGTCTCCTTCCCATCTTTCTTTTGAATTAAACAAGTCTACTTTAGGTGTCTGATTTTGTAATAACATACGCAATGGAAATGAAATAAATTTTTGTAATCATTCCATCAACCATAATTTGCTCCAAATCTGAAAGATCTTTTAAAATAATTTCTGATCCTAGTTTCTCTCTTAAAAAAGCCCTCAATTGAAAATAACAAAATAATGTATTACATTAATTGATCAAAAGACATCAATTATTATCATAACAATCTCCAAATTTAGAGATTCCCTTATATCATAGTGTTTTTAAATGACAGAACATTTCCATCAGTTTCTAATTTAACTTTATTCCAAATATTCAACAAATGTTTTAATATCAGAGCTTCCTTATCTATTACTCTAGATTTAAAATCACATTTATAAATAAACTCATCTGGTCGAACTTCTATCTTATTTATTAATTCAATATCTATCCATGATGGTCTAATTTTAACGAACCTAAAAACTAAAAACCTTAATTGAGCTAAAGAACGTGGACCTTTAAACTACGAGGATGATGAGATTTTTTTAAAATCCAGATTTGAGTCAAGCTCTTTTGAAGAGGAGGAAAGAGTTTAATCCGCTTAATAAGGCTTTATATGATAAAGGTTGCAGATGCATGCCAAACCAAGCATCTTCTCTCTGTCTTGATAAATTTCAAAATCTGATCAATATAGACAGAGGTTTCTGATTTGGTCCTGGTTTTGGACGGAGTGCTCTGTGGGCTCTCTCAATCAAAATTCTCTCTTTGAAATTTTCTTGACAAAATATTTCTGGTGTGCAATCTTGAAAAAAATGAATTACATCTTGGCCTTCTTTGCATTCAGACATTCCAACAATTTTAAGATTATTCCTTCTACTGTAATTTTCCAAAATATCAACTTTCTCCAATAATTTTTTATTCAGAAAAACCAAAGTAATAACAGGGTCCTCATTAACATTTGTTCTTTCTGTAATATGTTGAATTTTTTCACGGTCATCTTGAATTCTTTCTTCTAATTTATCAACCTTTTGTGAAACATTATCTATTGATTTGGTTAAATCAATTCTAACTTGTATTTTCTAGTTAAAAATTTAAAAATATTTTCCATAGTATTTGCATTTATCAATTTTAGTCTCAATTTTATCAATTTTTTCTTTAAAAAAAACTGTCTTGCCTTGAAATTCTTCTTCTGTGCTTGTATCTTCCTCTTCACTCGCAGAATCATGAGAATATTTTTCATACCAGGCAAGTTTTCTTCTTCCTCCACAACTGGAGCGCTGGACTGGCCCTTTAAGAAGGACGAAGATTGTTTTCCTTTATTTTTTCATCCACAGCGGGCATGAGCGGTGCGGAGGTGGCTTTCCTGATGGCACCATCTTTGCGGAGAGCCGCAGGGATGGCTCCGTGAGACAGTCCCTCTCCAGGGCTGGCCCCAGCAGCTTCAGGAGAAACTCCAGTGGCAGGCTTCGTTGAAAAGGTAGGCCCACGCTCTTTTTCATTCTTCAGTTCACGTTTTTCTTTTGGAGTAGTGTTTAAAGTTTTTTTTCTTTTCTCGGTGGCATTTCCCCCCTCCCCCCCCCCCACCACCCGCTCCCCCATTATCGACACAATGGAGGAACTTTAAAATAACTTTAGGAAAAACTTTATTTAATTAATACTTTTTAAATTAAAATTCCCGGGAGTCGTAAGGGTGCATCACATGACCTCCCCCTATACCCCTTTTCTGATGGCAGCAGTGAGGACAGAGCTGAGTGGAGTGAATCCTTGATGATTGCTGCAGCTTTCAAATAGCTGTATTCTATTTTGTTCTGCTCTTAAGAAAGGAGATCAGTTAGTACAGCTTATGATACTCTAATAAGTAATTCTGAAAATGTGAGTATATCTAGGGAACCATTCTATCTTGAAGGGCTGAGGGGGTAAGCAACTGGAAAAAAAGGACCCGAGTTGGAGAAACTGGTAATAAATTCCAGCTCTGACTTTAATATTCTAAATTTTTAGTGAAAAATCAAAATTTTGGGTGGAAAAATCTGACTTTAAATCTTTATGTTGTTATATTTTCCTAGGGAATAGAGGGGTCTTTTGACGTTGAGTTTGTTCAGTGTCTTGGAGCTATTCCATTAATCCCATTCCCTCACTTCGTATTCATTCTATTTACTTAGTGAATGGTTGCCTGCCATCACTTTGATTCACTACACATTAAATGGCACAGGTAGGCTGCGCAGAATTGATTTTATTTTTGAAGGTTTAAAATTAATATCTATTATCAACAATTTATTTCAAATTTAAATTGGACAAATAGCAAAAAAATTTTTTCAATATTGCAATAGCAGCTGCAAAGAAATGTATAGCAATATCATGGAAATGTTATTAAGTAGTTGGTCTAATGAGATGCAAAATTGTATACCTTTGGAAAAAATTATGTATAGTTTAAGGAATCGAGTTGAAATTTTCTGCAGTATTTGGAAACCATATATGGATTTTATGGATAAGTTTTCATCCACCTCTTCTATCTTATCCACTCCTCTTAATCAGTAATTTTTAAAATAACAATTAATGATTGTCTATGCTAATATTATTGTATATTAAATGGTAGGTGTTTCCTTTCTTACTTTTGGGTGGGAAAAAATATATCAAAGTACTTTTTTTGTATCATTGGTGATAGATATTTAATTAATGTTTTATTCATTTTTTTTCCTGTAATGATGCCAACAATTAAATAAATTTTTTTAAAAACGACTTCAATTTTTATTGATTTAAATTTTCAGGAGTGCAAATATTTACGACAGAGTGCCATGATATCAAAATCAGTAAGTCTGCATAACTCAATAATATATTGTGTTCCTTTGACTGACATACAATATTAAAATCTTTTAAAGTTTTCTCTGATGGTTTATTTCTTAATGAATTCCAAATAAATGATTAATCAACAAGGGTGAGGGAAAAACAATATTGATAAATAGCACATCCTACTAAGCCCAATTACACACCAAATTCATCTGTACGCTGCTTTCATGCACAATGCCCTGATGCAAGCATCTGCAAGTTTTCCCTGTTCTCTTATTTTCTATTGTTTCATGTTCCCTTCACATAGCTTTTGGTCTTCTCAACTTCTCTCTTTTTAACTCTGCACCACCATCACCTACGAGCATTAATGGCTTATAACAGCAACATGGACCAAGCCGTGAGGAATGCCAAGATGGGAAACAGGTAAGAAAAATAATAAATTTCAGTTCTGGGAGAAAGGCAACACAAGCCTCAGGAACCAGGAATATGGGGCCTCTGCAACAACATTTCGGATGATCAGCAGTCCTCGAGAGCAATGTAGAAACTAATGGTGAATTGCATGAAGTAACTGTTCTATTACGCAATTGGTTAAAACAACGATAATTAGAGTTACACGACTACTTACAAAAGCCCTGTACTGATAAAGACCTGTGATTCATTTTCAAAAATTTGTACATACAACACAGAAACAAGCAAATTTGGCTCACGAGCCTATGCCGCCCAATTAACCTGCACCCCCGGTATGTTTCGAGCAGTGGGAGGAAACCGGAGCCCACAGGGAAGACCCATGCAGACACAGGGAGAACGTATTAACTCCTTACAGACAGCATGGGTGCTGTAAAGGCTTTGCACTAACACACAACTGCCATGCTACTCCTTGAACAAAATGTGACAAATGCAAAAAATAAACAAAAAAATGCAGGTGAGAGAGCATAAAAGAAAGATCAGAGATCATATTTCAGGTATAAATCTTTCACTAAAACTATTGTGATGAAGGATCTGCTATTTTAATGTCAACAGAATAATGGAAAAACCACTTTGCTACTTGTTCAAGTTAAGTTTGTCATCAGGTTGTAAGTATAACCCAATGAAACAGAGTTATCCTGTCCTTGGTGCAAAACATGCAGACACAACCAAACATAACACAGCAAACAATACATGTGCAATAAATAAATATTGTTTTGTACATATGAGAGTCCAAGATGTTTAGATTGCTGAACTTGAATCTATACATTTTAAAAGTGTGTTACAATAAAAATTACCCAGAGCAGCATGTCCACAAGCAAGATATTTTAATTCATTCTTGAGAGATATACACTATTGAAAGTTAATAGTTCAAACTTCTGTTGGAACCTTTACTATGAGTTACAGAATAGAGAAATGGTCTTTGGGGTAATTTCTTTCGACTAGAAGCCAAAAACAGAGAGTTGACAGAGAATTACAATTCCAAATGCTGTAAACAGGAATAACTTCTCCAGATTACAAGAAGTGGGATTTTACCTGCATTTATGCTAGGACCATCACCAACATGAAGTAAAAAGACGCAGGCTCCTGAATTTCTTTACTCTAACCCTGTTTTCATCATGTTTCAAGGTGCCACTATAACCTTTCATTATTAATAGATTTTTTCTTATAATTCCATGTAAAGGATATGAGGCAACAATAACAGGCCACTCAGTGAAACCATAACATAGCTCTTTAAGCTCTACTTAATCCTCTTCCTGTTTCCCCAAATGCAACTCTATCCTATAACCCTCATTGCTTCTCCCTCCCCCCCCCCTACCTTGCTTCTCCCTCCACCCCTTAAATACATGTTGCCATCCACTTCATCCATTCTATGGTAGCAAGTTCCACTTTCTTACCAATATCTGTTTAAAGTTTCTGAAGTTTTTTTTTGGTAACAGCCATAAAGTCCCAGGTGTCCAGTATTCAAGCAACCGGCTTTAAAAAAAAGGAAGATGATAAATTTTTTAAAATAATGAAATAGTTTAAAATTGGCATGCCTTGCCGTTAAGTTTGCCAATCCATGCAATCTTTAGCAACTGGAAAATATGGTCATCTTGCAACTACTAATCTCCAGAGGTGCTGGATTCCAGGGGTTCTATGATCTCTATTTATTCTCTTCCTTATGATTGCAAACTTTTCTATAATTGTCAAAATATTTCTTTATTTTAAACATTTATTTAATCACCATTCCAAAAAAACTCTCCGAATCTTCATCCTTTCCTCTCATACCTTTGAAAGTGAGTCTACATCTTTTTTTTACAAAATGCCATATGACAACTATTTTTCTTTTTCTTCTTTGGCTTGGCTTCGCGGACGAAGATTTATGGAGGGGGTAAAAAGTCCACGTCAGCTGCAGGCTCGTTTGTGGCTGACCAGTCCGATGCGGGACAGGCAGACACGATTGCAGCGGTTGCAAGGGAAAATTGGTTGGTTGGGGTTGGGTGTTGGGTTTTTCCTCCTTTGCCTTTTGTCAGTGAGGTGGGCTCTGCGGTCTTCTTCAAAGGAGGCTGCTGCCCGCCAAACTGTGAGGCGCCAAGATGCACGGTTTGAGGCGTTATCAGCCCACTGGCGGTGGTCAATGTGGCAGGCACCAAGAGATTTCTTTAGGCAGTCCTTGTACCTTTTCTTTGGTGCACCTCTGTCACGGTGGCCAGTGGAGAGCTCGCCATATAATACGATCTTGGGAAGGCGATGGTCCTCCATTCTGGAGACGTGACCCATCCAGCGCAGCTGGATCTTCAGCAGCGTGGACTCGATGCTGTCGACCTCTGCCATCTCGAGTACCTCGACGTTAGGGGTGTGAGCGCTCCAATGGATGTTGAGGATGGAGCGGAGACAACGCTGGTGGAAGCGTTCTAGGAGCCGTAGGTGGTGCCGGTAGAGGACCCATGATTCGGAGCCGAACAGGAGTGTGGGTATGACAACGGCTCTGTATACGCTTATCTTTGTGAGGTTTTTCAGTTGGTTGTTTTTCCAGACTCTTTTGTGTAGTCAACAACTATAACTGTACACCAAACTCTGAACAGGCTGACTAATGCCCAACACAAGTTTAGAACAACTCCCTTATTTTTTAATTTCTATCCCAACCTTGGAGTTAAACAGGAAAGTCTGTGTATGATGTGATTGTAAGGCAATACACAAAGGTGCTGGAGAAACTCAGCAGATCCTGCAATGTCTATAGAAAGCAAAGGGAAATAACCAGTGTTTTGGGCCTGAGCCCTTCGTCAAGGTGTGAGCAAAAAGCAGCAGGTGCCTGAATAAAAATACGGGAGGTGGAGAGGAAATAAATATTTGCCTGGGTTTGCATTTATTTTCCTTGCTAATCTGTGTTGCTTTGTTTTAGTTGATACACAAGATGCTGGAATCTCAAGCAAAAAAACCCAATCTGCTGGAGGAACTCAGCAGGTCGAGCAGCAATTGTAGAAAAGAGTAATCAATGAGTCAAATACTTCAGCAAGACTTGTAATAGCTGGAATAAAACAATAAGCACAAAAAAACTAATTGAACAGGTAATTGAAGAGAAAAACCTGAGAGCTGCAAGTCTCCAGAGAATAACAAAAATGCCGCTTTAAAAAAAATAAAGAATAGTTGGTCATGTAATGAATTAGCTTCTAGTTTTATAGCTACCCTGCTGGCCAGAAATATTTTTTTTTTCTGCACTGTATTAGCCAAATAAAGTCTTCAACTGCATTTCTAGAAAATTATTCCAGGAGCATTAGTTCCTTATATGGCTGAAATTCCAAAGAGAATGAGTGGGTTCATTTTAAAGATGGCCTAAAGACTCATTTACCTCTGATATTCCCATAATCCCATACAAATTCAGAACCCCGCAATGTTCACTTGCTTTCTCAGTAGATCCCACAAAACCACAATGGAAGCAAGTCATCTCCAATCCTGAGGAACTCCCACAATCTCTTTAATATACAACAGCTGTAGCTACAATATGCAACCATCAATCAATTATTATACATCTTGCAGACACAATAATTATATGCACCTTCCATTAGACTGAGCATATTGCTTTGAGGGTGGACAAGTTGTTATTGAGGAAACTCAAATTTTTCACCAATAAAAGAGCATGGCAATTTGATTAGAAACCTTCCAAGATCATTTCAGGTATGTAAAATGGTAGTCAAATAAACAAATTAACCATCTCTTCCTTCCAATAAATTAATACATTTATACAATATAAAATTATGTACAATTAAATACATTGCACAAGTTACTATTAATGGACCCTGATTTTATTTAATATTTTAAAAGTTTAAGTCAGTCACTCCATGTGATCAATAAGTCTATAATCACACACAAAGATTGGAGAAGACCCAAACACCAATGCTTATCTCGATCAGGATGACATTATGATACTACACCTTTAGGAAGAGAGGAAGTAAAGCTCAAGTTTCATGCCAGATTTCTAATCTCAAAGGAGGCATCTGTGCACATGCCATCAGGTCAGCACACACATCTATTAAATTGTACCCCAAGAAAGGCAATTCTCTACCACGCGAGAATGCAGAGAAAGAAAACAAGGTCAGGTTGACATATCCCTTTAATCACAAACAACATGTGAAGAGGTGTTTTTTTTCCTGCTTGAACAACATACACTTGATTTTGTAAAAATTAAATATGAAATAAAACTGTTGATGGTGGAGATCGGAAATGAAATTAGAAAATACCCAAACACTCGACAGGTCAGGAAGCAGTCACGGACAGAGAAAGAGTTAATGTTCCATGTCCAAGAGAGATTTCCGAAGAACTGGGAAAGAGAGAAAATTAGTATTCTGTAACAATGAGGGAAAGACAAGTAAAACAAAAAAAAAAACTCTGGTAGAGCGAGACCAAGAAAGCTATTGTGGCACATTATACTTTAGGACTGTGGGATACATCAGCAGACTCAGCTACACTATTGAAAGAAAAATGGAGCCATAAATTAAACCAGAAACATTTTTTCTCCTTTTATACATATTGCCTGGCATGTTGTGTTTTCAGCATTTCTATTAAAATTTTGATTTAACTGTTCTTGTACAGTTTCTTCAAAAGACGTCATTGCCGACTCACGTGGTTGTGTCTACAGAAAGTAATGTTGAATTTATTGTACATTGTTCAGGTAACTGAAGTTGGGTGCACAGCCAAGCAAGGAATACAAAAAAAATGCACATCTTGTGCAAAAAGTTTCTTCCAGATTTCAAATTGCTTCTCCTCTGACATGCTGAGGTAGATGTGGTTAAAGGAGACTTTATTCAAACCTCAGCCTCCATCCAATCCAAATTTGCAGCAACTGCATAGATTTGTCCACTTCCACATATGCTACTGGCCCATTCAAAATACCTCCCATCCTCATGAATGACTCATTCATCTTCGTACAGCTACAGTACCAGGGTCACACACAAGTGTTCCTTCCTCTCTCTCTCTCTCTCTCTCTCTCTCTTTGGGAAGTTCGCCTCACTTATTGGTTCTCATGGTGTGGTCCTTCAAGTACTTGGACCACATATAGCCTCAATATTGCCGAGGAATCTACCAGCATCTGCCTTCAGGAAACAAAATTTTGACAGGAAGATTCCAATCCAGGAACTATTGGTATTTTCAAATGGTGAGCTCATTGAACCCATACTAGTATTTCCTGATAGAGTGGCCAAGAGTATTTTTTTAAACATGCTCATTATAATGACTTCTAGAAATCTCTGTTTTTAGGCATCAGTGCATCACCTTGGAGACACAGTCTAAGAAGAGCCACCTTTTCAGGGTCTTCGAGAACTTCCTTAATTTTCTCCCAGAATCTTTGTTGTTGCCACTCTCCAGATTGATGGAGATAACAGAGCAAATCAAACCATGGCCAGTCCAAAAGAATGCAACGCCTGTCACTGAAGTCTCTCAACTTTTATCAGTCTGGCTTAAGGTTAAACAAATAATAGGATGGAAAGAGAAAACCCACCAGTATCTGAAGCCTATCTAAAGTCAATCACATAGAAAGCACATGAAAGGACTTGTGGGGATACATCACAATGGGGTCTGCAGATCTTTTCTAGATCCCAAGGCCAGGAGTAAGCCAAGAAGATTCCAGTTATGAGCTCCAACTAGAATTTTTTTGATAAGAAACAAGCTACATCTGCCTGCCAGGCAGCTGGATAACATCCAAATTGCTCTGCAAAGGAATAGGTACACAACAATGAAATGAACACATGAAACTTAACCTTTTAGTCATTTCCAATACTCAAAATGCAGACCAAGGGGAGGGGTGGGGGTGAGAGAAGGTAGAATTGTATAGTCCATGTGCCTGTAAGAGGGGGAAATTGATAGTGAGGAAAAGCAAAAGGAAAAGTCAAAAATTCTTGAATTGGAGACATTAATTTTGTATCAAGCAATGTTTGTTTAGAAGCCAGTTTATATTTAACTGAAAGTTTCATTTATTAATCTTGTGGAGTAACAATTAATTTATTGACATACACACAAGTATATATGGACTGAAATTCTTACTTGCTCCAGCCATACTTTGTTTAAAATAAATCCAATTGTATACATTAAATTACTGTAATGGAAAGAGTTGACAAAGATAAACATTCATAGTTGTGTAGTTTTAATTCAGTAAATATAGTTTCAACTATCAATACAAATATTGATCAACAATCTAGATAAATGCCCTTGCTCATTAATTCTGCAAACCATTTCTGAACTGGCTCTATTGGTCAATTATTACCACAGATGTTTGATGCAAATCTCTTAATGCTGCCCAATGACAACTCAAAAAAAAAATCACAGTGCACCCAATTCAGTAGACAGTGCTTTCCAAAAGCCATTATCCCCATTTCGGGTGCAAACACGATAAATAATTCAAGCAAAACACAAGCTTGATTGAGGGCAATGACCTTTGGTAAAAAGAAGAGACAATGTGAGAGGAGGAAAATCAGTTTCTGATGCAGCGTTGTTCCAGTTTGAAATAAGTGGCCCAAAGGTGTGGTGATTATAGATCGTGTGGTGGCTTTGAAAAATGGAATTGGTTAATCATTGGAAATTTTTTTTGAAGGGCGGCAAAAGCAAGAAAATGGGTCTGGTGGGAACTGCTCTCTCAAAAGAGATGGCACAGAATTGAAGGATTGAATGGCTCCTTCTGAGCTGCAGGTCTAACATTCTCTGAACACAAGATAAAGGAGCAGAAGTAGACCCAATGGCCCATCGTATGTGTTTTCTGAATGGTCTGAAGAGTAGTTTGGACACAGATATGCCAAGCAAGAAGTGTCTAATGTCACCTCCAACAATCTCTCGGCTTATACCACTGAGTCTGATCTGCCATTCAGCCCCACTCTCAGCTTTCTCCTTGTAACCCTTGATGCCCTGACTAATCAAATACTTTTCAATCTCAGCCTTAAATACACTTCGCTTCCACAGCTGCCTGTGGCAATGTTCCACGGACTCATGACTGACTACAGAAATGTTTCCGCATCTGTTTTAAATTGACACCCTTTTATCTTGAAATTATGGCCTCTTGTCCTAGAGTCCCCTACCATGGGAAACATCCTTGCCACATCTATTCTGTCCAGGCCTTTCAGTATTCAAAATGCCTCTGAGATCCCCCTCACCCTTCTGTACTCTCATGAACACAGTCCAAGAGCCAACATACACCAATGTTTCATGTCCTAGCATCTATGGTTGGTAACATTAGAAAGAGTGGTGTTGCCAATCAAAAGCAAAGTTTTCCTTTGTGTATATGGTTAAGCATTTCAGAGAAATGGATGTATTATTTATCCTTTTACCTAACCAAAAGCTGACATTTCCTGTACAATAAACTGCATCAAGGCAGCACACCTTTCCCCATCCACTCCCCTACACGAATATCAGAAACCTCTAATGGTAGAGGTAAAAGTACAGTGGCTCATCCCACCGAATAGCAACATCACCATATCTGATTATTTTTATTGCACAATGTGGATGAAGATTTCATGAAAAATATCATCTAATATTTAAGTAGATGCAATTTAGCGTATTCCCTCACATCATTAGCCAGTCTTTGCTAATTTAGCAATTATTCATTAAAGTGCTGTGACATTTGAGCTCAAGGTGTTCTTATTTGATCCTTTCATAATTATGTCCTGTACATTTCAAATTTTTAAAAGTTATTTTCATGATGTACCTCCTTTGAGAATTAATCAGAATGCCAAGATGGGCTTGTTATCTGTGTTTTTCTCCAAAGTAATTTTCAATTCTGTATTTAGCATCCAAGGACCCCCATTGCCTGACCACTTGGATGCATGTTTTAAATTCTCATGGGTTTGGCTACTGAGCAGTAGGTTCAATTTTAAAGGTTTCCCATAATTATTACCTGTTTTGCTACAAAAACAAAAAGGACTTTTGACCATAAAAGGCACTCAGTCAACATGACAAAGTTAATAGATGACAACACGATGACTGTGGCCCTGATGTAATGTCTTCTGTTGCAAAGCAGTAGAATAGTGTAAATTCTAGTGCAAGACAGCCACCAGCCAAGACACCTCATGAGCTTCAGTTGGTGTCGCAAATTTCAGTAAAGTTCAAAATACATATTTAGTGCACAAACAACCCATCAGGTTCTCGGGAAATGTGGAGGAGGAAGATAAATGCTTAGTTTTTGTACTGTCATGCATCATCAAATGACATCCTAAGGAATTCAAATAGGGTAATGATGTCAATCTTTGGAATATCATCCAGGTGGACAGGGACGATGATACCTTCGAACCAGGTCATGTTGGCCGTGAAATCCTGGATTTGCAGGACTGGATATCTATTGGAGATGGTTGCATTATTCAGCCTCCTGCAGACATGAGCACCGTAAGGAGGGGGAGGCCCATGGGTTATCTGAACACTGCAAGATCCCCATCTCCCCCATTTTGTTAAACTCCTCTCTCGCGAGTCAGAGCTTGTCTCGCCTGTGGGGTCTGGGCATGCAGGGGGTGTCCCTGTGTTGGAGTTCAAGTGCGGAGCCAGCAATTTGGGCTCACCAAGGAAGGTCTGGAATGTCTTTGCATTGACCAACCATTGTCCTTTCAGATCCATGAGCAGACAGTGTGCACGGAGGAAGTATGGTTGTGATATGCAGCCAGCACAAATGTCCACATGAAGTGGCTGGAACCGAATTGCAAGGGGATAGTCCTCATTCTGTAGGTGCGGAGGGTACTGCTGTTGGCTGCTATGAGCTCCAGACCGGCCTTTCTGATTCCGGTATCATGGCCTGGGCAGGGGGGGAGGAGGGGTGTGTGTGTGTGTGTGTGTGTGTGTGTGTGGGGAAGGACACTGATTTCCGCTCCCGTTTCTTCCAGGAATCTGCACCCGGAATGTCCATCCCAGACATATAGGAGGCTCTCATGGTGGCCAGCCGCTGTAGCCATCAGAGATGGTCTTGGGACGAGTATGGTGGTCTGCTTCGGCAGGCCCTGGATCCCCACTTTTGATGGTAAAAACACCACGACTCAGAAATGGTGTCATTTCTTGGTGTGGGCATTGCAGATTTTGCTGCTGGTATGCGGTGTGGCTGGGCTTTCGGTCGTAACGCAGCACTGATCCCCGATGCTGGCTCTGCCATTTTGTTTTGCGCACCACAGAACGACTGCGCGAGTGGCCACCTTTCGCAGGTCAGAGATGCCCTTGTTTGCTAGTAGAAGGAGGATGTCCTCCTGCATCTGCTCCAAAAAGATCTGTTCAAAGAGTACACAGATCATGGCCATCTGCTAGAGCCAGCTTGTCACTCATCAGTGCTGATAGCGTGCAGTCACCCAAGCCGTCCACATGTAGCAACTGCACAGCCCATTTGCGTCGTGTGAGGCCGAATGTGCTGACCAAAAGGGCTTTTAGTGCTTAATACCTGCCAGCTTCCGGGAGCTGTTACAGAAAGTCGATTCCTTGACTCGCTATTTCCCGGTTGAGAGCAGCCACCACGTAGTAGTAATATCTGGTCTCATCAGAGACAACGTTCCTGACCCAGAAATGAGCCTCTTGTTGAAACAAGTGATCTAGAAAGCTGGCAGTTTAAGTCAAACTGCGTCTGAAGAGCTGAATTATTCACGTTGTTCATGTCAATTGTGTATTTCATGTCGGGTCCAAATACTGTTAGACCTTCAGGGTCACCAACGTGGCTGGTATGCCACTGAGAGCGAAAGAAACACACCAAGTTGAGCAGAGTTTCAGTTCAACTGATTTACTAATTCAAATATCGCACGTTTAAGAGGCCCGTGCTTCCCAGCAACCTTCATGCCCAGCGGGCGGAAGTGATGTCGGTTTCCGAGCCAAGGCTTTGTCCCACACCGAGAGTCTCTGTGGATGCCGCTGACTGCAGACCAACCCACGACCGCTGGAGCCGGCACGCTGGCTGCATGGGTGAGCCACAGGAGCATTCCAAGCACTACTTTTTGGCCCCAAAATCATTTTCAATTTATACTAATGACCTGCAGGATGGTAGAGTGCAAGATTACCAAAAATGCAAAAATGGGTGGGAACTTGGCTCTGGAACAAGCCATAAATAGATTGAGTGTGTGGACAAAAACTTGTCAAAAAGTTTAACGTGGGAAAGTGCGAGTCTTTCATTTAAGGATGAGGAAACTAAAAGCCAGACTTTTAACATGATGGAGAAAGATCACAGATGAGTGAAGTTCAGAGGATGCAGAGTTTTTTTTGTGCATAAAAGGTTTGGGGTAAGGTTCAGCAAGTGCTTGGGAGGCCAAATAGCACATTGGCCTTTTATTGCTAGAAATAAAGAGGCATTGTTATAACTGTACAAGGTACTGGTGAAGGCACACCTCCAATGCAATGCATACATTTTGGTCCCCTCATTTTGGGGGAAGCCCAAGTGAGATTTAAAAGGCTTTTTCTGTCCCTGTCGGTGATACTGGTATGCAGGCCTTCTTCTTTTTCTTTGGCTTGGCTTCGCGGACGAAGATTTATGGAGGGGGTAAAAAGTCCACGTCAGCTGCAGGCTCGTTTGTGGCTGACCAGTCCGATGCGGGACAGGCAGACACGATTGCAGCGGTTGCAAGGGAAAATTGGTTGGTTGGGGTTGGGTGTTGGGTTTTTCCTCCTTTGCCTTTTGTCAGTGAGGTGGGCTCTGCGGTCTTCTTCAAAGGAGGCTGCTGCCCGCCAAACTGTGAGGCGCCAAGATGCACGGTTTGAGGCATTATCAGCCCACTGGCGGTGGTCAATGTGGCAGGCACCAAGAGATTTCTTTAGGCAGTCCTTGTACCTTTTCTTTGGTGCACCTCTGTCACGGTGGCCAGTGGAGAGCTCGCCATATAATACGATCTTGGGCAGGCCTTATGGCTATATATTATTTCCCAAATCTAACAAAGAGACAGCAAAGCTTTATTTGAGAAGTTAATCTCATTTTGGATAGAAATTAAGTAATTTGGCATTGATCTGAAATTGGACTGGCATTTTGCCAATCTGAGTGGCTCAGGAGCACCACAGGAGCCACTGCCTGCACTTAAGTGGATCAATTAATGTGAGATGTTGAAGGGCCAGATTCTAGCTATTTGAAAATGTTTACAATTCCATCTTAATAGTTTTATAGTAAGACAAGTTATCTTTGTTTATCCTCACTGCAGTTCTGTGTCTTATTTATTTGATAAACATTTATAACAATTTCTTCACTACCCCAACCTGAAGAAATAGGTTTTCTTTACTACCCCATCCTGAAGAAATAGGTTTTCTTTACTACCCCATCCTGAAGAAATAGGTTTTCTTTACTACCCCATCCTGAAGAAATAGGTTTTCTTTACTACCCCATCCTGAAGAAATAGGTTTTCTTTACTACCCCATCCTGAAGAAATAGGTTTTCTTTACTACCCCATCCTGAAGAAATAGGTTTTCTTTACTACCCCATCCTGAAGAAATAGGTTTTCTTTACTACCCCATCCTGAAGAAATAGGTTTTCTTTACTACCCCATCCTGAAGAAATAGGTTTTCTTTACTACCCCATCCTGAAGAAATAGGTTTTCTTTACTACCCCATCCTGAAGAAATAGGTTTTATTTCTTTAAAGTCCAAGCCAAGGTTTATCCACAATGACAAATAATTCAGGAAATTTAAAAAAAATACTTCAGAACTGGACTTAATCAGGAGGAAATTTCATGAACATGTATAACTCAAGTCATACAAAGGTGTTTCTTAAAAAAAAAACATCATTATGAAAATAAAAAGGATAGCAATAAATTAAAATTTTCATCCATCATGATGTGGATTTCAACACTGTAAAATGGAACAGTATTTATTAGCAGTGTACAGAAAATGTTAGCTCCATCTTGGAAAGGAGCATCTATTACCTCCAGATCAAAATGACATTTCTAATTCACCTGTTCATTTCTTACATTTCCTTTGTAAATTGATGAAAAGATGCCATGTCCAGCAACATCATTTCAGATGGAGAGCCTTTACAAGAATTCCCATTTCTCTTAAATGTTGACAGATGCAGTACCTTCCATTTCATAAACAAGCCATCCACAGAACATTATGATGAGAAAATGGCACTCAGTGTCAAATACAGGAGAGTTTAAAGCGGAAACATTTTAAAACCTCCTCTGATGACAACAGTACCCAAAAGACTACCATCTCAATACCCAAAGCAGAATCTCAGCCCAACTAACAAAGTTACAAGTTTTCAAGAACTAGTCTGCATTCTAATAGTTGATAGCATGCCACTGATTACCTTAGGAAGAAAATTAGTAAAATAAGTTACATCTGTCCTGTGCAAATTTTACAATGAACTGCCTTCACCTTGTAGAATTGAATGAGGCTACAAATGACAATTGATTCTGTTCACTACGCATGGGTCAGTGTGACAAAATATGTTGCAATTCAAATTCACACTGAAATTTTTATTTCGAAAACAGGGAGCAATTTGTGTAAACAACACTCAATACAATACTTCAATCTCTGATGAGTCATCAAAACAAGTTATACACAGCATGCATATGTGAAGGCCAGAAAATAAGATCTAGTATCCAGGGAAACAGAATACTGGGGGTGGGAGAAAAAGAGCGAAAGTTGAGAAAATTATTACACAATAAATCAGCTGCTTTGACAGAACAAGAAATCAAACAAATAAAAATCTACATCAGAATTAAAGCTTTGCTTCAGCATAAAGAGCTGATGACGAGATGATAAAAATCTGGTGTGCAGATCATTCAATATTAATTATAAACAATGATAAATATCAGTGCACATAGGCAAAAATCACTTTGCTTCCATTACAAGCTCCTCAAACTAGATCTAACCAGGAATTACTAAAAACTTTACAACTGCTTACTTGTGTTTAGAAATCAGTTACTATTAACTAAAAGAATTCCACAAAAACACCATGTGTTTTACTATTTAAAATAGGAAGATTATTTTACTTTCTAAAAACGTATTACATGCTTCCAAAAAAAAAATAATTCATTGTGGAACTCTGAACAATCAACTATATTAGCAGGCTTTGTGTAGGATTAGAGAGAGCTCCAAATTTCAAAGCAAATCAGATATTGTACATTTGATGAAAAATAATTATCGAAAGCATCATTACTCCCAGAATCAAGAAATAAAGCCCTGAATTTTATCTGCACTGAAAAATGGAATGTACAGCAACAAAACTATTTTTTAAATTCTAAACCATGGCATTGTCAGATCCTGCTTGGCCTGAACAGCCACTTAGAGAGAACATTTCATTGCAACTGAAGAAAGCTACTGTGGAGAAAGCAAAACTTCATTGTAAAAGCATTCAAATAGATAAATTGCTTTGATTGTAACCAGTAAAAAAAACTGAAATTCCTTGTCCCATGGCATAAAACACAAAATGGGCAGCATTTTCCACTGGTCAAGATACTCCTGTTTGAAAACCCTATTGAATGCAAGTTTACTTTGTCAATGCAAACTTCCAAATAAAGTATTTCTAAAAGTGCAATTTAATTGGCAATCTGAAATGCACGAAATCGAAAAATGAGGATTATTTCATAAAATATAAAACTGCTCAAATATGGAGTCTGCTTGCAATCAGAAATAGCACCGTATATATCTATCAAGTACATAATATACTGTAAATCTATCAAGTATGGTTGATTTTTATATCCTTACTATTTATGAAATGGCTTAATTTTTAAAAATATTTCATTTTAATAGCAGCAAGGAGTGGACTACGAGTTAAAGCTGGAAAGAGTAAAAGCATGTCAGAAGGAAAATGCCAAAATAATTATGGGGGGGGGATTTTAACATGAAAGGCGATGGGGAAAGTCAAGAAGGTACTGAGAGTTTGTAGAGTGCCTACGGGATGGCTTTTTGGAGCAGCTGGTTGATAAGCACACCAGGGGGGTCATTGGTTTTGGATTGGGCGGTGTGTAATGAACTTGAAGTGATTAGGGAATTAAAGGTAATGGAACCCTGAGGAAGAAGTGATCATAACATGTTAGAGTTCAGTTTCAAATTTGAAAAGGAAAGGCTGATATCAGATGTGTCAATATTTCAGTGGAACAAAGAAGATTACAGTGGTATAAGAGAGGAACTGACTCAAGTTGACTGGAAAAGTAAGCTAGATAGAGGGACAGCAAAGCAGAATTGGATGATATTTCTATAATAAAGAAAGTGCAGGATATATTCCAAGTAAAGAGAAAATCACAAATGTGGCTAATGAGAGGTTAAGGCTAAAAAAAAATGCAAAAGGGAGGGCATAAAAGGAAGCAAAAATTAGTGGGATAACAGAGGGCCGGGAAACTTTTAAAAACTTACAGAAAGAAAAGATGAATTATGAAAGGAAGTTGGCAAATAACATACAAAAGGATACTAAGTTTTTAAAAAATATATAAAGAGTAAAAGAGAGATATGGGTAGATAAAGGACTGGTTGAAAATGATGCTGGAGAAATTATAATGGGTAACAGAGCCAGTAATATGAGTATTTTGCATCAGTCTTCACTGAGGAAGACCATAGCAATATATCTGATAGTCAGAAGTATCAGGGAATAGAATTAAGTACAGTCAGGATTACTAGAGAGATGGTGTTTAGTAAGATGAATAGACTAAAGATAGACAAGTCTCCCAGACCGGATGAGGTGTACCCATGGGTTCTGAAAGAGGTGATTTTGGAGATTGTGGAGGCATTGGAATTGCTTTTCCAGAAATCAATAGACTCTGGCATGGTTCCGGAGGATTGGAAAGTCGCAAATGTAGTTCCACTATTTAAGAAAGGAGGGAGGCAGAAAAAAGGAAATTATAAGCCTACTAGTCTGACGTTGGTTGTTGGAAAGTTATTGGGGTCAATCTTTAAGAATGAGGTTATGGAATACCTCAAGGTGCATGACATGATAGGTCCAAGCCAGTATGATTTCATGAAGGGAAGATCCTGCCTAACCAACCTAATGGAATTTTTTGAGGAAATCTCAGGTAGGATGGACAAGGGAGGGTGTGGATGTTGTGTATTTGAATTTTCAAAAGGCCTTCGATAAGGTGCTGCATAATAAGATGAGAGCCCATAGTATTACAGGAAAGATATTAGATTGGGTGGAGCATTGGCTGATAGGCAGAAAGCAAAGTGTGGGAATAAAGGGATACTGTTCTGACTGGTTGCTGGTTACTAGTGGTGTTCTGCAGGGGGTCGATATTGGGGTCGCTTCTTTTTACAACATATATTGATGATTGAGATTATGGATTGAATGGTTTTGCGGCAAATTTTGCAGATGACACCAAGACAGATGGTGGAATAGGAA
Organism: Narcine bancroftii; assembly: GCF_036971445.1. Lineage (NCBI taxonomy): Eukaryota > Metazoa > Chordata > Chondrichthyes > Torpediniformes > Narcinidae > Narcine > Narcine bancroftii. Next base: position 302,148,927 of record NC_091471.1, read on the forward strand.
GCGTTGAAAAACCGAAAGGTTACAGAGAGACTTGAACATTTTGAAAGAGGACAGGTAGATTAGATAGGGAGAAAATTCGGAAGTGCAAAGGGACTTTTTGGGCGGGGGGGCGGGGGGTCCTCGTGCAGGATAATCTTAAGGTTGACCACCAGGTTGGATCAGCAGTAAAGCAAATGCCATGTTCATTTCATTTCAAGAGGAATAGTGTAGAAGATTAAAGAGATGTTGATGTTTATAGAGTTCAATGTGCAGTTTTACGACCCTTAGAAGGGATATAATGATGTTGGAGAGAGTACAGAGAAGATTTATCAGGATGATTCCTGGAATGCATGGGCTAACATAGGAGGAACATTTAGCAGCTCTAAGACTGTTTTCATTGGCGTAAAGAAGAATGAGAGGGGATCTCAGAAACATTTTGAATGCTGAAAGGACTGGACAGAGTAGATGGGAATAAGAGGTTTCCCTCGGTGGGTGAATCCAGGACAAGAGGGCAGTCTTAGAATTAGAAGGTACCCATTTAAAACAGAGATGAGGAAGAACCAGAGGGTCGAGGATTTGTTGCCACATACAGCAGTGGAGGCACGATCAATGGGGGAGTTTAATGAGGAAATTGATCGGTATCTAATTAGTCAAGGCATCAAGGGATATAGGGAAAAGGCTTGAACTTGGAACTAGATGTGAGAACAGTTTAGCTCAAGGTGATTTGCAGAGCAGACTTGATGGGCCAAATGGCAAATCTCTGTTCCTTCATCTTGTCATTTAGACATACAGCATGGTAACAGGCTCTTGCAGTCCATGAGCCTGTGCCACGCAAATACCCTAATTAACCTATGATCACCCCACCCCCCCCCCCCATGTTTTGAAGGGTGGGAGGAAACTGGAGCACCAGGAGGAAACCCACACAGACAAGGAGAGAATGTACAAACTCCTCACAGACAGTGCCAAATTTCAACCTGGGTCACTGGTGCTGTAGTAGTGGTGGGCTAACCGCTACTCTAACCGTGCTGCCCGATTATCTGTTTCATCTTAGTGACGTTGAGGGAGAAGTTGTTATCTTGGCACAGTGCCACTAGCAACGTTCAGTAAAAAACCAACAGAACAATCTGTTGTTTTGATCTGCTGATGAGCTCTGAGTTTGGTCATCACTTACAAAGAGACTGGAACTGTCACTTTTCCTGTCAAGATGATACTGTGTACCAGGTACATTTTACTCACCTGACTCCAGGAAACTCTGTTTAATTTTCCAACATGGTATCTTCAAATGAGGAAGGTGACAGGCCTGCTCTCCAGAGCTTAGGTATAGTGTAGGAGAGGTTGATAGCATTTGTTAAAGTCAGGAAGTTATCATGGTGCCATAATCAAGTCAAGTTTATTGTCATCTGATTGCACAAGTACAACCCGACAAAACAGCGCTCTCCGGTCCTCGGTGCAAAACAGGTAAAAGATGCATGTCTGAGGTGGAGCCATGAGGACCTTCCATAATCTGGCTCAAAAGGATTAACTGAAAAAAATTGTTATTATGTGGAGTCGGTTGGGGCTTTTTTCAAGTCAAGTTTATTGTCATTTGATTGTGCAGGACAACCCAACGAAACATCGTTCTCCAGTCCTCGGTGCAAAAAAATGCAGTCACAACTAGACAGAGCATACATACATACAACACATATGGAAGTATTTCATCTGCATATATAAATAAATTAATAAATAATTGTTTCATGAACATGCAGTCCCTTTCATGCTTGGAAGTGGTCGCAGGAATTAATGGCCAATCAGTCTTTACAATGTCTAGTGTGAAAGGAAAATCTTCTCAAGGCCGGTGTCAGTTGACGTCATCTCACGCCAGGAATTGACGGCCTCGACCCCATGTACAAATCTTGGCATCTTAAGACGTTGAGGATGCCATCAGGCAAGTGTAGAATGGGCAACTGCAATGTGGTATTGAAATGACCCAAGTTTTTGCATGAGTTCAGGAATGTGAAGAAAAATTAAAATGAAGATATAAACTTTACTGTGGGAAAGTCACGAGAGAGAGGGAGAGAGAATCAATAGTAATAGCGGACGATTTTTAAACCGCATGGGAAAGTTGGTAGCACTAAAGGCACAATTTATAAAGACCGCGGACCTGACCGCAGAATGCTGTGCCTCAGAGAAACCCTTCCATGAGTGCTCTCTGTATGCAGCCATGCACACAGCCCTTTCTCTGCCATACAAAATTCTGGAAGGGCAGATCCACCATCGCTTTTTCGCACTATTTATAAACTCTACAGGATATTGCTACCAACTTTCCCACGCTGCATACATTGTATGTAATAGCGCTAACAACTTACCCACGCTGTATAAATTGTGCGCTATAGCTACTAACCGCATAAAAATTTTATGCTATTGCTATTTATTGACTTTCCCGCGGTCCCTTATAAAGGTTTATATAGGTCAGCACAACAACAGGGGCTGAAGGGCTCATACTGTGCTGTACATAAAGCATAATTATAACATAATTATGTTATAATTAGGGATGACTAATTTTGTTCAAATACAAGATCATAATATATTGATCAGGATCTAGGGCAGGTCCACCATCGCTCAATGTGTCATGATATCTCTGGTTGAAGGGAGAACAGTCCTAAGCCCTTGCAAGTGGCATTCATTGTCCCAGTTAGGAGTGGTCAAGAGTGAAAAGTCAAACTCCCATTCCTATCCCAGGACACTGAATGGCCGATTTAGTGGAACACAAGTGTGAAAGGGGCTGGAGAGTCTTGGCGGGTTAGTGTGAATGGTTCATTTAGTTTTTCAGCATTCTCAATGTCCGTAGGAAAGGTTCCTCAGCCTGGCGGTACTGGCTCTGATACTCTTGTATCACTTCCTCTCACTGGAATCATCAAAATAACACAGTATTAATGAGAATTGATCCAAAATGAATGCGTCATAACTGCAAAAAGAGAAAGAAAAAACAGACACTTTTCACAAGTTGGAAGAATAATAGCAGAGAACTTCAGGGCTCTAAAACAATGTCACTTTCCAAGAAGGGGTGGAATAAACCGAGAAACTATACACCAGTTCCAATCAGCCCCACATTGACAATGGGGCAGACAATAAAAACAATTATTATAATGAAATAAAATTTGTTCCAATTAATCAGTTTAATTTTTGTTTTGCAAGTCTGAAAGGTCAAAGTGTTTTACAGGAGGCTTAAGGGGATAGAAGTCCTTGAGATTGTGGCTTTTGTGGATGTGAAATTTGCCAAGGAACAGGGTCCAAATCACTGGCTTTCCACTCAGCTCTGGATCACCTGGACAACAGCAACTCTTACATTTGGCTACTCTTCATTGACTACAGCTCAGCCTTCAACACAATTATTCTCTCAGTGCTGGCCAACAAGCTCCAAATTCTGGGCCAATACACCCACCTCTGGAACTGGATCCTTGACTTCATCATCGGAAGACCACAGTCAGCATGAAATAGAAACTGTGTCTCCTTCTCACTGACAATCAACACAGGCGCACCTCAAAGATGCGTGTTTAGCCTACTGCTCTACTCATTCTACACCCATGACCATGTGGCTAAGCACGATTCCAATGCTATCTGCAAATTTGCTGATAATGCCATGGTTGTTGGCAGAATCAGAGATGTCAATGAAGAAGCATATTGGAGGGAGGCACATCAGCTAGTTGAGTGGTGTCATAGCAACAAACTTGCATTCAACGTTAGCAAAACCAAGGAGATGATTATGAACTTCAGAGGGAGTTCAGGAGAACACAAACCAGTCCTCAATAAGGGGTCAGTAGTGGAGAGGGTCAAGAACTTCAAATTCTCGGAGGATCTGATCTGTCCTGGAGCCTCCACGTTGATGCAATCATGAAGAAGGCTCACCAGTGGTTAAACTTTGTGAGATTCAGAATGTCGCTAAAGTCTTTCGAAAACTTTTAAATTCTGACAGATGGTATGGAGGTGCCAATACCTGCACCACCATGGGCACCAGTCTTCAATATATGGAAGACATCTACAAGAGGCAACCCCACGACCCAAACCATGCCCTCTTCACTCTACCATCGGGAAAAAGGTGCAGGAGCCTGAGGCAAGCACAAGGACAGCTTCTTCCCCTCTGCTATTACATTTCTGAATGAACAACAAACAGACACCTCACTTTGTGTTTTTCATGCACTATTTAATTTATTTTGAAATGTGGTTTATAAAAATATTTGCTCCGTGACACTGCAGCAAAACAACAAATCTCGTGACATGTTCCTGACAATAAATTCTGATTCTAAAGCATAGATGTTTATTCAGACTGGGTGGCTTGCCAGTGATCTCTGTTTGGTCCTGAACTAGAGACAACTTTTTGACATGAAGACATGTTTGGCAGGAAGCATGTTGGGAAGTCCAGAAAAGGGGTCACAGTCGAAGGCACCCTTTCTCTTTGTGGGCCCCAAGGCCTGCCTGGGATCAACAACCCAATTACATAAAATCCTGGTTTTCTTTTCACCTCAAATTACAATTTAAAAAAAAGTATTTTACATAGTCAGCAGGAAGAAGTACGGAAGAAACCAAAACTTGACTGCTTCATAGGGAAGAGGGTCCATAAACTTTGAACAGAGTCTTAGGGGGCACAGCCAAAAAATGTTGAGAAAGGCAGGTCGAAGGATAAGGGAGAAGCCATTTAAGCTAGATGAGGAGAATGCTCTTCATTCAGAGTTGTGAACTTATGGAATTCCTTCCCACAGAAAGCCAGTTCACCAGGGAATATAGGCTTAAGGTATCAAGGGGCATGGAAAGAAAGTATGAATAGGGGGACTGAGGTGACATGATAAGCCACGATCGCACAGATAGACCCAGACTTACGATGTTCTGAATCACAATATTTTGAAGATACGGTGATCAGAATTCATTTTGAATAAAGGTAAGTGGGGTCGACCTGTCTCCACATGGTTACTATTCCTCAGTCTAATCCACACATGTCAAACTCTGGCCCGCAGGCCAAATTTGGCCCGCGATATAATTATATTTGGCCCGCAAGATCATTTCAAAAATGTATTAGAGGTGGCCCGCCCTGCAGCGAGAGCCGATGCTGTTTTTTGGTCATGTCACCCCCACCATCCTCCCCCTTCATTGCACATCCTTCCCCATTGTAACATGAGAAATTGTAACACGAGAAGTCTGTCGATGTCATCAGCCGGCAAGCCAGTTAGAAGGCTCCCCGCACAACCAGTCACTTCTCCCACCTGTCGAGCGGTGCGGCGGATGGGCGAGCGCCTGTGATTTCCTGTCGGCGCGACGGGCAAGGCAGGCTGCGCACAGCCCCCGGGCAGCGCGAGCCCCGCGCGACTGGCACCGGATGGCCCTTCCACAGCGCGAGCGCACTTCTCCCGGTCGCCACGGCCTTCAGCGCTTGCGCCCGCGCGGACCCCAGGGACGGCTGGTTCGGCCCTGCACGTGAAGAGAGAGATGGTGGCTGTCCGCAAAGGCTGATCGGCAGCGCGCTGGGCCTGAGTGGGTGGGTAAGCAGGGGTGGGCAGAGGGTGTAGGTGAGGAGTAATGGCCAGGGGAAGTTATGATGGTGCGAGGGGCAGTTAGAGGGAGGGATGAGTAGAAGGAGGGGTGGATAGGGAAGAGGTAAAAGGGGAGGGGCAGGGCGAGTAGGGGAGGGGTGATTAGAGGGTGAGAGACGGGTAGAGGGAGGAACAGGTTGAGGGGAGAGGCAGTAGAGGGGCGTGTATAGGATGGGGTGGGTAGAGGCAGAGCGAGTGGAGTGAGGGGTGAGTAGAGGTTGGGTAAAGGACTGGTCAGATAGAGGGATGGTGGGTCGAGGGTGAATAGAGGCCTATTGCCTGAGGAGTGAGCAGGAAATGCTGAGTCCTGATGCAGGCCAAAATGGACACAGCCTGTGAATGCTGACTACATCTCCACAGGGACCAAATAGGTTTCCCTCAGGTCAAGCAAAGGGTGAACTTGAGCTACCTACTCCTGACCTGTAACATTATCCTCCTAAAGTTATATCCTAAAGTTTAACATTACATATGTTGAAAGAAGAGAAAACATGCAGATGGTGTTGAAAATTTTCAATAAATATTTAGTTCGGCCCTCGACTTAGTCCAAGTTTTTAATTTTGGCCCTCCGTGAATTTGAGTTTGACACCCCTGGTCTAATCAGCACACGCAGATTACTTCCCACTGCCACCATCCTCCTCCCCCCCACCATAATTTTGGCGCTATCAAGGAAACGTGCTTTGACGGACCTTTAAAAAGGTGATATGAAACATTTGCGGAGATTGCTGTTGCTAGGGAGGGAGAGAGCGATGGCAATCTGCACATGCGTTCCAAATCAAACAGAGGTTGCGAGGTCTCACCACTGCCCCTAGTTACCTGGTGCTGTGAAGAGAAGATGAAGGGGGGGAGGGGGGGCGCGCGAATGCTGCAGAGAGCAGGGTAATCTTGCTCACCATCCTGCCAAAAAATGAGATAGATCAGGCAGTAAAAGGGAGAGGAATGTTGAGTGCGCCCTCCTCCTCCAGCGAGATCCACACAGCTTTCTTGGAGCTGTGTTCTCAGTTGCCGCGACGCCATGGCCGTGAGGAATCAAACTGCAACGTGTTAATAAAGGTTTTCAGTATCCTCCCCCCGACCAGCCATGCATCCGAGCTCCCGACGCCTCAGTCGACTACGTCTGAACTCTTGTTTTCAATTTTTTTTGTGGCTTATTCCAGGAATGTATGATAAGACTGTCACAGTATGTTATTTATTATCTGTACACATAGACCCCGACTTACGATAATTTCAATTTATGATGCGAGTACTGGAACCAAACCCCATCGTAAATTGGAGTCTACGTGCATTGAGCAGTGGAGCAAGTATGAATGTCCTTCTTCTGCCTTCTATCACTCGAAATAATATATGCACTACACTCAGGCATAAATTAAGCACATTTCAATTACTTCGATGATAGTTATTCAGCATCAAGATGACAAGACAGGATTGTGCGAGGGTTAGAAGCAATAGCAGCTAGTGCTCAATTTAGAAAAGCTATGCATTTTAGGAGGAATATACTACAAATAGCACACAACATATAAAGTCATGGCACAATTAGTCCCATTTCAAGTTACTGGTCAGGCCTCAGCTACAATGTGAGAGAGTTCAGGGCACAGCACTTCTGAATAGATAAAAAGTTCATTGAAAAGGGTAGCAGAAGTATGCCAGGGATGCCCAACTTCAGTGAAGAGTTGGAGTGCAGCAACTCTCGAGTGGATAACCAGGGATTATGGAATCAGAATTACGATCACCAATTTTAGAGAAGGGACAATTTCTTACTCCACGTATTTACCTGGATCTGGACATTAATAAATTGCAGAGAAAACTGAAATTTCAAAATTCCAAGAGTTGAAATAGTAGAGTGGGTAAGAGGCCCTGGTCATTTTCAAAGACAAAATGCAGTGAAAAACTAACTTGAAAAATTAAAATACTTCCAAATTAATTATAAGCAATAAAATGCATCTGCATGTTAAAAAGCATCTGACACTTGGGCCTATTCGTCAATTACTGAGAGTTAATTATGGGTTCTTATATACCCAAGGACAAACACAAAAAAAATTTTGATTTGTGATTATGAAGATAAAATATAGCAGGAGGACGCACAAGACCATGATTAATTATTTATATCCTGGTCAATCTTAATGTACCTTTTACCTCAGCTGAGCCAACCTGAGGTAAAAGGTACATTAAGATTCACCAGGATGCCAAACTTCTCTCCACAATTATAAAGGAGTCACAGTGTACATGCACATTGGAAAATTATTCAGCTTTACATTCTGAAGATTTACTCATACAAACCGTGTCAGCTGCAAATGCCTATTCAATTATCTAAAAGCAGTAATTTTGTAAAAAGGTCATTTTATTCAGCGAGACGTTTATGGAAAATCTGAATTTAAAACATTCAAGATTAATGGAGGATTTTACATCCACTTTGACAACCACAATCTCTATTTTCTTCAGTTACAAAATGTTTCGACTAACGCCTCTCATAGCTTTGGAAAACACAACTTGCATATCCTCGCATTTATATTTTGCAAATCGGTGTAGAACAAGCTACTGCAGCAAGGATGTGTACATGGCAAATGAAACAAGTTTCACTTTGGATAATTAAAATGTCTTAAATTAAGTATAACGAACAAAAATTGAAACTGTTCATTTACTTGAGCTTATTGGTCTATTTTTGCATAGTGGAGGCAAGATCTATGGCAGACTTTTCCAGACAATAAAACATAGCAACAGTTTTTAAAAAAGAGTATTTTTGTTCTTCGCACAGAAATTTTTGTTCAGGAAATCTTTTTCCTGCAATAGCTTATAAAATGACAAAGCATTTATTCTTCAAAATTTAGATAGAAAGGCACATTTTCACAAGAAATCATACCTAAACAAAATATCATAAAAAATGTCAGTTGTTTCCCCCCCACACAGCAAACTTTTGCCTCAAAGCCTCAGGATGAATCAAGGATGACACTTGGGATAAGTACTGAACTGAGCTTAACTTTTAACAACTCAAAAATATCTCTCGACAGTCTTTCAAATGGGAACACATAAACATAACTTACCTGGCCCACAAGGTATTCCTCAAACTACCTGGTCATTGCCACATTACTGTTTGCGAACAGTAACTACATTTTGTTGGCTGTGACTAAGTCACAAAATGTGCCATATCAATGCAAGTCTTCCTTTCCTATTACAATGGCTTTTTCAGAAAACAATAATTATATTTGATTACATTTTCTTGCTTCATGGAAAAGATATCTTCAAATTAAATGATTACAGCCCAGAAAGACCCCATTCTGCCCATCACTTCAGATCTAACTCAGTACAGAATCTGCTAGCCATGGGTCTTCAAGTACTCGACCAGGTACTTAAGGCTTTAATTGATTGTACTATCCTTTCACTATAAACTGTTCATCCTCCTGTTAAAGTGGATATCTCTTCATTTTATTTAAGTCAGTCACACAGTGTGGGAGCACGATCTTCAGCCCAACTTGGCCACACTGACCAAAATGCCCCTCATTTGTCCCACCTGCATTTAGTCCGTATCCTTCTAAACCCATTATATCCATCCAAATTAAATCTCACCTCAGCACTCTCATTCCTATTTATTCCAATCTTGCTTTATTGCAACCTCATTTTTCTTCATTAGGGACCATGTAACTGTTCACTTTGATGTGAGGGTTGGCATCTTACAGTTCACAGTAGTCCACACATTAGAGGAGCTCTCCTGATACCAGCACATCAAAGCAACCATGAAGAAGTCTAAGGAGATTTAGCATGTCCTCAAATACTCTACCAAACTTCTTCAGGTATATTGTGGAAAAAATACTGACTAGTTGCATCATGTCTTCTTTTAGTAATTGGAGAACCCAGAAACACATAAACCTGTAGAAGATAGCAAACATAACCAGGTTGATCACAAGCTCCATTGAAAATATCAAGAAGGCAGCCAACATAATTAAAGATCCTCTTAACCCTGGTCACGTCCTCTTACCGAACAGCAAGGTACCAAAATTCAGCAACTCTAGGTTGAAGAACAGTTTCTTTACCTTAATCATAAAATACTCCACATAGAAAAACATGTCTGCATCTCTGAAAGGCCACTTTTTTCTTGCACTATTGTAACTGTACATATTCCCTTGGCGGAGAAAATACAGATCGTGTTGGACCTGCCAATCCACCATTGGACCTTTTAAGCAGAGCGTTTTAAAGGCAGAGGAAACCTATTTTCACAATTTGCTAAATTTCACTATTGAAATTGGGTTCTCCAATTACCACTATTGAGAGCCAATGGCTCTCTTTATATATAAAAATCAACAGTTAGTGCAAAAAATGTGACGTTACAATAGTGCAGTCAGATCTTTGGTCCTAGAGAAGTATTTTGGCTCAGGTAATATAGAAAGGTTCAAGAGCCTGAAAGCAGATGGAAAAATTTTTTTTCTTCAATCAAGATGTGCCAGACTTCAGGTTTCTGTACCTTCTGCCTGAAGGTATCAGCATTTTGCATTCCTGAGCAGTCAAGTTTCTAAACCAGGCTGACGATGCAACCAGCCAGGATACTTCCACAGTACAGCTGCACTGCATCTTGTAATGTGATGAGTAGAATAGTATTCAGTGCTCAACCTGTGGCCCAACAAGCATTATGCAATTTCAGCAAACTTCCTGCTTACATTCCATGGCTCAGCTAATAATGAAAAACATTGCATCTGCCTTTTTAAAACCACCTCATCTATCTCAGCTGCTACCTTTAAGGATACGTGTGTGCAATACAACCCACCTTCCCTAGATATTGAGAAGGAGAAGATTCATGGGACAGTTATCAGTGGACCATTGAGGGGTTTGCAGCTGAAGAGCACTCAGGCACTGGGTTGTTGGCGACTTGAAGTGAGAAACTTACATAGGCTATGAGTTGCTGGCAACTGCAGTCAAAAAACTCGCACAAGGCTGCACAAGACTGTTGAGGGGGTACCAGGTATCAGAACTGAAATGAGAGAGGGTACTGAAAGCTTCCTGACTGTGTCGAGGATGGGATCTGGAACTCAAGTTGCTGAAGGTTTGGACTGGTGTCTGTGTGGCTGCAGAGGCTGTGGGAGTGGTGGAGGCGAATCGACGGACATTCAGTGACTCTGTTGGGGGGGGGGGGGGAATTCTGTTGTGCTTCTTTTTCGGACTGTGAGGCACCCGCCAATTTCTGCTGATGAAAAATCTGTCTGCCTTACTGCCGACTAAAGCAAATTTCGTGTAATATTACACCTGCTTTTTATTACATGACAAAAATGAAATTTTGAATCCTTTAGGTTTGCTGCATTTCTACAAATGATTTAAGAAATTGGAGCAGGAGTAGACCATGTGGCCCGTCGTGTCCGTTCCACCATTCAATGAGATCATGACTGACCTGGCCATGGATTCAGCTCCACTGATATCCCTGTTCCCCATAACCCTTAATTCTCCTATTATTCAAAATTTATCTTGTATTTCTCTGGATTAAATCCCATTTGCCATTTTTCTGCCCAACTGACCAGATCACTTGGATAATCCTAAAATCTAGAATTTTCCTGCTCCCTTTCAACTACATAGCCAGTTCTTTTTTGTCTCTAAACTTCATCATGCCCCCTCCATTCAACTCTAAATTATTAATGCGTACATATAAAAGGGGGAAAAGCAGAGCCCCGAGACACCCCATTGATGTCAGCCTTTAAATACTCAAATACACCCTTCGCTTCGTGCCATCAAGCCAATTTTGGATAATAACACTACGGTTTCCCATTGAATCCTATGCATCTTTAAAAAATTTGTAAAAGTTAGTCTGCTATTCATATTTTAATGTGAGCACCTACTCACATTCTAATCTTGCACAAAATCTTGTTAATATTTGAAGAACGCAAATGGCAGTTACCTCACCACCTCCCCCCCCCCCCCCCCCCCCAAGATTTTAAAAACAGCTGTCAGGTGAGCAAACATTTGCAGTAAATTGTAACACAGAACACCAATGTTAATCGATGCAACTAGGTTGCTCGTCTCAGGTTTGTCATGTAACTACTAATTCCAAGTTTAACACTTTCTTTTTCAATATTTGTATTATTTCATTTAGCAAATGTTACATTAGGTAAATAAACATTAATAGAACAATAATCAAATTTAATAGGATACTAATAACAGTAATGATAAAACCTACATTACATTTGCATAAAGAAACCAGCTATTCTATTCTACAAATTCGATCCCCAACCTACAGAGGCTGTTGGCAAAATACAAAGGCCACTCTCTGATATTGAAAAGAAAAATAAACAGAGGTCAAGAATCAAAAATCAGTTAAGCTTACAAATTTGGGAAATAATTAAGAACCCCATAAAGAAATAAAGTTTACAGTCATTACAGTTGTGGAGCATCTAATTTTTTTTCTAAAGACAAACAAGCCATCACATCAGACAGCCATTTAATGTGAGTGGGATGGACAGCATGTTTCCATTTCATTAGTCTGGCCCTTCCAGCTACCAGGGAGGCAAAAACTACTACATGGGATTGTGAAGAATTCAATATCGGATCAATGGGTCCAATAATTCCAAGCAAGGCAATAAAAGGAGATAGGGCCAAAATTAATATTAAGAACTAAAGATAGTGTAGAAAATACACCTTCCTAATAATTGAGAACAGAAGGACATAGCCAAAACATATGATACAGTTTTACATTTATTGCATTTAGAAGATGTGAGGATAGAATTTAGCCAATTGGGCATACTCAACAAAAATGTTTATATAGAAGATAATCAAAAGGTCAAAATACAAGTTTCCAGTATTTTAACCAAGAATTATGGTGCTGAGTCCAGAGGTAGCAAAATGAGAAAAATCAAGATTTTATACATTAGTAGTAAAATCTGGCACTGCAAAAACACCAAGTACTTCAGATCCATTCCAAGGCTTGCACCTACTGTACTAATTAAACGTCCCATTTCTTTACATTATCCTTTTCACCACCACGCCCCATTATTAAGTCTTATCACACTGAAGTCAGATTTGGAAAATGTACAAAGAATGAATTTTACTGCAATTTTGCATCTTTCACCAAACTAAAATGAATCAGGATAATTTCAAACTCAATTTCTACTGATGCCAAGTCCAAGAAACCTTTGATCTTGTGCCAAACTAATCAGTATTTCATTTGGACTTTATTTCTATCCACAAGACTATCTTCTGATAGTTAAAGGAAATTACTCTTTTCAGAACCTTTTCCCAGACCGACTTACTTCCTGCTTTTAAAAAGATTGAAGCATTGTGACTAGAGAAGCACAAGATTGTCCTTCCTTGTTTGGCTATCTTTCTGAATGCTGAAATTTTTGACAGGACCTTTAATTCCCAAAATCTCTTGTTCAAAATAACGGACATAACTTGAAAGGCAAGAAAACCAACAATCATTATTGAAAACAAGCAAAGTCCATTTTACAGCAATTCACAAAATTGTGCTCTTTGCAAGACAAGATCTGGGACAGTAATCAACTTCAACCACACTTCCTTACTTCAAAATTATTTGATCCAATAAATTATAAAGAATGCATTAAAACCTAATTCAAACACTGCTACAATTCCAAATGAAATAGGCTTGTCCATCAGCAAAGGACAACAATCAAATGTCATAAATTTCAATCTACTCTACTTTAGTATTAGGCCACCACAAAATTGGCATTGGTATCCTAGTTGGTCTAATGATGATTACACTATACGACCGCAGCAAGCAACGTCAGGTTTTAAATAAAGTGTAGGTTCTGCTATAGATGAGGAATTCTGGTTACTAACTCGATAAAAGATCATCTTAAAAGGCCATTCAATGGACAAGAATGCTTCAGAATTCTGTGAATATGATTTATCCAGATCTCTGTGACCAGACAAGCAGGATCCTGTGCCTCAAGTACAAATATTCTTGAATCATTACCATCAACAATTCAACAACATTAACTATCATGCAAATGTACAATTGAAATGTTATTCATTGACGAGATCGTTAATGAAATAGTGCTCACAATCCCCCAAAAAGTTTCATTTGGTGATTTTTTTTTTAAATCCCAAAAACAAATTGCTGGTGATTTAATGGCATTAGTTCATATTCATCAGATGATTGGAAAAAAGTGCAATATAGCAGCATTTTTCAAGACAACGAACTCTTCTTTGGGTTCGATTTTTGTAATATTCATTCAGCTTATTCCCTCCCCATTACAAATACTGTAACAAGTATCTGTCCTAATGCACAGCATAATTCAACTTGAGTTCCCAATATGTATCAAATTTAACATTATACATATTCAATGCAATGTGTGGGAGTATTTAAATAAAGATGCACATTATGAAATTGTGACAAACATTTCCCTAACCTATTACTCACTGTTTGTTTCATTCAAAGTGTTCCAGCACACATCTGGACAACATTCAAACGAATAGCCAAACAAGTCCCTCCCCCCTGCAATAATTGCTCCCTTGAACACAATTTTCCATCTTGTGGACATTTGAAAAGAATAAGGAGTATTCTATTAAATATTTTGGCAGGGGATCCACACCTTATGTACCCTGGAAAACTTTCCAAATACGGACCTCATACTCAAGTTGGAAACCAGTGAAAGGAATTAGATAATTTTAAAAAAAACTGCAATGCACCTAATAAACAGATCAATGCTTCCTATACACCTTTTTTTTAATATCCTTCAATTATTACATAGATTTGATGTGTATTCACATTTACTCTCAATAATGCTTAAAAGGTCAATAATAGAGCTATGTAAAGACACATCTCAAAACTATTTACACATGAAATGACCTGCTGAAGGGCTTCAGCCACATTATTTCCATCGCTTCTGCAATGCTCAGAATTTCAATTTTGATTGGAAGAAAAGTTGATGGGGAACGAGAACGCAAATGAAAATAAAAGCAAAAACTCAATGCTATCAAAAACCTGTGTTCGATCCACTCACTTCAACGATGACCATCCAAAAAAATCTTATATTTTCCAAACACTTGTCTCTCCAGTTGAACAATTCATTCATTCATTCATCTGGTGGTTTTGGAGCTAAGGTTATACCCCCCCACCCCCACCATCATAACTTGTAAACACAGACACCTCTGGAAATAACATGGCCAAACCTGATGGCTCGGATGGGTATATTTAGATTGTACGACTGAATCCCTAGACTTTGAGAACTTGCAAGTTAAGGGGGAAGAAAAACAACCGAAATTTAGTTTGGAAATTAAACATTAAAAAAGTCGTTTCTGCTGGGGTGTTGGGAGTACATGGCCAGGTAAAAAGCAGAAAGGTAAAAGCTTTGAAGGCAGGAGGGGGGTGGGCTGCTTCACCTAGAAGCGCTGGAGCCCATGTAGGCCCAGCCATACACAGCCGAGCCTAACCCTAAGTGCTTCTCAGTAGCAAAACACCAAGCCCAGAGATCAAGACTAAAAGCAGCCTCTCCTTCATCCGCTCTCTGCTCCCAGCCACTGCTCAGAGATAAAGAACACTCAGTACCTTATCCTAGGTCAGATCTGCAGGAGACTCTCCCCATTTCCCTCTTTTGCTGGGGTTTTTTTTTCCTTCGCTTGCTGGGATTTTTTTTAAGCCTATTTCCAACCCAGCACCAGGGCAACTCCTTCGCGCATGCGCCCTCCCCTCCCAGCGCTCGCCGGCCTCCACCGAACTTGCTGGCCGCCAAGGGCCAAGATGGGTCCGCGCCCTCCTATTGGCCGAGCAGCGGCAGCCGGCCTTTTATTAGGAACGTTGCTAGCGGCGACGGCACCACCGATTGGTGGCTGCCGCCTGTCACTCAGACGCGATGGCGCTGCTGCTGGAAGTGCGGGTGTCTCGCAGCCGCCGCAGCAGGCAGGCGGGAGGAAAGTTGGTGGAAGCCTTTGGTTTGCATCGGATGCTTTTCCGGCCGCATTCATGAACGAACCGCCCCAAAAGGTTCATCTTAACGTCGTGCAGAAGCAGGTTGCCTCTGACGTCAGATCTTCTCATGCAGTCAGCCAGCCCAGTTTTAATTTCCGGGCGAAGTTTCCAAGGGAAACTCTTCTGTTATTTTTACAAAAAAATAACCAGGGGATAGTAGAATTAGACGGTATGAGTTGCTGCGAATAACATTTGTCCCATTCCTTGCTTTTGGATTGGCTCATGCATTCCTGTTTAGCTTGCAATTCAGTCCTTTAGAACCAAAGAACACCACAGCACAGAAAACAGGACATTCGGCCCTTCTAGTCTGTACTGAAACATCATTCCATAACCCTCCAGCCCTCTCCTATCCATGTAGCTATACAACTTATTCTTAAAACTTAAGAGTGAGCCAGCACTTACCATGTCATATGGCAGTTCATTCCACACTCCCGTGATGTTCCCCTAACCCTATGTCCTCTCCAAATCTAAGTGGAAAGAGCTTACTTGCATTTACTGTCTATATGGTGCGCTGTTAGCCAGAATCAGACACACACAAGGTAAAGACTGAACAACAGGCTTTAATCCACAAAGACTTCCACAGAGACAGGCTGGCTGTGGCTGCAGCATCTCTGAGTGCTCTGGAGACCAGCACAGGAGGGTGATTGACACCCAACTGGGTGCGGCTTGATCCCTTCAGGCTGACTGATTGGCAGCCAGACAGGTGCTGTCCTGTCCCCTTACACTCCTGCAGCTACAGGTGTTGCCCCCTGCAGAAGGCCAGTGGTGTACCACTACATTCACCCCCTTCTTTAAAATTGTCCTGGGGGGGCAGTAACAAGGAATCACACCCACTACATACTTACAATATTTACAGGTTGAGACAATTCGGCGGCCTCTGGGGTCTCTGTGACCGTCGTAGGACTGGCTCCTGGTCACTAGTCAGATGGGAAGTGGGGGGGCTGGCGGCAGGGGTGTGTATGTGGCTGGTGTGATGCCGCGAGGAGGGGTGGCCACGGGGGGGCGGGGTTGACATGTGCAGGTCGTATTGGATGGGTGGGGGGGGCGGGTTCGTCTCATAAGGCTGAAGCGGGCCCCTGGTGGTCAAGGAGGCCCTGCGTGCCCCATAGCTGCTTGGGGACGGAGATGTATGCCCAGTCAGCGTCGACCTGGGTTGGAGGGTGGCGTGGAGAGGTGGCTGCTCCTGCTGGTGCCAGGTCCCTGGTTGAGACGGTGTCCTCCCTGCCACTGCCGAACCTAATGTAAGCGTAGTTATGGTTTGCATGAAGGAGGAAAACCTGCTCTACCAGGGCTTCAGCCTTGTGTGTCCGTACATGCTTACGCAGAAGCACCGGTTCCGGGGACGTGAGCCATGCTGGGAGTGACATTCCAGTCGCCAACCTTCTGGGGAATGAGAATAGACGTTCGTGAGGGGTCTTGTTGGTAGCCATGCACAGCCGTGATCGACTGGGGCGTCCTACCAGAACTTAATGGCCCACCCTTTTGACCTGAGAGCCAGGAGGACTGCCTTCCAGACCACCCCATTCTCACGTTCCACTTGTCCATTGCCTCTTGAATTATAGCTTGTCGTGCGACTGGTCGCAATACCCCTCGCCGTCAGTACTGGTGCAGTTCGTCGCTCTTGAAACTAGACCCCCGGTCGTTGTGGATGAAGGTGGGGTAGCCAAACATGGTGAAAATCTGCCCCAAAGCCCTGATGACGGTGGCCGTGGAGGTGTCTGGACAAGGGATGGCGAAAGGGAAGCGTGGGTACTCATCCGCTACCGTGAGGAAGTAGACGTTTCGGTCCATGGAAGGCAGGGGGCCCTTTGAAGTCCACGCTAGATGATCAAAAGGCCTGGGGGGGGGGGGGGGTGGCAGAAGAAACAGGGTTTACACTCCGCACAGACCCGACAGGCCTCGATCATGTTCCTGACGTCCTTGATGGTGTACGGCAGATTTTGGGACAACTAAATTGTACAATCGGGTGACGCCCAGATGGCAGAGAGATTCATGTAATGTCTGCAACCTGTCATCATGCATAGATGCGCAGGTGCAAGAGAGGGCGTCAGGGGAGTCGTTAAACTTCCCAGGGTGGTACCGCATGTCGTAGCTGTAGGTTGCCAGCTCCAGCGCAGAATCTTGTCGTTCTTTATCTTGCTCTTGTGTGTAGTGTTAAAAATGAATCCCATGACCCGCTGGTCCGTGAGGAGAGTGAATCTCCTGCCGGCCAGGTCGAGGCGCCAGTGGCGGATCGCTTCCACAATCGCCTGGGCCTCTTTTTCAATGGCAGAGTGCCCTAGCTCGGAGCCGTGGAGGGTCATGGATAAGAAGGCGACGGGGCGCCCTCCCTTGGTTGAGGGGAGGAGTGAGAACTACCTCGGAGGCATCGCTCTCCACTCGGAAGGAGGAGCCCTCATTAACAGCCTGCATCATGGTGTCCATGATGTCTTGCCTGATGCGGGTGAAGGCTGCCTGCGCCTCAGGTGGGAGGGGAAAAGTTGTGGCTTGGGCCAGTGGGCGGACCTTGTCTGAGAAGTGAGGGACCCACTGCGAGAAATACGAGAACAGGCCCAGGCACCTGCGGAGGGCCTTTAGTGTGGGGGGGGGATGAGTAACTCCATTAATGGGCGCATCCTTTCCGGATCTGGGCCGACGACACCATGGGCCATGATTACCCCAGGATGGCAAGGCGGATGGTGCTGAACACACACTTCTCCTTGTTGTAAGTGAGGTTCAGCTCCGCGGCCGTCTGGAAGAATTTTTTCAGGTTAACATCGTGGTCCTGCTAGTCACGGCCACAGATAGTGACGTTATCCAGATATGGGAACGTCGCCTTCAGCTTGTGCCGGTCTACCATGCGATTCAAATCCCGTTGGAAGACGGAAACCTCGTTCGTGACCCCAAAAGGAACCCGACAGAACTGGTACAGGCGCCCATCTGCCTCAAAGGCGGTGAAGGGCTTGTACTTCGGGTGGATAGGGATTTGGTGATATGCTGACTTCACATCAATCGTGGAGAAAACCTGGTAGCGGGCAATCTCATTGACCATATCGGCAATCCTTGGCAGGGAGTAGCTATCCAGCTGGGTGTACCGATTAATGGTCTGGGTGTAATTCACGACCATCCTCGGCTTACTTCCCCCTTTGACCACCAGGACTCCAAGGACTGTTACTGGGCTCGATAACGCCTTCCACCAGGAGTTGCCACACCTCTGTCTTGATGAAGTCCCTGTCTGCAGTGCAATAGCGCCTACTTCTGGTGGCGATCGGTTTGCAGCCTAGTGCAAGATGTGGAAAGAGCGCCAGTGGGGTGATGTGCAGTGTGGAGAGGCCGCAGGTTGGCCAGGGCTGGTAGGTTGGCCAGGGCTGGTAGGTTGGCGTGCTATGCAATGTGAGTGGAGGTTGGGGCCCCCCAAAGGCAAGGGTGACACTCTGCAGGTGGCACTGGAAATCCAGGCCCAGGAGGAGTGGTGCACAGAGATTGGGCATGACCAGGAGCCTGAATCCTGTGTAAGTCTCCCCTCCCTCCATTATATCGACCGAGCAACACCCGAGGGTACCAACAGTCTTATCCTTGGTGGCGAGGGCGATCGAGCAGGTGCTGGGGTGGACCTTTAACCTTAGGGAGTGCACCACACTTGGGTAAATGAAGCTCTCGGTGCTACCACTATCCAACAGGCACTTTGTTATGTGCCCGTTGACTCAAGCGCCCACGATCGTGGGAAATGTCCCTGGTCAGCGTGGTGGCGGCCAGGGCCATCTCAGAGTTGGAGTCGTCGCTATCCAGAGGGATGGGGAGCGCCGATAGGGTGGCCTGGTCATCGCCAAAGTTGACCACGCTGATATCGGTCGTGAGGTGCAGCATGTGGTAGCCGATGGCCTCCGGAGGCGTGGGAGCATCGGTAGGGCGGCCTGGTCATCGGCCGTCGGTCGCTGGGTACGGCGTGCAGCAGCTGATGGCACCCAGAGGCGTGGGGAGTGTTGGTAGGGCAGTCTGGTCATCGCCCGTGTTGACCACGTCGTTCTCAACGTCATCGGGGGCCCCCCATGTTGGGCGCTGCCTGGCTCAAGGTGGCGGCAGCATGTGGAGAGCCACTGCATGGCTGGCCTCCTTCCCCTACTGTGTCCGCTGCACCGGGGGCAGTGATGTCGTTACGTCAGCCGGAAGTGATATTACACCGTGAGCTGGAAGTGACATCGCTGTAGTTCTCAGCGAGGGCGAGGGCTGGTGCAAATGCTCAGGGCACACACTGTGACGGTTGCTGGTGGGGCCGGATGTTGCGCAGTCAAAGTCGGGGAAGGCAGAAGTTGTCATGGGGACAATGGCGCCGCCTGGCATGCGCACATGGGGTGTTCTGCAGGGTAGGTAGGGAGGTCATAGAGGACCGCTGAGCTGCCGGCAGGTTTAGAGAGGCACACTTTTGCAAAGTGGCCTTTCTTTCCGCATCGGGAACAATACTGGGCAGTTTTGGCGCGATTGTCGATCTGACCCACACCAGGACCCACGGTACTTTCAGGGGCGCCAGGCACCTTCAGCAGCGACGTTCTCCTCCCCAGCTCGGCCTGGGACTGCAGCTGCAGTGTGAGACGACCATGAGGGAGCCTGGAATCGAAGGCTTCGACGTACAGGGCTGCTGCTTCCAGGGTTTGGACCCCTTCCACTGTCCTGGTTAGAGCATAGATTTAGTCTTCCAGCAGCTTCTGCCGGATGGCCCTTGAGCTTAGCCTTCGGATGAAGGTGTCCTGGATCAGTCTCTCGACCTCGTCTACACATACTGGGTTCAGCCAGACACAGTCGGGCCAACTCTCTCATCCCAGGTAAGACTCAGCTGTCTCCCCAGGTTGCTGGGCTCGGGTGTTGAGGAGGTACCTTGCAGACCACATTCATGGGGGGCTTGTACAAGTTCGAGAGTGTCCGTTGCGCTTTCGTACATGGAGCAGCCTTTGGTTACCTGGAAGGCACGGGGACCCAGCTTTGACTGGAGTAGGACCAACTTCTTCCGATCGGAGTCCAGGATGTCGCCTTCGTGTGCCTCGATGATTGCCTCGACTGTGTGCTGCCAGATCTCAAAGTGTGTCTGGGCTTCCGGGTGGCATGGGTCGACCTCAAGGCTCCCTGCGGTCGTGAGTTTTTCCATGGCAGCTGTGGGAAAATTTTGTGGACTAAATTGTGCTGCACTGTTAGACAGAATTAGACACACACAAGGTAAAGACTGAACAACAGGCTTTAATCCACAAAGACTTCCACAGAGCCAGGCTGGCTGTGGCTGCAGCAACTCAGTGTGAGGCCTCGGGAGGCCGGCGCAGGCTTATATCCCAGAGGGTGATTGACACCTGACCAGGTAGGGCTTGATCCATTCAGGCCGACTGATTGGCAGCCGGCCAGGTGTTGACCTGTTCCCCTTACACTCCTGAAGGTAGAGGTTTCCCCCTGTAGTAGGCCGGTGGTGTACCACCACAGTCTATACCTCTCATAATGTTGTAAACCTTTATTAAATCTCCCCTCATTCTTCTACACTCTAAGGAATAAAGTCCAAACCTGTTTAATCTTTCTCTGTAACTCAACTCCAGAAGATCCAGCAACATCCTACTAAATCTTCTCTGCACTTTCAATCTTACTGATATCCTTCCTGTAGTCTGGTGACCAGAACTGCATACAATACTCCAAATTTGGCCTCACCAGTATCTTATCATAACATCCCAATTCCTGTACTCAATACTTTGATTTATGAGGGCCAAGATGCCAAAATCTTTCTTCACAACCCTGGCCTTTCCCCACGACCTACTTTGAGGGAATTATGTATCTGTATTCACCACCAATACAGTGCAGGATCAGTCATGTTTGTAAATCGTGGAGACTTGAGGATGTTATTTACACTGGGGGAGGAAAATCCAGAGAAGGTACAGATTGGAAATAATGCAAGGAAACCCAGCCATGAGAATATGCAAACTCTGCACAGCGCGGATCTCCGCGGCCACCCATTTCAATTCCCCATCCCATTCCCTTGTTGACACGTCTGCCCATGGTCTCATGCACTGACAGACTGAGACCATCCGCAAACTAGAGGAACAAACACCTCATCTTCCATCTGGCCACCCTCCAACTGGATGACATTAACATTGACTCTTCCAGTTACTGTTAAACCCACCCCCCACATCTTCCCCCAGTCTCCTTTCCCCAGCTGTCTCTTTCCTTTTCCCTTGTCTCCATTCAGTCAAACTCAGTTCTCACCTTTCCTCTTATTTCATCAAATTAACACCTTTTTGCTGATTGTCTGGACTCCTCCCCCTGCCAGTCTTCAGTCTTTATTCAGATGCTTTCCTGTGTTTTTGTTTATACCTTGAAGAAGGGCTAAGGCCTGAAATGTCAGTTATATATCTTTACCTCCTGTGGTCGCTGTGAGACTGGCTAAGTTCCAGCATCTCTGTGTGTTTTTACTACATTAAGTGTCTGCATAATTTCACGTTTCATTCAACCTCTGCATAGGGCCGGTACGGAACCAAGGTGTCTGGCATTTGAGGTAGCGGCTGCACCTCTGTACCGACTGATTTAGTGAAATCATGTTTTCAACTCAAATAGCTCAGTATTTAAAGAAATATATCTTGAACAAGCAAAAGACATAAGTACAAAATAAATCTAAATAAGCATAGATATCGCAAAACCTAGCAGTTATGGAGACAGAACCAAACAAGGAACAAAATTTGATAAAAGAGATCAATTCAGACTTTCAGAATATTTAGGAGAATGGTTTATATATTTCCTACTCCTCACATTTCTTAAAATAGTAAAGGCGGTGTAGAATGTGTAATTTTCCAAGGGAATGCTTACCCCATAAAATAAACTTTAGAATATTCTTATTATGGTATCTCCCAGGTCCTAGTTTGCTTAAAATACTGCATTTGAAAACCTTGTCTTGCAACTGTCATTCATTAAGTGGGATTATTTTCTTCATGATCATGACTGCTCATTTTAATAAATTAAAAAAAGTCTTGTCCCTTATTTGTTTCTCGCTACAGGTTGGGCAGCATGTTTAATTTTAAAATGACAAAATTTTTCAAACATTATTTCCTTACTCTTATCAGTTTTCAAGGTCAACTTTTTCCCTCATTGCAAGTTGAGATCTGGATATGCTGTCACAAACACTTCCTCAGTCTTCTTCTGTAATAGGCCTTGTCCACTTAAAGCCATCTTGATACAGGAAAGTACCATGAGAACAGTCACAGATCTTAAACTAGTCAATGCGAAGGAACCCTGAGCAGGCAAATTCCTCCCTCCTCATATCCCACCCCACACACACATACACCAGAGCAAGGTGGACAGAATTGATACATTTGTACAAAATCATGACTGTTTGGATAGATGAAAACTCTTCCTTTCTGATGATTAAAATTCTGGGTAAAATATACAAGAGGAGTGAGACAAACAAAAACGATTGTGCATGGAGTTATGATCTCGACTTTGCTGCATCCCGGACCTTTGGACACAATCAACCAGTGCTTTCAGAAGAGAAATGGATAAGCATGTGGGAGAAAATAATATGGAGGGTCGTGGGGAAAGATCATGAGAATGGGACGGACAGGATTTCTCTACGAGGAGCC
This sequence comes from Narcine bancroftii, assembly GCF_036971445.1. Taxonomy (NCBI): domain Eukaryota; kingdom Metazoa; phylum Chordata; class Chondrichthyes; order Torpediniformes; family Narcinidae; genus Narcine; species Narcine bancroftii. The sequence goes on from NC_091471.1 coordinate 302,171,942, forward strand.
AGTTCATGCAGTAAGTCGAATAGTGTATCATTAATCTACATTTTGTTAATTTTTTTGTTTTGTTCCTTATTTGCTTTTTTGCCATTTTGTAATGCTTATTTATTTGTTTTATTTTATTATTTTTTTCCCTTTGGTTGTTCATGGATTTTTGTTTAAATTGCAAGGAAATAGTGAGTTAAAATGATTATTTTTTGAACATTTCCTATTAATGTTCTGTTTCACTCATCAACACCTGGTTCAGTTCACATGGACAATCCATCCTCTGACCCTACATTCTGATCATGATCAATGAAATAAAGTCAAAGCATGTTCCGCCGTTAATTAAATCTAGGCCAGAAATGGTCATTAACATGACACACCTCTTTCGGGTTCTTCGGTGCATATTACTGGAGATGGTCCTGAACGTACTCAAGAACTTTAGAGCAGATATTGTCAACAGGGGCCTTTTGGACCCCCTGGGAATTCACTGCATATTTTAGGGGAGGGGAGGCACAGTCTGAAATCGTAAAATGTTTTTCGTGTCGGAGGTGGAAGTACGGACTAAACCAACTAAGCTTGACTGCTTCCACAAAGAAGAGGCTACATAAACTTCAAGCAGAGTCCTAAGGGGTCCATAGCCAAAAAGAGGTTGAGAATGGCTGCTTTAGGGAAGCACATACACAGAAGGCTGGAATGTTGAGCAAACCATGAGCTGTTGGAAGAACACAGCAGGTCAGGCAGCATCCATGGAGTTTCAATAAAGAATCCTGACCCAAAATGTTGACTGACCATGCACATCATGATTCATTTCAAACTTAAAATCTTCTCATTAATACCAATCTGCCTTTGTTACAGGCTTAATTCAACTCCACGCATTCTACCACATTGCATGTCATCATGGGAATCTATCCTCAATCCCACTTGGTTTAATTCCCTCTCTATGTTGGAAATTCTACTCGTACCAGCTCCTAAGCTTGCATGTTTCATTATAACCTTTCTCATTATGAATATGATTTCATCCAGGAAACTTTGTCTGTACATGCTTCTCTCCAATTGCTGCAGATCATAAGACATTGCATATTTAATTCCCAGTCCCAACTCCCGACCATCCTGCAGCCATCTCATTAAGGCAACTAGATCATACCCTCCAAGGTGAAAGTGTGCATACAATTCATTCAATTTGTTATAATTATTTCTTTGCATTATTGCTTCCCCTTCCTCCCACCATTATTTTCTCTTTACTTGTCGTGCACAAGCTCTGTTTATTACCCCACTCGCTTCCCAGTTTTTTTTGGAACCATTGCCTGCTCAGGGTTCCTTCGCATTGACTAGTTTAAGATCTGTGACTGTTCTCATGGTACTTTCCTGTATCAAGATGGCTTTAAGTGGACAAGGCCTATTACAGAAGAAGACTGAGGAAGTGTTTGTGACAGATGGAACGTGGGGCCGCAAAGTTAACGTAGGGAGAGCACAGTTAGCATAGTAGTGAACACATCCCTATTATAGTGCCAGCGACCTGGGTTTGAATCTGCCGCTCTGGAAGGAGTTTGTATGTTTTCCCCGTGTCGGCGTGGGTTTCCTACAGATGCTCCAGTTTCCTCCCACCTTTCAAAACGTATAGGGGTTAATTGGGGTATTTGGGGCAGCACGGGCTCAAGGGCCAAAAGGGTTTGTTACTAAGCTGTGTGTTTAAATAAAAAAACTGTTGGACACGATCTTTCCAACTACAAACTGAATACAATGGTTTATATTAGTTAGCACAGGCAGTTTATTAGCATTGCAGTTATAATTTTCAATAAAGTATTCTTCTCACAAAGTTCCTGCCCTGTTATTATCACATTTTTAAAAATGATTAATTTCCCTTAAATTAGAATATATTTTACATTTAACATTTCATCCACAACAAACTTAAGTTTCAAAACCATGCAAAATCCATAGCAATAATCTTAAAATATATTCAAATTAATAAAGCTGTCAGTTCAGAAAAATAGTGTTTCTTTAAGAAACCCCTTTTCAGTTTCTTATTATATAATTGTACAGTTTCTGAGAGAACAAGTTTTACATAAGGCCACATTACTTCTAAGACTGACAAGCAACTAACTTGAGTTTAATAACATGAGTCAATTACCTGCAAGGCAATTGTTCACCAAGCATATTAGAAATAGAGTATTAACAAAAGAAAACACACCTTGTACATAATTCACATATTCTGAAAGTTACCTAATCAATTAATGCTGTATAAATTTTTTTGTCTGCATCATTACAAGTGCGTAATAGATAATAAATGAAGAGGAAGTTAATAGAAACATTCAGCTCAGTCCACACCAACTAGCTAGACAGTGATACTCCCTGAAAATGGGAGAAAGCTACCTGTCTGTTTAACCATTTACAGGCAATTTTCTTTGTAGTAATTAATACATTGCATCTAAACACAAAATATTTAAAAAAAAATCTTCTGACCAAATACAGTATATAGAATGTAAAATCCAAATAGTGTTTCAATCCCAACATACATCTCAGTCTAATTGTTGTAACCATAAACAATGATAACTGCAAGAATATCAAAAGGGCACTTCAGAGGAAATCTGAAATCAAATGCCCAATTTTATAGAAAGTTCTTAGTGTTAAAAACAAATGAAAGAAAGCCATTCAAATTAAAAAAAGGACTGGCATGGCCTTAAAAGGGAGCAATGAGTTAATTTTTTGAAAGAATTAAGTATTCCTTTCTTTGGTAAATAAAGGATAAACTTTCAAATGTCAATAGAAGATCATATTTAGTATTTCCATACATTGTGGATTTTCTACCAATACCCAACTCACAAGAGGAGGATTACACAAACATTTCATTGTTAAGAAACTAAAACATGGGAGGAATGTCTGATACAATGTTAAACGCATAAGTAATTACATAACACATTAAATATATCACCTTAGGTTCAACAATCTAGAAGTAGAACATTACAATCATCCATTTTCTACTTTAGTACCCTTAAAGTAGAATTTGAGCTGTAATAAATCACCAAAGACATGTTTAATTTATGTTGTACTATAGTTAAATATGAAATGTGCAAATAATATTACAAGCTTGAAGTTTTAGCTAAAGTTCTGCTGCTTCCATAGGACTGAAAAACGAACACGACTTTTCTCAATTGTGCAACACAAAGTCTGCAGACGCCGAGAACATAGTAAAAATGTAGAAATGCTGGAGGAACTCAGTAGGTCTCACAGTGTCCATAGGAGGTAAAGATACTGACATTTTGTGCCTGATCCCTTCTTTAAGGTATGAGCTTCAGGCCTGAAGCTTCGATTACATATCTTTACTTTCTATGGACCCTGCGAGACCTATTGAGTTCCTTCAGCAGTTCTACAACTTTTTTAAAAATTTCCATTTATTTTTAAATTTGTAGTTACACTGAGGGTATTTATTGTTTTCTCAGAAATTGAGTCAAGTTCATAGCTTTTCCTCGTATCTGCTCATATTTAATGACCTACTTCAAATCAATTATAATTTGAATATTCCAAATTATGTTATGACTATTCCAAACATTCCCAATGGATTTTAAATGTGAGCTCAATTGTGACAAGCAGATCTGTCATTCGAATTAACTTCTACTATTCTGCAAATGAAGGTCTTCAGGAGAAGCAGGAGTGAATTTTTTTTTAAAATATGTGCTCTTTCTTCGTATTCAATACTAAATTATTTTTCATTATATACATTTGAAAAATCACAGCAAACAAAATACGTGGAAGGTTTGTACTGAATATTCAAGAACCCAATTTAACAAGATCCTCCAGAAAAAAAAACATGATGCTTCAAAAAAGACCCCCAATTCTCACTGATAGCTGTATTTTGATTTAAAATCTGGTCACAAGCATCCTGGAATGTGAACTATCTTGTAAATACATCCCTTCACCATGAAAGGAGTGTTTGGTCCACAGCTTTTTTCACAAGCCTTTCTCCTCATCTCCAAATAGCTCAACATCATTCCTAACAAAATTCAAAATACAAAAAAACTAGTAATTCTAGCATGCAGCTCTGAATGTCCATAACATGAAAAATATAGATTTAGATGCAGTAAATGTTTAGCTATCTCCCATTATAACAAAGCTAATACCTTTTAATCTGGTAACATTGGAACTGGCCATTGCCGGACCACATAAAACGCTGGAAAAAAGAAATGGACCCTGAAGGGAACCTCCTATGTAAACATATCCAAGGTAGAACAAAGCTTAAAACAGGAAATAATACTGTGGGGCAGCTCAGTCAGCGCAACGCCTTTACAGCGCCAGCGATCAGGACTGGGGTTCGAGTCCCACCCTGTCTGTAAGGAATTTGTACTAATGGTGGCTATGGGAGCTTCCAGACTAGAGAGCGCCAGATAAGATAGGTACAACCTGTACAGCAAATTATACTTTTGTGGCGGCTCGCCCAAGCAACAGGCAAACTGGCTCACAGAGTAGCGGGCAAGTCCGCAGCAGATCTGACTGTGCGAGCTCCAGATTCAGTGCAAGCCCTCAGTCTAGCAGCTGATGTCCTGGGAGTCGCAAACATCATCGGGTTCCGAGGGAATTAAATGCGTGCGAGAGTTCTATTAAGGTCAGTTGGTTCGACTCACTTTCGACTGTGTTTCTTTCACTCACTGCATGCCTAGTGCAACTACATGTTTATAATTTTTCATGTTATTTCCACGTAGATTGTATGAGATACCCGAGCAAAAACTTTAATATTGAAAGGAATCCCATAAAACATCTACAGCAATTAAATCTAAAGAGGTATTTCTGATAACACAAGTTTCCATATGTTGTTTACTGAATTCGCAAAACAGCCTTGGGTAAATTATTCACATTGTGACTTATTATATCATATTTTATATTGTATATAGATATGTTTTTGAAGGATAGATTGTGGGAGTAGTGTAGGTCACAAACAAACACAAACACTTCACAAAATAGATCTCATTTGAAATGTAAGAACTTTGCTGAAAGTGAGTCTTGCAGGCACCGAGAACCTTTGCAAAGACAACAAGGACACTGCTTTGCTGAAGAATTAAAAAAGTAGGTGTAAATGGATTATTGTTTTGAAAGCAACAGATGAACGGACTCAGAAGTTTGGGACCAGTGCCACAATCTGTCTGGATGCAGTTTGCTGTTCTAAGAAGGTCATGCAATTTTGCAAAGGGGAGGGGGGGGATAGAAGACAGAGAGAGAGAAAACTGGTTTCTGCAGTCATGGCAATCTGGCAGCTTGTTGAAACCCCGTTTTGGTTGTGACTTTTGAGTTCAGCCGGGTGAAAACCCTTGTGGTCCATACAAGAGGAAATGGCTGGCTAGAATGTTTCATCTGAACTAAGGGAAACAAAAACGAACTCTGTGGTGACCTGCAGAAGAGGAGGTTATCATTTGGAAAACCCCTGATGGGGCAATTTTCTTCAGCAAGACACTGAAGTGGCTGATCAGAGGGAATCAGTGTGTGTCCAATGAGCAACAAATCTCTCTCTGAAACCGACAAGAACCTTCCTGAGCAGTAACCATTTAAGCACCAGAGCTTGGTGAAAATTTCTAGATGTTAAATTCTGTGCACAGTATAAGAATTCCCTGATGCCAGTGAACTTGGAGGAGTGAGATTGGACTGTGAATCAAAGAACTTTTCTGAACTTATACACATTACATACACGTGCACTTAGAATTAGAAGGGAGTTATATTTATAAAGAAAATTTAAAAGTAACTTTTGTTTAAGTAACCATTTGTCTTGGTGAATTTCTATTGCTGGTGGGTTTTGGGGTCCTCTGGGCCCGTAACATTTCAGCTTAAATACTGCTGTGACAGAGTATTTAGAGGTGGTTTGGGAGGAATTGTTAGAGAAGCTTACACAACACATTTTAAAACACAGAATATTTGCAGGACTTTTGCAGAATGCTTTTTGCAAGAAAGCAACAAAGTTGCAGAATATAGTTTGCCTGGGAGAGCATGTGATCTTTGCAGGCAGAGGAGAACAGTTTTGCTCTCAGAGAGGGAGGGTGTGAAACAGAGAGAGGAGACAGAAATCAGTTACTGAAGGACAAGCTGACAAACTTTGGAAGGCTGCCTAGTCAACGTAGAAGACTGGCGGTCTGAAAGGTGATCTGAAAGAAAGAGGATTATCTGGAGAACCCTGAAGGGTGCAAGTTTTGTCAGCAAGACTGATTGAGAAGAAATCAGTTGCAGATCTCCTGGAAAAGGAATCCCTCTAAAAGCCCTCCTGAGTGGTAACCATATGCCTGTTCAGCACCAAAGACTGGTGAACTTTGTTAATGCTCACCTCTGTGCACAGTACAAGAATTGCCTGCAACCAGTGAGATTGAATTGTGATCTTTTCTAATCTTCAATATACATTACACATACCCACGCTTAGTATTAGAGGGGGGGATTAAGTAGTTAGGTAGGTTAAGTAAGTTGATAATAAGTAAGAGTTTAATTCTGTTTTTTTGTTCAATTTTAATTAAAAACTACTTTTGTTTAAGTAACCCTGTGTTGTAGTGCATATCTATTGCTGTTGGTGTTTGGGGTGCTCTGGACTCCATAACACTGCCATTAACCAACTGTTCAAAAGCATTAATAAGCTTATAACTATCTCTTTAGATTTATACCACTGTATTAAAAGCATACAAATATATTTGTGTTGACCAAGGATTTAAATCTATTTTCTTGAACATATATGATTTAATTCAGGTATATATTTAAAGTATTTCACTTTTAAACCTTTCAAAAATAAATAAATTTGGAAAAATTATCCAGAGGTAAGTGCTTCTGTAATTTTCCAAGTTCACTGACATTAGAATGTTAGCCAGTTTGTGCTCAAAATATAGAAATTTCATTATTTTGTACTGTAAAATTCCTGCCATTAAATTGTTGAATAGTAGCCTCTTGCTCACCACACTGTTTCCAGTGTTGAAATGTATTCATTATACAGCACAGTTTCAGTTAGAAGTACCATTATAAGGCACTTCCATCCATTAGCCTTTGGCAGCTGTAACATAATGACAGTATAGGTAAGTGCACTTTGGAAAATGGACACAGCATATTTAAATAGTGTTCAAAATGCAAATGGTTGCTGCCAAGCATTTTGTCACCCTCTTAATTGTTTTCCATCTGCAAGGAAAGTAAAGCAAGTGAAATGTAACCCAAACCTTCACAATGTCAGAAGGAAGAATCCATTTAAAAAAGACACCTGAAACAGCTCAGAAATTATAACTGCTTCTTCCCACACCCCTCATATATCACCGCAGAAAGATGATTATATGGGTTAACTTAACTACCAAGAACAGCATTACTTCATTAAAATCATCCAAGTTTGCAATATACACTGCTGTCAACATCATGAAGAATCTGGTAGCAATTTGGCAATTCAGTTTGATCTTGATGGATACTAGATACCATGTACACGGATATACTTATTTTAAGCGTGATATCAGAAATAATAAAAGTGGAAAGGTTATAAAAATTATGAGCAATTTCTGAAAAGTTAGCATGTCTTTGTCAACTGTGCAATAGGACAAGCACTGAAATTTAAAATATTTTCACTGTTACATTGTCCTCCAATTGTGCAATTACATGGAATGTGAAAAGTGTAATTGTTTTGTCAATTTATTTTTAGTAAAAATCATCAAATTATACTTCAAAAGTCAGTATTAAAACAGTAAATAATATTGTATTCTGTAAGTATTTTATGTCTTCAAGAAAGAAAAATTACACACTTGGAGGTTTGGAACAGATGTCATATTTGAATAATTGGAAAAAAATTATTTCTATTTGTTAATGAAAATAGCAACTTTGAATTTCAGTAGGGGGAATGATTTAGGGAATTAGACAATACCTAGAGTAGAGTATCAACATTTTTCAGATGTACATGTATTTATTCACATATCTAGTATTTTGAAATTAGATAATGCATTGACAGTGTCTTAGAAATTTAGATTCTATTCACTAAATTCCAATACAAGACCCAAATGCACTATAGAAGGAAAACAAATTAATATGTACATTTAACAGAAATAAAGCATCTTTATAAATCTTATGTGACCAGTTAACCAGCAAGTCTTCAATGTAATGCGAGGTTCAGGAAGCTGCGTTTCAAACAGCATGCATAATACTATATACAAAAATCATAATTTTCATATTAATTGTTGGTATTTTTACATTTTTGTCAATAAAAAATTGCTTTGAGAACATGTTAGATTCAATTTAAAATCATCAATGTCTCCCACATCTATGCAAACCTAATATTTGGAATGATCATGTCAATTCTAGCAAATGATATTTGGAATGATCATGATATTAAGTTGATTCATAAAATCAATTACAAAAACGCTGGCAAAATGCCCATTGCCTCTCACACAACCACTCAAGCATAAACATAATTAGACACTTTTGTTTAACCAATGTAAACTTGAACAATTATTTTTGTCTTAATCAAGCATTCGATTTTTGTTGTGTAACTTTTTAGTTTTGATACAGACAGCAAAACTGATCTAATGGCCAATAAATTTGTTGCATTTAAAGCAGAAGAATGTGCATACTGAACAGATAATTAAATGTAATTGATAACATGAAATACATTTCTGGGAAACAGATATCGTCTTTGTTTCCACTCCAGACTGCACCAAGTGCAGGAGCAGGGAAGTCACAATGCAAATGCACAGAATGATGATGAGGCTGCATTTGCACTGTTATGCAGTTTTAGTCACCCAGCAATAGGAAGGATATCACGAAGCTGGAAGGTGGTGGGACTTTTTTTCCCTGGAGCAAATGGTTTGGGGTGGGGGCAGGGCAAGTTACCTTGTAGAGGTTTATAAAATTAGAGTAAGATAGATAAGCCATATCGTTTTTCCCCCACAGCAGGTGAGCCTAAAACTACAGGGCATAGATTTAAGGTGAGAGAGCAAAGATTTAAAAGGGATCCGAGGGACACCTTCTTCACACAGAGGGTGGTGAATATATGGAATGAGCTGCAAGGGGAAATGATAGCAGTGGGATCATTGTTATGTTGGAAAGACGGATACAAAGATAGGAGACGGTTAAAGGGATATGGGCGAAATGTCAGCAAATGGGACCGGCTTGGACTCCGAGATGGGCCGAAGGGTGTGCTTCTATGCATAAGAACGCTATGACTCTTCTGTACTCTAGTCATATTTTGCTGATGAGAAGTAACTTAATTATGATCAGATTACAAAGATAATTAACATTTGAAACTCAGAGAAAACTTTGTAAGTCATTTCAATTTGATGTGCTTTTAAAGTCTGGGTCAATGGCAGATAACACTGTCCAGAAATCTCAATCCTAAAACCAGTAAAGCAAAGCAATTTACACAAGAAAGACTTTCTGATGTTAATGTTCATGAATTTTAGGCCTTTGCAGTGCAAAATGGTCCAATGAAAGATGTTTCAACATTTTCAATATGTAGCATTATACAAGGCATTTACAAAGAAGAACATTAATTTGCAATTTTAATGCTAAATTGCATCATAAAAAGTAAATGTGTTTCAAAATTAACATCCTAGGACCACTCATTTTCACCAGGGTATCTTGGCACTGTGGGATACTGTGGTAAGGTATTACCAGTAACTGTTTGAAATGCTAATTGATTAGGTGGGGGATTTTGCCATGTTCCTGCACTCCATTCTTCTTGGGCCTTTTGGAAACTTCCACCACCACCCCGGTAGATTTTGTGCACCTAATAGAACAAGTTATAGTAATAAAATTAAACACTTTAAAATCTATTTGATATTCATCTTTTTTTCCCCCTAATTTACAATGTCTGAAAAAATTTGGAAAATCTCCAAGTACTTAAGCAACAAATGTCATCTCAAAAGGTCAAATATTCATTTTGTTAAACACACTCTATAATGATGGGTGACAAAATATAAATGAATCAGGGTATTAAGATGTGAAATGCACTTCAGTCATTCCAAAGAATTATAGCGTACTGTATTTTATACTGGGTCAACTCCCCAATTCACTACTTTCATTGGGCATTTAACAAATTTAAAAACAACATCACCTTCACTCTGAAGAGACACAGGAAAATTTCTTTTTTAATAGGGTAGCAATGAGGAGTGAAATTTGGTCAGGACAAAAAGCAATGATAACAATTTGTATTTACATGGGCTCTTCTCCAGTCACTTCATTGGAGTATAAACATAAGACAGTGTTAAGAAGTGATCAAATGCTTCCTCAAAGAGGCACGCCTTAGGCAGAGAGAACTGACACATATATAGGTCAAGGTACAACAACAAGAAGTAATTAATAATTAAGGATAGAGTTTTGAGTGAAAAGTTTTGGATAAAATCAAGTTTTAATGAATAGACGACAAGTGGTCTTCTAGGTGGACAATGTATCTTTAAATCAGGAGCCAACAAAAAACCTTGAAGCACTTCATCAGACAGGGCAGCCAGATGATTATCATTACAGTGAAAAGGAAGGAACAAGAGTGAAGTGCCAGCTCATGAAGAAGACTAAGGCTGTGTAGTTAACCAGGAACCATGGCTTTTATTAGCAGAAACCAGTGGTACAATAATTAACGATAATGGGTGCACACACAGTTATACCCAAGGGGAGTGTCTTTAGTGGTAGACATAATACACGTCCAATGTCAGACTAAGCATAGCTTAGTGTCTAAATCTAGACACACAGCACAGTAACCAGCCACTTCGGCCCATGAGCCCGTGCTACCCAATTTACCTGCATCCCTGGTATGTTTTGAAGGGTAGGAGGAACTGACAGCACGACACAGATTCACCACAAAGAGAAAGTAAGGCAGAATGAGGAGGAAAAAATGGGAAGAAAGATGGGGAAACTAGGGAGTAAGAGAGGAGGGAGTGAATGGTGTTGTAGAGTCTCAATAAAGGGCCTTGATCCACTGGGTCCCTCTAGCTTCTCTTTGTTCACTCAATATTCACAAACATCAGGTTTACAAGCTGAGAAACTACTAACATGAACATTCCTTACTGGTTAGTTTCAAGTTCCAATTAAAGCAGGTCTTATATTTTTTCCCAAAAAGATTTATAATGCAGCTTTCACCAGTCCGTTTTTCATGGTGCATCATAGAGCCCTTGATGGAAGCGTGAGTGAACAACAGAAAACTAGCTTTTCAAAACTGACAAACAATTTGTGACTCTTCCTACTTTGCAAGATTACCTGGTAATTAATGTAACCTTATGAAAATGATTATGAAAAAAACCTCAAAATATCACGTGAGACATTCAGCTTTATGCGACTATGCAAGGGTAAAATTTACCACTATACTGAGCTTCCAGCAATAACTTCCTATTTGGCACCAGCCCTAAATCAAATATCTTCTGTTACATTGGTATTTGGCAATAGATTCTGGAGCCGAGGAGAAAATTAAAAGAACATCACGTTCCTCCACCCCCGCAAGGTCAGGCCTCCTGTGTAAAATAAAAAGGACCACCACTTTGTCAGTACATGACATTGGCAGGATCCCAGATTGAAATTGATACATTCACAACTATAAAATTAGTCAAATATTAAGTGGCCTTCAAAAGTGTGTGTGTGTCTCTATATACATCTATATCTCTACATCAGTGGTTTTCAAACTTTTTCTTTCCATTCACATACTACCTTAAGTTATCTCTATGCCGAATACAGCAAAGGTACATGGAAATGAATAAATGTATTCCATTGGAGAAAAAAAAACATATAATTAAAAAAATAAAGTCACATTGTTTGAACAAATTTGGGAACCATACATGGAACATAACAGAGAGAGCTTGCCTCGGACCTCCATCCCCTAAAATGATAAGAAGACAAAATGACTTGATTCAGTGTGTAACAAATAGATCACGCATTTTTCTTATTTTTCTTTGTGTGAAGATATTGTTTAACAGTTTTATTGTATTGTATATGTAGAATATTTATGGGTTTTGGAGGGAAAGGGGGAAAAAAGGGAGAAAATGCCACTGTGTATATTTAATGAGAAACATTGCATATTTTGGTTGATATGGTTCACAGTGTGAAAAATAAAAAAATATTTTAAAAAAGTTATCTCTATGCCATAGATGCTCGGTGATAGTGGTATGTGACTGGAGAGAAAAAGTTTGAAAACTACTGCTCTACACACATAAACAAATCGAGTTTCAATAAAGGGACCTGACCCACCGAATCCCTCTAGCTTCTTTTTGTTCACTCAATATTCATAATCATCAGGATTATAAACTCTGAAACTAGTGATCAGAACATTCCTTACTGGTGAGTTTCAAGAGTTCCAATCAAAGCAGCTTATATTTAAAAAATAGATTTATATTGCAGCGTTCACTTCTCCACTTTTCCTGGTGCATCATAGAGCCCCCCTTTGAGAGTGTGAGTGAACAACAGAGAACTACGAGGCTTTTCAAAACTGACAAACAATTCAAGCAACTCTTCCTATTTAAATAGCATAGAAGAGATAACAAGTACATAAAGAATAAATTAGAACGCTAGATCACCCTTTTCTTCTTACTGATGCTGCATTACCTGCTGACTTTCTCCAGCACATTTAAAAAAATTTAAATCTAGACACACAGCACAGTAACCGGCCACTTCAGCCCATGAGCCCGTGCTACCCAATTTACCTGCACCCCTGGTATGTTTTGAAGGGTAGGAGGAACTGGAGCCCCCGGGGAAAATCCATGCAGACACGGGGAGAACGTACAAACTCCTAACAGACTGTGCGGGATTCTAAGCCCAGCCCTGATCGCTGGTGCTATAAAGGGGTTGCGCTAACCGCTACGCCAACCGTGCCACCCCTTTTGTATATTGCAGATTACTGAAAATGGTTTCCACAAAGTCTTAAACTCAGCAAGTGATTCTTTTTTTTTTGCTGATTATTTTATTTATATTTTCAAATCAATATGAAAGCATGAAATTCATCAATTACATAAAAGAAACATAAACTTATTCTGCAAGTGATTCTTGAAAAAAGAACCTGAACAACAGAATTCAGTTTTCACTTTGGATGAATTCTAGTCTACTTGAAGTGGAATTCTTGATGAATGAACGTTGCATTTTTCCCCCTGAATAAACAAGTAATACAAAGAAAATTTTTCAAAAAGCAGAGGCCATATACTCACACGGAAAATTACAAGGGCACTCAGGAAAGCAACTGCTGTGAACATAATTGCAGGAAAAAGCATGACCACTCCAGCACCAACGTTAACGGAGAAGAACGCAATGGCAGCTATCCATCCACTGAAACAAAGGAGTACATCAACATTCATTATAACTCTTACTCCTGCTAGAAAAACTTGTCTTAACATTCCTAACACTGTCAAAACAGGAAATCAGAGAAAAAGGAAAATAAAATTTCAACAATTGAAATAAAAAATCTTTATGTCTATCATGTCCCCTAAAAGTCCCAAATTACCCCACAGTTAAGCATATTTAAAACATTTGAAGTAGGCAAAAACTCAGTTACATCTGAAGTTTGACAGATACTAATTTAAATATGCAGTTCACTTGAATGAATTGCTTATTGTCATATGTCCCAATGTACCGTCAAAAGCTTTGTTTTGTGCGCTATCCAGGCAAGTCAACTCAGAGCAGAGTGTGTAACAATGAACAAATAAAAATTCTGGGAGTCAAATAGTGCAAAATAACAATGAAGGGTACAAAAGTACTTGATAGATACTTTGCTAATTAGTTTGTACTGGTCTTATTGGTTATTTCTTTAAAGAGATGAGCATAAAATATCACATTTAGCCATATTATTATCAAGTATAATAATTTGCTTTCCAACCAAATGGAAGATTTAAATGCATTTTTCTCTTTAGGGTGTATTGTTATGTGATTTTGCCATCTGGTGGCAGGTAGGAAGTATGACATAAACAATGTGTAATGGCTTTTTAGTCCATCAGTTCAAGTTGAAAAAGCAGAAACTAAAATGCTTAACAAGTGCAAGACGATTTTTATTGTTGTTCCCTCTGTTGTTGTACTCACCAGGCCCCCCAGCCTTTGAACCCGATTGCTTGTAAAGTCACCAACACAATATGAGCAGCAAAAATGAAGAAAAACGCCATGAAGTTGAAGGAGCTGTCAGATCTGTTGGTAGAAAAATACAAATATAAATTAGATGAAATAGGTACATTAAATGATGAGAATTTTAAAAAAAATCTTCATTCAAATATTTACCTAAACGCTTTATAAATCGGACGCAGCCAGCAGACGTACGAACTGGGACTGAAAAGAATAAGCCAGAGTATGGCGAGGCCAAAGTTGATGGCACCACCTCCTGCTATCAGCCATGCTAAGCAACCTATCAAATTCACTGCCAGGGTAATGCTGTAAACTAAACACAAAGAAAAGTTTTGTTTGGATTGTACTATTGATCAATAAATATAATGGACTTTCTGTGCAATCAAACTCATTTAATGGAAACAGAGGATATTAGTATCAAAATGACATTTGGTATATGTGTAGCTATTGCTGAAGGGAAAACAGGACCATATTACATTCATTTGCTGTTCGGATATGCGACTTGAGTGCAAAACACTGTGTTCCCACTTGTGCTTACTCAATGCACACCAACTCAGTGGATTCTTAACCGACTAATGTACATTTTGTGTGAGCCACATGGTGTTCTTTTTTTTAAAAGTTGTGCCCACCTGTTTACCTAACCAGTTTGTGAGCTGGTGATAACAAATATTTGAAAACACCTGGAATTATATGGGTGTCCACATATTAAATAATAATTGTATTAGCTGTACATTAATCAGCCATTGGTTCCATCCCATTTGGTATTGCAAGATAAATTTTAATGCACAGGCAATTAGAGATTTAATAATTAATGTATTTTTTTTAGGCTCAAGTAGCCAATGTGATTATTACAAAATTAATTTTTTTTTAGCAAAATTGTTTCATTTTTTTTTTCAGTGGGTTGACTATTCCAGCAGACCACTTTAGCGCCCTCAGGACAGGATTATGAGTAAAGCAGAAATGAACACTTTCACAGCCACATGGAGGACTGCAAATACAAATGCTAAGAGGCTCAAAAATTGTTAAACTCCAACACCAAGGTAGTTGAAGTATATGATGTTGAATGACAAATGGAGCTTTATTTCCCCAACCCTGCTTGCTACAAGGTATGCTGGGCTTGATTTCCATCAATTATTTTATAGAGTCCTTTTTCTACAATTTCTACAGAAGGTGAAAAAATAAATGTTTTTCAGGCTGACTTCCAGGCCAAACATTTTGGCAGTTTCCACAAAACAGGACGTCAAGCGCTGAATAGCTGGCTCATAATGGGCAACTAAAGCGGCATCGTCTGCAAAGAGTAGTTCACGGACAAGTTGCTCTTGTGTCTTGGTGTGAGCTTGCAGGCGTCTCAGATTGAAGAGACTGCCATCCGTGCGGTACCAGATGCAAAAGTGAAGGGGAGGTGGTGGCCCCGGCCTCAGTCAAGTGAGGCAGGCGGAGGCCCCGGTCCGGACAGAAGCGAGGGGGAGGCGGCGGCCCCGGCCTCAGTCGAGTGAGGCAGGCGGAGGCCCCAGTCCGGGAAGAAAAGGAGGTGGCGGCCCCGGTCCGGGCACAGGGAAAGCAGTGGCGTCCCCGGCCCCTGTCCGGGCAGTATGGTCCGACCTAGGAGGGGAGGCAGGCCCCTCCAGCCCAGGTAAGAAACCTGCATAGGAGAAGGCCACTCCGATATAAAACCTTCGACCCAAGGACCTCGCTGTTAACTTATATAAAGATTGATAATTAACATTCAAAATTATACCCAAATATTTAATTCGAACAGTCCATTTCAAATTAATAATATTCTTATAAACAGAATAATTTTCACTTTTTTCCCCAATTAACTTTATATCCAGAAAGACATCCATATTGTATTAAACACTCCTTCAAGTGCAAAAATGACTGAGCTGGGTTTATTAAATACACCAATACATCATCAGCAAATAAATTAATTTTATACTCCTCATCTAAAACTTTCATACCTTGTATCTGTGTATTTTGTCTTATCAGCTGTGCTAAAGGTTCAATAACTAACGCAAACAAAGCTGGTGATAAAGGACAACCTTGACGAGTTGATTGAGTTAACTTAAAGGGTTTCGAAATCAAACCATTCGTCGATACTCTAGCTACCGGTTTACTATATAGAGCCCTTATCCAACCAGTAAAAGAAGGACCAAACTTAAATTTCTCCAAAACTTTAAACAAAAAATTCCATTCAACTCTATCAAATGCTTTTTCTGCATCTAGAGATATCACCATCGGGTGATCTGAAGATTGTCGAAATCTATTAATCAAACTAATCACGCACATAATATTATCTGAAGCATATCTATTCTTTATAAAACCTGCTTGATCCATATGAATCAACTTAGGTAAAAATTTAGCCAATCTATTGGCTAATATTTTAGCTATTATTTTATAATCTACATATAACAACAAAATTGGTCCATATGAAGATACTTTCAAATGATCTCTATCTTTTTTTGGGATTATTGTAATTAAAGCATTAGAACAAGACCCAGGTAACTCATAATGTTCTCCAACTTGACATAATACATCCCCAAATACTAGAGAAATCATCATAAAGAATTTTATAAAATTCAACCGAAAATCCATCATCACCAGGTGATTTACCGTTCGGCATTTCCAGCATAGCCATTTTAATTTCCGAATCAGTAAATGGTTCTTCTAACTCCTGGATATCTGCATCCTCTAATATCGGGAAATTCAACTGTGATAAAAAAAATCAGTTTCTTGTTTTCCTTCAAATGTATATAACTTTTTATAAAATGAACAAAATTCATCATGAATCTCACGAGGTTTATAAGTAATAAGAGAATTCCGTCTAACAGCATTAATAGTCCTCAAAATCTGTTCTTTCTTTAATTGCCACGCCAATACCTTATGTGCTTTCTCTCCCCATTCACAATACCGTTGTCACACATTCAAACTGATAAGATTGCAAAGTATTATATTCCACTTTCAACCTAGATAACTCTATTTTCTGATCTTCTGTAGCATCTTTCTGGAATTCCTTTTCAAACTCATCAATCTGCTTCTCTAATTCAAGACTCTAATTTAATCAATTCTTTTTTTATTTTAGAAGTATAACTACTTATTTGTCCTCTCAAATAGGCTTTCATAGCATCCCATAGTACAAACTTGCTTTGAACAGAATTCGAATTTTCTTTCAAAAAAAATTAATTTGTTTTTTCAAAAAATCAATAAATTCCATATTTTTTTAACAACATTGTATTAAACCTCCAACGATAGGTCACTTGAATTTTCTCAGAAGTAGCATATGTAAAATATACAAAGAATGATCTGAAATCACCCTACTTTTATATTCCACTTGTTGTATTTTCCCTTGTAAGTGTGCCGATACTAAAAAGAAGTCAATCCTTGAAAAAGATTCATGTCTAGATGAATAAAAGGAGAAATCTTTCTCTGTCGGATTAAGATGTCTCCAAATATCTACTAAATTAAGATCTTTCATCAATGCTTGAACCTGAACTGCCATCTTGGATTTCTTAACTTTCTTAAAGGTTCCAAAACACAATTAAAATCACCACCAACTAAAATACTATCATTAGCCTGACCCAAATATAAAAATGCATCTGAAATAAATATTTCATCATCTACATTTGGGGTATAAATATTAAGTAATGTCCAAAATTCACTAAAAAGCTTACAATTCAATTTAAGAATACATCCTGCCTTTTCTTCCATTGATTGTAATACAAAAAATAAATTTTTATGTATCAAAATTGCTACACCTTTAGCCCTAGAATTAAATGAATATACATGCCCAACCCATTCCCTCTTTAATTTCATACTTTCCTTCACATTCAAATGTGTTTCTTGTAAAAAAGCAATATCAATTTTCATTTTCTTAATATACGCCAAGACTCACTTGCGCTTAATCGGACTGTTTAATCCTTGAACATTAAAAGTAGCAAACCTCAACTTTTTTTATTTAAACTTTATTTAAGATTTTATAACATGAATAACATATAGGATTACATTAAAAAAATTAAGAATAAAATAATAAAATTACAATACAGTATCAGTAATCTAAATAAACTATACCCTCCCCAATAATTATTACACATTAATAACCCAACTCAAATTAGTCCAACCCCCCCTTCCCCCCAAAATAAAGAGTGAAGAATTAATAAAGTTAATAATATATGTGAGAAAAAAAACCCACTTACAAAAAAAAACAAAAACATAACCGATTAAAATACTAACAAAAAGAAAGGTAATTAATACTAAAATATCAGACTTAAAAACATATTTAAATCAAACTTAAATGCATATATTTAACAAACGAAGTTAAGATGAAACATATATTTAACTCAAACAATATAAAAAATTAGTAAAGTTAGGAACATTATCTATCAAAAATTCTTAAACAATAATCAATTCTTAAAAAAAATTGTAGCATGAAAAAAATATGAAATAAAACTTTCTCTATAGAGATAAACCATCACCAAATATCAACTAACTTCACATCTATCATCATATTAGTCACATAAACCACCATCTTAAAACAAAATTCAAACCTCATTAAGCATTGTACAATTCAATTTTAGTAATCTTCCACCATTTTTTCCTTTTACTCTTGAATTGTTATCCAATAAAAGCTCCAATACCACATTTAAATATTCCCAATCATTACGTTAAAATTCAGATATCCAAATAATAAAAACACGTCTACAACAAAATCTATATCTTTAACAAAATTCAAGCCTCATTAAGAATTGTACAATTCAATTTATAACTTTCACCATTATTCCCTTCGTTCTATAACTAAAATAGCAAAATAATATACACCAGAATTACCATTCCTTTCACCTTAAAGTTAAAGAAAAAGATATAAAAAAAACTTATCCATCCCATTTACATTTAAATTTCAGATATTCCTTATCTACTGAATAAACTTTACAAAAAAAAACCACATCAATTTTTAGTTTTTTAAACAATCAAATACTTTGTTTTTTTAAAAATATTTAAACAAAAAAAAAACCCTTTCACTCTTTAATCTAATAATACAAAAAAAAGGAAAAAAAATGAGCAGGAGATTAAAAATACCCCCTCCCGTCTAAACCGCGCAATGCGGTAACTCCCCAAAAAAAATGGGTGTGAGATAACTCACACGTAGCAGAAAATAGGAAATAGTGCCTATCCAGTTCTCTCCCCCAACTCTCACTTCATCTTAAACTAATATCTTCATTATTTAATATCCCGTTTATTTAAAAAAAATTAGAAAATAAAGGACAACTCTAGTTTTAATCAGCTCCAACTGCCGAGTCACCATTACAACCATTCCTTCTTGGAGCACGGCTCTTTTCTTCCATCTCTTGTCTCCTTAGAGATCGCGGCGGACTACGTCTCTGTTGAAACTGAGTAATTGGCAGCTCTTGAGTAAATGCTATAGCTTCCTTTGGAGAATCAAAGAACTTTGGTAACCATCTTGAAAAACCTTCAAAACAGCTGGATATCTAAAGGTTGCCTTATAACCTTTCTTCCACAACAACTCTTTAGCAGGATTGAATTCCCGTCAGTTGGAACATAACTTCTTGACTCAAATCCGCATAGAAGAAAACTCGATTATTTTGAATCATCAAGGGTGATTTTCTCTGTTGTGCATTTCTAATAGCCACTCGTAAAATTATTTCTCTGTCGTAATAATTCAAGCAACGAACCAAAACAGGTCTTGGACTTTGACCTGAAATAGGTCTTCTACGCAAGGCTCTGTGAGCATGTTCCAGTATTGTACCTTCCGGCAAATGTTCTTGACCCAGCACCTGCGGAATCCATTCAGTAAGCAAACCTCAACTTTGATATACTTACTATTATTACTAAATACCAATAATATTTTTATATGAAAACTCAAATCAATGTATATAGGCCCTCCAAGAGGGGAAAAAAAAAACAAATTAAAAATTAACTAAAATGAAAATAAAAAAAATAAAAAAAGACAAACCTCCCACACCCCCCCGAAAAAAAAAACTACCAAAAGGTAGTAATCCCCTAAGCAAAAATTGGGTGTGGCTCACCCACCAGTGGCTGATGACTAGTAAAGAACTTAGAGCAAATCTCTCCCTCCCCAGCCAAACAATGAATAACATCAAAATATCATAACAAAAAAGAGTAAGAAAAAGAAAATTCTTCTTTTCATCCAAGAGATTCCAATCTCGAAGATCCCATTTCAGAAGAAATTGGACTCTTTCCATTCCTGTTTTTCCCATTTCTGCCATTTCTTCCATTTCCAGAACAACCAGATTTTTCTTTAGGAGATAATGGTGGACTACGTCTTTGTCCTCTTATATCTGGCAATGAATCAGCAAAAATCATTGTTTCACGATCATTCTCAAAAAACCAAAATTGATAGTCTCCATAAAACACCTTCAACAATGCAGGGTAGCGAAAAGTAGACTTATAACCTTTATGCCACAAAGCTTCTTTAACTGGATTAAATCAACGTTGATGTTGAATGACCTCTTGACTAAAATCAGGATAAAAAAACTCTGCTATTCTGAATCAATAACAGAATTTGTCGTTGTCTCGCATTTTTGCACTGCTAGTCGAAGTATTGCTTCTCTGTCCAGCTGAGGGTGTTCTTCTTAAAGCTCTATGGGCTCTTTCCAGTACCCATCCTCCAGAAAAAAATTCTTGCCCTAATACTTGCGGGATCCAGTCTTTATAGAAACGAAGAGGATCTTGTCCTTCTATACCTTCTGGCAAACCAACAATTTTCACATTATTCCTTCTGCTTTGATTCTCTAAGTAGTCTATTTTCTTCTCTAGTTCCTTCTCGTGTTCTCCCAATTCTATGACTGATTTTTCAACCGTCAACACTTTTTATGTGTTAGAAGCCACTTGTTTACAGTCCGAAAAAGCAGTCTGAAATTTTTTAAATTCTTCATAAGATGCACCCACACGTGCTTTAACTGTATTCAATTCTGAACTTATACTAGCATTCATTTGAACCATCTCATTCATTAGAGGCTGAATAACTGCATTTAGTTGCATACACTGTAGATCAGAAAAGCTCAGCCCTGTTCTCTCTGACGTAGTGGCAGAACAAAGTAACTGCAGCTCCTGCTGCAACTCAACAGAAGGCATTTTAAAAGTTTTACTGCGGGTCCGGACTCCCAGTGACGGCACCCCGACTTCCTCAGGGGGTCGCCGCTGGTTTCCCCCCGCATCTCATTGTTTTTTCATGAAATCACAAAGGTAAGCGATTTCTTCAGGTTGAAATGCTTCCTGATGCATTTCCAACAATGGAGTCATCTTCCTGTGTGCTCCCTCTGTTGAAATCGAAAAGCTTTCAAAATCGGGATCCACTTCTTGGGAACACGCACCTTCTTCCAGAGAACAGGTAATTCCAGTGCCATCCTTCACTTGGTGAGTAATAGACATTTTTTTTCCAGCTCCCACAGGGAGTCTTTGAGATTTAGACATTGAAGAGATTAAGTCTGGGGCTGTATCAGGTCGTCTAGGCCCCAAATCTTCAGCACTTCAAAAATGTAACTTCTTCTGCACTTGAGGTTTAACCTTTTTACCATTAGTGGCCATAATAGTTCCCTGATACTTTAAACTAAAATTTAAAAAATTTAAACTTGAAAACAAAGGGTTAAAAAACAGGTACTTAAAAAGTCTGGCCAGAGAGGTTGAGATTACACGTCTAGACTCTACGCCATCTTGCCACACCCCCCTGATATTGAACCTTATGAACTTCCTCCCAACTTTCCTATGCTGTCATCTTTTCATTCGACTCTTATGCATATTCTTATCTAACTACATCTTAAATTCACTTAACCTACCATATACAGTATACTCATGTAATAGTTGATATCATGTAATAGACAACATTCCCCTGCCTTTTTGGCCCAAAAATCAGGCATTTCAGTATGACCCGTGTAAAAAGTCAACCCCCACTCCACTATTTTCGCCCATCCAAACTCCTGATGCCTCGGCCGCCTGTCCAACTGAGCTCCCAACCGCGGATCCTTGGCCTTGCTACCAGCCCATCTGAATTCCAAACACCCCGCCCGCCTGCCCATCTGAGTTCCAGATGCCTTGACCACTGACTTACCACCTGGTCCCGGCCATCCAAGTTCCTGATGCCTTGAACGAAGCAGACACTTAAGAAGTCAAAAGTTTGATCCATATAAAAGTTGAGTCCCTTTTTTTGGCCCGAGAAAGTGGTAAAAAAAATTTGATGGTTACACCAGTATATACTTTATTTGCCTCAAACACTGCGACTATGAGTTTAACACTTTCAGCTCTCTTGCAAAGGTTTCTAATCAGCACCTTCTTCATTTTTTTTTGCTTCTTATTTCGATGGTCTTCCACATTGCTATTTCTTACAACTGAGTAAAGCTTTAAAATAAACCGATGAAAGTATTACTTTCATTCATCTGAATGGATGTGATTTATAAACAGAAACAAATAATGGAAAGAAAAAGGATTTGCCAAAATGGTTGACAACTAAAATTACCATTTACATTGGTGTACAAGTCGAGTCATGAAACCCTAAAAAATTTCTCGGGGTGGGGTTTGACCTATATGCTGGATATACTTTTGAGACCTTAACTTCACTGAGAAAATCAGATTGACGTCAATTTGGTGTTTAAGTCGATGCTGGAAGCACCTCCCCACCACAGGTCACGACCATAACCACTCCTACCTGGGACCCTGACATTGCCATCGCCACTGCAGCCTGGTAGGTCAAGGTTTCTGCTCTCACCTGGAGCACAATGTTGCCGCTCCAGCTCCATGGGCTGCTGCCGTTGCTGTCTGGGAGGCCCAGGTAACCCAAAAAAAGGGTGGTCGACTTACCCACTGATCGACTTATACACTGAAATATTCGGTAATGAATGATCAAGGGAAAAACCTTTAAACTTTATCCAGATATTTATTCAATATCGCAGGTAACAACTGAGACATCAAAAAAGTGCAAGTTGCCAAAATGTTTACAGTACAGTTTCACTGACTTGTACAGTGAGATCTTCATCAGTATTGCAATGGGAATTCCCAAGCACTCCCAAAATGACATTGAAGGTTGTTTCCTGATTAATGACGAATCTGAAATTTCGAAAGGCTCAAAATTGACAATTCTAGTTCATTATTAAAAATTCTTATCCTTCTTTATCAAACCCTTCTGTGGCCCTAACATCTGTCCTCTATTCAAGCATTATTCTGAACATTCACTTTACCTGCCATACTGATCTATTAAACAGTTTCTCTTTTAACAGCTCTACAAACAGCATGTTCCCCCTCCACCCCGCACCCCCCCCCCCGCCATTACAAAGTTCCTAAACCTTGATGATCACTCTCCAAACTTCTCCATCCCTTTCTCCTCCTAAAATATATTTCTTAAAACCCAAAAAATAGTTGGTTCATATTTTTGGCCATCTCACATTGTGTTCAATTTTGTTTCATTTCACTTCTGTCAAGCAATTTGGCAATCTTGAAGTTTGTTTCTTCAGTGATATGAATTAATCTTCAACTTCAACTCCTCTGCTGGGAATTTTTCTCCAATATTAGACAACAGTAACCCCCAGGTGATTAAAGTATCCCCTTCACTGTCATATACAACAGGCACATCCATCAGTCACGAAATACATGAACAGATGTACAGTTATTCTAGTTCATTGATTCACAACCTTTTTCTTTCTACTCACATACCACTTTAAGTAATCCTTGACTAAGGGATTACTTAAGGAGGTATGTGAGTGGAAAGAAAAAGGTTGAAAACCACTGTTCTAGTTAAAGCCATAAATGGGTTTATTCACATACACGAGTCCCTAAAAGTTGATTTCTGCATCTGTCCACTCTTTTTTCACTGGCAAACATTTACTTATCAAGTGCAATCCAGATCTGAAGAATGTATGGAAAAGAACCCTCCTAATGAAATCTTGCATTCATTACAGTGGTGACACAGATTACCACAGAAACATGGACATACAAAATGGCTCAACTCACAGATCCATAAATGGTAGATTCTCTTGACAAGATGGCAGTGCTCTGGTGGGATTTCCTCTTCGAAGTTTTGATAGAAGCAAGGCTTCAAACGAATGAACTTTGGTAGTGGAGGGAAATTGTTTGCTTTTTCTAAACACAAAAAAAATTGATAATTTGATAGTACTGTACCTACCATTCTTCATTTTTAGTTTTCCTCTAGCTTTGGATCTTGTGATGTTATGGAAAACAGTGAAATAGGAGCAATGGATTATGCATAGTGGAAATTTGAAAAAGAATAAAAAATGATGCATATAGCATAATGCGGAGAAACATAGCCAACAAAAGTCTATTTCTGTTCATTAGATTACCTATGATTGGAAGACGGGAATACATTACCCTCCTAGATTACAGTGGTGCAGCTCCATTATCCTGAAGTTCCATGCTGACTACATGGAGCTTGTTTCTATTCCCTGTGACAACATGGGTTTTCTCAGGGTACCCCCATTCTCTCCCATATTCAAAAGATGTGCAAGTTAAATTGGTCGAGCATAGGTGACAGGTAGAATCTAGTGAAGTTGATGTGAATGGGGATGAGTTTACAGGGAACATTAATGTGGGAATATGATTGCTCTGTGAACAAGCATCGGCTTGTGCCAAAATGGCATTCTTCTATGTGATTCAAGTCAACATTCATGCCTTTACACCATTTTTTAATAATTTTCAATGAACAAAAATCTATCAAATCTAGTCTAGTAAAGACACTCTTTTCACTGATGAAATAAACCTATTTCAGTATAAAACTTGCATCAAAACAGAAGAAATAGTTTCTATCTATTCTGAAAATTTCACACAGTCTCATTAAATTAACCCTCCATTTCTAAATTCCAGAGAATGAGAGAATGAATTCCACATACAGTACATGTAATTTCTCCTCGGAATTTACCCTGTTGTCCAAATATCATTTCAGTATGGAATGTAATTAAGTACTCCTTGCAAGGCCAAGATAACCTTGCATATACATGTTTTCTACAAAAGTGCACAGTGCTCCCAATGTTGTCTTAACACAGCCCTAATACAGCTGAAAATAACTTCTATCTTCTTGTATCATGCTTGTACCTCTTTGGATCTCCAGTGTTATTAGCTTTCCAACCTAAGAAAGCACTGTAAACTATTGTATCCAAAGTGGATGATTTCACATTTGACTCCAATTAAATCCATTTGCTCTAGTTTTGCCCGTTAAATTAATCTACAAGGAGCATTTTAAAATGTAATGATTCCACTTGTAAATGGCATCTCTTTTTTGCAAACATGGATATACTGCACACTCCCAATAATCCATGATGCCATGATTTGCAAATAGTGGTGGATTGGCATCCATCTCACCAGGGCTGTTTCCCACGCTCCCTTTAACACACCAATGTCCTGTATGAACTAAAACTAACTGTGGCCTGTTTCCCACATTCCATTTAAACTCCCCCAAGTTCACAGGAAAACTTATTTCACCAGAATGCAACAACTTAAAAAAGCAATTAGCTGTGTGGCAGCAATGAGATGAATCATTCCCAATGGTCCAGAATATTTGGCAGTTTGCCACCATCATATTCCCAAGAGCACAGGATTATGAAAGTTTAGCTGCATGGCTTTCTGTGCAATCATATAAATCATTTATAGTTAATGAGTCATTGCAATCACGCTACCTATTTCAATTGGGACATAGTGGAATGGCTCAAGCAAACAATAAGCTTATATTCCCATCATCACCTAAGGTTTATGGTTTACTTAATTATAAATTACTTATAATTTTAAACTTTTATTTAAGCTTTCATTTTCCTTTTTTTTTTGCCAGTTGCTTGAATTCCAGATAACTGGGGTTTTACAGTAGTTTGGAAAGTAAATATGTTATAAGGAATAAAAGAATAAATTGGAAATAAATTTTGTTAATAGGGCCTTGTTCAAACAACAATCGATCTTTAACACACCTTTTGTTCTCTCAATTGGTTTGTAGCTTTTTCTTTTGTTTTCCTTTTTCTTCTCTGCATTTATACTGTGCTTCACTAGATCTGGGATACAGGGTCTCCCCAGGGATACGGAACACCCGATTTATGGACATCTGTACCTGTGAATGAGCCTCATCATCAGGAGCTGGGAGCACTGGGGACACTCTTGCACATGGATCAGTGCTGCAGGTTGATAGCAGCTCTTCCCGCACTTGCTCACTCTCCCATCACAGAGGTTTCTACTAACGTCTTCCACACACTATTTCTGTTCGTTTCTGACTTATGAAAAATTTGGGTTAGTGTCAAGAATGTAAACTTCTCATAATCTGGGGACAGCCTGAATAACTATTTTGGTAAAGCACATCAGAGTGCAGTTCAGAGAGAACTCTGTTGGTGTGGAAATGGAACTGCCTTGTGCATCAAATTAGGTAGCAAATTAGAGTTTTTATGTTGCATTATGTTTCATGTAATACTACATTTAGAAAGTAAGATACATGAAATTCTTGAACTTTGTCTACGTAGACCAGTCCTGAGCCTGCTTTGCTTCCGAGGTCAGACAATCCCAGGCATATTGGGCGCTGTTTGAGCATTACTGATTAAATTATTTTCTTTAGAACAGCGAGGCAAGAAAGGGGAGAAAAAAATGTGCTAAATCCGTAACTACTGTAGAGTGAGCGCTTGGGAATGCATGCTGGACCCTGCTTTATGAACCGTCATGTGCCCCCCTCCCCTGTAATACTTTCAAGTTTACTGCCCCACCTCCAATATTTTCCACATCTTAAAATGGATTTTTTTTCTCCAACATTTCTTTAGATCATAGAAATCCCCAAACTACCAAACTTTGGTTTACAGCATAAAGCAGTCAGGTAGGGTAAATGACATTGGACCACCATGATTTAACTGACCCTCGGATGGTACTACAGAAGCTGAAATTGCAAAATAGAAAAAATTGTTAGAAATATTCAACAGGCTACGCAGAACTTGTGGAGAGGACAATAAAGTTAACATTCTAGATTGCTGAATTTTTCATCAGAATATTCAGCCAGCGGTGCCTTGCACATGCTGTTTAAAAAAGTATTTCAGCTGTTTGAAAATAGTTGTGTGCAATGACGTCACCCAGGACAAAGAGCTACTTGCCGTTGGATGACTCTCAAAGTGTCTCCTTATCCCTGCTTAATAAGAGTAGCCCTGGTCAGAGGCTTTATCTGTAAACTTTGGAAGGGGGAGGGGGGCTGGTTAATTATCTAGAATGTTATCGTTGATTAATCGGGCAAGGGGGAGCGGGAGGGAGGAACCTGCAGATGGAGAGACAGTTAAATGATTTCAAAGAATGCGACTGAAAATAAAGTAAAATGCCTTAAGGTTTATATATTAATGCAAGTGAAGCTTGTTCAGTGTAAGTACAGTGTAGTATCTTTTGTCTTTTAAACTGTTTATTTTTAATTCAGGTCTATTAGTTAGGCATTGAAAGAGTGAGATCTCCGTAGATGCCGGGTATCATGGGTTTTACTGCATTCAGTTAAAGGATAGGTAAATCTGTTCTCAGCAAAAACTTCGGTAACCTCCATCTAACGGAGACAAAGTAAGACTCTCTAACTGAAAACATAAATGCGGTTTCTTTTTAGCCCAGGCTCTATAAATTACTAGATGCTAATACAATAAACCAATTTACATAATCAGAGGGAGATCAATGTGGAAAGACTAAACAACCTACCAGTCATCTCTTCAAACGTATGAACGTAGTCTTGATTATTTTCTGAATCTGGAAACAACATTTATAGTAAAAACTAAAAACAGTAATTGGAAAGCAAAGGTAAATCAAAGTCACAGTGTTTTTTACCAATAAATTGTGAATTATATCAATATACATTTACAAAGGCGTTTGTGTTTTAATTTTTTTTTTAAAGCTTAGCCATACAGTATTGGCCCTTTCAGCCTATGAGCCTGTACCTACAACCCTCGGTATGTTTTTTGGACAGTGGGAGGAAACTGGAGTCCACGGGGAAAATCCCACACAGACACAAGGAGAATGTATAAACTCCTTACAGACAGCGTGTGATTCGAACCCGGTCCCAATCTGTACCAACATTGCGCTAACCATGCAGACCAATGGGATAAAATGAAATAATGCAATTTCCTCAAGTGCTAGCATATGGAAGAATTCCTGATCTTGGATCAAAGAAAGAAATTCAGTGAACCTTCATCCCATCTCCTGCTACTTTCAATAGCTGGTAAAAAGCAAAGCATTTTGCAGTACACTGTAATCCCACTTGAATTATCACACAAAGAGTAAACTTGGCCAAATGATTCACTAACAACAACCTCACACTCAATGTCACCAAAACCAAAGAGCTGATTGTTAACTTCAGGAAGAAAAAACCAGAGATGTATGATCCAGATTAGGAGTGGGGGGAATCACAGGTGGAGAGGGTAAGCAAATATAAACTCTTGGGAATTGCTACTATCTCAGATGATCTCTCCTGGTACCAACACACAATGGTAACATGAAGAAAGCATGACAGCTCCTCTACTTCTTCAAGAGTTTGCAGAGGTTTGGTACATCATTGAAAACCCTGGCAAATTTCTACAGATGTGTGGTGGAAAGTGTGCCGATCAGCTGCATCACTCTGAGCATAAAGCCCTGAAAAAGTGATAGGACATAGTCCAGGACCTCACAGGCAAAACCCTCCCATGTGAATGTTGAGTCAGTTTTTTTGCACTGCTAATAAGTGGTAATTCTGCCTTGCCTGCAGGAATGTTGGAAAAACAGTAGAATTTTGAGTTTTTAGTGTTGGATTTATCTTATTTTGTTCAGGTTGTTTTTTTTTTGGTGAGAATTAAACATTATTTCATGCTTTAAAAGCCTTCTCTTGTTGTTTAAACAGTTACATGTTACAAGTGATTTCCTGTTGCTACTGGGCTACTTTAAAATAATGACCAGTTATCCGAAAATATCGTTTATCTGAAATAGGCTCAGTCCCGACTATTTTGGATAATCGGAGTTGTACTGTAGTTTAATAACAGTAGCAATTTTTTTTCTAACAGATTACAAATAGTCCTATCTACATTCAACACATTTCTATACTATATACAGGTAGTCCTCAACTTACAACTGTAATTGGGACCGAAGGATTGGTCATAACTTGGATTCGCATGTCTTAACAAGGTGTTAAAAGCATTTTTCAAAAAGAAAATACAACAAATGAACCTTTAATGAAGAATCTCAGCAAATGTACACTATTTAAAAAAAAAAATTCAGACGTATGTGGAGGTGGACATAACTTATGTAGGTCGTAAATTGAGGATAACCTGTATGCAGAATTGAAATCATTCCAAACCTTAAGAAAGGCATTTCAGTTTCAAATTTTGACTTAAGATTCTTGTTTTCATAACTAAAATTCTCTACAGTTCCAAAAACACTGAAGGCAAAATGCTAAAGATAAATGAACTAACTATGAACAAAAAAACCCTGTCTTCTTAATGATTTCCAATATCCAGATTAATGATTAAAAGGTATAGTCAGTTCTCATGCAAACTAACCCAGAGGATGAAGAATTCAAATAATGCATTTATCTTAAACAACTATTTTTCACAGAAATCACAAAATTAATCTAATTTTAAGAGACGTGCCTCTTGCAATCTGTTATGATCGAAGTGGTGCCTGCAAAATGTGGCTCATCAGTCAGATTAACCATCTGTTCAGGTTTCATGCTACATTTCAGTGAATAAGCAAAAGTGTGCATGCTACATATATCCTTCAAAAATTATCACAATCCACAGAACCTTTTAATCCACTCCATTTAAAATCACTTTAAACAACAAGCTCCCAGACTCATTACATTTTACAAGCTTACACTGAATAAATTTATCCATTGCAATATTCAGATAGTGAGGTAAAACTTGAAGACATAATCAGTAATTTTACAAATAACAAGATTTAAAAAGAGATTTTCTTAGTACTTTAAAACTGATTTTTACCTTCAATTCTACCCCTAAATTAAGCTGCAGTTGAGAGAACATCCATGACAACCAAAAAAGCAGTAAGCAAAGAATATTAAATTCAAATTTTAAAAAATCAACTTTAATATAAAGCAACTATCAATATGGTCTGGACAACGAACTGCAGTTTTCATTTCCATAGTAAAATCGTTGGAATCAAATTTTTCTATTCAAGTAATAGCTGAAACCACAGGAATTCATACAACTACTGTGCTATCCTACTTGTTCCCTGAATATATGTTGCACACTGCCTGGTCCATCAATTTCTATTTGCATCCATTGTGCTTATTTATAATAATTAGGACAGGAGTAGCTCTTCTTATTCATAGTAACTGATGTACATAATGTCACATTTGTGGCCCGAAATGTGAAGTTAATAAAACATTAAACACAAGTTTTATCAGGTAAACTTATCAGGGTCTTTATTTTCCAGTTTCCTTTGTTCTCCTGCTTGTGCTCTTATCTCTCTCTCATACCACGTGACTTCCGGTACATCTCATACATATTCATTATCATGACATCCCTCCTTTAATCAGAAATAAACTTTACCTTCACTTATCAATATCCCTCGGAAACATACAAACATCGTAACTAATGGTAATACTATAACTCAACTACATAAAATTTACTTCCTACAGCACTCATACGTGCACTTTATGATACAAGATTAAATACTGTCCCAAAGTTCTTATTAAAACTATGGCACAAAGTCTTCTCATCGTTTGGGCACTTTCCGGTTTCGTTTCGGCCTGCCTGCGATATTGTCGTCGCTTCTCGGTTGTTCACTCTCAGCGTCGGAAATACTGCTCGCCATGGCTTCGGGTGTTTCTGGCGCTCTAGTCATTTCATCAGGAGTGCTGGTAACTGCCTCTGGAACATCATCAGGTCTCTCAGTTTCAGCATCTCGTATTGGCCTTTCAACCTCTTCGCTCGATGTATCTCTGGTACATTTTTACACCTGAGACATTTCTCTTATACAAGACTCCAGTCGGAGACTTGACTGTCACCATACTGCCACTTCTGGATTCGACAGTATAGGGTTGATGGTAATAAGGTGTGTCTAGCTTACCACCAGTTTCATGCCTCACTAGAACATTATCTCCTGGCATGATGTCTGAGTACTTGGCTCCACGTTTCGAATCTGTGTACAGCTTTGCTGCACCTTTCTTTTCAGCATCGTGGTTCCTCATCTCCTGGTCGTCTCGGATTTCCTTTATTTCTGGCATTTTTGTGCGGATTTTTCTCCCAAAAAATGCTTCTGCAGGACTTTTTCCAGTGGTTGCATGAGGCGTTGCTCGATAGACAGCCACATAAGATAGCAATGCTTCTCGCCAATTTTGTCCTTCAGCATGTGCAATCCTCAATCGTTTTTCAATGGACTGATTTTGTCTCTCTACTTCTCCGTTGGCTTGCGGCCATTTCAGAGTTACTTTATGATGGTGGATACCTGTGGTCCTCATGTAATCCATTGTGCTTTGCACGCGTGGGTTCAAGTCCCATCCTCGTCGCCAATGTCACATTTGTGGCCCGAAATGTGAAGTTAATAAAACATTAAACACAAGTTTTATCAGGTAAACTTCTCAGGGTCTTTATTTTCCAGTTTCCTTTGTTCTCCTGCTTGTGCTCTTATCTCTCTCTCATACCACGTGACTTCCGGTACATCTCATACATATTCATTATCATGACACATAATACCGTGTATTAATATAGATTATAATCAAGGAATCTTGTGTCTTGGTGTGAGCTTGCAGGCGCCTCAGATTGAAGAGACTGCCATCCGTGCGGTACCGGATGTAAACAGCGTCTTCATTGTTGGGGTCTTTCATGTCCGTGAACTACTCTTTGCAGATGATGCCGCTTTAGTTGCCCATTCAGAGCCAGCTCTTCAGCGCTTGACGTCCTGCTTTGCGGAAACTGCCAAAATGTTTGGCCTGGAAGTCAGCCTGAAGAAAACTGAGGTCCTCCATCAGCCAGCTCCCCACCATGACTACCAGCCCCCCCACATCTCCATCGGGCACACAAAACTCAAAACGGTCAACCAGTTTACCTATCTCGGCTGCACCATTTCATCAGATGCAAGGATCGACAATGAGATAGACAACAGACTCGCCAAGGCAAATAGCGCCTTTGGAAGACTACACAAAAGAGTCTGGAAAAACAACCAACTGAAAAACCTCACAAAGATAAGCGTATACAGAGCTGTTGTCATACCCACACTCCTGTTCGGCTCCGAATCATGGGTCATCTACCGGCACCACCTACGGCTCCTAGAACGCTTCCACCAGCGTTGTCTCCGCTCCATCCTCAACATCCATTGGAGCGCTCACACCCCTAACGTCGAGGTACTCGAGATGGCAGAGGTCGACAGCATCGAGTCCACGCTGCTGAAGATCCAGCTGCGCTGGATGGGTCACGTCTCCAGAATGGAGGACCATCGCCTTCCCAAGATCGTATTATATGGCGAGCTCTCCACTGGCCACCGTGACAGAGGTGCACCAAAGAAAAGGTACAAGGACTGCCTAAAGAAATCTCTTGGTGCCTGCCACATTGACCACCGCCAGTGGGCTGATAACGCCTCAAAC
This sequence comes from Narcine bancroftii, assembly GCF_036971445.1. Taxonomy (NCBI): domain Eukaryota; kingdom Metazoa; phylum Chordata; class Chondrichthyes; order Torpediniformes; family Narcinidae; genus Narcine; species Narcine bancroftii. Next base: position 302,204,454 of record NC_091471.1, read on the forward strand.
CGTGCATCTTGGCGCCTCACAGTTTGGCGGGCAGCAGCCTCCTTTGAAGAAGACCGCAGAGCCCACCTCACTGACAAAAGGCAAAGGAGGAAAAACCCAACACCCAACCCCAACCAACCAATTTTCCCTTGCAACCGCTGCAATCGTGTCTGCCTGTCCCGCATCGGACTGGTCAGCCACAAACGAGCCTGCAGCTGACGTGGACTTTTTACCCCCTCCATAAATCTTCGTCCGCGAAGCCAAGCCAAAGAAGAATCAAGGAATAAAATTAAAGGGGTTCACTTCAGTACCTGTGCCACCAGCACACCACAGTCCACATCAATGATGCTGAAGTGGAAAGAGTAGATACCCTCAGTTCTTAGGAACAAATGTCTCCAATCATCTCACCTGTGACAAACACATTGACATAGTCATTAAATAAACTAACACCTCTAATTTTAAAGATTAAGAAAGTCTGGCATGCTCCCCTAGTCCTTCAACAACTTCTGCAAGTCCATCATCGAAAGCATACTTGCTGGATGCATCACAACATAGTGCAGATGTTGTACAAGGGAAAAACAGAGGTGTACGATTCAGTGATCAGTGGGGGATCAGAGGTGGAGGTGGGCAAATTTAAATTTCTGAGAGTCATCATCTCGCAGGACCTTTCCTGGACCCAATATGTGAATGTTATCATGAAGAAACCACGTCAGCACCACTACTTCCTCAAGAGTTGCAGTGGATTGGAGAGGAGTCACGTGATGGAGTAGTGGCTGGTCGGGAAAACCAGCCCTCTCCAGGAAAATAGGAAAAAAGTTAGGAAAAAGCAAAGCATAACAAAAATAGAATATAAGAAATAGAAGATAAAGATACAAAGAAGAGAAAGAAAATGGCTTCAAGAAGGAGAAAGTAAGAACCACTGGAAAATAAATTTTAAAAAGTCACCGAAGAAAGAAGAAGGGCTTACCTGCACGAAGGAACAGGACGTTGTGGTGACAAGGAGCGCCCGACCCTCAAGGTTAGTGCCTGCTCTGCAGAGTCGCGACCCACCAGGCAGTGCACTACAAAAATGGCTCTCAGAGCCAAACAAAAATGCGCAATCAAAGGAGAAAGAGGACACTAGCGGGAGGGGAGCTCAGCAGAGGAGCGGGCTGACACAGAGCGAGCAGCTGAGGGACGCCCAACACCAGGACTCTCAGCTAGAGGGAAAGGAACAACAGGCGAACAGCACAGGAGGGGAGGATCAGCAAGAAGAGGCCCAACAAAGAGATACAAGCAGCATCAGGAAAAACAGAAGAGACACAGACACAAAGAGAAGAAGAAGACACAAACACAGGTACAGACACAGGTGAAGAGGAAGAAGACGACCAAGATCTTCACTGAGAAATAGGTAAAACTGATGGACAAAGAGAAATAAAAGGTAAAACTGATGAACAGAATATAGATAAAGTCTCTTTTGAAGAACAAACGAGATCACTAAAAGAATGGTCATCATTAGAATTTAATGTAATTAAAAGGAAAATGAAAAGAACAGAAGATAAAATGTAAAGGTTAGAACTGGTAATGACAGAAATAGAGTAGAGAATGTGGAAGAGCGGGAAATGGCTGTAGGAATGGAAGTAAATGAAGAGAAAAATTGGAAGAAAGTGATGAAAAAATTAAAGAGACACAAGAGTTATCTCAGAAAATTGATATATTGGAAAATTATAGTAGGCGAAACAACATAAAAATAGTGGGCCTGAAGGAGGGTGAAGGTGGCACAGACATGAAGGAATTTATAAAAGGATGGATCCTGAAGGTCCTGGGAATGACAGAAATGCAAGAAGAAATGGAAATAGAAAGGACATACAGAACACTAGCTCCGAAACCACAGACACATCAAAAACCAAGATCCATCTTAGTAAAATTTTTGAGATACACGACAAGAGAAAATATACTGGAATGGGCAAGGAATAAAATTTGAGAAGATAATAAACCATTGGAATACAAGGGTCAAAAAATATTTTTTTAACCCAAACTTAAGTTTTGAACTCTTAAAGAGGAGGAAGGAATTTAATACAGCAAAATCAACTTTATGGAAAAAAGGTTACAAATTCATATTAAGACATCCAGCCATGGTTAAAATATTTATACCTGGGTAGCAAAACAGACTGTTCTCGGATCCAGAGAAAGCGCAAGAATTCACAGAACGTTTGCAGGACAGGAGAAGAGATGAAGAGATGTAACAAGAATGAAGAACGGTGATAAAGTATATATAAAGATGTAAAAGCAATGTATATGTAAAGAACTAAAGAGGGAAAAGAGAAGGGAAGGGAGTAAAGGGGGAAAAAAAGAAGAGAAAGAGTTTTGTTATATGTGTTAAAAAAGTGTTTTCTGGAGAGGGTTGGGTAGAGGGGGAATAACCGTCACTGCAAAATCAGTTGATGCTGCGAACAAGATCACAATCCAAATGAAAAGAGGAGTTGTGGTTGCCCGGCAAGGGGTATGGGACAACTCAGAGAGGGGGGGATCTTTTGGAGCTAAGGTATTAGAGGATGTGGGAACTGCGGGGTACTTTATGTCTTAAATGTGTTGTCATACATTAAGTGTAATAAGAGAAAACTAAGAAATGAAAATGGGGATGGAGGTGGCGAAGAGGTGGAAAAGAGGTGTATGCAAGATATAAGATGGCCATGTTGAACTATATGACTATAAACATTAATGGAATACATAACCAAATTAAAAGGAAGAGGTTACTAAATTTATCAAAGAAGGAAAAAATAGATATAGTATTTGTGCAGGAAACGCATCCAACTGAAGCGGAACATAACAAACTAAAGAGAGACTGCGTAGAACACATAATGGCAACATCCTATAACTCAAAAGCTAGAGATGTAGCCATACTAGTTTACAAAAATGTACCAATCAAAATAGAGGAGGAAATAATAGATCCGGCAGGGAGGTATGCAATGATAAAGTGTCAGATATACTCAGAATTTTGGAATTTGCTCAATATATATACGCCTAATGAGGAGGATCAAAAGTTTATGCAGGATATATTTTTGTTAAGATTGCAGACACACAAGGAAATATATTGATAGGAGGGGATTTTAACCTTAATTTGGACCCAATGTTGGATAAAACGGGACAAGAAACAAGTAAAAAGAATAAAGTAGCCAAATTTATGGTTAAATCAATTCAGGAAATGAAAATGAATAAATGTATTCCATTGGAAAATATAACATATAATTTAAAAAATAAAGTCACAATGTTTGAGAAAATTTGGGAACCAAACATGGAACATATCAGAGAGAGCTTGCCTACGACCTCCATCCCCTAAAATGAGAATGAAAAAGTGTGTAATAAATAGATGACGTATTTTTCTTGTTTATTTTCCTTTGTGTGAAAATATTGTTTTATGGTTTTATTGTATTGTATACGTTGAATATTTATGGGTTTTGGAGGGGGGTGGGTAGAGGGGAGGGAGGGAAAAGGGGGAAAAAATGGGGAGAAAAGACCATTGTGTAAATTTAATGAGAAACATTTGTACATATTTTGGTTGATATGGTTCATAGTGTGAAAATTTTTAAAAAAATTATAAAAAGAGTTGCAGTGGATTGGCATGACATCGAAAACCTTCACAAACTTCTAGAGAAGTGGAAAATGTGCTGACTGGCTAACTCTTGGCCTGATATGGGGGCACCAATATCTAAGGGGTATTGTGTACAGCCCAGTACATCACAAGCAAAACTCTCCCCTCCATTGAGGAAATCTACATAGGATAATGCTGCTGGAAGCAGCAGCAATCAAGGATCCACACCACCCAGGATATGCTCTGTTCTCACTGCTGCCATCAAGAAAGAGGTATAGGTACCACAAGACTCATACCACCAGGTTCAGGAACATTGCTACCCCTCCACCAAAAGACTCCTAAACAAACTCAATGAGACGCATTTAAGGAATCTTACTTTATACATTTATTACTGTATATATATATTTTCTGCATTGCAGTTTTTTTGCACTTTGTTCTTTGTTAATATTTAGAACCATAGAACACTACAGGACAGAAACAGGCCTCTTTGCCCTGCTAGTCTGTGTCGAACCATATTTTTTGCCTAGTACCACTGATCTGCACCCAGTTCATAGCCCTCAATACCTCTCCAATCCATGTACCTGTCCAAATTTTCCTTAAATGTTAAAATTGAGCTCACATTCACCACTTCAGCTGGGAACCCACATATCTTCCACACACACTGGGAAACAACCTAGTAGATCTTCTCTGTATTCTTTCAATCTTATTGATATCTTTCCTGTAGTTAGGTGACCAAAACTGCACACAATACTCCAAATATGGCCTCACCAATGTCTTTTTCAACATTGCCATAACATCCCAACTCCTATATACAATACTTTGATTTATGAAGGCCATTATGTCAAAAGCTTTCTTTCTAACCCTATCCACCTGTGATGCCACTTTCAGGGGATTATGTAACTGTGTTCCTAGGTCCCTCTGTTCTACCACACTACCATTCAACATGTATGTCCTTTATAGTTTGCCTTCCAAAATGCAACACCTCACACTTGTCTGCATTAAATTCCATCTGCCATTTTCCAGCCCATTTTTCCAGCTGGTCCAGATCCCTCTGCAAGCTTTGAAAACCTTCTTCACTGTCCATTCCCCCAATCTTAGTGTCACCTACAAACTTGCTGATCCAATTTACCACATTATCATCCAGATCATTGATATAGATGACAAACAATAATGGTCCCAGCATCAAGCCCTGAAGTACACCAACAGTAATAGGCCTTTAGTCTGAGAAGCAATCATCCATCACCCCATGACCCATTGTCAAATCCAGTTCACTACTTCACATGAATACTTCTGAACCTTCCTGACTAACGTCCCATGTTAAACCTACAGCCTTTCCTTCATCAACTTTCCTGGTAACCTCCAAGAAAAACTCTACAAGATTGGTTAAACATGACCTACCATGCTCAAAGCCGTATTGATGCTCCCTAATCAGTTTCTGGCTATCCAAATAATTTTATAATCGCTTTCTCAGAACACCTTCCAATAATTTACTTACTAGTGACATCAGGCTCAACAGCCTATAATTTCCAGGGGTACGTTTGGAGATTTTTTAAAACAACGGAACAAAGCGAGCTACCCTCCAATCCTCTGACACCACACCCATGGCTAAGGACATTTTAAATATTTCTGCCCCTGCAATTTCTACTCTAGCCTCTCTCAATGTCCAAAGAAATATCTTTTCAGGCCCCGTGGATTTATCCATCCTTATTTGCACTGCCTCCTCTTTAATCTGTATAGGTTCCATGACTTCACTGCTTTTTTCCTTACTTCCCACGACTCTGTGTCTGTTTCCCTAGTGAAGACTGATGAAAAAAAATTAAGATCTCCCCCATCTCTTTTTGCAACATACAAAGCCTAACACACTGATCTTCAAGGGCATCAATTTTGTCCTTTCTACCTGTAGAAACCCTTAAGATTTTCCTTCACATTGTCTCCCAAAGCAACCTCATGTCTTTTTTTTTAAGCCTTCCTGATTTCTTTCTTGCATTTTTTTATGCCTCAAGTTGTACCTCATTTGCTCCACGTTGCCTATTACTGCTACTCTCTCTTCTTCTGAACCAGATCCCCAATATCCCTCAAAAAGCAAGATTCCCTATGCCTGTTAACCTTGCCTTTAATCCGGACAGGAACATACAAACTCTGTACTCTCAAATTTTCATCTTTGAAGGTCACACATCCTTGCCTGAAAACAACATCTTAATCCACGCATTCTAGATCTTTCCTCAATTCCTAAAAATTGGTCTTTCTCCAATTCAGAATCTCAACTTGAGGTCCAGACCTATCCTTTTCCATAATTAACTTGAAACCAATGGCATTATAATCAGTGGACCCAAAAATGTTCCTCAGGACTTTGCAGAGGTTTGGTCTGACATTGGAAGCCTTGGCTTCTTTCACTTGTCCTGTCTCATTCCCTAAAAGGAGATCCAGTATTGCATTCTCTCTAGTTGGTACTTCTATATATTGATTCAGAAAACTGTCCTGAACACATCTAACAAACTCCAAGCCATTCAGCCCTTTTACAGTTTGGGAGTCCCAGGCAATATGTGGAAAATTTAAATCCCCTACAATCACAACCTTGTGTTTCCTGCAGCTGACTGCTATCTCTCTACAGATTTGCCTCTCCAATTCTCTCTTTTGTACACTTATTTTTCTTGAGTACAGTTTTTTGCACTACTGATAAGGAGAAATTCTGTCTGGCCCAGGGTTGTGTGTGATGTCATGTGTGTACTTTGACAATAAATCTGAACTTTGTTCTGCTCAATATCAGAAGAACCTCCAGAAGGTGATGAACGAAAACTTCCCTACACTCCTTGAATTCCATCTACATCTCCTTGCAAACATAGCCAACATACTGAAGGATCTATCGATCATACCTCAGATACACTTATTTCTCTCTCCTGCCATTGAGAAGAGAAGGCTCAAGAGTGTGAAAGCTCAAACCAACAGAATTGTTTCTTTCTCACAGCTTAAGGTTGTTGAAAGAATTACAAACAGTGCTATCATGCCGCCCCTGTTTGGTCTGATGAATTTTTCTTTTCATTGTAACTCTATACTGAGTACTCTCCACACATCTGAGATAACGAATTAGATTGCTCACAGTAAAACCCTTCTGTGTGGGCCAGGCAGAATTTCTACTTATCGGTAGTGTAAACTGTACTCAAGTAAAAGATATACCTATATATCAAAAGAGAGAAAAGTAATCAAAGATATGTAAATAAACTGTGCAAATACACAAAAAAAACAAATATTCAATAACAAATAGTGTGCAAAGCAAGAGTCCTTAAATGAGTCTCTGATTGAGTCTGATGGTGGTGGGGCGGAGGAGAGGAGCTTTTCCTGGACCTGGTGGTATGATTCTTGCGGCACCTATGCCAGCAGTGAGAACTGAGCATATTCTTTCTGGTAACGTGAATCCTTGATGATTGCTACTGCTGCTCTCCAACGGCTGCATTCCATATAGATTTTCTCGAAGGTGAGGAGAGTTTTGCCTGTGACATACTGGGCTGTGCCCACTACCTTGTGCAGGGCTTTCTGCTCACGAGTATTGGTGTCGCCATACCAGGTCATGTTCGAGCCAGTCAGCATACTTTACACTAGAATCTGTGTAGTGTAGCCAAGGCTTCCAATGTCAGACCAAACCTCTGCCAAGTCCTGAGGAAATTGAGGAAGAGATGTGCTCTCTTCACAATGACATTAGTTCATTGGAAACAGGAAACGTTTTCTGAGATAATGACTCCCAGGAATTTAAATTTGCTCACACTCTCCACCTCTGATCGCCCAATGAACACTGGATCGTACATCTCTTGTTTTCCCTTCCTAGAGTCTATAATCAGCTCCTTGGTTTTGCTGACATTGAGTGAGAGATTGTTGTCCGCGTACCATTCAGCCAAGTTTTCAATATTTACAGTGGAGGACATGGGAACAATAATATTGCAAAACACACCAACGTTATGAAGTAAGAGTGTTGGAAGTTCTGATAAATCCACAGGATCTTTTATCAAGTGTATCCTGTGCAACTGCTGAAGCCCTGGCAGAAATATTTGTAACTGTACACCAACAGTGAGGTACCTGAAGACTAGAGGATTCCCAAGATTGCACCTTCATTTAAGAGCAGCCAGGGAAGTGCATGCCATTGAGCATTACATGAAGGATTGGAAAGTTATTGGTCATCATCAAATTTTGTCTGATTTTAACTTTGTTATTTGCTGCTGTGGCAAAATGCCTTTTGCTGATACATCCACCTATCATAGAGGATAAGATTTCAAACTGGATGTTGAACTTGACAAAGGCCAGTGACAATGTCTGTGGTTAGAGTGATAATGGATACGTGAACACATTCTCAAGCTAATAAATGTTATCTACATTCTGCCATCATATTGCAATCACATATTTAAAATTTTGCAGATTATTTCCATCTTGCATTTGTCTTCAGGTTATCAGATCTGTTCCATTTTTAAAATTGATTTTTAAAAAATTTACAGAGCTGGGTTGTACTTTGGTCTTAATATTCAATTATTAAATTCTTACCCTTAATTTTTTTTAAATCACATCAGTCCCTGTTAGAATAAATTTTATAAAGCTACAGTAGAAAATATTTATTTATAATTTTTCAATGCAGATTTTATAATTGCACTTCCTTGATACTTTACAAACACCCTTAATACTTTAGCAAAGCAATGAGGAAGGAATATCGCACAAGGAGCTTAGCAATGGTTATCCAAAATTTGTAGACCATGTTAGATAATTGCTTCAAATGTCAAATTTCAGAAGTAATATGAAAAGCAGAACAGATTAACAGCCAATTACATTATATTATTGCTTCAATTGCATTAAATAGTCGATGAGGTATTGCCACAACCTCACAAACACATTGTAAATGGTACAAAACTTATTTAGATTCTGTCATGCTGCTTGTCTATTAATTACCAGTACTTGCTGGTAGTGTTGGGAATTGCCAAACTCAACATGATTGATCAAGATTCTGAAATATACTTTGAACTCGTGTCTCTAATTCACACTTATATTTTAAAATCTTTAAATGACTACATAGTACCAAGGCAGCATTTACACAGTATAATAATCTGCTGTTGTATTGTTCAGAAATTCCAATAATTTGGCATCTGATCCACTGATTGTTGTTTCCTTTGCTTCCTATAAACACATTGACCTTTGCTCTCTCTCTCTCTCTTAATACATGCCAAGGTCCTGTTCCCTTGATCTTTTTTAAACTCACCAGGGTCCTGGTGATGTGTTGGATGCCCCGGTTGGTGGGGTGGTAGGCGAGGACCAGAGGAATCCTGTCCTTGTTGCACACGGGGGCAGAGGGGGCCAGGCAAATGTGCGGGTAATGGAGGCTAAGCAGGTGAGTGTCAGGTTGATGGTGGTAAAGGGAAAGCCACCTTGTTTGAAGAACAAGGACCTCTTGGGGGTGGGGCGCGCCACGTGATGATGTGGGGTTAGACTGCAAATCCCTACTGGTCAAAAACAAGAAAAATAGAAGTATTGGAAGACCTACAGAACATTTTAAAATGGCACCAAAGAAAATAAAAAAGATACAAGAGATAAGGAAGAAAGGCCTACCTTGAGGAAGGATGAATTCTACCTAGCCCCATATCATATCAAATTACGACCTTTTGTTGGTCTGGATTCCTCCCCCATTTGAATTCTGAGACTTTCTGATTTCTCGCGCATCTGCCATTTGATTTTTTTTCCCCCTTGAAGATCACAGCTTCTGTGGCCCTCACTCACACCTTATTTGGCACCCTCTTACCCAGGTTGAATGGTTTGCATCCCCGCTCCAGAGATTTGAGCACACAAATCCGGCTTGAGGGTGAAAATAAGAGACAACAAAACATGCCCCGACTGTGAAAGCATCTGCAGCAACAGACATGCAACCTGTTCTTCTTCTGCCGTCATGTTAAGTGAAATTCTCTCTCCCCCCCCCCCCCCCACCCCACCAAATGGGGGAAATGTCGTCGTTGTCTACAGCCTGAGCCAGATTTCTAATGGTCAGCTGGTGGGAGCTGGAGGTGCACAACCTGGTGAGGATTCGAGTTCAGGGCACTCAATTTGGTTGCAAACTGCTTGGGGCGCTGCAAAAAGATGATGTGCGGAGTTTCTTTTTAACCTCACCGTCCCAATCTTTCCGTTATGTTCTGGTGGGTGGGGACTGATGAATCAGGGGATCCTTCTCGTGAAGCAGTGAAGCAGAAGAGGCTTCTGTCGCTCCCTGCATTTCTTACTCTCCCCTCCCCTCCCCGCAACTCCCACTCTGCCGCCGTCCCGAGGATCGATTCAACGAACCACTCACCTCAGACCGTTATCCGTTTTCAAAAGTTAGCTCGGCGCCCTTCAATTTCCTTCCGCTCGCCGCCAACTCACGGGATCGCCCGGCCGCGCAGACTCGCGGCGCAATGGACGGCGGGAGATGTCGTTTCAGGGGGAGGCGCTCTCGGATCGCCTTGGAGGACAGCGCGAAACACGACATTTCCCACAAGCCCGTGCGGCGCCGGCCCGGCCGCGCAGACTCGCGGCGCAATGGACGGCGGGAGATGTCGTTTCAGGGGAGGCGCTCTCGGATCGCCTTGTAGGACAGCGCGGGACACGACATTTCCCACAAGCCCGTGCGGCGCCGGCCCGGCCGCCCCCTCTCCACTGCCTTCCGGCGCGGAAGAGCTTGGAGGGAGGTAACGGTGGGCGGGCCGCTGGATGCTGATGGCAGGGACCAGTCCGGCAATTTACTGATGATTTTTCTTTCGTCATCATTTCTTTTATATGATTCCACTTTTATATGATTGGGATTCTTTAACTTTGTCAAGCGCCCCTCACAGAAATGCCCTCTTCATCCCTGGTTGACAAGGCCAGTGCTCTCACCACAGAACGTTAAAGACCAAAAGCAGGTCAAACAATGCACTTGAAACAGGACAACAAAGATGAACATGCACAACCAACGTTTCGGGCTTGAGCCCTTTGTCCACGTACCAGCAGGCGCATAACCAGCCCGATGTTCGGGCGCCTGCCGACATTTTGTTCGTACGTCGATGGAGGGCTCAAGCCCGAAGCGTTGGTTGTGTATCGTTAGCTTTGCTGTATAAAGTCCCCCGTTTGACCTGCTGAGTTTCTCCAGCGTTGTGTTTTAACACGTTCAAAGGTGATTTGGACAAATTGACGGGAAAGGAAACGCTGTTGCAGTTGGGGGATGAGTTGAGGTTTCCCGTCAAGACCTTGGATACGGACTGAAAGGGGCAAGGGACGTGAGACAAAAGGCCAGGAGGTCAAGAGCAAGGTAATAAAAACATACAGTAAATGCTGGTGGAACTCAGCAGGTCTCAGAGCACCCACAGGAGGTAAAGATATACCACTGATGTTTTGGGCCTGAGTTCTTATTCCTATTCCAGTGTGGACCATTTGCTCTTATTCCTATTCCAGAGTGGACCATTTGCTCTTATTCCTATTCCAGAGTGGCTGGCATTGATTCCAGCTTGAGTTCAAGACGAGGAGGTGAGTGTGCTTGAAAAATAGTGGACAAGAGAGTAATTTCAAACCGTGAAGTAGACATGCAGAAAGAATATTACTGACTTTTTCCCAACTCACAAAATGAATGTAAAGGTTCTTAAGGTAATGGGACTACTAACTGATGACCATTATTCCCATGGGAAAAATTCCTCAATGGCAATGAATGACATTGAAAGGTACAATTGAGTTTTTTAGTTGTTCCTCATTGGATACCAAGATTATCTTCTCAAATACCCTATCTTTGCTCCTTCCTCGAGCCTTCAAACAAACATTACAATGGCAATAGACCAATTAGAAGTGAGCAAACAAGCGCATGCATTATCTGTACTGTATGAATGGGCTGTAAGTTATGTATAAAGTAAATGTGTGCTTTGGAACAGCACCAACTAAAGATTGTTGCAGGACACATTACATGAATTATCAATGCAATTTTCTGATTTCTACTTCCAATCGATAGTAATGATTCAGTGAAAGATACGCAAATGGAATATGTTCATTTTGAAACACGAGATAAAGATGTATAACAGTATATACGTGTTATATTTTACATTAAATTTTAAAATAAACATACAGTACTGCAACAGGCCAAATTGGTCCGACTAGTACGTGCCACCCATTTTATACCCCATTAATCTGCACCCCAGTGCATTTTGAAGGGTGGGAGGAAACCGGAACCCCCAGAGAAAACCCATGCAGACACAGGGAGAACGTACAAACTCCTTACAAACAGCACGGGATTCGAACCCTAGTCCAGTCCTGAGCACTGGTGCTGTAAAGGTGCTGCACAATCCGCTACGCCAATGGTGTCGCTGTGGCGGCTCACCACAAGGCAGGCGAACCGGCGGGGCAGCCGGCCAAAATGGCGCCGTCGGGGATTTCCCTTCCTTCCAGCTCAGGGCTCAGAAACCCGCGCTTGGGGACCACATGACGCCCGGATGATGTCAATGCCCTCCAGTGATGTTCTCAGACAGGTCCAGGCTGGGAGTATAAGTGCAGCCCAGTAGTCTGCAATAAACTAGTCTGCTCACTGAGCTCAACCCGTCTGGTTGCGTGTGTTATTGCCGCTACATCGCTGTGATTACCACTCATGAGAAAATATTTTTATGCATTTATATCTTTTCACCAACTTGTTGCAATTAAGGCTGCTGAGGAATTCTTAAAAAAATGAATCACAATTAATTTCAAAGTTAAACATTCATAATTAGCAGCATTTTTTGAAAGGGCCAATGGAAACCATTTTTCTTAACAATCTTGTGAGAGATGAAGAATCTTGACATAAAATATGAAAGATGGGGAAACTAGTGCAGACACGTGGAGTGATGGATTAAACCAGTATGAACAGGCTAAGCATGGAAATTAGGATGCAGAAAGCAGAGTCAGCCTATGTAAGATAAGAACCTTCTAGTCCTTTCGACAGGATCAGTGAGCCCACAGTATGAATAAGATAAGGAGAGGTTAAGGAATAATAGAATGTAGGAAGTTGAGATAGTCTGGATGAGATGAGGGTCTCCTAGCCCTAGACAGAAGTACCAAATTCTACATATATAATTAGTAAGCCTTGCACAGATTTATCAAATTATGTATATTAAATTAGTAAACCCTAGACAGGATTAGCGAACTCTGCATATGAAGAGACTGTAGCTCTGAGAGTCGGAAAGGTTTGAATGGGGACAAGGGCAAGGTTGTGAATAAGGACAATGAGGATAATGACATGAGAAGACACCGACAGGATACCCCCTGGTCCTCCAAGTTCACAGAAACTGCACGTAGGAAGGATTGCCTAATGCCAAACCCATCCAGGAGGCAGAAGAATGTAAGTGGGAGGGTATTCCTAGACTGAAATGAACTGTATAAAAGTTGGGTGAGCCCCAGTGTGTGTGTGTGTGTGTGTATTCCCAGGGTAAGGGGAAGCGCCCAACTTTGCATTGTTGTTATAATAATTGTTCTTTGTTCTCAAGTTTTGCCTCGAGCAATTTCTGTGAAGGTACATCTGTTTCTAACAATCTTTAATGCTGTATTTTAAAATAGTCAAACAGGTTCAATTCTGGGGAAATGAGACTCTGGTGAATTCTGGTGCTGAAATTCTTTTGGAGATTGTTATGGTTAATATTGTAAGCAAAATATGAAAATTGTAGTCTCTCTCAATTGTCGTATACCTGTACTATTATTTTATCATATTGTGAGGTGAACATTTTATTTAATCTCACACGTTGGACATCATTATAAATGATAATCAAGCCAAACGCTAAGACTCAGGAAGTCCTGATATCTTGCCAACATTTTGCAGTGAAGCTAATCTCCCAGTAAAATCATTGTAGGGTTAGCTATGCAATATAGGAGAGGTTTTCTGAGAAACACAAAAGATTAGTACTTGCAAACAAATTGAGATAATTTAATACCTTGCATTATCGTAAACATTTTTGTGTAGTGTTACGGGTTATATTAGTATGGTTATGGATAAATATGTCTTTAAAAGAGATAGATTGTCGGGTTTTAGGGTAGATCACTTCACAAACAAGTAACACTTCACAAAAGACATCTCATTAAAAATGCAAGAGCTTTGCTGACGCTAGACACTGAGGCACCAGTTGGCTTGTAGAAGCAATGAGGAATGCTGATCTATTGTATATGGCCAATAAAGTCCAGGCTCTGAAGATCTGTCAAAGATTGGGTTTGGAACCTTGGGAGAGGTTTTCCGAGAAACACAAAAGATTAGTACTTGCAAACAAATTGAGATAATGTAATACCTTGCATTATCGTAAACATTTTTGTGTAGTGTTACGGCTTATATTAGTATGGTTATGGATAAATATGTCTTTAAAAGAGATAAATTGTAGGGTTTTAGGGTAGATCACTTCACAAACAAGTAACACTTCACAAAAGACATCTCATTTAAAATGCAAGAGCTTTGCTGAAGCTAGACACTGAGGCACCAGTTGGCTTGTAGAAGCAATGAGGAATGCTGATCTATTGTGTATGGCCAATAAAGTCCAGGCTCTGAAGATCTTTCAAAGATTGGGTTTGGAACCTTGGGAGAGGTTTTTGATTTTTACAAGCAGAGAGGAAAAAACAAACAGAATTCTTCTCTGACAGAGAGAGAGAGTCAGTTCTACAGTAGCAGTTGAGGCTGCAAAATGGCAAGCTGGCAGGCCTGTTGAAAGACCCCATTGAGTTCAGCCTGTTCAAAACCCTTGGCTGGCTAGAGTGTTTCTCCTGAAATAAGGGAAACAAGAGAAACTCTGTGATGACCCGGAAAACCCATGATGGGACAGGTTTCTTCGGCAAGACACTGAAGTGACTGATTGGAGGAAATCAATTTGTGTGTGTCCAACGAGCAACAAATATCTCTCTGAAACCAACAAGAACCTTCCTGAGCGCAAACCATTAAACTTTAAGCACCAGGTGAAGATTCATAAATGTTAAATTCTGTGCACAGTATAAGAATTGCCTGATACCGATGAACTTGGAGAAATGAAATGTGAATGATTGGACTGTGAAACAAAGAACTTTCCTGAACATAAACGCATTACATACATGTGCGCTTAGAATTAGAAGAGGGTTAAGTTAATAGTAATAAGTTAAAGTTTGATCTTGTTATTATGTTTAAAGAAAATTAAAAGCAACTTTTGTTTAAGTAACCATTGTCTTGGTGAGTTTCTATTGCTGCTGGGCTTTGGAGTCCTCTGGGCTCGTAACAGTGGACCTGAGGAAATCCTTGCATTGGTACCTACATTCAAGCTTAAATGAATACTAATATGTTAATTCTGTTGCAACACAGTGCCTTGCACAAGCTTTAAGTTTTTTTTGCAAACAATGAACTCGGGGTACTTCACATATGCTTCTAAATGTTATTGCAACTTAATGATATCAAGACCTGTTTATTCCCACTTTTTGCTTTTAGTCTGACAAGCAATTCCATATGAATTCCATTCTGTGTTCTAATTTTGTTGTGTAGACCTCATTGAAAGCCTTCCAAAAATCTAAATACACCATTGGTTTTCCCCTTAACTATACCATAAAGAATTCCAGCAGTTTCAATTCAGTATTCGTTAACCATGATTTTCCTTTCCTAATTCCAAGTTGCCTCTCCTTGATCCCATTTCTGTTATTACGTTCCTCATTGTAGATTCCTACATTTTCCCTTACCCCACAAGGCTAACAGGTTAGCAGTTGCCTGCTTTCTTGGTCCCTTCTTTCATAAATAATGGGGTCAAAATTTGTCTGATGCACAGGAATAATTCCAGAATTTTTATAGCTTTGGAGGTTGAATAGCAGAGCATCTTGCTTCAAGTTACTATACATTCAATATCACCATCTATATAAAAATATGAAATGGAAATCAAAAACTACAAATGCTAAAATTAAAACAAAGAACCCAGAACATTCTTGAAAAGCTCAGAACGTCAGGCAGCATCTATAGAAAGGAACAATTTGTCTTTTGTGCTACTTTCTGAGCAATATTTTTTTGACAACTACTTGGTTTATTCAATTCCTCATTCATGCTCCTTTACTCTGTAATTTGTCTGTCAGGGTTTGTGTTCTTTAAAAGTGATCCGGAGCTTGGGTTGCCAATAGATTGAACAGGAATCTGTGTGGCTGCAGAGGTTGTGGGAGCACTGGAGGCGAATTGGCAGACTCTCAGTGTTGCTCAAGGATCTTTTGCTTCTCTTTCTCCTGCAGTAAGGGGTGTCGGGCAATGCTAAAAGCAACTCTTTGGTTGCTTTGTCAGACAAAAGGAAATTTTGTGTATATTACATGTTTTGTATTATTACATGACAACAAAAGGAACGTTGAATTCTTTGAGTTTTCTGCCATTTTCTTTATTCCCCATTATAAATGAATAAGTATCTGCCTTCTTTGTTCCATATTTTCCCTCTGGTCTTTTTCTTTCTACTTATTTCTCACCATGTTACTCACTTATGTTTAGCCTGTCTTTATCAATCACTTCCTGAGTTCTAAATGCTTCCACTCCTCACACTTACAATAATTTCTGGCAACATTATAAACTTCTTCAGTGATTTAATTTCTCAAACCAGCCACAGATAAATCACTATTTCCTCTGTTTCATTGTGATTTAATAGGGATATATCTTTAAAATTGATGCATAATGTATTTAAGTACATATCATTCTTTTCAATATGTTCTTTTAATCAACCTTCAATAACTTCTCTCATATCCTCAGTTACCTTATTTATTTAAGCCTAGTATTATGTTACATTCAATATGTAGAACGCTGCCGTCGTCGAACAGCAGCATCCATCAAGGATCCACATCACCCATGACATGCTCAAATACTGTACATTCATATTATGGTATCCTTGATGATTGCTGCTGCTCTCGAATGGCAGCGTTCCATGTAGATTTTCTCTTTGGTGGGGAGAGTTTTGCCTGTGATGTACTGGGGAGTGTCCACTACCTTTTGCAGGGTTTTCCACTCTGAGGTAGTGGTGTCTCCATAGCAGGCAATGATGCAGCCGGTCAGCACACTTTCCACTACACATCTGTAGAAGTTCTACTGTTTTCCTATTCCTCAACCAGTTCTGACTTGAGTGGGGGGTGAACACAAAAGCCTGCAGGTGCCATGATTGTAGTAAAACATACAGGAGGAACTCAGCCAGTCTCGCAGTGTCCATTGGAAGTTAAGATATTACCGACATTTCGGGCCTGAGCCCTTCTTCAAGGTATAAGAAAAAAAACAGGAGGGCATCTGGATAAAGACTGGAGAGGGAAAGGGGAAGAATGGGAGGGGGAGGAGTCCAGATCAACCAATTGGATATGATATAGACATTTCATCTTCTGTCTGAGCACCCTCCAACTGGATGTCATTAACATTGACTGCTCTATCAATAAAAGAATTATATAAGAAATTGAAGGAATATGGAGAAGTGTCAGGTTACAAGATTAACGTAAATAAAAGTGAAGCAATGCCAATGAATAATGCGGATTTCTCAAAATTTAAGAAGGAATCACCATTCAGATGGCAAATGCAAGCAATAAGATACCTAGGTATACAAATAAATAAAAATCTCAGCCATCTATATAAACTCAATTATTATCCACTAATGAAAAAATTACAGGGCGATTTAGAGCATTGGAAAGATTTACCATTAACACTAATAGGAAGGATAAACTGTATTAAAATGAACATTTTCCCAAGGATATTATACCTATTTCAGGCATTGCCAATACATTTGACAGAGAAATTCTTCAAGGAGTTAAAGAAAATAATAAGGAAATTTTTATGGAAAGGGGGGAAACCAAGGATAGCACTAGATAAATTAACAGAATGGTATAAACAAGGAGGCTTACAACTGCCAAATTTTAAAAATTATTATAGAGCAGCACAATTAAGATACCTATCAGATTTTTACCAAACAAGGGAAAAGCCAGATTGGACAAGATTAGAACTAGATAAAATAGGGGAAAAGATACCTGAACACATATTATATAAATGGGATGAAAAATTGGTACAACGTAGGAGTTCTCCAGTATTACATCATCTGCTCAATATTTGGAAGAAGATTCATGTAGAAAGGAATAAAACAAATTACCAATTACCAAAACTAATATTGACGCAAAATCAGTTACTCCCTTTTACAATAGATAACCTTTCCTTTAGAGCACACATGTCAAACTCTGGCCTGCGGGCTATAATTATATTTGGCCCGCAAGATCATATCAAAAATGTATTAGAGGTGGCCCGCTGGCCGCTGCGCTAGTATAGCGCATGCACAATAATTGCTGTGTCCCAGGGTGAGAGAGAGAGAGAAAAATCCTGGTCCTTGAAAAGTAGTGGTGGGTGGTTTTATAAACACGCTGTCGTGTCCCCCCGCCCACCCCCCCACCACAGCGCGGCCTGGCCGGTGTCAGGGGAAGCCAAGGCCGCTTCCCAGCGCCAGGAACCCCAGTGGCACAGCGTTTCTTGGAGCTGCAGATGGACTCGGGACGCTGGAGGGAAGATTGGGGCTCCCCACCGGGCGATGGGGGTGCCGGCCACCCTGCGCCTTCCCACCGGACCAGCGGCGGGTGCCCGGAGTACACGTGGAGAGCGAGGTTGATCGGGCAGGTAGGGTGGAACCCCCCGCCAATCTCGGGAGTGGCGTGGGCTGGATCGGGATTAGCCGCGCTCACCTGATCCTCCACCACTGACCGGGATCCCAGCGCGGTCCTGAGCGCAGAGACTGCCCTGGAAAGGTCCTGGGACACCGGCACGGAAAGCAAAGGGGGTCCGGGAGAAACTCAGCAGGTCAAGGGGGTTCAGGGAGAAACTCAGCAGGTCAAGGGAGGTCCGGGAGAAACTCAGCAGGTCAAGGGGGAGGGGTCCGGGAGAAACTCAGCAGGTCAAGGGGGATCCGGGAGAAACTCAGCAGGTCAAGGGAGGTCCGGGAGAAACTCAGCAGGTCAAGGGGGTCCGGGAGAAACTCAGCAGGTCAAAGGGGGATCCGAGAGAAACTCAGCAGGTCAAGGGAGGTCCGGGAGAAACTCAGCAGGTCAAGGGGGGTCCGGGAGAAACTCAGCAGGTCAAGGGAGGTCCGGGAGAAACTCAGCAGGTCAAGGGGGTCCGGGAGAAACTCAGCAGGTCAAAGGGGGATCCGAGAGAAACTCAGCAGGTCGAGGGGGGTCCGGAAGAAACTCAGCAGGTCAAGCGGGGTCCGGCAGAAACTCAGCAGGTCAAGGGGGGTCCGGGAGAAACTCAGCAGGTCAAGGGGGGTCCGGCAGAAACTCAGGGGGGCCTGACCTCACCAGGACCGTTGCCCACTCCCCCTCCCTGCCGCAGGCCGACCCATGACTCACGGTGATGGGGCCGCTGATCCGCCGAGATGCCGCCTTGCAGCGAGAGCCAATGCCCCCGCACTGTCGTTGTCCAACCTGATCGCCCGCAAACCCCGCCCTCCCGCACACAGGCCTGAGTAAGTATTATGAACTTTAATCTCAGGATAAAATGATCTTCCAATAGTTTCATGTCACAGTGATAAATATATTCTTGGTTAAAAATGGTCCTGCACCTGGATACAAGCTCATTAGGCATAAAACTTGAAAAGTGTGTAAATCAAAGGATATCTGTACCAATGGAAAAAGGGCATGGCAAATAACCCTGCTCGAGTTCATGCCCACAATCAGTCACCCATTTGGTTGTTTCAGGAATCATGTTATTCTCCCACATTCTCAATAGCCCTCAGATTTTACTATTCGACAGCACACTAGCAACATTTGACAAATCCTCTATAGAGAAATATTATTTATTGAATATTTTATTTCTCATTTGTTAATGCTTCTGGAAAGAGTTTATCCAAAACTATTATTAAACATTTATTTTAATAAGAAAAAGTTTAACATTACATATGTTGAAAGAAGAGAAAACATGCAGATGTTGTTGAAAATTTTCAATAAATATTTAGTTCGGCCCTCGACTTAGTCCAAGCTTTTAATTTTGGCCCTCCGTGAATTTGAGTTTGACACCCCTGCTTTAGAGAATGGGAGAATAAAGGGATCAAAAGAATAGAAATTTGTTTTTCTGGAAATAGATTATTATCCTTTGAACAAGTGAAAGATAAATACAATATAACTCAAGATACAGTGCTGGCATATTACCAATTGAGATCCTACTTGAAGGACAAATTGGGAGGTAGTCTGAGGTTACCAGAGGGAAGTAACTTTGAATATGTGATTACAGATACAATGATAATCAAAAGATTTATAACAAATATGTATATTAAACTGCAAGAAAAGGAGAATGAGGAAGCAAATGGTAAAACTAAACAAAAATGGGAACAAGATTTAAATATAAAGATAAAAAGGAAACATGGGAGAAGTTATGCTCTGGAACGATGAGAAATACAATAAATACGAGGTTACGTATGATACAATATAACTGGATACACAGGCTATACATTACGCCTCAAAAGTTAAATAAATGGGACCCAACAGTATCTGACAGATGTTTTCATGTAAAAAAGAAATGGGAACAACAATTCATGCAATCTGGACATGTGAGAAAGTAGAAAAATTTTGGGAAGATCTAAACCAGATATTAAATAAAATTACAGAAAACAATATACCAAAAAACTCAGAGATCTTCCTCCTAAGTAACATAAAAAACAAAGAATTTGGAATTGATTTGGATGGTGCACAAAAAAGATTTGTTAAGATAGCTTTAGCCGTAGCAAAAAAATATATTATATCAACTTGGAAATTGGAAGATAATTTGAATATACAACAATGGTATATAGAAATGAATAAATGTATTCCATTAGAAAAAATAACATATAGTTTAAGAAATAATATTGAAATATATGAACAAATATGGGAGCCTTACATGAAACACAATAGAGAAAACCTACCGGGGACAGTCACTACCTAAATTAATGAAAGGAGAAGGAAATGAAAAGAATTGACTCAGTGGAATTTCTTGTTTATTTTTATTGAATGACAACATTGTTTGACTGGTTTAATGTATCTTAGATTTTGTACTTTAAATGGATGGGGGGGAGGTAGGGAGGGTGGGATGGGAGGAGGGAGGGGGGGAGAAAATGACACTGTATATATTTGAAAAGGAAAATGTATGTATCATGGTCAATGTGGTTTATGGTGTAAAAAATAAAAAATTAAAAAAAAAACATTGACTGCTCTGGTTTCCATTAAACTCCGCCACCCTTCTTCCCCCAGCTTTCGCTTCCCTTTTCCCTCTGTATGCTTTCAGATAGCAAAATCAATTCTCACCTTTCCTTTTATCATATCGAATTAACACATTTTGTTTGTTTGCCTGCACTCCTCTTCCTCCCATTCTTCTCCCTTTCTCTCCCCAGTCTATTAGATGCCTACCTGTTTTTTGCTTATACCTTGAAGAATAGCAGCTTGACCAGCCCCATTAAAAGAATAATGCATTCCTTTGCAATCTCATTTGTAAAGGATGTGTGCTCAGTGGATTCTTCACCTTGCAGAATCTGCAAATATTTCTACGTAATTCATAAGGAGTCCAAAGTTAGATGTAGTTTAATTTAAGGCTCCCCAAAGACTGAATGATTCCGGTACTCTTGACAAACATTATTACCGGTATAAAGCAGAGAGCTTTAGTTACATGACACAATCATTAAAGAGGTAGTAGCTTTAAAATAATAATCATTATTCACAAATCTTTTTAAAAGTATAGCAATGTTAATCTCACGCATTGACTGCAAATAATTGCTGCCCTGATTTTTAGCATGGTTTATCTGCAACAAGTATTCCATGCTCCATCCGCTCATTATTGCTTCTATAAGAAGGGCTATAGGGAAAAGATAGGTAGATGGAGCTCAGCACATGGCCAGATCATCCATGATCTAATAGTTCAGTAGGCTTGACAGGCCAGATGGCCTACCCCTGCTCCTATTTCTTATGGTCATTATGTAAGTCATTAATTGAATGGGTTTGCATTTCATTTAGATTCATTCATGGGATAGGAACATGGATTCCAGTTTTATCAGGATTCTCACATTCAATCAGTTGCTGCTTTAATGACAAAGGAGCTCATAATCCCTCCTCTGAAATTCTGGTCGTGATATTGCAGCAATAATGGTACTTTGAAAATACTTCCTTTGCAGCAAAGCATTTTTGGTGTCTGTAGGATTTGATAAGTATTTTACAAGTACAAAACCTTCTTTAGCTATTCCCAGAGGATATTGTTATATACACCGTCAAGTTTATTGTCATTTGATTGTACAAGTACAACCCAATGAAACAGCGTTCACCAGTCTTCTATGCAAAGCATGCAGACATACAACCAGACATAACACACATACAGGCAATCAATACATATGCAGGACAAGTATTTCATCTATACAAATAAATATTTTTTTTTACAAATGAGAGTCTCGGATGGTTAGCGTGTGCAGTTCCTTTGGTCATTCAGTATTTTCACTGTCCGTGGGAAGAAGCTGTTCCTCAGCCTGGTGGTGCTGGGTCTGATACTCCTGTATCTATTCACCCTGCTTTGTGCAGAGTGGAAGGGGTCCTCAATGATTTTGCATACCCTCTTTAGATAACGATCCTGGTAGATCACATTGATCAGGTTGGGGGGGGGGGGGGGGAACAGGAGGAAACAGGAAGACTCCAGTGTTCCTCACTACCATACATATTCCTGTGGCTTGACCGTTGATCCATTTCTCTGCAGCAACCGTACAACAATGTGATGCAGTCGCTGTTGCACCTTCCTGATAAGTGGGGAGATGTTGAGTGTCCATGATAGGTCACTAGTTAAGTGAACACCAAGGAATTTGGTACTCTCCACTCTCTCTACTACAGAGTTGTTGATGTGTAGTGGAGGGTGGTCATTCCTCATTTTCCTGAAGTCGATGACCATCTCCTTCATCTTGTCCACATTGATGCTCAGGTTGTTACTCCTGCAACATTTCGAGAGATTTCCCACCTCTTCTCTGTAGTGCGACTCATCAGTGTTGCTGACGAGGCCATCTACTGTTGTGTCAACTGCAAACTTGATGACACTGTTGGAGCTGGATCTGGTGATGCCGTCGTGGATCAATAGCAGGAACAGGATGAGCACACAGCTCTGAGGTATGCCAGTGCTCAGCGTGACAGTGGTAGATATTTTGTGACCAATCCGGACAGACTGTGGCCTTTCCGTTAGAAGGCCAGGATCCAGTTGCAGAGAGGGGTGTTGAGTCCCAGTGAGGATGGCTTCTCCACTAGACTCTGGGAAATGATTATATTAAACGCATGAGTTCAATGTACAGATGTACCAAAATTCTGACTTGCCGCAGCCACACAGGTATGGAAGATACACCAACAACAATAATACGAATTAAATTATCACACCAGAAGAGATAATAAATATAAAAGGATAGAGAAATAAATATTTAAAGTTTCAGTTAGTGCAAATAAATGTTTCAATAGTGCAGACAAATCTCTTGGTGTAATAATTCACAGCTGTTCAATGGTGCATTGTTATTTAAATTTAGAAACAATTGCAGGCTATTAAACTTGGTTTTGAAATGTTCTGATCTGCAGTCAAGGAAAAGTTACAATTCTTTGGAATAAAGGTACTGAAATGCTTATGGACTGGAGTTGTCATATTGCCTGTCGCAAATTTAAACGTCCTGCTACTCAGTTCATCCATTGCCATAATTCTAGAAGCCACAAGATGGCGCGAGAGCTCATTAGCTGGAAAATCCAAACTCAGGAACAGGGCTCTGGAATGCTATGCTGGTCTTATAATTTTATTTTAAACATACAGCACGGTAACAGGTCCTTTCGGCCCATGAGCCTGTGCGGCTAAGTTGCACCCAATTAACCGACACCCCTAGTACGTTTTGAACGGTGGGACGAAACTCACCCAGACACGGGGGCGGGGCGGGGGGATGTACAGACAGCACTAGATTTGAACCCGGGTCGCTGGCGGTGTAACAGCATTTGCTAACTGTGCTGCCTCAACCATGGTCTCTGTGTAGTCAGCTCAGAGAGGGTGTGTTTGTTGTCAGTAGGTCGTAAACAACGTGAGTGAAACTGTTCTTCAAGCTTGCATTATTTGTCAATATTAGATATTCCATTTAATTACCTGAGCAGTAATGAATTAACCTTAATCCAAACAATTGACAAATCAAATAGTCATACAGTTATTTAGCATGGAAGCAGGCCCTTCAACCCAACTCATTAATGCCAACCGAGTTTCCCATCTGACCTGGACCCATTTCCCTCGAAGACCTCTCTATCCATGTAGCTATGTAAATATCTTTTAAAGGTTATAACTGTCCTCACCTGTACCCACTTCCTCTGATAGTTCGCTCCATACACCCACCACCCAGTGTGGGAAAAAGGGACTCCTCAGGTATCTTAAATCTCTTCCCTCTCACTTTAAACCTGTTCCCGAGTGTTGGACTCTCCTACCATGGGGAGATAGCTGAATATTCATTTTATCCATAACCCTCAAGATGTTATGAAACCTCTCAGTGGTTCTCAATCCTTTATCCCCCCCCACTCACATACCACCTTTGGTTAGTAAGGGATTGCTTAAAGTGGTACATGACTGGAATAAAAAAGGTGAAGACCCAATTCTCTCTAAGGTTATCCTTCAGCCTCCTATGCTCCAGATCAGAAAGTCCCAGCCGATGCAGTCTCTCCTGCCAGTGCCACTCAGATCCCGATAAACAAATGGAAAAACACCAGAGTTCTCCAGATCTTTCCCACGCCACAATCTTGGCTTTCTTCCATCAAGAAATGGTGTTCACAATCACTACTGCCCAAAATCCCCTCCCATAATTGTCTCTCCCCTCACAATCTTTCCTACATTGTAATAGATCTGAACATAGAACACTACAGTACCCATTGGGCATTGATGTTGTGCCGACCTAAACCAAAGCAACCTCATTTTTTTTTTGCCTTCCTGATTTCTTGAGGCTTTTCTTGCATTTTTTATATCCCTCAAAAACCAAGGTTCCCTATGCCTGGAATCCTGACAGGAATATGCAAATCTTGTACTCTCAAAATTTCACCTTTGATGGTTCTCCACTTACCTCACACAACCTTGCCTGAAAACAACTTACCTCGATCCACACATTCTAGATCCTTTCTAATTCCCTCAAAATTACCCTTTCTCCAATTTACAATCTCAACCTGAGGTCCAGACCTCCATAATTAACTTGAAACCGAATAGATCTCCGTTACTGTCCATTGCTTGTTTAGATAACCAACTCTGCACACTGCTCAAACTCAATGAGTAAAAATCCCAGTGTAGCCCAAATGTTCACTTTGGCACAATTTCTGTAGGAACAGAGAAGCTAATGTGGGCAGGTGTGGTCACAGAGATAAGGATGGAATCAAACACAAGCTTGATGCCCCCACCTGGAGTTCAACTACAGAAAAAGTACCAGACAGGTGTAGGTAGCTGTGGAACCAAAACCTACAATTGGATTGTTTTTAAGGTGATATGTAATGCCATTTGATTTTAACTATAGACCACGCTTGAGAAGATTTCCAGATGAGGTTATTAAGTTTGTCTCCCCATATTATCACTGTTCACAATTGCATGCCACAACATTTTCTCAACATCAGCCACACACCAAGTGATATTGTTATCTAAGTAATGCATAGATTGAGGGAGGCAGTTAATGAAGCAATTATGGCTCAGCTCAAGGAGTGTATAAGGGTAATTGGAAGAGATCAGATTGGGAACTTTTGGAAAAGACAGAATGCTTAGAATGATGCTATTATAAAACATCACTGCTGTCCACAAGGAGATTGTAGATTCTTCCATGAACGCATGGGTTCCTCCCAGATTCCAAAGGTATACATGGTTTCTTAGATTAATTGGTCACATGGGTGAATTTGGGTGGTGCAGAAGGGCCTGTTACTGTGCTGTATCTCTACAAATAATTGTGGAGTTTTTAAACCTTTCAAACTTCCCAAATTATGTTAAAACACAGGGTAGTTTGAGCCATTGACTTTCACTGCCTGATGCCTCAGTCATGACACCACTTGCAGTTAGTTCACCATTACTGAAGAAATGGTTGAGCATGGAAGGCCGCATAGATTATGGACTCAGAGGAGGTAACATGCCCATTGGTGAAGAGCCACTCCAGCGTTTTTGGAGACACTACATCCTACCTGACCCTCTGTGATCAACAACTTGCAGACTCTGCTGTTATTACTGGGATAAGGATGTACTGCAGGAGGCCCGACAGTGGCACTCCCATTCCTGAATTCTTCTAATAGGTCAGTTTCTTTGGGAACACAGAGGCACCAGTGAGGTACATTCATTCTGTATTAATGGCTCCTTTAGAGTGCAGACAACTGTTGACCAGTCTCTTGCCCACAAGAACTTTGCTTTCTAACTTAACCAATTTAAAAACTGTTTCCATAAGACATAGGAGTGGAATTAGGCCATTTGGCTCATCAAGTCCACCCTGCCATTCCATCATGGCCGATATCCTTTTCAACTCCATTCTCCTGCCTTCTCCCTGTAACCCTCAATTCCTTTCCTGATCAACAATCTTAAATTTACCCCATAAATTGGCCTCCATGTCAACAAATTCTACTCCATGACAGCATGTTGCTGTGAATCACATCTTCTCTTGGGGAAATGCCACATTTTAAAAATAAAGACCAGACTAGCACTGAATTGGAAGGCAGTGTTCAATATCCATTCCAGGAAGCAGTGCACTGTAGTATTGAGTGGGTGTGACACCACCAAAAGTGGTGGAGTTTGGCCAATATGTCAAACCTTGCCTGTCTCCACACTTGGATGCACACAAATGTTCCCACAGCACAACAGTAAACCTCTGATAACTCGCTCTCTGTTCATTCCAAAAATCACAATGGCTTGACCACTGATCCACCAGGTAGGGTTTGCCATGTTCCATTCCAACAAACTGCAGTCCTGGCTCTCACAATCCTATTGGATTTACAAGTCCTGTTTCCAATGCTGGTCTGTTCACCGCAGATCTGGTTCCCGTCTTTCATTGAATTTGCTAATTTCCCAGGCTCTTGAAACTATCTGGTGCCCCATTTCCCTCCCACTCCCTTTAAATTTACTGGATTCACTAGAAAATTATTAGACTGTGAAATGTCTCAAAAAGCAAATTAAAAATGAGTATCATCCCATAGTCCAGAAAATAGGCTAGTCTGTTATCAAAGTCTTGAGCATGTTGGATTATTGGAGTTTTATTGTTTTGCAAAGATGTTTTTTTGGGCTATACCCCTCAACATCACAAACATTGACATATTTGCCATCTTAAATGATGAAACTGAACAAAACATTTGATAAATTACCTATGTTCATATAATATATAATTTTAATGTGGTTCATATACACATCCTTTACATTATGCATCTATAATTGAGTCACTAATTGCTATACCAATCATTCTTAAATTCACAATATATTAAAATAAGAATTTGTTGTCATTGAAATCCAGATAAGGCTTTTTAAAAAATCTTTCTATTCTTCTCATCTTACATTTATATAAGTATTTCATTCTTTTTTTTAAAAAAAATAGAATTACAGTGTAACGATACAGACCAAAAAACCAAAATGACTTTCTAAACTATATAACAAATATTTTGTCAATAAATGTGCCAAAGCATTATTTCACCACATTGAAAGAGAAACAAAGCTGAGTGTTCATTTCATTTCTTCCACAACATTCACAAGAATAATACACACAGTGTAAGTTTAAATTCATTTTTTAAGTGGTGTGAGATGCTACTTTATTGTAGGAGCTGAAACATATCCTATAAGGAACGGATCAGCCTTTTGAATCCCAGCAGAATATTTTGAATACAATTTTTGCTAAGCAGATAGACAAAATACAGAATAATTATATTCTTCTGTTTCCAAGCAGAAGCTGTATCCTGCGCTGCAGGTGAAGTTGTTGAAACGAATATATAAGACACATCAATGAGCAAGAAGATCTAAAGCACAGCTATAGCTGATGAATATTTCATAAAGAAATCTATTTTATTATATAAAACAAAGAAGAAAGTGCTTAAAATCTGGAATTCAACAAACGGATCTTTCACTTACCCATGCCCGAACATCTCAACTTTGTGAAAATTAATACTTTGTTTCAGAAGTTTTTTATTAAAATGCACCCACTTAAAAAAGGCAAAAATTAGCCTCTGGGTATCCATATCTGTAATCCGCCAATAGGTTATAATTTTTCAATTCCTTCTTGCACTGAACTCAAGAGGTTTGCAAAAGCTGACAATACTATTCAGGAATTGCATTCACTAAAACATTCTTTCAAGTTTTTGTTGATACTCAACTTTTCTACTTTTGTTCTTTACTCTTCCACTACACTTTACTGCTCTACTCTGAAAGTTTTCCAGCAAGTACTGACCACTCTGGACTCAGAATCCAATTGCCTACTAACAAAGACATTCAATGGACAACTGTCAACCTGCTGATTATTCACCTCCAAGTTCAACAGTCTTCCGCCTGCTCTGGCGGACACTGATTCACAGCCACAATTAAATAGAGCCTGTCCTTGGCTCAGTCACACTGTCTCAGTCCTGTGCTCCATCATTTCCAGAGCTACTGAGAGAGCACACCAAGTCAGTAATGCTCCTTGTGTGAATCACGGAGTTCAGGAGATGGAAATTAGTGAAGCAATCAGATTTATTCATTTATACCTCCTGTTTTATCCAACTTTCAGACCAAGGACCTCCAACACTATGTTCAACCTGCACTTGCACAACATGTTTGCAACTTGGTCTGATGGAATTGTAGGTTAATATTCTTCCCCAGTCAAACTTCCATGACATTAAAAAAGACACCAATGTTCAATATTAAGTTAATAAATAATCATTTTCTGTTATATATTATTCCCTTATAGGACACCAGTCTTGAGGAAATGAGATTACTTGCTGAGCAAAATTATATTTACCTATAAAAGCTTATTCTTCGAAACATGGCAAGGATGTTCAATGACTTCCACTCCATGCTACAAGGCCTGGAGGCCTTAATTTTAAACATGTGATGATTTGGTATGTGATGTTGCTTGATAGAAAAAAGTTAAAGCGGGGGTTGAAAATGAATTCAAACAAGTAAATAATATTCTGAAACATTTGGATGTGGATATTATTGGTGGGTTGGGATTATATCGATCCAATGGGGGGGGGGGGGGGGAAGGAGTGCATTACTACTTTCAGGGGGGTCTGTGTGGACTGTGAATTGACTATCAACTTTTATTTTCTTTTAACCAGTAGTTAGCAAAAGATTAGTTTTCCGAGCACTGGCCAGGCTGTGGTTGTTTTCTGCTGAAAATATTGTTTTTATTTTGTTACTATCAACATTTTGGGAGAAAAAGCACATTTTTAGCAACTGCCCAGTTTCCCTATTTTATTTCTGGGACCTTCAGGTCCATACAGCCTGGAGAAAACTGTTGTAAAATATCGTTACTGCAATCCTCAAATGTCTAATGTGTTTCTGCACTAGTCAGACAGACCATCAGGCGACTTTGTGGGAAACACCAGATTTTTGTCTTCAGGATAAATTTAAATGCATTGCCAAGCTACGACTACTATCCACTAACACAGTCATAGTGCTAATGGGTACCATAACTTTGAGCTAATATTACATGCAGGCATCTTATTGTCCATAGCCTAAAGATATATAGTAAGAATATAAACACATAGACATTTAATTGTACAGTATAGGATTTCAGTTTTTTAAAAAACACCATCTTCAGCACTGTTGAATATTCATTGCAGATGATTTTGACCCATCTTTCAAATCTTCTTGAAGCAGTAATGCTGAGGAAACGTTCAGGAAAAAGAAAATCTAACCTCAACAATGGGCCACAAGAACAAGTCTGAAATCACTAATTATTCAATGTAAAAAGAAACAACCTTAAAATATATAGGTTTGCATTACAGATAAAATACTATCTATACTCCTTTAATTCATGGTTCATTTTACTGGAAAAACAGATTTTATACAAAGAGTCTTGGAAGGAGAGTTGCGATTTTAAGTTCTGGTCCATGAGCACAAATGGAGCTGCTTTTAATTGCCATGCACAAGGGGGTTTTCCACTACTCAGTATCCAATTATTTACATTCTTTCGACTGTTATGGTGAAACAACATGAAGTGCAGTACATTCATTCTAGTGCTTTGCGATTGGTGATAGAGGCTGAAACCCATTCACTTCTCACTTTGGAATGCTAAGTTTAGCCGTTGGCAGTTTCTGGGTACTGCATTTCGGTGCTGAATACTTCCTTGTAGAGTGGTGGGAAGTTGTGTACGGTTTGTGGGTGTAGCAACTTGAATAGCTGTAGCTTGTCCACGTGAAGGTTGCATACAGACTTCAGTATGGAGAGCTTCGAGATCAGCTGGAGAAGAGGAAGCAAAGAGACTGCTGAGTTGAGGAATAACGGTAAAAAGGTTCCCAAAATCTTTCTCCCCCATCTCCGCCAGTCCCTCTGCATCATTTCAGGATAATCATGGCTAGAAGTTCAAGTGCTGTCAGAGACCAGCAGCAATTAAAGATCCACCATCGGACTCCACAACAAACTCATTTAAGGATTCTTACTTGTGCACTTCATTGATTTTCTTTTTATTCTGTGTTGCACA
The DNA here is from genome assembly GCF_036971445.1 of Narcine bancroftii. Taxonomy (NCBI): domain Eukaryota; kingdom Metazoa; phylum Chordata; class Chondrichthyes; order Torpediniformes; family Narcinidae; genus Narcine; species Narcine bancroftii. The sequence continues at coordinate 302,234,580 of NC_091471.1, forward strand.
GTTTGTTTACATTCTTTATCTGTTTATAGCTCTTTGTTTACACATTTATACTGGTTTTTTTTGCACCACCAATTAGTGGTTATTCTGTCATGCCTGCAGGAAATAAGAATCTCAGGGCTATATGTACTGACAATAAATCTGAATCTGAAGTGTACTGAAATGGGAGTACCAGACCAATATTACATTATACTGGGAATATTAGTTGTACATGAAACCCAGGATACAGAAACAACTTAGGAAGATGCATCAGCCACAACCAAGGATTGGTTTCCAGGAGAGGGGCTTTTGCTTGGCTGGATGGGGGAGAAGGTGGGTGGCAGCGTATTGGATAAAGGTAGAGAATCTGACTGGAACTGGCGCTGTGGTTGGGTGACACTGGATGGTCTTCAGTGGTTAAAAAAATAGGGTGCAGGGGGTGACACAGGATGCCAGGGAGGGGGAAATTGGAGTGGAGAATGGAACCGAGGAGACAGGAAGGGTTTCAGAAATGGAGGGTGTTGAAAACTTAAGTGATCAGAGTTGGGGTCTGGAAAAAATTGGTGAATCCTGTGAAGAGGACAGGAAGAATCAAAAGTAAACCAGGATATCAACACTGAAATATATTACAAGAGCACAAAAAAATGGAGCTGCACTCAGCAGATCAGGCAGAATCCAGGGGTGGGGAAAGAGAAACTGGCAACAGGCCTTTTCATGCAGTGAAAAAAGCCCAAATGTAAAGGTGGAGACTCTAAGGCACCAACTGCAATCCTACTTGGGGAAGGATGAATGTATAGCCACTGCAAGCGGCTGGCTCGGGATGAGCTGATGATGTCACGATGACACCGTCAGCCAGCAATCCATCTCCCCTATCTCTCCCACCCACTCACCCCTCTCCTTCTATGAGCCCAGCCCCTCAGGGCAGGGGCGGCCAGTGAGAGCTGTGAGGGGGCAGCTGGTGCGGGCTCCAACAGTCCCTCCGGCACCTCACAGGCCACTTTGGCCACTCATCAATGGCTCAAAACACGGCAGAGCAATGGCCGTCTTTCCAACCCTTCATCCCCCATTCAGCTGAAACTCCTCTGTTTCCCAGAACAGTTCCAGCTGTATGGGGGATTAAGGGTTGGGAAGATGGCCATTGCTCTGCTGTGTATTTATGACGGGTGGCACTATGGCACCAGTCACCCCACCTCCATCGGCTCTGGAGGGTGCTACAAGGCGCTGGTCAATATGAATGTGATGTAGTAGCAGCCTTTTAGGCCTGGTCCATGAAAGGTAAGTTTATATTTTCTCTCCGTGCTTATAGCCGGCTAGCAGTGGAAAGGCCTAACATTTCAAGACCTCTTCAACAGAACTGGAATTACAAAGGTAATTTTAGTTGCAAAGAGAGGGGTGGAGAGAACAAAAGGGATCTCCTGTGAATGGGTGTCAATCAAAATTGTTAAGGTCACAATGACTTCAAATATCAGGCAGTCAGACAAAAGAAACAAATACAAGAAAAAAGGATGCTTCCTTTACCTCCCCCCCTCCCCCCACCCATTGTTTTAATTTTATTATAACTAAAAACAGTAAATTCCAGAAAGATACAGTAGGTCAGGCAGCATCTGCAAGGAGAGAAATTATGTTCCAGGGGCAATACAGACACGTCAAGTCACGAGGCAAAAACATAGCAGGTAAAATGTGATAGAAAAATGCAAAGTGAAAGAAAATGGAATAGCAGAGTAGCTTTTAAATAATGAGGGAATGAATGACATTGGTTGAAGTTTATTGTCATCTGATTGTACATAAACAACCCATTGAAACAGCACATATCCGGACCAATTATAAGTGAATCGGGTAGTCTTGTATCCAAATGACCGAAGTTAATGTTTTCCTTTACTGGAAGCACAAACATCTAGCTCCAATAATACGGGGTCCCAGTCACAATGCATCGCTTACCCAAGGACTGATATGCTGTGACACTGGGAATACTGCAAAGGTTCACCTGTGAGGGAGAGTTTGATGTAAGAGGAGACATTAACAGGAGTAAGCGTATACTCTTGCATTCACAAGGATGAGAGGGGACCTCATTGCAACCTTCAACATTTTTACGGAGCTTAGCAAGGTAGAAGCAGGGATGTTGCTTCCTTGGAATCTACAAAAGACTGCAGATGGCGGAATCTAGTGCAAAAAAAAAACCCTCTGCTGGGTCGGGCAACATCAGTGGGAGGAAAAGAATGGTTGGCATTTCAGGCTAGACTCCCTTCAACAAGATTCTCATTTGCTGTAGCTGAATGGGTAGTTTGTAAATTATTTTTAATTTGGAGATACAGCACAGTAACAGGCCTTTCCAGCCCATGCCACCAAATACACCCACGTGAGCAATTAACCTTCTAACCCTGTACGTCTTTGGAATGTGGGAGGAAATCGGAGCACCTGGAGGAAACCTAGGCAGACGTAGGGAGAATATACAAACTCCTTCGAGCCAGATTCGAACCTACAACTCTGGCACTATAATAGCATGGCGCTAACCGCTACACTAACCGTAAAGAAAAATTAGAGTAGTAAACTAGTTGAATTGAATTAAAAGTGACAATAAATTTCAAACAAAGATAAATATTTACAGTAATCAGAGTGAAGAGAAGGTTAAGTACAAGCTAAACGGACCCACTGATATTTACCTTGGATAATTTGTCATCATTCAGGTAATTTTTTTGAATGACATGTTGCAATGCCTCGTAAATCTTGTCCTGCAGTTTCTTAACTTTTCTAGCTTCAGTGAGCCATGGTCGATCTTAAAAAAAGAGACTCATGATTAGTTATTCCATGCCCAATCAAAAAAAGTGTTTCAGAACTCCAAAGGAAATGGGCCCAATGATATAATTTTTCTCAAGCAAAAGATTTCAGTAAAATCGGGTCAAGAGCAGAGGTTCTCAACCTTCCCTTCCCACCATAAGCCATCAATCCCTTACTCATCACTTAACGATTTACTTAAAGTGGGAAGAAAAAGGCTGAGAACCATTGTTAAATTTATGTCACATTATACCTAGTATACTGAGAAGGGTTCTTCTGAGAGGAGATTAACAGGTTATCTCTAACATTCATACAACCTTTAAAGAGCACAATTTCGTGTATAAAGCGACAATGAAAAGAAAGCAAAGGCATCATGAGAGCTCCTTGGTTGGGTCATTCAGGAGCCTGTTGTTCGCAGGAAAGAAACCAACTTGCACTCTCTGACGGGAGGAGGGGGAAGTGAGGGTTGGAGTAAATTTTGAACAATTTTTTTTTCTCCTTTCAAGTTTAAAGAAAGAAAATATCACTTCTTTTTTCACATTCGTCCAGTACAAAACATTTACATAAATTTAAAATTGGTGGAATTTCAAACAAGTTTGATCAGTGTGCGAAAACAAATCTATAGATGCTGGAAATCTGAAAGAGAAAATGTGAAAAACACTCAGTATCTGTGCAAGGGGAAACGTTAATGCTTCAGTGTATCCTTTGTCACGAGCCTAAAACATTAACCATTTCTTCTCTGTTGGATGCTCCATAACCTTCTGAGTGTTTGTGTCATTATCCATCAAACAGGATGTTCAAGGCCAAGAAACTGTGGTCCACAATGTTATTGTGTGCTGGATGGAAAATTAAACAACAGGGTCTCAACTTGCTTATGTCTGCATCAAGTAGAACTTAAAAGTAAATCATCCCTTTTATGTTATTTTCTCTGTTTTTCTGGAGAACATTCTCAGGTTGGGCTCTGCCTGCCTGTCCTCATTAAGAGAGGGATGAGTGCCAAAGTTTTATGATAAAGGATCTTCGGTCCAACTGCTCCATTCAGACGAAGCTACCTAACAGAGTCCCACTCGTCCGTGGAACATGTCCTCTCTCAACCTTTCCTATCCATGTAGCGATCTAAATGTCTTTTGAACATTAAACAAAAAAGAATGTGCAGAAAGACAAAGGGTTTAAAAAAAAGCATTTGTCTACATGGTAAGGATATCAAAAACAAGGGTGTGTAGGTTTAAATTACGAGGAGATCCAAGAGATATGTTATTTCCCCTCACAGAACGTGATTGGTAATAGGAATACACGACTGAAGAGGTGGTGGAATCAGATACAATCACGAAGAGCCATTGGGCAGACACTCAAACCGGTCAGGCTTCGAGGATATGGTCCTATTGCGGACAAATGGGATTAGTGTAGATGGGGGGGTGGGGAAGAGGGGAATAGGTCAGCATAGATATGGAACTGATTGGTGCAGTGCAACTGTATGACTGTATGGTAGTGTTAAGGAGGAGGGGATATATTATTTATGACAGCTAGCCTTCACTGGAGTGAAACATCCTTTAATTCAGAAATATTAGGCCATATTTATACCAATCCACAAAAGAGATTTTGAGAAGCATGTCAAGCATTCCTCAGGAACTTATTTCCCTCTTACTTGGAGAGGAAAAATTTAGAGATTGAGATGGATGTGGGCTTAAGGGAGGCAAATGAGCCTGCATGAACTTATTGGACTGAAGGGCCCATTCTATTCTGTCGAACTCTGATGTTCTAATAGGAAATATTGCAACACACGAGGGCAGTGGTCAACTCATCGAATTATCCAATCACATGTGACATGACTAGGAAGTAAGCAGAATTTGACCAAGTTTTCTCTGCTCAGCACCACTTGCATCTCTTTCACAGAGTACTTTGGTTCTACTCTTTCAGTGGAACTAGATCAAATGCCAAACCGTGGATGTTAATGGACTGCATCACCAGGTCCATGACCCAACCAGTAACTGACTGACCTTCACTTCATTTCCCCGAGTGGTGCTGTAATATTGCATGTACACACCTGGTGACAACAAGATCCCGGCTGTGAACAGCGCAATTTCTTCCTCAGTTAAATGCAGGCAGCACAAACTTTTCGCAAATTCAAAAACAATGCTGATAAAATCATCGCAACCTGGTGGAGAAAAAAAAAACCCCAGAAATGACAAACCTTGTAATCCAGTTGCAGGAATTTGTGGAAAATTATCAAACAGATTCTGTAGAGTGGAGATGTACAGTTAAAAAAAAAACTTTTCCGAAATTCAAGCCACCGGCAAATAGCCCCCAGCAGAAAATAAATAGATAAGAATTCAGAAGTTTAAAACTGGAATGCCTCGCTGGTAGTTCGCCAATCACACAATCTCAGGCAACCGAAAAATTCACTTATCCAGCATCTACCAATCCACATAGGAGCTGGATAGCTGGGGTTTAACTAAAAAAGCTGAAGGGACTGTTCACAATAAAACAGCTATGGGCATTTGAATTTGTTGCCTTGCCTCAAGTTACGAGCTTTGTTGCCGTCACACTTTTACGCAATAAATTTCCTCCTGACAAGTGATTTTTACTCTTACCCAACGACTTGAAGATCTGTGTGCTTCCATACTTTCCTTCGAAGAACAATGTGTTGTTCATCGGGTTATATGCCCTGCACATTCGAACCAATAAAACTTCAAGACAACCTACGATGAAGTGAAAAGTTTTCTTCAGAGCATTTCAACTCTAAATCAAATCTTTGATGCAGTTAGTATTTGAAACTTCACATCAGCATTTAAATCAGCCACCAAACAAAGCCTCCAAAATGGAGGCATAGAAACAAAACGTTTGGTCCATTTTGTCTGAGCCATCGACCTGCATCGCAAGAACTTTCTAGCTGACAAGTATTAAAGGCATTGAAGCCAATGGGCAAATACAGGAAAATGGAAATGGTCTTGATGGCCTCAGTGGCTGGCATAGACATGGTGGGTCTATGTTTAGAGGAGACAAAGGCAAGTCCATCCATTTTATTTATCTATGTATTTATTTTTAAAACACAGACAGTAGTGGGTGCCCGGAATTCATTGCCAAGGGTGGTGATGGAGGCTGATACAATAAGAACTTTTAAAAGACTCTTAGACAGGCACATGGTCCAGAAAAAGAGGGTTTATAGGGTGGAAGGGAAGAGTTAAATTGACATGGAGTAAGTTTACACACGTTGGTTCAACATTGTGGGCTGAAAGGCCTGTACAGTGCCGTAATGTTTTATGTTCTGTAGTGTATGATTCCATGGTGACCGACCTCATTTCTGGTTTCCCAGCAGAAGATGAAGGCAAGACTAAGTGGAAGGGATGGAGAAAAATTCACTATTGAAAATATTCCAAAGGAATAATATGGGGATTAATAAAGCAAGGAGAAAAATAAAAATCAAAGCTTGAAGATAACCATAATTAATAAGTATAACTCAGGGTTAGATAGGAGAGCAAAAGGACAAGTTAAAGAAAATATTTTACATGTATTGTGTATTTACATCTGCTTAAATGGATATGATTGTTGGGGCAGAGACTTGTAAAATTGAAAGATATGCATAGACAGTAATAGAAAAATAGATTCTGGGAAAGGGAAACAAATGATGTTTGAATTGATGGCTCTGTTTAAGCTGGGTCCAGCATAGTCAGTGGCTTCAATGCTACTGTAATTCTAAAATCAATGCATGACCTAAAATTTGGGAGAGCAATGGCTTTAATGCTTGAATGCTCCTGGATTGTAAACTGCTATCTCAAACTTGCTTCTCAGAGCCACTTGGAGGAATTGAGCAGCATCAGTGGGAGAATGGTTGCAACCCTTGAGAGTGCAAAGGAGAGATGGGCCATATAATGGAGACAGGATGGGTGAGTTTAGACAGGGGTCTAGTGGGGATTAGTGAATCAGAGAGAGGGGTGAGTCCTCACTTGGAGTATTATGACCGCATTTAAGGAAAGATGTGCTGACGTTGGAGAGGGCTCAGAAGAGGCTCTAGAGGATGACTTCAGGAATGAATGGATTATCATATGAGGAACATTTGACAGTTCTTGCCCTGTCCTTGTTGGAATTTAGGAGAATGAGGGGGATCTTATTAAAACATTTTGAATATTGAATGGCATGAACAGAGTAGATGTAGAAAAGTTTTTCCCCATGGTGGGAAAGTCTAGGACAAGAGGGTACAATTTCAGGATTGAATAGCATCGCTTAGAACAGAGATTTGGAGGAACTTCTTCAGCCAGAGGGTGGTACATCTGTGGAATTTGTTGCCACAGGCTGTTATGGAGGCCAGGTCAATGGGTGTCTTTAAGGAGACAATGGTCATGGGGAGAAGGCCGGGCAGTGGGGAAAATGGCTCAGCTCATGATTAAATGGAGGGGCAGACTTGATGGGCTGAATAGCCAATTTCTGCTTCCAGGTCTCTAGGTGGAGAGACTGAGACTGGCAGGTGCCAAAAAAGAGAAAGAAGCAAGAGTGTAAATGGGGCCAGGCGGAGGAAGATGAGTCATATAGGGTGAAGTTGAAGACAATGGGTTGGGGGTGGGGAAAAAAGGAGAGAAGGTGAGCGACACATGGAGATTAAGACTAAGATTAAGCGCTGGAATTTGCTCAGTATATGAAAATTATAATGGAAGCTATTGAGAGAAGTGAGACAAATTTCAGATCACAGTATCTGCAGTCTCTTTTGTGTTTTCACTTTAAAAGCATGCACACCTATTTTCAAACGAATCTAGCCAGATTGTTCTTTAATATTTGCTATTTACACATATGATAGATTTTAGAATAAAAATAGATACAAGGCTGAAGAGGAGTGCAGAAAATGACAGGTGTGGGTGTTGGAAAAATCAGATCGAGTTATTAGACTGTGCACCATCTGTGTAACCGTGTTACTAAAAATATTTTAAAATTAAATGTTTAATGTTAAGCAATTTTTTCCAGAAGTCATGCTGTTATTTCTCAACATACTTTCTACTTTGACACCACATGTTTAGAATTTTTCACAAATATTAAACAAATGCATTAGAAAAATACAAAATACAAAGATGGAATCTTGAACAATCCACAAGAAGCTGGGGGAACTCAGCTAAAAGGGTTCATGTGTCAATGAAGTGTCTGGATGCAAAACGTTAACTGCTCAACGAATAATGGCTGACTTGATGAGTCCGTCCAGCTTCTCACTGCTTACTTGAACTAATGTACTAATTAAAATGTCTACCTCTTTGCAAGAATTCTCCACTCTTTAAACTGTTCCACAAAACATCCTTCAATATTAGGAGTAAAACTTTAATATTTCACCCCCCCCGCCCAGTTTGACTTGCTTACTGAACCGATCTTACTCCCTTGCCTTCCAAAATTGATGAGCTTCCTTAAAACACAAAAATATGCCTTCAATTACTTCCTCTTCCTTGAAATCTTGACACCCTACAAAGAGCCTCAGATTCCATTGACCAAAGCCACTGGTAGTGAATGTTATTCAGTGGAGGGTCTTACTGCAGCTTTATTTTACTCTGAGGGCCAGTTACCTTGAACGGAAGTGACACCTGCCCCCAACCACCTTGCTAATGGCCACAGGACAGACTAACCAATATTAATAAAAACATTTGGGAAATTGCAGCTAGACAAAACTTTAAAGAACATAAATACAGGGATATAATGTTAAGGCATTTGTCAGACTGCACTTGGAGTACTGTGAGCAGCGTTGGGCTCCTTATCTAAGGAAGGACGTTTTGGCATTCAAGAAAGTCCAGAGAAGGTTCACGAGCATGATACCCGCAATGAAAGGGTTGTCATATGGGAAGTGCACGACAGGTCTGGCACAGTACTCGCTGGAGTTTAGAAGAATTTGAAGGGGGGGGGGGGAGAAAAAGAGAGCTGGTGCAGCAACTCACACTGAAACCATTGAATACTGAAAGGCCTTGAGAGAGTGGATGTGGAGAGGATGTTTCTTGAGGTGGGGAGTCTGAAACCAGAGGGCACAGCCTCAGAATGCAAAGAATGTCTCTTTTGAACAGAGGTGAGGAGGAATTTCTTTACCCAGAGGGTGACAAATCCATGGAATTTGGGCTGCGATGGCCATGGAGGGCATCAGAGGTAGATAGGAAGGGAATTTTATGGAAAGACAGGAGAATAGAATTGGAAAGGATAATTAATCAGTCTTGACCTCCTACAGATGCATTTGATGGGCTGAATGGCCCAATTCTGCTCTAAAGTTCTCTGTAGTCCAGGGAACAATATTTTTAGACTGGTGACTACTGCCTGAAAATGGATCCTCCACTGATAGAATGCAAGGTTAGCGAGCAGAACCCTGGCTCTGAAATCCATATAATGACATCATTTAATTAAATGATGTTCCAGCATTACATATTTGATGGAGACAAATCTCTGGATACTAGTCTGCAGACAAAGGCTACAAAGAATTGGAAGGCAATTTATCTGGTGCCATTTTACCTTGAAAGGGTTTGGCCCGAAATGTCAGTTATATACAGGGGTGTAGCCAGGTTCTAAAATTAAAGGAAGCGAGCACATTTAAAAAAAAAAGACACCATGACACACACCAGATGGTGAGTCAGTATTTGAATGGTGGGTCGCACTGATTTTTCAGTAGCGTTGGACCGGAATGGTGGTGGTGGGGTCTTGTGTCAGAGCAGGATGGGCTGTATCGAAGTGGGGGGGAGGTGCAAGTTTTGAAAAATATGCTATCGTTTCCCCTGCGCCCTCCCTAGCTACGCCACTGCTTATGGGACTTTACCTCCTACAGATGCTGCCAATCCTGAGTTCCTCCAGCATCTGTGTTTTTAATCACTGTTTAATAGTTGCTGATGGCCATTCTGTTTATGTCAGGCTCTTGAACAATAGGCATTTGAGTGCTGTCAGAATAACCAAGACGCAGTATACGGCTGTCCCCTTTGTCAGTATCCATTACTTATAATGGCACTCTGCTGAGGTGTCCATGTGCCAATTTCTTACAGCTACATCATCAGTGCTGGCTGGTATTCGAATACAGTGGGTTTAATATCTACCTGCTTTAAGGAGTATGATCTGATCATTCTGACACAGATCCATGAATCCACTGATCCGTTTGGCGAACTCCACCACATACTGGATTGCATCTGTTACTTGGATTGCACACTGCTGCCACATGGCCTCACAGGACTGTTCAAACAAAGGACCAGAGTGAATGCACTGCACAAAAGACTTCAGCAGGTTGTATTTTGCAGAGACAGTTCACATACCGATCAAATTGCACAGGGTAGGGAGTCTCAGCCTCTACTTTTGGCACCACACTGATTACCACAATAATACTCAATGCCTTGTCAATAGAAACAGATCCAGTAGGCAGTCTGGCCTTTGTGCTGGAGCTCTGCGGGTCTCACAGAGTCCATAAGAGGGAAAGATATATAACTTACGGTTTGGGCCGGAGGCTTGAAGGTAACCTTGAGGAACAGTTCAGGCCCGAAACATTGGTTATATATATTTACCTCCTTTGGTTGCTTCAGGACCTGCTGAGCTCCTCCAGCATTTGTGTTTTTACTACAATCACATCATCAGCAGAATTTAATGTTTAATGTTTCACTTCAGTCTGGCCTTTTACTCTATCTTTTACCTCGATGTCACTTTCCCCGCACTAATCCCATATCCCTCTATCACAGAAGGGTCTGTGGGATGCTGCTGTGAATCAACAGAGAGGTGAACTGTGTGCACAAGAATTCCCAGCGCCACAGAGCTGAGTAAACACATCAGGGACAATGCCAACTGCAGTAAAGGCATGGCTGAGGCAAACCAATTCAAAAGTCAATTGAGAAAATGGAAAAGTATATTGGCAGTCAAGGATTGAAATAAAGAATAAAATCTCAATGGAATTTTATTGTTTTTTTTTATATAAAAACAATCTCATCTTGCCATAAATGGAACTTTTTAGTAAATGAGATGCTTATTTTTAATTTTTTTTGAATGAAAGTCTATGTCTCAATAAATTGAAATAACTGCAATGGAAAGTTTATCCATAGGTAATTCTTCAGAATGGTTTGTTTCATTTTATTTTCTTTTTTAAACAAAAGGTCTCTTAAATGGGTCTAAATTGTACCTTATTTTGAAAATTCCTTATCTCCTCCTGAGTGTACAACTGCCAGGCAAGCTGCTTCAGTTCCTCAACAGTGTATTGGCAAGTCTCTAAATGGGATTCCACCACATTCTGTGATATTCGATCTGGAGGAGGGAGGAAACAGGAGTTAAAGGTGTGGAATCTGCCCAGTAAATGAAACAATGCCACAGATCCAATTTCAAAAACAATGCCAAGATCATTTCTGGGTCTTTGTTTCTATTTCTTACAGAATGGATCGGAATGCCCATCTATGCCTGCTGTGGGACTTGTCCCTGTACTTCTGCATTCAAAATAAAAATCACCTTCAAAAGTCAACACTAGAGCAAGATGATAATTGTTAAGGAAAAGGGCCATTGAGTAACTGAGAGTCTACTTTCATAACTAAAATGATTTGGAAAGGACTTGGATTTACATGTTTAATGAGGTAGAAAGTGTTAAATAAAGAGAGAATGAAAGAGCAGATGGAAGGAGTGAGGAAAAAGTCTATGTATACTGTAGTTATATGCCAATACTCAAGGTTGTTCTCCGAGCTGTGATCTGTGCCAAAAAGTTAACAATATGGTATTTTAGGTACAGCAAAACCTTGGTATCTGGCACCCTCAGGGCTCGGTAGATGCCACCTAAGCAAGTTTTATGGTTGCTTGAGACAACATGTTGCATGACTTGAGAACTAATGGCAAAGCATGCCAATTTTAAACTTCCATATTTTTTTACCCATTTATTTTCTGCAATATTTTTTGCTGGTTGCTTGAATTTTGGATAACAGTGATTTTACTGTATTTTGCTTCTGTGTCACCAAGGACACAAAACAAAATGTACCATCATGAAATTTCATCTCCATTATCTGCATTTAAGCTTACCCTCAAAATTATAAACGTAACAGACTCATTTGAGGACTCATAACTTTGCTCATTATTTACTACTGAATGTTAAACTTCTGTATACGCACAGCTTGTTTTCAGTTTTCTTTGAGTACAGTTTACAGTTACTGGCAATTATGTGCGGCCCACAGGAAAACAAATCTTGGTTGTATGTTATGTATGTATTTTGACAATAAATACGAAGTCTGAATTTGAACTTTGGGTGCCTAAGTATTAAAAAAAGCATGTTCTTGATGATTTTAAAGATAATTTGTTTCACAAAATGGAGGTAATGTAATATAAAGAGTTTGGGATATCATTGGATACAAGAATGAAACTGGGCTGAATAGCCTCCTCTTATCTGACAACTTCATGGAGAACAAGTGAAATAACACTCCATACTCTCACACAAACCAACTTAACATTGAGCTGTAATACATACCTATTTCTGCCATTGAAATTTCTGTGGCTAGCTGACTATTCTCTGGTGAGGGATAGGAGAACAAACTGGGCTCCAGCATTATTTCATATATGGACTCCTGTTTTATATGTTTAACGTCATTTACTTCCATGGCAGATTGGTCTGGAGACGGCTCGGCAGAAGCAAAGAGATCAAAATTATAAAAACTGTTTCCTCCCTCAGGGGTCAGTGGAAAGTCAAACAGGAGCCCATCAGACAAGGTGCTGCTGATGTCATCCAGATCTCCGAGTCCACTGCCAACACTATTTGGGTAGACTCGTGCAAGTCCTTCGGAGTCTTCCTTCGTTGCCAGCTGCTCCTGGTGCTGCTGGTGTTTCTGAACCTCTGCGTAGAGACTGTCACGTTGTTTTTTGGACATCCGACCAAACTTCACAGCTGCACAAACAAAGGAAAATCCTTAATATTGAGTGTCTGATTACCTCTATTAAAAAGTTATACAGCACATTCACAGGTCCTTACTCCTATCATTCCCATGTTGGCCAGTGTCTGTTTACACTAATCCTAATTCATAGCCTTCATGCCCTGGAAATTCAAGTTCTTATTCAGATACTTGATAGTGAGTTTATTGTCTATTCATTGTACAATGTACACATACACCAAAATTCTTACTTGCTGCAGCTGAACAGGTACTTTGTTTTAAAATAAATCAATTACAATAATACGCATTAAAAAGAGATAAATGACACAGGAGCAGAGAAGTGGCAGATGGAGTTCAATCCAGATAAGTGTACAGTGATGCATTTTGGAAGGTTGAATCGAAAGCAGAATACATGGTTAATAGCAGGATTCTTAACAGTGTGGAAGAACAGGAGGACTTTGGGGTCCATAATCCATAGATCTCTCATGGTTGCCACGCAGGTTTATCACGTAGTTAAGAAGGCTTGTCGTATGCTGGCCTTCATTAGTCAGGGGATTGAGTGCAAGAGCTGTGAGATGATGTTGGAACTCCACAAAACTCTGGTTAGACCACACTCGGAATATTGTGTTCAATTCTGATTGCCTCATTACAGAACAAATGCGGAGATTTAACAGAATATAAAATATGTCTTATGTGGCAAGATTAATAGAGCTAGGGCTTATCTCTTTGGAGCAAAGGATGAGATGCGACTTAGTAGAGGTCTACAAGATTACAAGAGGTATAAATAGGATAAACAGCAAGCATCTTTTTCCCAGGGTGGGAGTAGCAAACACCAAAGGACATCTGCATAAGATAAGGGGAGGAAATTTTAAGGAGACATCAGAGGTAATTAAAAAAAAAGTTGTGCGTGCCTGGAATGCATTGACTGGGATGGTGGTGGAGGCTGGGGTACAATACGGTCATTTAAAAGACTTAGACAGGCACATGGATGCAAGAGAGAGGGTTGGTGGGGGGGGGGGGGTGGGTGTGAGGCAGAAAAGGTTTTGAATAGGTTTATAAAATTCAGCACCACCTTGTGGAAAATTAGTTCTATCCTCTCTCAAGTTCTTACTGAATTTTATGCCCTCTAGTTTTAAAGCATCTCTATGGTGATAAATTTCTTCCTATCTACTGAATCTAGAACCTTCTATTTTATACGAATTTATTTATATTAGTAGCAATAATCAGATGAGACAATCTTTTCATTTTCATGGGTACTTAAATTAATCTTTATTTAAAAAGTTTAAAAAAAAATCAAAACTCAGCTGTTTCTCCTCCCACTACCATTTCTACTTATTTGAAGATATGAAAATTGGGTCAATTTCATCCACCACCGAAAAATGTTGCAAAAGAGAAAAAAATTTCAATCAATACATTATTTATTTTCTTTACAACTGACAGTGAAACAACTTCAATTCTGAAAGACTAGGGTCTAGTGCAGTACACTGAAGTCCTGGAGAAACCGAGCGGGTCAAGCAGCATTCACAGAAAGTAACGCTATCGACTGCTTTACTTGGGTCTGAGCCCTTTGTCAGGATAGAGTCCTTTCCATCCTGGCATTCTCAACCACTACAGTTCAGCTGATGAGACTGGCTGGCAAAGCCACTCCCTTTCTCTCCCCCCCCCCCCCCCCCACCCCTATCAAACAGACTGAACCTCACACCGAGAAGGAGTAAATACGAATGGGGTGAGAAAGAGCAGCTGGACCATTTTCTACTTGGCAGCAAAAAAAATAAATGCTTATTCTTTTTGGCAAAATGTTTTGCATCAGGACTCACGTCTTCATTTAGCTGTTGTTCTTTTTAAAGATGCAAAAATATTAAACTGAACTTTTATGGACTCACAACACTGAAAGAGGCCTTTCTGTCCACTAACCATCAAGCATCTGGTTACGTTAATCCCATTTTTGAAGTTTTCTCCCTAAACCTACAGGGGTTGTACGTCAGTTGGGTGTAATTGGGCAGCACGGCTTGTGGGTCAGAAGGGCCTGTATGCTGAGTGTTTAAATTAAAATTTAAATTCCCATCATTCTCCCGCACTTGGGGTAACTTAGTGGCCAACTAGCCTACCAACTGGAAATTATTTGGGATGTGGGAGGAAAGCAGGGGACCCAGCGTGGAAATCCATAGAGTCACAGGGAGAAGGTGTGTGCTCCGCAGAGACACTGCCAGAGGCCACTCAAGTGGCGGGGGGGGGGGGGGGAATGACTTTATTGACACCAGTTAAATTTTTGTTCCATGCACAAGGCAGGGGAGAGGTCAGCATAAAGGAGTTCCTCTGACAGACATCTTTTCTGACTCTGTGGGAAGTACACTGCTGGCTACATCGTAGCCTGGTTTGGAAATCTGAGTTCCTGGGAACACAGGCCCATCATAGGCTCTGACCTCCCATCCACAGCAGAAATCTACATGGCTCCCCATAAAGGTCTCCCATCAAACTGGTCACAAACTCTTCTCACTGCCACCTTCAGGTAGAAAGTACAGATGCCCAAAACGAGCAAGTCGATGTTCAAGAACAGTTTCTTTTCAACAGTTACCAGACTCTTGAACCTCCTCTTGTTATACTAATCAGAAATCCCTTTCACACTGCCAACCCGCTAAATAGGTGTGTGAATGACCCGTGTTGAAATACGGGCATGGCAGTGAAATCAAAATAGTGGGACATGCGCACAATGAAAGAGCCTGAGAAAATGCACATAATTTAACGCACACAATGGACAAAAGAGCATGGGAAAAGACAATTTAATAAAACATACACAATGTATAAAAGCGTGGAGGAAAATCTACTGCAGTGGGCTTCAGACTGTTCAAACTGAGGACAAATCCCCAGACCAATTCCCTCACAATCGAGCAGACCTAGTGTCTAGATCCCTGAGTCAACAGGTAACCCTCTCCTAACAGGCTGTCCTTAGTGGTGCCCGTTATAAGTTTTGGGATTTCCTCATCAGCCCTTATCGAGAGGAGATCCATCACCTTCTGGTCCCCTTGGTTGGCCACCATTATCACAATAATACTAATACTACACTAACAGCCTTCGAAAATCGAACATTAGCCTCAACTAAACTGAATCAATGACCTTCCTTCCAAACAACTTGGCGAGGATGACACAAGCAATGACATCACTAATGCTACCCAGCATAGCGGGTGGCCCTTCACATTGGAGCAGATTCAAAACAGCTCGGTCCTGATACAACTCCTGGGTTGTTTCAGTTCCAGCTTGATTTGTACCCTCCCTCGACACTGGCTAAATTCCCAGGTTCAACCCACATTCAATTGGCAGTATGAAAGGGGCTAAAGACTGCTCTGACAACGCAAAAGGACCGTCTGCACTACTGCAAATTACTTTATGCACGAGAATTACTGTGAATATTATCCATTGCATGTACTTATTGTCTCAATTTAGGTCCATTAGTTTATTGTCTCTTTTAATTTAGGTCAATTAGTTTACTACTATAGCTTTTCTTTACAAGTGTGGCTGCAGCAAGCAAGAATTTTGGTGCACAAGTGTATCACACAATGTATATGACAATAAACTCTCATTAACGATTAAAAACATATCAAAATACGACTGTAACTAATCTAATGTTTTTGAAAGTACCCCAAAAGATATGCAAATTCAACTTTCTTTCATTGCTGATATTTAAGGCAAGGAACTGAACTGTAATGCAGAAAAATTAAAAGATGAGAGTTTTAAAATCCAAATAGTTTTATCCCATTTAAAGAGAAACAAGTAATTACTGTGAATTCTCCCTATTGCTAAAGTACTAGTAATTCCCATTTTGCAGTTCTATTGCTATGGTCTAAACATCAAGCCCTTGCATGTCATCATCTCTTGGCAGGAACATTAGGGCTTGTATTTGAATGAGGACCTGAGTTTCTGTGAGGTGCAGATAAAATAATGATTTAGAAATATTTGGACTGCTCTGCATTCAATCTCTCACTAATCCATTGAGCGAATCTGATACAAGTGCTGGGAATTCAAACTGGTCAAACTTTTATAATGTGAAATCTGCTGGGAGACTTCATATTGAGGATTTAAATTGAAAGATAATTGGAAATATATAATGCCTGTACCAATATTCAGAGGATGTACTTGGTCTCACTTTTGGAGATGAAAGAATCTGATTATTTAGGTCCAAAAAACTGAACTAAAAATTGAGAAAGCACACCCCAACGTGAATTAAACCAACACCAGCCTAAATGCCAGAAAGCAATCAGATTCTCACTTAAGTGCTCCCAGAATTTTTTGACCATGGGATTCAGTTGATAGCTTATTGGGTCCGAATTAGTTACGGGTTTGAATTGGCAAGCTGTAGGCTAGTTTACAATCAACTACCTGTGGCTAGTTTTTAAGAACTGTATCAGTCCCTCCATCCTGCCTCCCCACCTCCCACACATGCAGTTAGCAAAAAAACTCTTTACATTCGATGATTTGAAACAGAATTCAGATGATGAATAAATCAGTTCGTTTTCTCCCTTACCATCACGTGACATTCCAAGAGTGAGACATTTCTGCAAGCGACAATGCTGGCAGCGATTCCTATTGGTCCGATCAATTAGGCAATTCCTCTGACGAGGGCAGGAGTATGCGGCATTATTCTGTTGGCTCCTTCTGAAAAAACCCTGTTGCAGGTGATGGGGTTTAAAAAAAGTTTAGAAGCCAGTTAGCCATTAGTGCCAAGCCAAGATTACATATACAACAGCTCCATTGCGACCGATACCGTTGAGAAATAGCACTGCTTATGGTTACAGGTTGTCATTCTATAGTCCGGCAAATCCCTTGGTCCAGTGGGAATGCGTGGTACAGATCTGTACTAATTAACTCATTCTAACGAAGCTCTGAATTCAACTGAGATCTCCATTAATATGCAGCTAATTAAACAACTAGTGCAATTTTTAGACTCAACTGTCAGCACATCCTAACTTATGGAATTGCATTACAGACAGTTCTTGAATTTCAAGTGTCCCAGGAAGTGTCTGGATTTAACAGGGACAGTACAGTTAGCGCAACACTGTTACAGTGCCAGGGATTCGAATCCAGTGCTGTCTGTAAGGAGTTGATCTCCCAGTGTCTGAGTGGATTTCCTCAGGTTGCTCCAGTTTCCTTCCACCCTTCAAAGCATATAGGGTTGTAGGTTAATTGGGCAGTGTGGGTTTAAATGGACAGAATCTGTTTCTAGCTGTAAATAAATTAAAAATTGTAATTAAAAAATTTAAAGTGAGCAGCAAACGATTCAAAGGAAAGTTATGGGCATGTGAGAGAGAGAACAAGTTGCAGGATACAGGGCAATATGGAGAGGGGGGTATGGGGTTGAAGGGAGTGTTCTATTGGCATGAATCCGCTGGGTTGAAGCCGCACTCTGTCATCATTAATATTTTGCTTTTTTTTAAAAACTGAGGATAAAACGGAGTCCACACATTAAGGAAACTGCAGTATATTCCAAGGTAGAATTAACAGTACCATAAACAGGTAATAATTTGACATTAATTGACTCAAAGCAGCAATAAAACAAGTCAACTTGGATACGAATAAGTGTTCTCCTCCACGCTGAAGATTACAGATTTTGTGTCATCTCTGCCATCAAGAACAGAAAAAAATAATTTGGGTTTCAAAAATGAATAAATAGATAGATAAATTGGGGTTCCAGAACCATCCCTCTCCTTTAAATAAATGGCACAAAATCCATGAATGAATGAGAACAAATTTAAAAAGTGTCTTGGCAACTTCAGAAAGTTGAGGGCGATCTCCATCTCCATGAAGAACCTAAAAAAGCAATTGCACTGGTTGATGGCCACTGTGCCTCTCCCACTTCCTTGCCTCCACTCAGGATGTACGGCATTCTCCGCTTCCTTCTCAGGGTGTCCACTTGAACCACATGCCTAATGGGTCACTCAACTCCAAGGCAGATGCAGAGAAACTCAGGATTCAGATAAGAGAAAGGCTTGAGTAAAGGACAGCAGGTAAGATAATGCAGGGGAACCCAACTTTAATATAAAAATGCAGAATACAAATGCTAAATTAATACAAATCTAGGTCACCATTCCAATCTTGTGCTCCATTGAACAGCCTATTTTAGGAAGGGTATCAAAACCTCGAGTCCAAAAGGAATTTACCATGGTAAAATTAGGAATGTGAAGCGTTAGTGATGAGAAAATGAATTGGGGACCTTTGCATTAGAATAGGGAATATTAAGAACAAATCTAATAAAAGAATGTCCTTCAATTCTGAGCAGTACTCAGTCAAAATCAGAAATAACCTTCTTGTCACCCTATAACTTGAGAACTTAAAAGTTAGGAGAATTTCATTTGCACACATCTTGAAAGTTGACGGTGGGGGGAAAAACAAAAATGATAATTTGATAAGTAATCATTAGGCAATGCCCCTAATTAAAAATTACTTAGTAGACTTGATAGAACTATAGACTTGTATAATCTTATTTTAAGATTTAAACTAGGTTGCTCCAACCTCCAGGCAGAAAAAAAATGGGAGTGAAGGAGAGATGATAAAATATAAGAGATTAAATTGGCTCTGTGGTCTCACTTACTTTACATCCTTCACATGTGATGACTCCATAGTGGATCCCCGAAGATTTATCTCCACAGATTTTGCATGGTATTACTTCTATTTGGGCTGTAATACAGGGGGGAGGGAGGAGAGAAAATAAAGATTTCAAAGTCACTTTCATAAATGAGTCACAAGCCTAGCTAAAAAATATTTTAAGAGAAAGAATCCAGATACTCCCAATAGTATTAGTCTCTGGTTTGGTTAGAGTTCCATCTTCATGATCTCCATTGTCAAAAAGACAGAATATATTTAGTTAACAATTCTGGGCCATAATTCACAATGTTTATTAATGAGTTTTAAAAAAAAAAGAGATGTGGGCACTGCTGGCAGCTCAGACTTAAAGGGCTGAATGGCCTATTTCTGCTCCTCTGTCTTATGGTCAATAGTCCATTTTGAATGGCCTTAGTAAATCTGAATTCACATGTAAACCAAACTGGAGGAGAAAGAAGGATTTTTTTCCCCCTGAAGAACATTGGTGAACCACCTGTCAGAGACAGGTATGTGCTGTCTGACTGCAGGCTTTATGACACTTTCTCCACGGGAGCTGCATGGCTGATGGTATCTGGTGAGCTTCACTGCTCTGTGAGATGCAGTGGTCCAAGAGCTGCTATAAGCCAAGGCCCAGATCTGGGCCACTTGCCTCGTCTTTGGACAGACTGCCAATTCCACTATTTATATAGAATAAAAACATTTTAAGGTTGCAGA
This sequence comes from Narcine bancroftii, assembly GCF_036971445.1. Taxonomy (NCBI): domain Eukaryota; kingdom Metazoa; phylum Chordata; class Chondrichthyes; order Torpediniformes; family Narcinidae; genus Narcine; species Narcine bancroftii. The sequence continues at coordinate 302,254,451 of NC_091471.1, forward strand.
TACAGTGATTGAAGTAAAAACACAAAGCTGGGGAAAATTCAGCAGGTATTAAGTACTATCAGTGGTCTTTATATAGCCAAGATACCCAACTTATCAACATTTTAGGCCTGAGCCTTTCATCAAGGCATGAGCAAAACTTAGTCAGGCACCCAAACAAAATGGTGGAGGTGAGGGCAGAAGGTAATAGGTGGATAAGGGAGGGAATAAGTGAATGGAGAGGGAAGGGGATGGAGAGCTGGAGGGATAGGGAAGAGAGGGCAAATGAGGGGTTGTCCAGTAGAAACAATGCCATCTAGTTGGAGAGTGTCCAGACAGAATTGCTCCTCCAATTTACCTTGGTTTGGTTTGCCACCCTTAAATTGGAGGAGCAACATAATATTCTGTCTGGGCACTCTTCAACTGGATGGTATTAACATCAGTAAATATGATTTCTGCTGGATCACCCCCTGTTCTCCATCCCATCCCTGTGTCCTTTCCTCTAGCTTTCCATTCAGAGCCACCACCCCGGTTTACTGGTGTTCCCTCCCTCATCTACCTATTAACTTTTGCCTGTGGGCCTGTGCATAGAACACATTGCCAAACTGAAAACCTATTGAAGTTTTACAGAAATTGGGACAGTAATGCAGTGCAGCACAGAAGCTACGGGCAAATCAGCCACCCCAATCAAGTTGACATTTTGGGCTTGCCTCACTGGCCTTCATTTTATCTACATTGTACCAGCCCGTTAATTGGGACATGATCCAGTACACAAAATGGCCGACAAACGCGCAGGCCTTTCGGGGGCCAATGTCCTTCGTCCCAGGAGAAACAGTGAGCAATGGCGGGAATGCCGCCCAGTCAGATCAGCACTGCCATGATGTCACTCCCAACATCAGCAAGCAGAGCTACCAATGCCATAAATCAGTCTGCGACTCCTCATGTGTGTGTCTTCTTTCCACGCTTCTCAGAAGCTGTTGGTGACCCTGACAGGGTTGGATCAGCAGTTGGATCCCGAAGAGGACAGTACATGGTTTCATTGAAGCTGCCAATTTTCTGGGCGTCACAGCCACATGTGTGGTTTAAACAAGTTGAGGCTCAGTTCCACCTCCACCACATGTTACTACTATGTGGTGAGCTCACTTGACCAAGACACAGCAGCTACGGTCATCGATTTCCTATGGCAGGCTCCAGAGCAGGGCAAATACAATGCCCTCAACGAGCTATTAACCCACAACTTCGGGCTCTCACGGAACAAACACGCCACCCGATTGCTGCATACGGATGGTTAGGGGACAGGGCCCCATCTGCCCTCATGAGTGAAATGCTCGCCTCCGCTTACACTTCAAGCAGGTTTTCCTGGAGTAGCTACCCAAAGATATCCGACTCTTGCTTGCCAATGAAGACTTCAACGACCCCAGGGAAGTCACAGCCCAGGCAGACATGCTCTGGAGAGCAAAGAAAGAAAACAGTGCCTTGGTGGAGCAGGTTGCTAGGCCCTACACACAGCTGGCAACAAGGCCATCAACAAACAGTTGATGGTTGCAACAGTTGGCCAACGTGACAGCCTCCCTCCACGAGTTGAAGGCGCTTCCTCATGGACACCAGCACCAAAATAAGCGTTCTCCCGCCATCAGCCTATGACATGGCACAGAGGGCAGCAAACAGCACCACCATACAAATGTTCGGCATCTGCACGCTTCCTCTCCGCTTCAGCAGCAACTGGTTCACGTGGACATTCATGATTGCAGCGGTGGCGCAACCGCTCCTGGGAGCAGACTTCCTGCAAGCTCAATGCCTGCTGGTGGACCTTGAAGGGCAGCGATTGGTGCAGGCCAGGACTTTTCAAACCATGCCCTGGGGGAAGCTAAGTTACCTGCCCCCCCCCCCCCCCCAACCTCCTGTTATGCTGACAATGCATTTATACAGATTCTTGCCAAGTTCCCTTTGATCATGGCGTCACAGTTTTCTGCTGTCGAGCCGAAGCACGGGGTAAAGGCACCATATCCTCACCAAATCAAGGGCCCTTGATCCATGCCAGGGCGCGTTGCCAATTGGAAGAGCTAAGGATAGTGCAGCATTCTGAGTCCATGGGCCTCCCTCCTGCACATAGATAGTTCTGAAGGCAGCTAACTTACTTTACTTTATTTTACTGCCAACTTACAAGGGCCATGGGGGCTTTCAAAAGTCGATCTCATCAGAGGTTATCATCATACCCAAGTCTATCCTGATGACATCCCCAAAACCGCCATTATTACCTTTCGGACTCTGAATTCCTGAGAATGCCCTTTGGTCTTTAGAACCTGGCCCAGATGTTTCAGAGGCTGATGGATGTGGTGGGGATCTCCCATTCGTGTTCATCTATTTGGACGATATTCTCATCACCAGCCACAATAACATGGAGCACATGAGGAAACCGTGCGCCCAAATTCAGGTTAACCACAAGTGGCAGTTCGGGTTGGAAATGATAGACTTCCTGGGGCATCGGAATAACAGTAATGGAGAGAACCCCCTGCCTGGAAAGGTAGGGGATTTTGGAAATCCCTGCACAGTGAGGGGGCTACAAGAATTCACTGGTATGATGAACATTTATCACCGATTCATACTGGCAGCGGCTCGCATCAAGTGCCCCCTTTTCACGCTCATGGCAGGGAAGAGTAAGGACATTACTAATGAGACCTCTGAGGCGTCCAGAATGCCAAAGATGCTCTGGCCAATGCCCCCCCTTCTGGTACACCTCAGGCCAGAGATGCCAACCGCCCTCAGTCAGCCAGGCAACAGCGACACCTCTCATGTGTCTGAATTCACCAGGGACAACCAACACATCAGGGGTAAGACCAACATGGTGGCCATTGCACATTTCCACCCCATTATCAAGTCTGTCCTGGCCCTGTCCCAGGGAATAGCCAAGGCACAGCAGGAAGGCCTCAAGATCCCAGCATACAAACAGCAGTGTCCTCTCTCAGTCCAGAGGGTGTCACCATCAGTCCTGGCAATCAGATGATCCTCTGCAACATCTCCATCAGCAAATCCCGCTTCATCATGCTGGAACACTGTGCACAACCTGGTGCATCCAGCCATCAGGACTTCTGTTAAAATTGTGGCCAGTAAGTTCATCTGGCAGCCTCCGGAAACAGATCAGTCAGTGGGCCAAGACCTGCACGCTATGCCAGACTTTCAAAGTGCAGACACATATCAAGGGCCCCCCCCACCCCTTTGGGCCAGCGTGATGCCGGTTCAGCCACATCCATATTGACATTATAGGGCTGCTGCCAGTCTCCCGTGGAGTGATTGAATACTCCAAGAGGTGGCTGGAGTTGGTCCCACTGGCTGATACAAGACCTGCTCCAGGACACTGATTAACATCTGGGTGTAGAGGTTCAGAGTCTTGGAGCATACAACCTCCGATAGAGGTACACAGTTCACTTTGGGCTGTGGGCAGCGCTGGCCAAGTTGCTAGGAACCCAGATCCACCATACCACCCTCAGGCCAACGGGTTGGTGGAGTGGTTCCACAGGCACCTAAAGGCAGCCTCGATGGCTCGACTCAAAGGGCCAAACAAGTCACCCTGGGTCCTCCTGGGGTCCGCACTTCACTGAAAGAGGACTCAATGCTTCTACAGCAGAGATGGTGTACAGTGTACCGTTGGTAACAATGGGGGAAGTCCTTGCCTGCCACCACGGCCTCATTGACTAAGAGGGAAAACACTTGACACTCTAGTAACTCCACAGCCTCTGCCACATGACCAGGCAAATTCCCCAAAGACTTTGAAACCGGAGGGGAGCACACCAGTGCAACAGCCATTTAAAGTAATTAGGCACAACAGGTTGACACGAGTGCTGGTTATCGGCAGAAAGGAAGAGACTTTCACGATCAACCACCTCAAACCAGCACACCTGAACATTAGCCAACTCGTCTCCTTGCAGCCCCTGGGTCACCGAAAGCAGCGAACAGCACCCTGATCGCCGGTTCTTGGGTGGGGAGGGTGTCGTGTAGTGGCCTGCAATCCAGGATGTGACCCAGTACACAAAATGGCTGACGAACACAGCAACCGCGCAGACCCCGTGAGGACCAATGATCTTCATCGCAGGTGACCACCTGCATGGCGGGAAATAGAGAGCAATGGCTCCAGTCGGAGATTAGGGCTGCCGTGACGTCACTCTGGACGTCAGCAGCAGAGAGAAAATGAGCAAAACTGCCAGTGCAATAAATCAGTCTTCGACTTGTTGAGAGTGAGTGAGTGCGCACGCACAGCACGCCTGCTACAACCTCTTCAAACCCCTTCCAAGAGCTCATTGCAACTCAATGGTCAGTGAACAGTTGCTTCTCACCACAGCAGACCCACTATCCTGGAAAAGGCAGATCCGACTCAAATTAGACCGAAAGCAAGATTCCAGCATTTATTCTTCGAAGTTTAAAAATCAAAATATACTAGTGATGTTAACAATCTGAAATAAAAGCAATAAAATATGATGGAAATGCTGAACAGGTCAGGCAGCATTCTGTTGAACGAGAATCAGTGTTAATATTTCACAAAAGAGATAGAAATGGATGCAGAGTCTAGCAGCTGAAATGCTAGCTAGGTTTCCTTTTCCACAGAGGCTGCCTGACCAAGTATTTCTGATATTTTTTGTTTTATTTTGCTCATTGACACATAGAAAGTTACTAGGACACGTTTGAGGACATCCACAGTGCACACATCTGCGGAGACAAATTGTAAAACTGGACCCCTGCAAACCCAGATCAGTCCCATATATTCTTGAAAAGTCAAGTTGAGATCAAATCACGAGAACAAAATGGTGGGCTCATGGAAGTGGCACGAGTGGAAAGTCAACCATCATCGTGCTGATAAAATGCTGTGGGTGTGCGGAGACACACAGTGACACTAGATTATTAAATCACGTTGTAGAGAATCAACCATTAGTTATCTACCAAAGTTGGATGGAGCTGACATGTTCAAAAAAAAAAAAAAAAAATGGACCTCAACTGTAAGATTTAGGAACACAAATAGGCCATACAGGCCATCAAATCTGCCATTCCATCATGATCAGATCCATTTATGCACTCAGCCCCACTCATCTGCCTTCTCACAATAACTTTTGATACCCTGACAATTCAGATACTTGAGAATGTCTGTCTTGAAGACCTGGCCTCCACAGCCACCCGTGGCAGCAAATTCCTGTGGTTTACCACTCATCCCTGCACACAATTTAATATCAGAATTGTCAGCTATACTTGAACAACATGCACAAAGGGTTTTACTCATAACACCAAGGAATGTACCATGCAAGGGCTGAGATCTGAACATCATGACTTGCCTGGAGTTGATGAGAGATAGTGCTCCATACTTTCAATTTACTCTAACTTTATAAAAAATGAACTAATTTCTTTAAATCATCCAACTTGGAAGGAAGCAGGCAAGAATTCAGAGATCTCTCAACCAATTGTGGCAGGAATATTTAAACATCAGCATGAACAGTTATCTGGTCAATCCCTTGCTGAAGTATAGGATAACTTCACTCCCAATTGATGGGCAGATGATTAAGAACAAGGTTGAGCCTTGATCAACTGAATGTGGCTTCAAAGTGTCAAAGATGCCACCATGATACACATCAGGATGAATGCAATTGCAAGTAAAATCAAAGTTGTTAGCCTATCTTGTCAATCAAGCTCATGCAAGTGCAAAGAATAAGTCATCGTGACAAGAACCAATAAATTCAGTTAAAATTGAGTTTGTGCGGATCAAGTGATCTCTGGTGGAGATGAATTGTGTCTGGATGATGAGCCAGTTGATCATGATGTGTCCCAGTTGGATCCAGCACCAATTCCTACAGGCATCCAACTAGATCCAGAGTGGCTCCAACAAACAAAATCTAGTCTAAACTCAAATCCGCAAATACAGTCCAAAAGGGTGACATGGTTGGCACTGCAATCTATTGAAAGTGAGAAAGGACATTGGAAAATAATTTCTTAAAGGAGATGTTGAAGCACAAACTACTACCACCCACAATGGATATGGGGGGGGGGGCGGGAGTGGTTGAAGCCAACGTACAGAAGACTGACCTTCTATACGTATGTCAGACTTTAATAATGCTACAGGAGCTCACTCGTATGGAGGGGCCTCTGGATGTTGGGTTTTTGTATCTGTGGGTCCTGATTGAACAGGAGGAATGTGGTAGTCACATTACAACTTCTATGCCAGAGAGTTTGAACTACAAATGATAGAAGTTCCCACTGAGTCTTTCATCATTTGTGGAGAGACTTTGGTCTGATCTTCCCAAAAGACCAGAACCAAGTTCCAATGTGCATTGTAGCGAGGTGGTTGGTTCACTACACTTGGGAGCCCCACAACAAAAGGGTAATGACACGAATCAAACTCGTGCTTGGGGTTGTGACTACCCCATGTGCCAGCTGCACAGAAGACTCCAGACTTTTACCTATAGAAGAGAAACCCCAAAACACATCCTTGCAATATGGACACCAGGGCAAACTTGTCTGACTTAGCTACTTTAGTTTAAAAAAAAAAATCAATAAAACGGTTTCTGCCTGAAGATATCTTCAGCGGCTTGCTGTTCAACGCAATCATCATTTGGAAAAGACTTCTGGGACTGAACCAATTAGGAAGAGCATACATTGTGGAGCACTGATTAGAATCGGAAAGAATTTATGAATTCAAACCAGTTGTAAATAGGGAGTAAAAGTAGCAAAACTTTATACCTGCAATGGAACATCCTCATTTCAGCTAAGTTATTTTGAAGATACAATCACAAACCAGAAAGTTCAACTCTGCCACCTAAACTGTCAGTCTGAATGCATGCTGTATACAAGCTGGATGAAATTGTTTCACCATTTACGTATACCATGTATTCATTGTTTGCAACTAAAATTGGCTGATGCTTGTGAACTTTCCTTCTTGCTTAATCCTCCTTTAGACTTGTATTTAGCTTTGTGATACCCAGAGAACACTAGACAAGCGTGAACTTATTGCACCATCCACTTCCAGAGTTTTTGTGGAATTGAGTCAGACAGTGTGGGAAACAAGCCCTTCAGCCTACTTCATCGATGCCCACCAGAGCTAACTGCATACATTTGGCCCATATTCCCTCTAAACAAGCCATTCTCCACGAGGGCCCTATGGCTGTTCTTGGGGGTCACAGTACATTTAAGGAAAAGCCTGGTTTTCTTTTCACCTCCAACTTGTGACATAAAAATCAAATTTATGTCGTCAGAGAAGTACACAAGAAACAAACTAAATTTGACTGCATCACAGGGAAAGGGGCCCATAAACTTTGAACCAAGTCCTGGATGGGGCATAGCCAAAAAAAGGTTGAGAATGGCTGGTCTAAACCTTTCCTACTCATATCACTGTGTGAGTTTTAAATGTGGCAATTGTACTCACATTTACCACTTCCTCTGGCAGCTTCTTCCATGTAGCTTCCATTGCCTGGGTGAAATTATTGCCCCTCAGATTCCTTTTAGATTCTTGCCCTCTCAATTTTGATTAAGATGCAACAGGGCACAGGAACAATGGGCCTATCAGGATCATCGGGTTTGTTCATCTTGGGAAGGAGGTAGGGATGGGAAACAAATTCATATTTAAGATTTATTGTCAGAGTACATGCATGACATCACATAGAACCCGGAGATTCTTTTGCCTAAGGCCCAGTGATCACTTATTGGTGGTGCAAAAAAAAACTATACATAATGTACACATATAAACAAATGTAAAGCGACTGCAATACAGAAGAGAAAAATACCAAAGTGCTAAAGCCCCTGATTGAGTTTGTTATATCTATCTTCTGAGCTAACAGCTCCTGTGCCTCTAACTTTTTTATTAGATTCTTCTAATTTTTCTTTTAAGTCCTCTACTTCCATTTCTACAATTATTTCTCGTTCTTCCATATTTTCCACTCTTTTTCCCATCTCTGATATGGTCATTTCCATTTTATTCATTTTTTCTTCTGCATTCTTAATTCTTCTTTTTATCTCATCAAATTCTTGTAATTGCCATTCTTTCACTGATTCCATATATTCTTTAAAAAAAGATATATCCATTGTCTTGCCTTTCTCTTCTTCTTCCACTTCTTTCTGTTCTTCTTCTTCTTCTTCCTCTGGGTTGACCATCTGTTGTTTCCTTGTTTTCTTTTTACCCTCTTCTTTCTTGTTGTCGTTATTGTCTGTGTTCTGCACCTGCTGCTGTGCTGCAGGCGTCTCTCTCAGCTGTGGAGATCGACTCCACAGCTGCTCCCCCCTCCAGTCAGTGTCGCGCAGGTTGCGCACTTTTACTCGGCTCTGCGAGCCATTTTTGTAGTCCCGAGCCCGGGACCTCCACTGACCTGAGGGAGCGGGCTTCTCTCTCCACGGCGGGCCTCTTCGGACAGGTAAGGCCTTCACCTTCTTCTTCCGACATCTTTCCTTCTTTTCTTCCCGTTGTTTTTGGTTTTTCTTTCTTCGCTGCCATTTTCTTCACACTTTTACTTTCACTTTGTTTTGATTTTTATGTTTGTGCCTTTGCTTTTTCTCTATTTTTTTTTAAACTTTTCTGGAGAGGGCTGGAGTTCCCCTACCGGCCACTACTCCATCACGTGACTCCTCCCCTGATTGAGTTTGTTGATGAGGAGTCTGACGGTGGAGGGGGAGCAGCTGTTCTTGAACCTGGTGGTACGAGTCTTGTGGCACCTACACCTCTTTCCTGATGGTAGCAGTGAGAACTGAACATGTGCTGGCTGGTGTGGATCCTTGCTTCCTGTTGCTCTCCCACGTCAGCCTGTGATGTCATGGGCTATGTCCACCATCTTTTGGAAGGCTTTACGCTCAGAAGTATTGGTGTCCTCATACCAGTCGTGATGCAGATGGCCAGCGCATTTGCCACCGTTTCCAATGTCCTCCAAACTTCCGCAAACTCCTGAGGAAGTAGAGGTGCTGACGACTTTTTTTTTCATATCATTAGCGTGTTAACTCCAGGAAAGATCCTCTGAGATAGTGACTCCCAAGAACTTAAATTTGCTCACCCTCTCCACCTCTGATCCCCCAACGATCACTGGATCATCCACCTCGGTTTTTCCCTTCCTGAAGCCAACAATCACTTGGTTTTGGTGAAATTGAGTACAAGGTTGTTGTTGGTGCACCCTTCAGCTAAGTTTTCAATCTCCCTCCTGTACGCTTATTCTACCTCTTACACATCCCACTACCGTGGGATCGTCAGCAAATTTGTAAATGGTGTTGTTATTGTACTGAGCCACACAGTCATAGGTGTGAAGTGAGAAGAGCAGGGACCCAAGAGCACAGCCTGGTGTCCTCTGGTACTGATGGAGACGTTCTTACTAATCCTCATTGATTGTGGTCTGTAGGTGAAGAAATTAAGGATTCAACTATATAGTGGGGTGTTGAGTCTCAGGTCTTGGAGTTTGCTGATCAGCTATGAGGGAATGAGTGTATTAAATGCTATACAGCAGTCAATAAAGACCATAATTGAGATGTTCTTTTAATCTCTCCTGTTTGGATGGGGGAAAAAAAAGCTGTCCATCAACCTTATAAATATATCTCTTGTGATCCAGGGTACCCATCTCTTCTCTCCTCATTACACACAACCTAGGAACATCCTTGTGAATCTTTTCTGCACCCTTTCCTGCTTAATGACATCCTTTCTGAAGCTTAGCAATCGAAACTGCACAACATTCCGAGTGCAGTCTCACCAGCGTCCCAGACAGTTGTAGAATGAACAGATTCAATCACGGACTCTCTTCTGCCAAATGAATGCCTTTCACAAACATCCACATCTTGCTTCAGGTTTCAAATTACAGTAAAAAACCCTGGTATCTGATAGATTGGTGCCAGATTAATTTTCTGGTTGCTTGACTGATGAACTAACAGTGAAGCACGCCATTTTAAACTTGTAATTTTTACTTAATTAATTTCCGCAATTTTTTTTTGCTGGTTGCTTGAATTCCAGATAACAAGGGTTTTACTGTTCCCACTATTAATCCCCTTGTTTAACCGGGGACAGTTTTTTAAAAATTCCCTCCATAATTTAGGTTACAAAATTAAAGGATCCACACCAGCCAGCACATGTTCAGTTCTCATTAATCAAAGAAAGAAATAAATGAAGGAAAAGAAAAAGGAGGAAAGGTGAGTAAATAAAAAATGGAATGGAAGGAGGTAGGAAGACCAGTCATCTTGTAAGACGGTGGTTCTCAACCTTCCCACTCACATAGCACTAAAATTGCCCTATGCCATAGGAGCTCTGTGATCAGTAAGGGATTGCTGAAGGTGGTATGCACGTGGAAAGAAGTTGTTTGAAAACCACTGCTTTAATCATACCACCTTCAGCAATCCCTTACTAATCAGAGAGCACCTATGGCATAGGGATTACTTAAAGTGAGTTGAGAACTACTGTTATAAGACATCTGGTATTTATGATACTTTTAACAAGGTCAAACTTTTCAAGTTGATTGGAACACCTGTAGGAGAGGGAGTTCCAGCATTTAGACACAACAGATAACCAAATGGTGATACATTTCCAATGATGTGCAACTTGAGATGCAACCTGCCTGTGATGGTATTCCCATCACATTCCTCCTTGATGGCGAAAGATCTCCACTGAGAGAGGTGTTGGAGTTTTCCAAGTGAGTTAATGGCCCTTACTTTGTGAATTGTGCACAGTGCAGCCACAACATCTGGAGGGAATTAATGTTTCGAGTGGTGGATGAGATACAAATCGAGCAAGCAGGCCAAATGGTCCTGACTGGCGTCAAACTTTGAGGATTGTAATCCATCTCATTGTTGATTTGTGTCTTGTGGATGGTGGAAAGGTCTTCGGAGGTCAGAAAGCAAGTCATTCACCACCAGATATGTGCACTTAGATCTGATAATGTGGCAAAATAGTTTATCTGACTGGTTTAGTCAATTTTCTGGTCAATAATGACCAAAGATGTCATTGATAATAATGAGTAAAAATGGGATCCAGAACAGTACAGGAACAGGCCCTTTGACCCACAATGTCTGAACTTAACATAATGACAAATTAAACTGAACCTCTTCCATCTGCATATGATCCACGCCCCTTCAAATGTATCTGCTTTTATTACACCCCTGGCAGCCCGTTCCAGGCACCCACCACTCCAAAAAAAAAACACATGCTCTGCACATCCCCTTCAAACTGTCCCCCTCTCACCCAAATTAAACTCATTCACATGTTGGAGATCATCATTACCGAGTGGTTCATGTGCAAACCCATTCCAAAACTCATTCTGCATTCCACTCCTGTGCTGACATGTCTGTCCATGGACTCTTACTGTCAAACCAAGACCACCTGTTTATTGGAGGAGCAACACAAATTTTTTGTCTGGGCACACTCCAACCAGATGGCATTAACATTGACTAATCCTTATCCAGTTTCTGCTAGGCTACTACCTTTTGCCCTCTCTTCCCCATCTCTGTCTCTTCCAGCTTTCCACCCCCTTCCCTCTCCATTCACAGAGGCCCCCCCCCCATTTGCTGGTGTGCCCTCCCTCATCCCTGTATTACACCTGCTTGTGGGACTGTACTCCTCTGTCCCCACCATTTTATTCAGGCATCTGCCTATGTTTTGTATTTACCTTCTTGCAGGGATGAAGCCCGAAACATTGGTTATGTATCTTTATCTTTGCTTATTAAAGTACACAATTTGACCTGCTGAGTTTCTCTAGCATTGCATTTTTAATTTTATCCCAAACCACCATCTTTTCACTCATTTTTGTTGCCATCTTAGTGTCAATGAGAAAGAGCAATGCTTCCAAGACCATCCACACCACTCGTCCCCTTGTTTAACCGGGGACAGTTTTTTAAAATTCCCTCCATAATTTAGGTTACAAAATTAAAACAAAAGAATCATCTCTTGACAGAGCAAGAAAACAACGAAGCAAAAAACCTTTTGACAAGGTGAGTAAATAAAAAATAACAGGAAGCTACAAAGGAAACAAAAGCATTTCCTGTTCAGCAATTGATCATGTTTTTAAAAAAAAATCATGTTAGATTCTGCTGAAAAAAGGAGATGGAATGAATTCCAGTAAAAACTTTCAATCAGACTGACATATACAGAACTTGTAGTGGCCTTTCTGGGTGAGACTTCACAAATCTTATGTTACTTTGATTTTGTAAACTGCAAAGGTTTCTTGAAGTGGAACAAAGACCAGAAGAGCACACTTCATTCTTAGAGTGATGTCAGCAAGTACATATACTCTTTAAAATGAAACTATAGTTCTGGGGGCAATACTGGAGAAGCTTGTGACCTGCCGAGTTTCTCCAGCATGTTTGTGTATTGCATTTGACTCCAGTATCTGGAGACTTTCTTGTTCAACTATAGTTCTGGGGCTTTAAAAAAAATATTTAAAGTTCCAGCCACTGTACTCAGCAGGAACATTCATGATGCCTGGATTGCATGTAGCACCGTACAATTGGCTGAGTGAGGACCAGTGAACAATTCCCTCAAAACTTGCTGGCAATAGATAATTTATAAAAAAGAAATAATTTAGACATGCAGCATGGCAACAGGGCCTTTTGGCCCACGAGTCCATACTGCCCAATTAACCTCCACTCCCAGTACATTTTTGAACAGTGGGAGGATACCGTAGCCCTTGGGGAAAACCCATACGTATACAGGAAGAGCATACAAGCTCCTTACAGACAGCTCAGGATTAAAATCCCAGTCCCGATTGCTGGCGCAGTTATAGTGTGCTCATCCTATGTGGAGTCAATCTTGTCCGTTTCAAAATCATTTTGCAATTCAGAACATTTTATTATCAGACCAAGACTGATTTGGTGACATTACTGAAAAGTGTGAAGTTTGCAAGGATAAGATTACAGGGGCCCTCCTGACAGGCTTGCAAGGTGTTAATTTTTTTTTTTTTTTTTTTTGCAGGTCTGAAAACGAGCAGTTGATCTTCAAATCTCAATACAGGAAGGCAATCCACAGAACATTGCTCATGCAGGAAGTCTGAACAGCAAAAAATGCTGACAGTAGTTTGATGTTAGTGAGTTTATTGTCATATACACTGTTCAATGTACATATACCCCGAGTCTTATTTACTGCAGCTGAACTTTGTTTAACTACAAAAACACCTAAAAAAATCCAACTACAATAGTAGACTTAGAGATAATAAATTCTTAGAAATGAAGTTAGATAGAAATAAGTTAACAGCAGATAAGATTGGAAAGGAGTAGGGACAAACATCTATCAGATGAGACAATATGTGGATTCAATATTAAAATCTCTGCCTAACGTAGCTCCCTTTCTTTGTTCAGAATTAACCATTTCTGCCAGTCATCAGGTTTTCTTCCTTTTTTTGTATGATCTGGCCCGTCAGGCATTTCCAACAGCTTTACTGTCAATATTACAATCACGCAAAGAAGCAAAACAAGCTTCCAGCCTTCAATGTCGCTAGAGTCCCAGGGTCTAACATTTGCTGAAACAGCGAAAGACTGTTGAGATTGAGGTATCAAAGAAAACCACCAAATAAATTTGCAACAAATATCAGTGCAACAAAGGCCTGTATGAATGTCGTCTCCGCACAATCTATATTGTCACCTTCAATCAGATCAGAGCTTGAGAGAGCAAAGCTCTAAAACTCTAGGTTCAAGAACAATTTTTATCTAACAGCTATCTGGTTTTTGAAGTTACCCTTTCTACCCAGAATAGACCATTGAAATACTACTTTTATTTCTTACACTAAATGGAACTGTGAATATTTATTCTCTTTCCCAGTTTACATTAAAGCGGCCTCTCTCAATGAGGGCTCAATTTAAGTAAAAGCCTAGTTTCCATTCACCTCGCATTAAAAAATATTTGCTATGTAGTCAGTAGGAGAGAAGAATGGAAAAAAAACTAGAGTGCTTCACAGGGAAGGGGGTCCAGAAATTTTGAGCAGAGTTCCAAGGGGGTCTTGCCAAAAAAAAGTTGAGAATGGCAGTGTTAAAGCACTAAAGCAATTTAATGTATGCTCTTATCTATGGTACTTTTCATGTACCTACTTAGCAGAAATCAAGACTTTTGGTGGATCTGTATATTACAATGAGTCGCACAACAAAGAGGTGGAAATTCTTGTGATTGTGGTACCAGAGTCTCAATGTGGACAAAAGGAGATGATGATCTGGAATTCAATAGGACCAGGAACAACAACCCATTAGTGCCCATCAATGGCTCTGTAGTGGAAAGAGTAGATAGCACCAGGCTCCCTGGAGTCCATTTAACTAATGACCTATCGAGGACACACATTTCCTCAATTGTCAGGAAGGTACAACAGCAATGGCACTTTCTAAGAAAGCTGAAGCAGATAAGGCTACTGGCCTCCATCATGTCAACCTTCTGTTGAGAGCGACCTGGCCAGCTCCAGAGAAATGGATAAGAGGTCAATTAGAGTGGCAAAGAGGATCACTGAAGTCTCCTTCCCACACTCCCCTCCCTCCCAAATCAACGTGATCTACCAGGATTGTTGTCTGATGAGGGCTCTCAAAATCATGGAGGACCTCATCCACCATGCACACAGAATCTTTCAACTGCTCCTGTCAGGAAAGAGTTACAGGAATATCAGAGCCACCACCACCAGGCTGAGGAACAACCCCTTCCCTCAGGTAGTGAGAATGCAGAAACAACCGAATGAACTGCTCACAGTAACCAGCTGACTCATGCACAAAACACTATTTATTTGTATAAATGAATACTTGTCCTGCATAGGTATTGTTTGTCTGTATGTGCGTCATGTCTGGTGTGTCTGCATGTTTTGCACCAAGGACCAGAGAACACTGTTTTGTTGGGTTGTACTTGTGCAATCAGATGATAAATGTGACTTGATTCATACTTAAACTGTATATAATAAACTCATTGTCATAACCTATCAATTCTTGTGCCCTTACCCTGGAATCTTTGCTAGTGTTCAGGGACCAAGTATATAGTAACTGATGGACTATTACACAATGTCAAAGAGGCATCAACCAGCAAGCTGTGTAGAGGCCAGTTTCAGAATGAATGATAAAAGCGCACAGTAAATGATAGAGACAAGGATGAGAGGAGGAGGAGAGAGTAGCAAACAAAAGGTGTTAATTGGATACAATAAGAGGAACGGTTAGAATGGATTTGGTTCTGTGAAAGGAGACAGAAAGAAATAAAGACAGAAGCAGAACTAGAGGAGACAGGGGATGAAGATGGGGAGTGGGGTCAAAACAAAAACTGGAAAAGTTGATGTTCATGCCATTTGGTGGAAGAGTGATCAGACAGAAGATAAGGCATTGTTCCTCCAAAAGGAGTGATGGCCACAAATTTGATTTGGCGTTGGTGGCCCGGGATCGAAAGGGTTGGAACTGAAATTTGTGTTGGGGTTGGAGTGTCAGGAAGTGGGCATGAGATTAACGATAGGAACATACAATTAGTTCATTTGATAGGGTACTATCTTAGACCTGCAATATATAGACCAGATGGGCCCCTGGGTGTCTTGGGCACTCTCAGTACAAAGTCCCCTTATACCTCTGCACAAGAGCATGACATCACCATTTTAGTGACAATAAACTGACATTCCTTCAGAAAGAAAACATTCTTCAATTACAATCTGCTAAAAAACATTTGAAATTTTTTCAACCAGGAAGAAACAATGGCTTTCAAAACAGTGCTGAAGAAATCTTGCTGTGTTCCTTCAATGCGAATAGCACAGATATCAGCAAAATAGGCTCAGTGTTGACGCCAATCTATTGTCCTTTTTAACCAAGCCTTCTCGCCTGCACCCAACTGATGCATTTGCACATTTCTTTGAAGTTACTATTTTGACAAATCATTTACAGTATCTGGAGATTATTGCTACAAACTACAGGTTCACAAAGTCAATCCTTATGCTGGTGTCCTGGACCTCGTGCCTGTTGAGGTATAGCCACCAATCCAACCCAGATAATGAGGCCAATTCTAGTCAGCACATTTTGGTTAGACTCTATACGTTTGCCTCCCTAAAGACTTGAGCTCACGACTAATCACCTCAATTTTTTTCTTGCAACTTCAACTTTTGGTAAATCAAATACGTTCTCCTGATATACATCTCTTAATAATCTAGTGACATTCTTATTTTTTTGAGTTACAAGATTATTAGTTAAAAACATAACACTGGAGAAACTAAGCAGGTTAAACAGTGTACTTGTGTAGAAAGGTGCATGACCAATGTTTCAGGCTGGAGCCCTTCAAGCTATGAAAAAGTGTAGGCAGGTACCTGAATATTTATTATCTCTGGTGTAGAAAAGTAATGGGTACATCAGAGGAGTTTATCAGCACTGATTGTAGCAAAATAATTAGGGGAAAATGGGCTCATATGAAAAGCATCTTCTGCATCTTTAAAATTTTATCTCAGAGAGGACAATCAATCTTATGAAGGCAAATATTTTAAAGCCCAATGGCTGTTTGAAATGTATAATTTATACAGTGTATTTGGTCACAAAACATTAACAGAACATAAAAGCATAACTGTCCAAAATGCCGGCACAGTCATCTGACTACCGAGCTCAAAGTCAGCTTGAACTTTTAAATTAAAAAATTAATTTAGCCACACATGCCGCCCAATTGCACCAATCAGGTCAGTCCACATCTGACATGGAGGTCATTTAAAGACTAGTTTATCAGAAGTAGGACAGACCTCTTTCTGTGAGGAAGAAAGAGGAGGGAGGGAAAGGATTCGCAACCTTGGATGATGAGAGATGTATTTTCATTCCTTTTTTGATTAAATTGACAACAAGGTTTAGGAAGCTGAAGTCAGAGCAGACCCTTAAGGAATATGAAGCAGGCAGGAACAAACTGAACAGGAAATCGGTAGGGCCAAAAAGAGCAGTGATGTATCTTTGACGAGAACTGGGAACAAAGCCTCAAGATTCAGGGTAGTAGATTTCGAACAGAGATAAGGAGGAGCTACTTTCCCCAGAATATGGTGAAACTATGGAATCTGGTGCCCACTGAAGCAATGGAGGCCATCTCTGTAAATGTATTTAAGACAAGGTTGGATCCTGTTTTTAAATATAGTAGGAGAATTAAGGAATATGGGGAAAGGCAGGTAGATGGAGATGAGCCTATTATCAGATCAGCCATGATCTCATTGAATAGTGGAACAGGCTTGACATGGCTAAACCTGCTCCTATTTCTTTTTTTTTTGGGAAATTTTAGCAATACCTCTTTCTTGGCTTTGAAAGTTAGCCTTTCCCCTTATAAACTCAATTCATAAAAAGAAATTATTTATTCTATCAATAATGTCGGGTGTTATGTTTTACTCCTGTCTGGCTCCAAATGCCTGATGGGTAAAAGGGGTGCTCACCAGCATCTGAATGGAATCCACATTAAATTGCTTTAAAGTGAGGTGGAAATTTGAGAGCACCAAACTCAAAGTTCGAAGTCTACCACAGACTCAAGGCACAATCAAGATGGCTACTTTCAACATGCTGACCAGATTAGTGTTCAGATACAGAACTGGCACAATGAACAATCAATTTTTAATTAGAACAAAAATAAGAATCAATCCTTGAACCATGCCTTGATTTTGTTTACAATGACTGAATTTTCCAAGTGATTAGAAAGCATTTAGTGAAAGAGCATGCCGATCCACAAGATGAAGCATTTATGCTGTACTGACAGCACGACGGATGAAATAGGCAAGAGAGGCCTACGTGTAGGCTGCGCGAGTCTGGGAGAAATATTGTTCACCTCTTGTTACTGTGCCCAATGCACCATCACCGGCAGAATGTTCACCATTACAAAAAAAAATAAATCACACGGCAGATGGCCTTCTCTGAACAGAACCCTATGATAAGCCAAATTAGGCAGGCAATACAGCGTGAATAAATAGTGGCACAGCACATACTCCACTTTGAATGAGGGCCTTTGGATTTCCCTGATGCTCAGCTGGGGTAGTCACCAGTGTACAGAGTAGCACTGAGCAGAACCTGCATAAGCTTATTTCCACTGGCTCCGAAACAGAGGCAATACATTGTTCAGTGATTTGCAAGCTAGAAAGAAATTCTGTGGTAGAATTCATGTCCTTTCCAACTGATGTGTGTGAAGTATCAAGTGAGAACATAACAGATATTACATGATGTTTCCTACAGTTTACTGTAAGGCAGACAAAGATTTGTTATCAGCAAAAATTGCCAAGATCCCTTACAGCCAGAGAAAGAGAAGCAAGACAGGACCCCCACCCCTGGGTCACTGGATGTTCATTGATTTGCCTCCAGCACTTCTGTAGCTGCAAGGCCTTCAGACCAAATCATCAGCAGTCTGAACCTCTGGCACGACCAGGAAGCTCTCGCACCCTCTCACATCCCAGTACCATTTCAGCCAGTCTCCAGCAGTCTGCAGCCTGGTGAGAGTCCTCTGACCGCAGCCGTCAGCATCCTATGTGGGTATCACACATCACGTCACCCAAAATCCCGCCTCCTGTGCTTTTCAGATTCAGTCCCTCACCGGTCCACCGCCAAGATCACCATTCCATGGGCTGTATCCTCAAGTTCTCAAACAAGGGTGGCCTCCCCTTTCAAGTTCTCTTGAGTCCGAAAGCTTCGTGGCTGCTGCTAATCATAGGTGCCACCATCTTGGGCCGGATGGCGCAGTCACGGGATTTTAAAATAAAAGAGCTAACAGTGTTTTAATAAATTGTTTAAAGCCTGCATGGAGCAGACTAGGCCATTGGACCTTGCAAGGGAGCACTGAGACTTGGCTCCCCATAGGTCGCACTAGAGGCAGTGTTGCCATTACAGCAGATTTTTTTTTTAAACAAAAAAGGGCAAGAACTGTGGTTATTAAGTTTTATTTTCATGCAGGTTAAAATGTCTTGCATTATGCAATAAACTACCAAGTTCTTCAATTTCCCCTCAATTTTATCCAATAGCACTACAGGTACTGTAACGTGATTGATATTACTCGGAGACTTGTGTGGAGCACAAACATGCAACGCTAGATAAATATGGTAGTCCGTTGGGTAAACCTTCAAGTTGTACTGCCGAGCAGTCGCAGAGTTTATAAAGCTCTCAGTTGAGCCAGTGTCTATTAAGTAATCCGTCAGATGACCGTTTACCCTCACCTCCATTATCAAGTTGTTCAGCTGGTGGGGGTTTTGCCTGGTCGAGGACGACTGATGCCAGTGCTCTGGAGGCTGCATCGCTCTCCCTGTTGATGTCGTCTTGATCCGAGGGTCGGGAAGATGGCATCGACCACGAGGAGCAGCAAGATGGCTGCCGTTCCTGCCATTGCTTCACTTCCAGATTTCCTCAATGCTTCACTTCTGGTTGTGGTTCCCACCACGAGGCGCAGCAAAATGGTGGAGAGCAGCATGGAGAGGCAAGGACCCGCACTTCTGGGCTTGAGCACGGGGCATATGACAATTCGGGGGTCATGCATGCAGTCACCTTCCTGGGGTTCCTCTTGGGCCTGAGACTTTCATCCCGTCTTAGCACATGCTAAACACATTGAATTCTTCACGGGGCATCTGGCATGGGGGTGTTTGGCCTGTCCACAGAAGTAGCATCCCTGGTTGCACGTGGCCACGGTAGTCTGTACCAGGGACAGCTGTGCTCCACAGGTCTGGTCTTCGGAGAAGACGCTGCTTTCGTTAAAGGTCATCTGCTCGCAGATGGGCCTGTTCAAGAGATTTCACCAGATCGAGGGTACTGGCAAGGTCTTTCCCCAATTCTAGTAGTCGCTGCCTCACGTAACACGATCCAACTCCTGCTATGAGTGTATCCCAGACTTGCTGCTCTTCTCTTCTCTCACCTGGGCTGAGACCCGCTTCATACTGGCACTTTCTCGTCAGTTCCAGAACATAGAGATTCACCCGGTCATTGCAGACGTTGCAGACGTTGAGAGTCAGTGCCTCACCAGCACATCGTTTGGAGGCCTTGTGTAGTGGGTTTTCAGGGCTTTGATGGTCCTCTTGTACGCCACGTAGTCCCTGATGACTGCGCATTCCTTGGGACCATCTCGGGAGAGGAAGGATGATCTCCAGAGGCCGTCGAAATGGAAGACAGCTTGGGTGGCCGTCGAAATGGAAGACAGCTTGGGTGGCCGTCGAAATGGAAGACAGCTTGGGTGGCCGTCGAAATGGAAGACAGCTTGGGTGGCCGTCGAAATGGAAGACAGCTTGGGTGGCCGTCGAAATGGAAGACAGCTTGGGTGGCCGTCGAAATGGAAGACAGCTTGGGTGGCCGTCGAAATGGAAGACAGCTTGGGTGGCCGTCGAAATGGAAGACAGCTTGGGTGGCCGTCGAAATGGAAGACACTCCAACCAATAGGCAAATTCTTCCAAGGTCTCTGGGACAGAGGGTCGACCGAGAGCAGGGGCTCCCAATCTGGGGTACATGTACCCCCAGTGGTGCATTTGCACTTTTCAGGGGGTACACTGGGTCTGACAGAATAACCATTACTGTACAATACATGGTTGTGCAATTTGACTGCAGATTACAAAATGTCGTTTTTTTTAAGCCTTAATTTTTAGGGGTACATGAGAACCTATAAAAATGCCCAAGGAGTACGGAGGAACAAAAAGGTTGGGAGCCCCTGACCTAGCGCATGCCTGGCTTCAATAGGGCTTCCATGCAGTTTCCAAAATGTAATAAAATTGTAACACACACACCCCCCCCCACACACGCACCCCCCCCACACACGCACCCCCCCCACACACGCACCCCCCCCACACACGCACCCCCCCCACACACGCACCCCCCCCCACACACGCACCCCCCCCACACACGCACCCCCCCCCACACACGCACCCCCCCCCACACACGCACCCCCCCCCACACACGCACCCCCCCCCACACACGCACCCCCCCCCACACACGCACCCCCCCCCACACACGCACCCCCCCCCCACACACGCACCCCCCCCCACACACGCACCCCCCCCCACACACGCACCCCCCCCCACACACGCACCCCCCCCCACACACGCACCCCCCCCCACACACGCACCCCCCCCCCACACACGCACCCCCCCCCACACACGCACCCCCCCCACACACACACCCCCCCCACACACACACCCCCCCCACACACACACCCCCCCCACACACACACCCCCCCCACACACACACCCCCCCCACACACACACCCCCCCCACACACACACCCCCCCACACACACACCCCCCCACACACACACCCCCCCCACACACACCCCCCCCCACACACACCCCCCCCCACACACACCCCCCCCCACACACACACCCCCCCCACACACACACCCCCCCCACACACACACCCCCCCCACACACACACCCCCCCCACACACACACCCCCCCCACACACACACCCCCCCACACACACACCCCCCCACACACACACCCCCCCACACACACACACCCCCCACACACACACACCCCCCACACACACACACCCCCCACACACACACACCCCACACACACACACCCCCCACACACACACACCCCCCACACACACACACCCCCCACACACACACACCCCCCACACACACACACCCCCCACACACACACACCCCCCACACACACACACCCCCCACACACACACACCCCCCACACACACACACCCCCCACACACACACACCCCCCACACACACACACCCCCCACACACACACACCCCCACACACACACCCCCCCACACACACACCCCCCCACACACACACACCCCACACACACACACACCCCACACACACACACACCCCACACACACACACACCCCACACACACACACACCCCACACACACACACACCCCACACACACACACACCCCACACACACACACACCCCACACACACCCACCCCCCACACCCACCCCCCACACACACCCACCCCCCACACCCACCCCCCACACCCACCCCCCACCCCCACCCCCACCCCCACCCCCACCCCCACCCACACCCCCACCCACACCCCCACCCACACCCCCACCCACACCCCCACACACACCCCCACACACACCCCCACACACACCCCCACACACACCCACACACACACCCACACACACACCCACACACACACCCACACACACACCCACACACACACCCACACACACACCCACACACACACCCACACACACACCCACACACACCCACACACACACACACTTTTATTAGCTTACAATTAATGGCCAGTATCTACAATGGTCTTCAGGTAAATTGGAGGCAAGGTGGGAAAACTGGGTATATACTGGGACCAATGCCTGAAGAGGGCGCACAAATTCAGTGAGCCGGTGTGGACTCGAAAGGCCAACATGGCCTGTTTCCACTCCGTAAATGGTTATATCAGGACAGATGGGGGCAGAGCCAAGAGGAGGTGCCAGTAATCCAACCTACCCATTGACAGTGAATTCCAGTTCACTGCAGATACCTAACCTTTATCTGGATTATCAGGACCATTTTAAAATGGTGGTCCCTATAAGCCACCTAAGTGGCACTGCCATCTCCCCCCCCAACCCGCCCGAGTCGCACTGCTGTCAACCCCATCGCCTGCCTACATCATGCTGCTGTCTCTCTACTCCTGCTCACCCACGTTACACTGATATCTCTGTCCCCGAGTCATGGTGCCGTCTCTCCTCCCCTTTCCTGCCCAAGTCACGCTGCTGTCTCTGTTTCCACCCCCCAACCACTGTACCAGCAACAGGGCCCCTTTCTCAGTTACCCTGCGCTGAAACAGCTGTTTCAGCTGCTTGTGGGATTATGGGTAACCATTGATCATGCAGGGCTAACTGAAAGTGCCGTTACGCTTGACATGATATTCCAACGCAAGTTGAGTGAGTCACACTCAATGGGTAGGGTATTTATAAAGTAATTATACCACTAATTAGCAATGTGGAATGCTACAGGATACACGAGAGTTGATTGTTTGGCACCAAACTCCATCTTTGAAGACCAGATCATCGACCATAAATGTGTTGGTTTTTGGAGGTTGCTGTTTTAAGGAATCCCGGATAAAAGGTTGGGCACCAGTATTTGTGATCTCATAAAGAGAAAGGAATAGTTTCTTATTTTCCATCCTTTCTAGTACAAGAAACACTGGACTAAATTTTGTTGCAAATCTCGAGTTAGCTGCTAAATACATTCAACCATAAACACTTCTTTCAGCTTCATGAACAATGGATCTGACCAAAGCCATTAATAAAGTTCATATTTACTGACAAGAGTGCATGCATGGCATCACGTACAACCCAGAGATTCTTTACCCTGCAGGCCAGGCAGAATTTCTACTTATTGGAAGTGCAAATGGTTCTCAAGATGCATGTACAAGAGAGAAATGTAAAAAGAGAAAATGTAAACAAGCTGACTAGGCAGTACAGAAAATAATTATATACAATAATAAATAATGTACAAAGTCCTTAAATGAGTTAACATATCATATTACGGAATAATATTACATAATTTTCCACTTTTTGATCTGAAGACCCTGCAGTTTCTACCCTTGGTTTGTACAGTTTCTAACACTTTGAAAACATGTCTAAACAAACATTAACAAGGAAACAAAATTGGGTTCACCAAATAAATAGTTAAAAAAAATCAGTAAACTTATACAAGGATAGTAGAAACAGAGGAAATGATCCTGCAGGGAAGGTGACCACGGCAGTGGACCAGTGAGGGGCCTCAGTGACTGCAAGATCCACATGGGCTGCGGGATACCGGCTCACAGGAACCAGGTTTCTGAGCTGGGATTCAAGAGGGTGCTGAGGTCCAAGGCCTCCTGAGGATCTTCAGGCACTGAAGGCTTCATGATCACGGAGGTTTGGATCTGGAGCTGGGTTGCCGATGAGTAGAACGGGAGCTTGTGTAGCTGCAAAGGCAGCAGGAGTTCTGGAGGTGAATCCATGGACACTCAATAGCCCCTTTTATACTGCAAAGCCACAGTATTGCCGTAGACATGGCCCATCTTAGGAAGCTGGCTTTCGTGTTCACACATAACCGAAAAAAAAAGCCAGTGCCATGAGTCAAATACACTCCACCGCTGAGAGTAACCTCCTTGGAGGATCGACGACAGGCAAATCTGGACCACCCAATCCACCTTCTGCGGATAAACAGCTTAACAGCTTTGTGTAAAAGGGGCTAATGTCTTTGAAGGGACTCTTGCTTCTCTCTTAATGTAAGGGGTGCCAGGCAACAGTAATGACGACTCTACCTCCCATAAGGCGGACAAAAGTTAAAAGTACATTATGAATGCTATATTTATAGTGTATTATTACATGACAATAAAAGCCTTGACTATTGCTACAATACAAAGTGGTTCCAATGCATTTTGTTTTTAATCACTTCTGTTGATGTGTAGACCCACAATGCAAATACAAAAAGCAAACTGCGGTATACATTTCCTTTAACTTAACAAAGAGCAGAAAACATTTATTTACAGACTACATGTGCTGCTTCTCTTACTCAACAATATGAAGCCACCTAGCCACAGGCTATCATATCATTGAGCAGGGTAAACAGCGAGCTTCGAAACGATGTACACACAACTCTGGGCTCAACGCAACTCAACTGTTGAGAAGATACCCATTTCCTTCAATTGGTTACAATTTTTTGAGAAATGAGCCAAGTAAATCCTCAACCCTCTATCCAGTGACCAATGGGGTATTAACCAAATTGCAACTTTAATCCACTTCTGCTAATGCTATTCACAAAACTATTTTCCTAGGATGAGAGGGCTGTCCCACCATGAATAACTGAAGTTGTGTCTGTATTCTGAGGACATTAGATTGACGATTGATCTTGTTGAGACATACAAAGGTCTTAAAGGGCATGGCAGGGTGGAAATGGAGGTTTCCACATTTGAAATTAGGGTGCATAGGATCTTTTTCCTCACAGAGAATGGCAAATCTCTGCAATTTTCTACCCCAGAGCAGATGCTAGATCATTGGAAGTATTTAAAGAGGTACATAAATGTTTGAAAGATCATGGAATACAGGGTTAAGTTACTGTCTTCAACAACATTTGAGCAGAGGGGAGTTAAGCTGAACCTTGAATTAGATATTGATCACAAAAATTTTTTTAGAGGTCTTTCCCCCACTTTTGTTATACAGCGCAGAAACAGGCCCTTCAGCCCATCAAGTCCATGCCATATGTCAAATATCTATCTACATTAATCCTATTTACCAGCACTTGGTCCATAGATTTCAGAACCCGAATGAGTCCATAAACTTGTGGAATGTTAAGGGCATTTATGCCTCCAACATCCCTAATGGTATACTCAGGTAATGCTTTATGATAGGAAAGGGCCAACATTTTACTTTGCTTGAAAATTGAAACAGGAAACACTACAGTTCAGGTAGAAGTGTCAGTAACCTTTCAACTGACCCAGAAGGTCAGGTAGAAATGGTGGAGAGGGAAGAAAACTGAAGGTGGCATTGTCAGAGAGAGGCTAGTCAGTCACATCAGATCTGACAGCAGGAGGTGGAAGTAGTTGGAGAGAATGAGAACCAAGAGCAGAGCTGGAACTGTTGCACACAAAACATGGCAGGAAATCCAAATTTAAATCAACTGTTGTAATTTCTCACCAGTCTGTTTTTCCTTGAGAAGAAAGTCGAGTTTTTCCATCAGGGCTGGCTAAGTTGGTTAAGCAACATTGCAGAATTCAAAGTTAAACCACGAAGGCTATGACTTACAATTGTTAGGCGAGCTTGAGCTGGGCTCTTTCACAGTTCCAGGGTCTGAGAATACACTGGTTGAATGGAGAAATGAAATGACAGGTGGGTAGGAGCAGCTTGGGTTAAGTTTGTGGAAGGAACATCCCATTCTGGTGGTTACCACATCAGCATTTAGTTTGTCCAGTGTGCAGGAGATAACGTTTTGTCACTGAATGCAGTAACCTCAGTGAAATAATTACAAGTGCTTCAACTATCGAGTCGCCTCCTATTTTACAAATTAATTCTTTCAGCCCTTTTTCAGCTTAATCCAACCAGCCTGCATGATAGTGTTGTCATTTCAGCTCATCAACCTCAATGTGCCTTCAATAAATCCGTTCATTCTGCTATTGTCCTCTTGCATTTCTAAAGACCAGTACATTCAAATTCCAAAATTTCACAAAATAGTTTAAGCCTAATATAACAAAGGTTCAATTGTGCGGACACTTGTTACCTTAAATGATAGAGTTGTGACTTAAGCAGCAATAATTTTTGTTCTTACGATTTTAAGAAATCATATTGGTCACACCTGCCCAATATTTAAGAATGTGTGTTGTGTAAGAAGTAGTTCATCGTCATTCACTTTGCTGTCCTTCAAGAAGTGCTTACTTAGTAGGTTGTACAAAACTGTGCGTGCAAGTTTCCCAACAGGACTTCCTCTGAGTGCATTATGCATCATTCACCATGTCATCACTGGGGGCAGAAACCCCCTAAATTGCCAGGAAGGTCAAGATACTGGGGATTTGCACCATGGTGTGAAAAGGCCTATTGTCTTAATGGGGTTGGATCACTCTCAACAAGGAGCTCATCTGGAACTTCAGGAAGGCCCTCCCTGGGAAAAGCAAAAACGACTTCACCCTTCATCACTCTTTAACAGAGCACACTGATCAGCACAAGTGTTACAGCCATGGAGGTAATCCTGGTTATATGTGATATAGAACAGACCCAATTGTTATTGAAATAATTTGCTTGAGAAAAATTGTCATTGAAAGTGGCCCATTTCCTTTGGAGTTATGACGCCGTGCACATAACCAGTCAATTAGGTAAGATTTAAACAGTGGTTTTTCAACCTTTTTTCTTTCCACTCACATACCACCTTAAGCAATCCCTTACTAATCACAAAGCACCTATGGCATAGTGAATATTTAAGTGGTATGTGGGTAGAAAGAAAAAGGTGGAGAACCACTGACCTACAGGGTTGTAGGTTAATTTTGGTGTAATTTAAATGGCCAGAACTAGTTTCTACCATGCTGTAAATAAAATTTAAATTTAACAATCAGTCAATTCCAAATTCAGCAGGGACCAACATCATGGATCAGAACCTTAACTGGTCCTACCACCTGAAGATTTATTAATAGGAAATGGCTAGAGGCTGGGGATTCTGCAATGAAGATCTCATGTGCCCATCCCAAAATCTTTTGGACTGTAAGGTACTGGGTTGGACACTCTTCATTCACCTGGGAGACTACACTTTAAGTAACATTCAAGGAACTTGATGCCAACCAGGCCAGACAGAGCTGTGTGATTAGTGTTCAGTTCACTATGACTGGAATATGGGCAATCAACAAGATATACTGCACAATAGCATGCCAATAGTCCCTCAACATTCTCACAACCTCCACCAACCTGAAGAACAAGAGCAAAAAGCTCTCCATACCAAACTGAACTAGAATGGACACTGCTCAGGTTTGAGCCAATAGGGTGTACTTTGCCTACAATATTTAGAAAGGAAGCTTGTTACCACTTATTCAAGTGACATTAAAGTTTGATAATAAATGATGACCTTCGTGAAGAAAATAAAAGCTCCAAAAATAGAGCGCAATTCAGTTAAATGAGGGGAACCAGGGACCAAGGGTGGGAGAGAGAATTAGAGAGAAATAACACCAGAACATGCCAATCTAGTTTCTTGTGGGATGGAGTTACCTCCAATCAAACGTATGTGTGTACATGCACACATGTCTTTTTTCTTTGGCTTGGCTTCGCGGACGAAGATTTATGGAGGGGGTAAAAAAATCCACGTCAGCTGCAGGCTCGTTTGTGGCTGACCAGTCCGATGCGGGACAGGCAGACACGATTGCAGCGGTTGCAAGGGAAAATTGGTTGGTTGGGGTTGGGTGTTGGGTTTTTCCTCCTTTGCCTTTTGTCAGTGTATCTGTAATCTAATTATCATTCAACTTCTCACTTTCTTTGCTTCAAGTCATTGGAGAGGATGTGTTGAAAAATAAGCCTCAAATTCAGGACTGCTTATAGAAACTGTGCAGAAAGCCTTCAACTGAACCGCAGGACCCTCAATATGCAAATCCATTCTCCACCGACTGATGGCTGCCAGCTTCCACTGCTGAGAGGATCTAAAGCAGCAGTGTCAGGAAGTGGCTTCCTGTCGATTGGCATCAATACTGAATCTCTCCCACTGCAAAAACGTGAATATTGAAATTAACATCTGCAATTTCAGCACATGGGAAGTAGCAATGAACTGGTGCCAGCTGTGCACTGCCCACTGCTTTTGAAATGCAAACACTGGCAAACACTCAGCTGGTACTCAGACATCAAAGGTGTAGAATTCACACATGCTTAACATAGATGACCAGTCAACCCTCCTACATTAAGAATAGCAGCAAGTGCACATTGTGGAATCAGCAAAAGGTCAGTGGGGGAAAAAAAACCATCCACCTTTACTCAGCAGTCACCCAATATCCCAGGAGGGCAACAATGTTGACCCAATTGCTCAGCATACACACACACACACCTTGGTCACATTCAAATGGTCTGCACAGAACAGCAGAATGGGATTGGAGACCTTGGCCATCAACAATAATGGCAAGGGATAGGTTAAGGAACCATGCATTATTTCAGGCCCCAGCTTGGTTTTGGCAGCAACCTGCATAAACATGTGCATTGACATTTGGGCGAGTAAGGCAGAAAGTCACCTGTACTGCCAGTCCACCCCCTCCACTAATCAAATATAGTTTGCAGAATTCATGCCAGCAACCTTTTGTACACGTCCAGACCAAAGCGTTTTCTTGTGTTTACGACTTTAATCTGGCTTGATTGACAATTATATGGAAAGGTATTGCACAGGAATCTGGGTGTTTAGTGCAATTCTGTCACATCTTTAGCTGGTATCCAACGCTCCCGATTCTACCCTCAATGTTCTTCAGACAATCACAGCCTGTCATTCCAAGGGAAGCAACACTCCACTTGTGAATCTGCAGGAGTCATCTACTGCATTCGGTGGGGAGAAGGGAAGAGAGAGCGGGGGGAGGAGTACAGGCCAACAGACAAAACGCATCAATTGGATATGGATAGGACACAAGAGAGCAAAGGTGAGAAATGATTGGAAGAGGGGGTGATTCAGATAGAGCAAGGAGAAAGATGACATGGGGATGGATTGGGGGAAGAAATAGAGCTAACAGAACCCAAGAAGTCAATGTTAATACCATCCAGTTGGAGGGTGCCCACGTGGAAAACAAGGTGCTCCTCCAATTTGCAGGTGGCCTCACTTTCACTTCCAAGTAATTAATGCTCATTGGCAAATGTATCTGCACAATTGACACACTAAAAAAAAAACTCATCACATCTTGGAAAATTAGCTTTAAACAAGTTTTAAATTGCATCAGGAGTGAGCACTGGTGCTTGTAAATAACAGGCAGAACATTATAAATGTAGAAACAAAGAATATACAGATTAACTAACAACTTTCATCGACATCCCATTATTCCTTGTTAATGGGAGAAATTGTCGATCTCCTTTTAATGAAATATATAATGGCTTCTGTGAAACTGGACTTCCTGGCAAAAGTAGATGTATGCAGCCTCTTAACAGAGGACCAATCCCTGCCTGGAGTACTCTGCGTGTACAGCTTTCTTGTATCTTATCTTCTCAACAGAGGAAGCTGTCAGCATTACTTTGCTGCAAGGTTTGAACTGAACTGCATCTACCTGTAAAATTGTCACAAACATTGATAGATTGCGTTGATGAATCTCAAACTGATAATCATCATCTAAACGTATATACAATTATATGCTTCAAGTCAAAACAACTCAGGGATTCAAATTAATTGGATCTATACAACATACATTAAAACATTCTTTAGTGCAGAGAGTCAACTTTTGAGTCCCATTATTAAATCTATATTGTCAATAATGCCACTTCTATGGGCAAGTTCTCTTGCATGGCATTTAGATGAAAAGTCTGTTGCTCTACCTGTTCAAATTAATAAATAGAGGCAGAGTATTAATGCAAATGGTTTAGATTGTCCTTTTTTTTTGGCTATGTTCCTTCTAAGACTCTACTCAAAGTTTATAGACCCACCTTCCCTGTAAAGCAGGGTCTTTTTGGTTTCTTTCTTCTCTCCTACTGACTACATGAAAAACAGAAAGATTTGTTTCATGAGGTGAAAAGAAAACTAGGCTTTTACTTAAATGAGAACAGAAGTATTATACAAACCAGCCAAAGTGGGTTTTCCTTAATTTAGAGAAGCTGAAGATTGCAAACAAATGCACAATCTTGTGGATTGTGGTCAACTTTAGATTTGATAACAGCTAGATAAAATTGTTGTGTCAACCCCATTCTCCATCACCTC
This sequence comes from Narcine bancroftii, assembly GCF_036971445.1. Classification (NCBI taxonomy): domain Eukaryota; kingdom Metazoa; phylum Chordata; class Chondrichthyes; order Torpediniformes; family Narcinidae; genus Narcine; species Narcine bancroftii. The sequence goes on from NC_091471.1 coordinate 302,284,629, forward strand.
CAGGATGTCACTAATCATATGAATAGATGGACAAAGAACAGGAATGGAAAGGTTTAAATCCAGTGATCATTTGAAGAAATCAGAGGTGGAGAGAGTGAGCAAATTTAAGTTCTTGGAAGTCACCATGTTGAAAGATCTTTCCTGGACCCAACACACCAATGGCATAAAGAAGATAGCACATCAGTGCCTCTACTTCCTAAGGAGTTTGTATAAGTTTGGCATGACAAGAGAAATCCTGTCAAATTTCTCCAGAGGTGTGGTGGAAAGTGTGCTGACTGGCTGCATCATTGTCAGGTATAGAAACATTAATACCCCTGAGAATAAAGCCATCCAAAAGGTAGTGGACACAGCCCAGGATATCACATGCAAAACCCTTCCCACTATTGAGCACATCTACAGGAACGCTGCCACTGGAGAGCCGCAGCAATCATCAAAGACCCTCACCACCCAGTACACACTCTGTTCTCACTGCTGCCATCAGGACGTACAGGTGCCACAAGAATCACACCACCAGGTTCAGGAACAGCCATTACCCCTCCACCATCAGAGTCCTCAACCACAAACTCAAGCTCATTTAAGGACTTTTATGTGCACTTTAATTATTTTTTTTTGTTCTCTCTGCATTGGCAGTTTGCAGTTCTTTATTTGTTTACGTGTTTTACACTGTCTACAATTTATTTCCCCCCCCCCCCCCTCAGTGTGGTTGTTCTTCCAAGCCCACATGAAAAAGGAATCTCAGGGTTGTATGCAATGTCACGTTCCGGTGTCTTGCCATTCGGCCTAGGTGATGCCCCTCCATCCATCACCGTCTCTGACCCTCCAAATTGTAGTTGTGGCCTCCCCCGTTTCTAACCACGATGCCAATCTGCCCATCATTTTCAGTCTCTATCTGCATTTGCTTTTTCCTGTCAGCTTTTCAATTGTAACTAAATGTTCAAGTTTATCTCTTCGCATGTGTTCAAAGAATTTTAATTGCTGTTTTCTGATTCTTTTAAGCTTTTTTTGTTCTTTGTTATCCTGCCTGTAAAGGATATGCACCACATTCTTCTGAGAAACCACATCTCTGTTGCATTGATTCTTTTTTCCATTGCATCTTGATGGTCCACAACCATACATCAATGTAGGACGAACGTAGAAGGTAAGTTCCAAGGTGAATGTCAATTGTTATTTTCTTGTTTGTTAGGATGTTTCTCATTTCTATAAATGTCCATTTTGCATTTACCATCAGATGTTACCTATGATCCAAGGTACTTGAAGTTGTGAACTTGCTTCAGGATTTCATTTCTCATGTATGTACTCAGACCAATAAATCTGAAAGGCATTTAGTCCCTCCCATTTCCTGTTCCATTTAATACCATCATGACTGATCTGACTGAAACCTTCACCTGAACATGTGGTAAACTTTCACCCTTTGAATAATCAAAAATTTACCCTCTCCTTAAAACATATCCAAAGGCTCCGCTTCGTCTATATTTTCATAAAGTTTCAAAGTCTCATGACCCTCTGAAAGTCATCTGACCTCTCATAAATGAACAACCACTTATGAAGTATGATGCTTTCTTACAATCACAATTTTTTTGTTTAATACTTATTCTCTATTTGCCTGTGCAATGGAGTCACAGCCAATGAGAGGCGCAGGACTAGGACAGGCCCTTCACCCCAAATCGTGTGCTGATAATCAAGTTCCTATTTTTTTTCTCCCATCAATCGTAACTTAACCTATTCTCGTCTACCCTCATTCCCCTCAGGTACTACGGACCAGCAGCAATCAATGCCAACTAATTAACCTGACAAAACACACATTTGTGGGACATGGACTAAAATTGAAGCACCAGGAGAAACCTTGATGGTCATGGGGGAATATAGACTCCCAACCCAGACAGCACTGGAAGTCAGGATGGAACCTGGGTTGCAAGGCAGCTACTCTGCTAGCTGCCTCGACGTGGCATACCATTAACCTTTGCCCTGGCATGCAAAACAAGGAATGCCATGCACAAAGAATCTGACAACAGGCCCAGTGCATCTCAAGCAATGGGTGCAAAGTGGCCAATATTATGTACTGACTATGATAATAATGTGGTGCAAGTTCACTCAGAAGTACAATTAATATGTTAAATTAAGAAACAAAAGCTGCAGACACTGGAACATTGAACAGCTACTAGAGGAACTCAGCATCCAAGGGGAAAAACTGTCAGTTAATGTTTTGGGGTCCACACCCCAAAATATTGCCAGTCTCTTCCCCCATGGATGTTGCCTGAACCACTGAGTTCCTCCAGCGGCTCTTTGAACTTGATATAGCTGTTAGGTTTGTGGGGACATCTCAGTATTCATTTGGTGCTGAGGTTTCAATATTCCTCCTTTGCTGCCTTAAATGCCCCCCACCGCATCAGTGTGTACCATCAATAAGAACTTTGTTCTATTTTAATTACAAACCCTTGAGTTTAACAACTTTCCGTGTCTTTGCTGAGAACAGCAATCTGAAACTGTCAGAGACAGCACCCACAAACCAAAGAGATGTGGCTGATTGGCACAGAGGGAGATGTGAATTATTTGGCGTGCACAGAAACCACACACTGCCTTTTCAAAGCTGAGTAGCAAAGGAAGTAAATAGCTCTTTAAAATGTCAAGCCGTCTGTTTTGCTTCTTAATGTATGGCCACAAGAAGAAACAATTCTTGCAGCCATGCATTTCTACTTGAATAAGGCACTTCTCTTGCTGTGAGCAGATAATTACTTCAAGTTCTTTGCACTTCTTTCTTCTTGAAAGCTGAACTCTGTACCAAAGGCAATATGATCCTGATGATGCAGCTCAGTTTAGTTCTGGCATTATACCAGGACTAATATACGAAACCACTCAAATGTAAAATGGCTTTAAAATTACATGAATTACAATGCAATGCAATTAAGTGCCAAAAGCGGTAATTTTTAAAAAATGATTGCATGCCGTTACTAATCATTTAATAATTGAAAAAGTCGTGCCTTAATATTTCAACTGCTCCATATCAATCAATGCAAGCTCACTATAATCTGTTCACAAGAATGTAAATGTGGCTCTCAACGCTTCAAAGCGATCACTTTGGACTGGTCAGATGATGGAAAGGAGAGCATTCCTCTGGAATCCCCCAATTGGCGAATGGTCCCCCCATGGCAGCCACTGTAAGGGAGGCAAAGGGACATCTCCCAAAAAATTAAAATGATGAAAAGTGAAACAAAATGGGCTCAACACAGGCAAAAGCTGAAACACTAGTTTGCAAACGTTGTGACTGTAGTAAAAACACAAATGCTACAGGAACTCGGTAGGTCTCGCAGTGTCCATAGGGGGTAGAGGTAGAAGAACTCAGGGTAGAAACGTGATTTGTATATCTTTCCACCTATGGACACTGTGAGATCTGCTGAGTTCCTTCAGCATTTGTGTTTTTACAGACAAAACCTCCAGTGCGCTGCCAGCTGAAAATGTCAGACAGATTACATGGGAGAGCTTGAATAACTTCCCTTCTGCCAAGAATATCCTTTCCAAAATGTAAACATGACAGGTCAGTGGGAATAAGCACAAAGTGAAAAATTGCCTGGAATTTATGCTTCCCTGTCCTTTAGTGTCAGGATTTCCAAGTGCAGAGGAGATAGTCATTAAAATGTAGAAAGGGGATTTTTGTTGAACTAGACAACCTATTCTTGGAAAGCAGAATTGTGCTACAGTCAACTTCTGCACTGCAGAATTACATCAGCAGATCAAACTATTATGAAGAAAGAGCATGGAAACAGGCCCTTCAGCCCAATTTGCTCATGGCAACCAAAATGTCTCACCTGACTACATTTGGCCCACATTATTCTATCCATCCAATTTTTTTCTTAAAAGTTACAATATTACATGCCTCAATTACCTCATTTGGAAGCCTGTTCCATACAATCATTTCTCTCTGTTAAAAAAGCTTCCCCAGGCACCTATTAAATCTGCACCCCAAGCCCCTCACTTTAAACCCATGTCCTCTGGTTACCAATTCCTCTAGTCTGGGCACTTGATCTATTCCTCTCAATTTTGCATACAAGATCACCCCTCATCCTCCTGTGCTGCAAGGAATAAAAGCCCAGCCTGCTCAACCTCTCCCTAAGCTCAGCCCCCACCACATACAAGTTTTGCCAACATCCTTGTAAATCTTCTGGGCACCCTCTCCAGGTTGACAAAGTCCTCAGTATTATGAAGAAGAAAGAAACAACGCTGAGAATCAGGTTTATTGACATGAAAATGTGCCATGAACTTTGCTGTTTTGCTGCAGAGTGAGGTGCAAAGTTACTATATATTAAAATTCTGTAAATACAAGAGTTAAAAATAAAACAAGTGTAAAAAAAGAAACAGTGAGTTAATGTCCAGAGGTTCATTGTCCGTTCAGAAATTTGACGGCGGAGAAGAAGCAACTTTTGTAAAATTGAGTACGTGTTCAGGCTCCGGTACCTCCTTCCTGATGGTGGCAGTGAGGAAAGGGTATGGCCTGGGTGATGATGATTATAGGCTGCCTTCTTGAGGCACTGCCTCTTAAAGACATCCTTAATGTAGTGAAGACTAATGCCCATGATGGCACTGGCTGAGTTTACAACCCTCAGAAGCCTTTTCGTGTCCAGTGCATTGGCACCTCCATACCAGATTGCCCTAATAGGGAGTTTATAACCCAACACCTTGTTTACACTGATTGGATCCCGAGCAAAGTAGTAGATGGCACCGAAAAAATGTAACATCTGTATGATAACAGCACCACGATGAAAACTCGGTATAATAAAAGCCCGGTCATCCAGACTTCAAGCAACCGGTAAAAAAAAATTGTGGAAAATAAATAGGTAAAAAATAAATTGGTACCCCATTGTGATTAGTGTGTGAATCACGCAAAATTCTCTTATCAGGCATCTACTAATCCCCATAGGTGCTGGAGTAGTACCTTCTGATCACTGATGGCTCCCTGTAGAGAGGTACACACGACAAAATTTGACTTGGTTTTTAATTGATTCACAACAGAGGAACTTCACCCCCATTACTTGGTTGGGTGAAAAATATAGGTGTTCAGACGCAACATGTCAGGGAAATGCTGTTTGATTGCTATTCATAAAGAACCTATCATAATCTTTTTACAAAACATTCTGCATGAAAGAACACACATCCTGTGGTCCACTGAAAACATGTTGGGGAGAGAAAGAAAGTTGATCATTTTATGATATAGATGCAATTTGCTTATTGCACTCTAGGTGGTGATAAATACCAATTCTGGTCATGCAGAAAATGACTATAACAAGTGCAAATGGGATGAGTACTCACTCCTTATTCTCTTCACTGAGGACAAGATGGGAAGCTTCTTCTATTTATAAGAACCCTTTCTTTCCCCCAGTGTAGCCCTGAATTGTCATTTGGTGAAAGAGTGAAAGAAAGTGGGATAGTCCCAATTAATCAAAATAGCAAATTACAAGAAAAATCACATTTATGGGAGACAGCAGAGGGAAAAATTCCAGTTTTCAGTTTTGACACAGTAAAACCTCATATCTTGAATTCAAGCAAGCAGGAGCCTCAAGCAACTGGCCCTCCACCAAAAATAAATCACTGAAAATAAATAGCTAAAAAAAAAATAAAAGATTAAAATCGTTGCCGTTAGTTTGTTGACCAATCACGCAACATGCAATATCCAGCAACCGGAAAATTCACTTTTCTGGCATTTATCCCTATCAGTACCGGACACCAAAGGTTTTACTTTATATGGAAACTGGGCCTCTAATATACAAATTAAAAATTCCCAACTCCTGGTTCTAACTGCAACTTTTTCCTTCCAGTTGAATGCAAGGCCAAAAATTAAATACTGTGCAATACTGTGACATATCAATATGTCAAGAATATGGCTTTTAAATAAAACCATAGAACTCGACAGCACAATAAACAGGCTATTCGGCCTCGCTAGTCCATGCAACCACCATTTTGCTAGTCTCATTGATCTGTTCCCATTCCATTACCCTCCAGACCTCTTCCATTCATGTATCTATCCAATATATTCTTAAAACAAGATCAAGCCTGCATTCACATCAGATGGCAGCTCATTCCACATTCCCACCACTGAGTGGAGAATTTTCCCCTAATGTTCCCCCTAAGCCTTCCTCCTTTCAGCTTAAAGCTATGACCTCTCATATTTATCTCCCTCATCTAAATGAAAAAGCCGACTTGCATCCACTCTGTCTATACCTCTCAATCTTGTAAACCTCTATCAAATCTCTCCTCATTCTTCTTCACTCCAAGGAATAAAGTCCCAACCTATTTAATCTTCTCCTGTAAAATCTCCTGAAGACTCAGCAACATTCCAGTAAATCTCTGCACTCTTTCAATCTTATTGATATCCTTCCTGTAGTTAGATGACCAGAACTGAACACACTATTCAAAATTTTGCCTCACCAATGTCTTAAACAACTTTACCAAAACATCCCAACTCTGATACTCAATACTTTGATTTATAAAGGCCAAGATGCCAACAGCTTTCTTTGCAACCCTGCCCACCTGCAACACCACCTTCAGGGAACAATCTATCAGTATTTTCAGATCTATCTGCTCCTCTGCACTTCAGTCCCCTAACATTTACTGTGCATGTCCTACCACAGTTTGCCCTTCCAAAATCCATCACCTCACACTTGTCTGCATTAAACTCCATCTGCCTTTTTTTGGCCCATTCTCCCAGTTGGTCCAGATCCCTCTGGAATCTGAAAATCTTTCCCGCTGTCCACAACACCTCCCATCCATTTGTTATCAGAAAATCTGCTGATCCAATTTACCATATTATCATTCAGATCATTGATAAATACAAAAGGAACAATGAAGCACATCACTAATCACGGGCTTCCAGTTTGAGAAGCAACCATCCGCTACCACGGTTTTCTCCCACACAGCCAATTTCAAATCCAGTTTACAATCTCAAAGATACCTACCGTCTTAACTTTCTCAACCAACCTTCCACGTGGGACCTTGTCAAAGGATGTAGACAATATCCACGGCCTTTCCTTCATCTACCTTCTTGAAAAACTCTACATCTCATTAAACACAACCTACCATACACAAAGCCATGCTGACTGTCCTTAATCAGCCCATGGTTTTCCAAATACCTATATATCCCATCTCTCAGAACTCCTTCCAATAATTTACCTACTACTGACATGATGCTCACTGGCCTATAAATACCTGGTTTATTTTTGGAGCCTTTATTAAAACAATGGGACCATATGAGCTACCTTCCAATTATCTGACACCTCACCAGTGCCCAAGGACATTTTAAAATATATCTGCTAGGAACTCTATACCAGATTCCGTCAAGGTCCAAGGGAATGTTACAGTCAGCACAGGGGATTTATCTACCTTTATTTGCTGTCAGGCAGTAAGCGCCTCCTCTTTAATCTCCATATTTTCCATGACACTTTGTTTTGTTTCCTTTTTCTTAGGGGCACTATGCCAGTTTCCTGAGTAAATAAAGATGCAAAAAATTGTTTAAGATCTTCCCCATTACGTAAGGCTCCACACAGAGTTGACCACTCTGATTCTCTAAGTGAGAAATGTTATCCCTTACTATCCCTTTACTCTTAATATACTTGTAGAAACCCTTCAGGTTTACCTTCACATTATCTACCAGAGCAACATCATCATCTTGATTTCCTTGAGTATTTTCTTGCATTTTCTGTACTCTTCAGGTACCTCATTAGCTCCTTGTTGCCTACACTTGCTGTACACCTCCCTCATCTTCTTAACCAGATTGCCAGTATCCCTTGAAAGCCAGAGTTCCCTATGCCTGTTAACTTTGCCTTTAACCCTAACAGGAACATGCAAATCCTGCCCTCTCAAGTTTTCACCTTTGAAGACTATCCACTTACTCAACACACCCTTCTCAGAAAACAACATTTCCAAATCCACTCTTCCTAGATCCTTGCTCATTTCCTCAAAATTTACTTTCCTCCAATTTAGAATCCCAACATGGGAATCAGATTTATCCTTTTCCATAATTAACATGAAACTAATGACATTATGGTCACTGGACCAAAAATGTTCACCTACACATACATCTGTCACCCGACCTGTTCCCCAACAGATCAAGTACTACATCCTCTCTTGTTGGTTCCTCTATATATTGATTTAGAAAACTTTCCTGAATACATTTCACAAAATCCAAACCATCCAGCCTTTCACAGTACTGTATGGGAGTCCCAGTCAATGTGCGGAAAGTTAAAATCCCCTACTACCACACTTTCTGCTTCTTACATCGGACTGCTATCTCTCTACAGATTTGCTCCTCCAATTCTCTCCGACTATAATACAGTCTTATCAGTGTGGTCATACCTTTCCTGTTCCTCAATACCATCCATGTGGCCTCTGAAGACAAACCCTTGTTAGGTCTGCTTTGTTCATGAATGAGTGAGTCAAACACCAGACTGAGTCGAAATCAAGGTTCTTTGTTCTTTATTGCCGGATTGTAACACTTGCAACTAACAGTGTTAGTTGGAGAAGGCGCATTCTGCCGTTATCAGCAAGTGGTGTTTTTTTATACCTCAGGATACGTACTTAGTAAATGATCATACCATGACATTGTCCAATGAATAAACTGTTGCTATCCTTCTCTGTTAGTTTGCTGCACATCATTCTTGTTAGTGCAAAGCTTATCTTGAGTGTACAAGGTCACATCTGCATTCTGTTACTCCTTAGTACTGGGTGACTCCTTCTCCGGTCCCATCTCATGATGTTTTTACTTACACCCTCCTGGCTGTCCTGACCACACAGATGAGATATTTTTCCTGACCAGCAATCCCTCCCTCCCCTTCTAGCACATCTGTAATTTATTGAGCTTTGCATTAAATAACCATAGGCAAACCAGCAAAGGTACGAAGATGCAGTCGTTGAGAAACAAGTGCATTTTAAATTATGTTGATATTTAGCAAGGATAGACTCAGTCAAGTGGTCTGTCATAGAAGCATTTCGAATGTTGAAAGGCCTGGAGAGAGTAGATATGGCAAAGTGGTTTCTCACTGTAGAGGAGCAAGGACAAAAGGGCACAACTTCAGCATTGAAGTGCACCCATTTAAAAGAGATGCAGAGGAGTTTCTTTCGCCAGAGTGGCAAACCTCTAGAATTTGTTACGACAGGCAGCTGTGGAGGCCAAGTCACGGTGTATTTAAGGCCGAGACTGATAGGTATCTCAATTGTCAGGGTATCAAAGATTAAGTGGAGAAGGCAAAGGAGTGGGGCTGATGGGGAGAACGGATCAGCTCATGATGGAATGGCAGAGCAAACTCGATGCACTGAATGGCCTACTTCTGCTCCTATAGCTTGTGGTCTTATGATCTGTGATTTGGAAGCTTCATTTCTGTGCAAGTCTTAGACTCATAATGGAATTCTGTTAACAGATTTTCCACAGGTTTACCACACTGTTAACTGAACTTTCAGTACAAGTGACATAATAATGAAATGTCTGACACTGTCTGTTGCAATTCATTCAATATTCCACAAAGGGCACATTCTGCCTTGTGTAATTCTCAGAAACTATCAAAAAGGATGTCTTCTAGACAAGACTAAAGTCACATCACCCTTCAGAAAGGGGAGTATTTGTGGGCAGATTTATTTTGTAGAGAATTATTTATCCCATCACACTTCTATTAGCCATTTTCAAGTTATTTATACTTTCCAGCAAATTAAAATGGAAGTCATTTCCAGCAAAATATGCAAGCACTTCAAACGTTTTCACAGAAGTCAGAAAAATTGCTAATCACATTAGTATTATTTTTTGGAGGGGCAACCTGAAATGGCAACTATCACTTTTCCCTCCACAGATGCTTCCCGACCTGCCAAGTTCCTCCAGAAGCTCAATTTTTGCATCACATTATTACTCTCTTCCACCCTGGCCTTTGCCAGAGGAAAATAGCCACATGCCATTCCATTAATTTTCACCCTGAGCCCACACAGTATTTCCTTTCTAATTAACAGCTTTCTCTCACACTTCTATACTGCATTTCCTGCAAGTAACAGAAGCCCCCCTTCCACTGGCATCCCAGTTAATTGGCTGTGCAGTGTCCCGGCAAGGAAGCCCTTTGAGCCATTTCCACTGGGCCACCCTTAACTGGGACACTAATTGCTTTTCCACTGAACTCAACTCATGCGCGGGGGACTGGAGTGTTCTACCTTCAACTGGAAATGGGTGACTTTCTGCTGTCCTTTTCCACTGGTTTTAATCAGCGCATCAGCAAACACCAAGGATATGAGTAGGGGTAGAGGTGATTAATTCCCGGTGTGAAACAACGTTATTTGACGTGGCGTTCAGACTGTGTTCCTTTCCACTGGATCCTGTCCCAGTAAATACCCAATTCCAGTGAAAAATCGATCCTGGGAGTGATCGATCTTGGTGTGTGGAACTATGAATGACAAACTAGCCATGAGCAGAACAAGCAATACATCTAAACACAGAGGATAGGGCTAAAACATGTGGCGAGGGAAACAGACTATGGTATCGTAACTCTCTTATTGGTGGTGCAGAGTAGAGAGCGCCAAGTTCTTCAGCGTCCACTTAAGTGGTCACCCACCATGGACACACATCTCCTCACTTGCCAGGAAGGTACAACAGTGACTGCTAAAAGAGTGAAATGAGCAAGGCCATCAGCCACCACCTGTTCTAACAAGAGGGTCCTGGCCAGCTGCATCAGAATGGTACAGTTGCTGTAGTACATTGGATGACAGGTCGATCCATAGGACCACAAGAGCAGCAGAGCGTATCAATAGGGTCTCCCTCCCAAAAAAAGTGATCTACCAGGATCCTTGTCTGAAGAGAGAATGTTGGTTGCTTTTCCAAGACATCAGGAAGTGTAGATGGAGTTGATGGGAAGGAGGTAGTGGTGGTGGCTGGGGGGAAATGAAAGAGTCTGAAGGTTCACACATGTCACAAAGCTGGATCTAAAGAATTTAGGGTTTGTGTTCTCGAAACTATTCAATAGTATATAAAATTCTTTTAAAATAATGTAGTAGAAATTTGCACTGAGAGGCAAAACAAATAGGTAACATTACGTCAATTGTATTTATTCATGACATACCTTGCTTCCAAAACAAACAACAGGCACCTCCTACAGTACTAACTACGATTAATTGCCAAGCTATTGCTTATTTACTGGGTGCCCGCATAGGATTAGGGATGGTGAGGCGATGCAGATGGTTCAGGAGGGCCTCAAATTTCAACCTCCGTTTTAAACATCTTAGCAACAAAGCGTAAAACAGCTTAATCTTTTGCATTAGAGCCACATTATCTGCTTTGTGATTTGACAGATGTCTAAAAGTCAAAGGGTCTGGACTGCTCCCATATTAGCAACACATTTCCATTATGCCAGAAGAGCAAGGGTTGTTAAGTTAAATCAGGTGAGAATGATGCCTTATAGTTGCTCATTTAATTCCCTCTTCCTATATATTTGATGATACTAGATCAAATTGCCAGCTTGTGCAGTGCATCCTGAGATGATGCACACTTCAGAGGGAAACTCAGCCAGTTTGTTTTCGGAGAAAGGCAAAGGTCAATTAATGTACGGCATCGCCAATCCAATCCACTGCTCATCCACCAGTCCAGTTTTAGTTGTGTGGAGATAGTCGGAGGTATTGGAGGCTTTGAGGAAGAGGTTCACCAGGTTGAAACAAAGGGATTAGCTTATGAGGAAAGAGTGTCCTAGGATGAAACCAGGAAGGAGGGGGAAAATACAGACACACAGGTGGTGGGCTGCTGGCTTCTCGAGGCAAGGAACCTGCACAAGCTGTGGTCAAAAGTTTAAAACAAAGTGGCAGACTGTGGGAGACTGGCTGAACAGAGTATCAGGTATTGGAACTGGGAAGCGAGAAGGTGCCGATGTCACTGAAGGTTTCCAGATAGCGTTGGAGGTTTGGATCTTGAGCTCACGTTGCTGATGGTTTGGAATGGACTGTGTGGCTGCGGGAGCAGTGGAGGTGTATTTCTCCCATTGACAAATCAGTGTGGCTTACAGCAGACTAAAGCAAATTCTTTAAATTAAAAAAAGACATACAGCATGATAACAGGCCATTTTGGCCCACAAGTCCATGCCATCCAATTAACCTACACCCCAGGTGCATTTCGAACAGCAGGAGAAAATTGGAACCCCTGGGGAAAAACTCATAGACACGGGGAGAATGTAGGAACTCCTTACAGACAGCATGGGATTGGAACCCAAGTCCCGATGGCCATTACTGCAAAGGTGGTGCATTCTCAACCTTTTCCTATCCAATCACACACCACTAAGTAATCCTTATGCTAAAATGGTGCTCGGATTAGTATTGATGGTTTGTGAGTGGGAAGGGAAGTTTGGGAATCACTGGTCTAGACCCAATTATTACTGAAATATTTTGCTTGAGAAAAATTGTCATTGGCCCATTTCCTTTGGAGTTATGAAACCATGCACATAATGAGTCAATTAGGCACGATTAAAACAGCGGTTTTCAAATATTTTCTTTCCACCCACATCCCACCTTAAGCAATCCCTTACTAATCAGAGCACAATTTTGGCATAGGGAATACTTAAAGTGTACGTGAGCAGAAAGAAAAAACGTTGAGAACCACCGTGCTACGCCAACTGCACCACCCATATTCCATGTAATATTGCACTGTTTTTGTTACATGACAATAAGGGAACCTTGAGACATACAAAATTATGAAACAAATAGATGAGAGAAACAAGGAGGTTATTTCCATTGGCAAAGGAGACTAGAACTAGGGATTAGAGATAGTAGATTTACAACAGAAATAGAGAGGAATTGCTTCTCCTATGGAGCAGTGTATCTATGGAAATTTTGGCCCAATCTATCTAATGATGTTTTGAATACATTCAGTGAGAGACCCACTACAATGTATCCAAAACACACAAATACAATAAAACCCCCAGTATTGAGTACCCAAGATACCAGATAAGCATTTTTGCCAGTTGCTTGAGACTTTTGTGTGATTGGCGAACTAACCACTAGGGGTGCCAATTTTAAACCTTTATATTTTTTAGTTATTTATTTTGGTTTTTTTTTTTGCTGGATGCGTGAATTTCAGATAACACGGATTTTATGGTATTTGTAGAATACAGTAATTAAGAGTTCAGAGTCCACTGTCAGATCAGCCTTGATCCTAGTGAACGGCGGAGAAGGCTCAACAGGCCAGATGACCAAATCCTGCCCTTATATTCCATAGAAATGATCCCATGTTCTCCTTTTGCCCACCACCATAGACCTTGGATTGTTCTTTAGCTGCCTGATGTTTTGGGGCACCAATATCCGAGGGGAAAGCCCTACAACATGTAGTGGCCACAGCCCAGGATACCATAGGCAAAACCCTCCCCACCATCAAGAAAATCTACATGGAACACTGCCATTGGTGAGTAGCGGCAATCAAGGATATAGACCACCCATGACAAGCTCTGTTCTCACTGCTGCCATGAGGTCGAGATGCCATAAGATGCATACTACTAGGTTCAGGAATGCTTGTTGCCCCTCCATCACCTGACTCATAGATATCAAACAAAATCAGAGACTAATTTAAAAATTCTTACTATACACATTACTGAATATTTATTTTATATATTGCAGTTAGCATCAACTTCTTTATACATTAAAACCCATTATCCAAAATTCAACCAGTAGCCTCAATCATACAAAAAAAATGCAGAAAATAAATTAAAAATATGTTTAAAAACAGCACACCTCGCCATTAATTTGCCTATCACACAAAGATTTTAAAATATTTTATTGATGTTTACATTATGCACAATTGAACAGTTATAGATGGAATAAAATTCAAGAGAAGGAAAAAAAACCTTAATTCAGAACCCCTACCACTGAGGTCAAAAGTGAACATGGAGAAATCAAGTGACAACAACCTGGAGAGCACAGCACCAAAGCTTCAGAACAACCCAAATTCTCTACGTTATAATAATGGTCCATAAATGGGCACCACGTCTTTCAGAAGTTAATATTTGACTCTTTAATGGGAGATCAAGTTGTTTTTTTTTTAAAAAACTTAAACAAGACACCTCATCACTTAACCATTATGTTAGGTGTAGGGTGGAGTATTGTCTTTCCATTTAATCAAAATTGTACATCTGGCCATTCAATGAAGTAAAAGATGAAATTTGGTTTTGAGTTGAAGTCAGTAAAACATCATCTTGAAATGATCCTAATGTAGCAATTACAGGGCAAGGTTCTAATTAGAACTTGAGAATTGTGGATAATGCTTGAAAGTTATCTTTCCAATCTCAAGTCGCTGGAAAATGCACTTAACCAGCATCTCCCAATCTCTATAGGTGCCAGATACCAAGGGATTTTACTGCACTTCTCTCTTTTGCATACACATCTTTTATTGAGTGCAATTTTTTTTTGCACTACTGGTAAGTAGAAATTCTGCCTGGCCTGCAGGAAAAAAAGAACTACATGGACTTCGACACAAATCTGAACTTTAGTCCATTGAAATAATCAAGTCCTGATCAGGACTTTCAAGTGGGTTTGCATGACTGGCAGATGGGCAAAGCCATGAACTGACACACCAATAACATGTCGAATACAGTCAGCTGGTCAAGTTAAATAGACTAATGGACATCTTCATGAATGTGATCACAATTCTTGCCCTCCAGAAAAACCAAATAATTAAGAGATGTTAAAGCAGTACTTGGAAAAACAAAGTTTGACAAAATATTTAAGCAGGAGAATCGGGATAGGATAACTAGATAATGTTAATTCATGCAGCAAAATTTTCTGAGGGGTAATATTTGACATGGAGCACATATGTTTTTTTACTGTTAAACAGTAGAGGATTTATCCAATAACATATTTTGACAAACTAATTTTATCATGAAGGAATGTCATTAGTTTTTAAAGTGTACTCAAAATCTTTCCAGAGCCACAATGCTATTGAGAGGTCGTCATAAGTTACTTTGTGGATCAGAATGTTTGCACGCAATTTACCAAGTCTCCATTCCCTTTTCTGGAACATTTTACCTGATGTTAGTCACAAGAAATAGTCAATTGAACAAATTTTTTGGGCCCAGAATTGACATTTGTTCAGCTCCAAAAATTTTTTTTTTTGGATAATTGATGATGCCAGAAAAAAAAACAGAAATCCAAAATTTTTCAGAGCTGAACTGATGTCACAGGTTGGAATTTTGGAAAAACTAGAGTAGAATTCAGTTTTTGGCGTTGGATTTATCTTATTTTGTTCAAGTTGGGGTTTTTTTTGGGTGAGAATGAAACACCATTTTATGCTTAAAAAGCCTTCCCTTGTTGTTTAAACACTTAAGTGATTTGCTGTTGCTACTGGGCTGTTTTTTCAAAAAAATGACCAGTTATCTGAAAATATAGTTTATCTGAAATAGGCCCAGTCCCAACCATTTTGGATAATCGGAGTTGTGCGGAATTAAAGTTTGTTTAGCTTTGTAGAACAATTTCAGATGATAAAATCTCTCAAATTTATCAATATGAATATTTTCTTATTAATGTCCACTGATATGGTACTCAAGAAACTATTGCAGGAATTAAAAATAATCACACTGCTCTTGTCCAAATTCAAAATTTAAACATACAAATAAAATAAGGAATCACATTACATTCTTTCTGTACATCACATTACAACAAAATAATTGGTGACCTTATTGAGGGAAAACAATTGAAAAATTATACAGGTGACATAACCAAGACAATTGGTTTAAACTTCAGCTACCCATGAAGCACTTGTTTAAAAACTGCACCATACTTTGAATGGAATAGAAATCTTTTATTGAGCTTGAAGCTCTGGACAGATTTCAAGTACACTTGGGAAAAAAAAACTAACAACTTTCCTTTGCACTAAAGAGAGTTTGTCAAAGATTATTCTTGGATAAAAACCCCTCTGGAGAACGATAAATGAGACTAATTTATCAAAACAGTGTTACAGCAAGGGCCTACTATTTAGCCATTTGTGGGATCCAATCAAAATTCTTGATGTGTCAAACTGAATGAGATAAAGCTGATTCAAGCCTGATTTTAAACATGAAGTATGAATGTACTGTTTGCTACAAATGTAGTCTGTAAGATGGTGTTCACCTTTCCCCCACTTCACATTACAAATCATCTTCCAAGTTGCCCCTTTATCAAAAAGGGATAGCAATTCCGTCAAGATGCCTGGAAGTCAATTTGAAATCTTAAATTACCCCCGCTCTAAGCAAGACATCCTGTAAACAATCCGTAATTGGACCCCAAGTGGACTTGAGGAAAAATCTTTCACTTTATAATAAGCTTCACACGAGAACAAATATCTTTCTTATTACAACACTTCTGCAAATGTCTAGAGAATGGCGTACATCCTTTTGTTTTTCTCATGTGAAAGAAACATTTTCAGAATCAAAATCTCAGGTTATTTTAATGGTTAAAGGAATTATCGAAACAAATTTAATTCCCGTCAGTTTTTTTAAAAAATCTCAATTTTTATGACGAATCTACTAGAAAGAGCAAACTGTCACGTTTCATGTCTTATTATGAGAAGTCTTAGGAGTATCTAATAACAGCCTCAATTTCCATGGTGCCAACCTCTAATTTTACAGTCAGTGACTGTGGCCAGAAGTGAACTGCTTTTCCAAGTCACATACAAGAAGTGGTACCAATAATTGAGATAACAAAATTATGAGCAAAAATCTTGCAAAATGACATCACTGTAAAAAAAAAACTCAACCCACCCAATTCCCCATGATTAACAACAACCTCAAAAGCAGTCAAAAACTTCAGCAAATTAGCAGTCAACATTTTTTTTTTAAAAAAAAGGTTTCCTGGGGGGGGGGGGGGAGGAAAATCAATGAGGCACCAAAGTCCGAAATGTGCACAGTTGGCACACCATACCTACTGCACACTGAAAGGTAACAATATTTAATTTATATGCTGTCAGATGCAGTGTTCAAAGGCCAAATTGACCATTAGAAATCTGGCACAAACTGGATAAAATATTCAGGCTCTAACAAAAGGTAAAACACTAAAAATACTGAACATCACCACAATGTCAAATATCCCCACATTAAACTTTGCAGTAGCACACGAGCCTTGGCCAAGTTTTTACAGTAGTGATGTTAAAAATTCATGGCAAAACTCCACTTTCCTCTTCGCTGACTGTGGAATTCTAAAGATGGTACAGAACACGACTCCACCTTAGTTCTGTAGAAGGCATTGAGATTTCCCTCCCAACCTGTTGGTTCTTCGAGCTGTCAATCATTCCATTGAAAACCTCCACCACTGAACAAACCTGAACAGCAAACTCTGTAACTGGAGCCTTGTATGCAGATTTTAATTATACAAAATAGCATTTTCATTAGGCAATCCACCCTACAATGTTATGCATTTGGCACACATGTCAGTGCTTTGGAGTCATGGTAACATAGAACATGGAAAGTTTGGACCCATCAAGCCCATGCTGTCCACCAACCTTCCATCAGCATAGAAGGATGTGGAAGCTATGGAGAGGGTACAAAGATTTACCAGGAGGATACCTGAAATTGGAAAATAAGTCTTATGAGGCAAGGTTACCAGTGCTAGGGTTTTTCTCCCTGGAGCAAAGCAGGATGAGAGGTGACTTAGAAGGTTGAAAACATTACGAGAGATGTAGATAAGGTAAACAGTCAGCACCTTTTTCCTAGGGAGGGAGTAGCAAACAGCAGAAGACATTCATACAAAGTGAAGGGAGGAAAGTTTAAGGGAGATTTCTTTAAAAGAAACAAGAGTTGTAGGTACCTGTAATGCACTACTGGAGGCTAGAACATTAGGGGCATTTCAGAGACTCTTAGACATGCACATGGATGAAAGAAAAATAGACGGTTACAAGGTAAGAAGGTTTTTTTTGGAAGGAATATGGTATAGAGATCTAGAGTGTTCTATGTTCTAAAGTACTGATCCCATTCATCTAATTTCTTTATAAACTCAAAAATGTAATGTATTCATACAACAGCCACTATTATTTAATTATACACCACAGACTTAGCTTTTTGAAATGTGTCAATTGAAAACTGAATTGCACAGGTGCCCTCCTATTTCAGAATGTTCTGGCAGGAAGAGAATTTTCCGTGCAAATTTAAAAAAAAAATCCAAGTCGTCCAGAAAAACCTGTGCAAGAGAGGTACAATATGACATCTCAGAAAGCTGGTAAATGCTTTGGTTCCTCCAGCTAAAGTGTCCTGCATGGTCTAGCCAAGAAGCAACATTTACACATGGAGAAAGCAGAGGTTTAACACCTCAACTTTAAAAAGGGAAGATTGGCCATGATAAAATCCTCCAATAAAGAGCAAGAATTTAAAAAAGTCAGAATTTGCATGCATTTAGAAAAATACAAACAAGAATTCGGTTACGACATCTCCCATAAAATATTTTGGAGGTGCAGTTTACGCAATAAAAAGTCTGAAAGCCTGTTGAATAAAAAGTGTATAAGAGGAGATAAAAAAAAGTAAAACTAGCATTTAAACATCAGTACAATTCTCCTTTCTGCAACATTTAGAATGTATTCGTACCTAATGCACGTCAGATGGAATCAAAGCCATCCGGATTCCATCTGCTTTCCTGGCAAAGGCTGTAAAAACCATTCCACTCAATAAGCAACCAGCAAACATGAGCAACCATGTTGAATCAGAAAATAACTGCACCTATACAACTAACCACAACAGTCAGAATCTTTTATCCCCAGGGTGAAAATGTAATATTCTAAAGGGCATGTGTTTAAGTGGGGGTGGGTGGGTTAAAAGGAGATATGCAGAACGTTACTTCTACAGAGTGGTGGGTGCTTGAACAGACTGCCAAGGAGAGTGTTAGAGGCAGAAACAGTAGCAGTTATTTAAGAGGCTTCTAGATAGACAGGTGCAGACAGAGGGAATTATATTTCACATAGCTTTAGTTTAATTTGAGTCTCAGATTCATTGCAGGCCTAAAATCCTACCCTTATTAATGACATTCATCACAAAAAAATGGTAACAAGACCAACTTTTTTTTGATGTCGATCTGATCCATCCATTATACACCTCAAGTCCATAGGCCTCAAAGGTGTGGCTAAATGACAGCTATTTGGGCACATAATTATCTGTATGAATGTTAGAAATATCCCATATTCAAAATACTGTACGCCTTTCCCACAGCAGCAGAAACCGAGTTAACAATTCCACCTTCGATGACACGTCCACGTTTCCTGATTGTTGTTTCGAGATTTGCAGAAATCCACATTTAATTCTTTTTTTTTGGAAAAAGATGGAAGTGGCCGTGTTTATTCAGTGCATCGGGTGAAACCTGGCCAACGCCCTGATAGACCACCTAGAGAGATGAGGTTTGTGGAATATTTTACTGAATGCCAGCTCAGATTGTCCACGCCAAGCGATTCTTTGCAGTTGGGCTGACAGAAGGAGTCAAGCACCGTGCATCTTTCACAGCTACACATCCATGCCGCTCATGAGAAAGAGTTTTAAGTGCAAACTCCTTCAACTTTGATGCCATGGAGGAGACAGCTCGTTCCATTTCTTTTTACAGCATGCATTAGGTACAGTGCATGTCTCTCTCTGGGGTTTGCCTTAATGCTGTGTGCACATCCACAGAGACCGAACCATCCATTCCCCTGCTTCGGATTGATTCGCTCTGACAGATCTAGGTCATTGGGACGCCCAGATGCACTGCCCGCTCCCCCAATAATCCTTTCAAATCAAGTTTGCCTGTCCAAAGCCGTAAATTGCATCGTGGTGCCAAAGTTACCAAGCGCAAACTTGCCTTCAGGCAAGGCAAGGGCAACCCCGGGGGAGGGGGGGCAACGCCATGCGTGGTGGCATGAAATGCAGGCGACTCGGTCACAGCAGTGCAACTCGCAGGAGTCAGTGCTTGAGACACACACGGCTCTGTCTGCATGCATTAAAAAACCGGGGGCACTGCGTGGGAGTCGCCACTGGGGAAGGTTGCATGGCTGCAGGTGAAAAGTGGAAGCCAACTGCTTCCCGGTCGCTGGCTTACCTCTCATGGCTGCAGCTTGCACGGCGGGAGCATGCAGCAAGAGGAGGGCTCCCGGTGCGCGTCGTCGCTGCGGGGCTGCAGACCGACCCTCCGGCCGCCGCCGCTGCTGCACAACTGACCCTCCGGCCACCGCCGCTGCTGCGGGGCTGCAGACCGACCGGCCGCCGCTGCGGGGCTGCAGACTGACCGTCCCGCCGGCGCCGTGACCAACGTCTCGCGCTCTCGCCTGCCGCTCGAGCCCAGATTTCAGCGGCAGAGCGCGGCATGAGCCACCCTCACGTGACGCGTCGCTCCTGCCGCGCGGGCCCCGCCCCTTCACCCCTGGGCCCCGCCTCCCGCTTCCCCGCCAATGGCTGCTGCCCCCCCCCCCTCTCTCCGCGCAGACTCACAAGGCTTGTTCTCCTCTGCCACCACTTGTCCTGACTGACGTGCAATGTTGAAGTATTTGCAGACGTGCAAGTTTAGGGTCTTCAAAACATGGTCACCATCGGAGCAACTTTTTGGATCCAATAGGGTGCCGAATTGTTGAATGTGAAATGCAGAGGCTTTTTGCATGCCTTGTTCAAATGGAGGGGGGAAGGTTTCCGCAGGACGAGATGCATGCATTTATGTCTGAGACGGCAGACGGGATCACATTGACTTTAAGATGCACAGCCATGCTAGAGGCATGCATGACCAATTAGATACATGCATCACTTACAAGGCAATTGATCATAGTTTGCAAACATTTTGGTACCTTTTAAATTACACCCCCCCCCCCCACCCAATTATGGGTTCCAGCCAGTCCCAGGCGGGGTGAACCTTTTGAGACTGAGGACAACGGCGAATACTTTGCCATCTGCCACGGCTTGACGCGTGTTGCAGAGACTTTTGGCCGCCTGCCTTCTCTTTGAGTTTACCAACCCATTCTGTCCACGTCAGACCTATTTAGCAAATGATCAGTGGTAGCAAGTCGGGCTGAAGCCGAACAATTTAAGCTGCACAAGCAGGCACTTGCATCAATGTTGGTTGCACTGCACGGAAACTTCCCCTCTCTTTCCCAGCGCGTTGATTACAGGTGAATGCAGGTATTGCTTGGAACGCCCGGAGGACAGTGAAACGATTTCATTGGGGAAAGAACCTAATTTTATTTCGAATCATCGTCTTAATCCCGGGTGAAATGCAATCTCTTTCATTTGGAATAGTTTGGAAACGGTCTTTATATATTGGACATTGGTGCGATTTTCGTCCAGAATTTCAGTGTTCCGATACATTTCACGTCCAAAAACAAGCATCAGTGATCACGGTTTCACCAAACACAAATCAGGATTGGTGTCAATCCTTTGCGGTCAGCAAAGCGAGTAATTTCAGCTTTCGTGAAAGAAAACTGGTTTGAAAAGTACCTCTGGCTTGTCATACTCCAAAAACGTTTGCCTGGACATTTCCAGCCCTTTTATTGCACGTACGTGGTTGATTCTTAACATCATACATAAAAGCAGCTAACAATTCACACTCTGCAAAACGTGCAAAGATTAATAAGGAAAATGGGATTCATAACAGTGGGAATTATACATTTTGGTGGCCGAGGAGGGCTGGGACGTCGAGACTGTTTGGAAAGAAACCCAGAATTAAATTCACATTTCTTCCCACATTCTGTCCAAAGCTTTGCCACTCTCCCATCCCCTTCGTGGACGTAATGTCACATTTTACTGTGTAGTCTTAATCAAGAGCCCCGTCCGCAAACATGACTGTCCATTTCAGCCCATGGATGCTGTCTGCGTCCTCCGACTTCACGGAACGTGTGCATTTCAAGACTAAATCAGAAACATGATCCACGACAACTCAGAAGAAGAATTAGTTGGTTGGAGAAATGTTATTGGCACAGAAGCTAGAAACCAGAACTAAAAGCAGAAGTAGCGGAAAATGTATCAAGTTTATTCTCATCAGACTGTCCAACAGCGTTTCTCCCGACCTTGATGTGCTGTGTCAGTGTGGTGTGTCAGTGTGGTGTGTAAGTGTGCTGTCTAAGTATGATGTGTAAGTGTGCTGTGTAAGTGGTGTGTAAGTGTGTTGTGTAAGTGTGATGTGTAACTGTGCTGTCTAAATGTGGTGTGTAAGTGTGCTGTGTAAGTGTGGTGTGTAAGTGTGCTGTGTAAGTGTGCTGTGAAAGTGTGCTGTGTAAGTGTGCTGTGAAAGTGTGCTGTGTAAGTGTGCTGTGTAAGTGTGGTGCATAACTGTGCTGTCTAAGTGTGGTGTGTAAGTGTGCTGTGTAAGTGTGCTGTGTAAGTGTGGTGTGTAAGTGTGCTGTGTAAGTGTGGTGCGTATATGTGCTGTCTAAGTATGATGTGTAAGTGTGCTGTGTAAGTGTGGTGTGAAAGTGTGCTGTGTAAGTGTGATGCGTAACTGTGCTGTCTAAGTGTGGTGTGTAAGTGTGCTGTGTAAGTGTGGTGTGTAAGTGTGCTGTGTAAGTGTGCTGTGTAAGAGTGGTGTGTAAGTGTGCTGTGTAAGTGTGGTGTGTAAGTGTGCTGTGTAAGTGTGCTGTGTAAGAGTGGTGTGCATGCGCACACATAGAACATCATAATCACAAATGCACAAAAAGATCTACTTTAAAATAAATAGATGGAATGGTGGTTAGTGTCTAATTTTAATTTTTAATTGAATATAGAGTCACAGCAGAGTGACAGGCCCTCCGCTCGTGCAGTCCAACTATTAACCTACACACCCCGTACATTTTGAAGCCCGTGGGCCCGAGAAACCTCGCACAGGTACAAACTCTCCCTGTGACCTTGCAAGAGTTTTGAAAATAAAGGCCTAACAGCCCAAGAATTCTCTCACCAAAGGTTATGCAGTAGGGATTAAGCAATGTATTCTATCTTTATCACAATATAATCAGTTGCTTTATATGTGCAAATTACTGTATAGTTCCCTTTGTCATGGACAGTGAAATCTGTCTTCAAGCTTCCTTCCGCTCTGTGATATAATCCCAGGGATGCCGCTCTCATTGGAGGTGAATCACTGTATCTGTGGTGGAGGAGACACCAGTCCAATTGCCGGGTTTGAGATCCACCTGTACTGGTGTGCAATCCATTGACCATTGAGAACTCAGGGAAACTTCTACTCTGAAGTGGCTCTCTATCGCCACCTTGAGATCTGCCATTTTGGCAACTTGTGTCATGCAGAGGCAATATTGCTTTTCTTGACTGACCCTGGATCAACCATGAGCTTTCTATGCATGCCCTAGGCAGGGGATTGCTCTGTGCGTTGGCATAGGCTCAGTGGGCTGAATGACCAACTACTATGTGGTAGCCTAATATGGTATATGGAACCATGGACAGACTATCAGTATAAATCAAGATAAAGAATCAAAATGGAATTTATGAAGATGATAAAAGGATGGGAATAGGCAGCAAGAAATGTTGCATTGGGTATTAAGAGGAGATACAAGAGACATTGAAAAGAAGCAATTCTTGAAACTAAAGGTGCCAGACACTTGACAGGTCAGTATCATTGGTAATAATTTAGAAGCAAAATTTGATTTAAAAAATCCAATCTCTTGGGAAGGTTTGTTTTAATTAATAAGGCTAGCACAGGTTTTTAAAAGGTTGATCATGTTTGACTAAATTAATTGATTTTTTTTTAAGAAGTAACAATATAGGGAGTTGAATGTGTGCATAGTACCACATAAGAGGCTGGATAATTCAAAGGAGGGTCAGTGTTAACAGCTGTAAAGAACTTGCCTAAAGATAGAGAGTGGTGAATTGTGGTAAATCGTCTTTTGATTCAGACTGGTCGACAACGGAAAGCAATGTTTCCCTGAGGTCAATGTTAAGAACACTATTCTTAGCTTATAAAAACACACAAAATGCTGGAGGAACTCACCAGGTTAGGCCACATCTAGTCAATTATTTGGGGTGAAACCCTTAAGAATTAAAATCAGAATTTATTGTCAGGAACATGTCACAACATTCAATGTTATGCGGTGGCCCTTCAGGAGCAAATATTGCTATAGATTATATTTCAAAATAAATAAATTAATGCAAAAAGATGGTGGAGGGGCAGAAGCTGTTTTTGTACTGTTAGATGTTCATCTTCAGGCTTCTGTACCTCCTTCTTGATGGTAGCAATGAAGGGCATGGCCTGGATGGAGGGGGTCCTTGAGGATAGAGGCTGCTTTCTGAAGACACCATGTCTTGTAGATGTTCACGATGACTGATGCCCATGATGGCACTGGCCAAGTTCATAACTTTGCATTGTCTTTTCCTGTCCTGTACTTTGGCACCTCCATACCAGATATACCTGTAGAAATTTGCAAGGGTCTTCATTAGGAATAGAAAGAAACAGGCAGATGTCTGAATAAGAGGATGGGTGAGAAGGGGAACAACATATTGGCAGGGGATAGGTGAATACAGGTGGGAGGAGGGAATGAAATGGAATTTTTTTAGGAGATGGTAGGAGAAAGGTGCAGTGATCTGTGAACGGTGGATTTTGATAGGAGGAGTGAAGGGAAATGGAGGGGAGTTGGAGGATAGAAGATGAGGATGATGGGCAAGAAGAGAGGGCAAATGTGGGGAAAGAAATGGAAAAGAGGAGGAATGGAGCCAGAGTGACATGGGAAGGAGGGGAAACTTGGAAAAAAATATTTTAAAATTTAGATGTACAGCATGGTAACAGGCCATTCTGGCCCAAGTTCACATTTGTACGGTGGGAGGAAACCAGAGTGCCTGGAGGAAACCCAGGCAGACAGCGCTGGATTTGAACCCAGGTCTCTGGTGCTGTAATAGCATTGCGCTAACCCCAATGCTAACTGTGCCACCCCCCCAAAAAAAAACACTGGGGGGAGTTTAGTGGAATTTGGAGAGGTCAATATTGATGGATGGAGACTGCCTAAATGGAATATGAAATGCAGTTTCTCACCTTATAAAAAACCTTAATATTGCAAAACAGAGTAAAATCTGAACATTAACCAATGAAAACAAACTTTAAGGTATAGCAGGTAGTGGAAGTAATACCTCTGGACTGGAACAGCACCTGGATATGCCAAGACTATCAACTGATGATGGAATTTAGCTGATGCATCTTGGAATGGAACAGAGGGATTTGGGGCTTCATGTGCCTTGATTGTTGAAGGTGGCTTGTCATATTGGGAGAGCATTTGGCAATACATATTCAATCTTGGGCTTCAAAGGTTGAGACTGAATCTGAGAGGAAAATTGTTCACTGAAATCCGCAGTTAATTTTTAAATTTAGACATAGACATAGCACTGCCTAATTACACCAATTGAGCTAAAACCTACGTATGTTTTGAAGGGTGGGAGCACCCGGAGGAAACCCATGCAGACATGAGGAGAATGAACAAGCTCCTTACAGATAGTGTGACCTCAGTCACAATCATTGGTGCGGTAACAGTACTGCGTTAACCGTTACGCTAACCATGCTGCAACCCCCAACCAAAAATAAAAGAGCAGCTAGCTACCAGACAATGTTTCTTTGAGTTTTAGTGTGACCCATTGGTGATGCAATATCTCACCCTGAAATTTTGACAGTGAAATGCTGAAAATACTCAGTCGAGCATGCAGTATCTGTTGAAAGAGAGACAGAGTTCACGTTTCAGGACAATGGATGTTATCACCATGCTTTTATCAAGTCAAGTTCATTGTCATTTGATTACTCAAGTACAACCTGATGAATCATCGGTCTAAACACAACCAGACATAACACAAATACAGGCAAACAAAACTTATATTCATAAATACTAATAAATAAATATTGTTTAATGAATATGAGAGAATGATGGTCAGTGTGAGCAGTTCCTTTGGTCATTCACCTTTCTCATTGCTTGTGGGAAGAAGCAGTTCCTCAGTGGGACTGGCTCTGATCCTCCTGTATCTCTTTCCTGATGGGAGCAGCTCAAAGATACTGTGTGCAGAGTGGAAGGAGCCCTCAGTCATTTTCAGACAATGATACACGTAGATCACTTCAATGGGGGGGAGGGGGAATCCAGTGATCCTCTCTGCCACTCTTATGATCCTGTGGATTGACCTCCGATCCATTTCTCTGCAGCCATCTTACGGAGCTCTGGAGAGGCTACAGGTCAGAGCATTGTGTCACGGTTTGGTCCCTTTACATGAGGAAAAATGTGAAGGTACCTGAGAGGACGATTCCAGAGATGAGAAATTCTAACTGCAAGGTATAGTTGAAAAAGTCAAAGTTTTCTCCAGGGATCAAAGGAGATTGAGTGAGATTGGATAGTCATGTATAAAACACATGCAAAAAGAAAAGATCTCCCTGTTGGATAATAGTGCAAAAATTGGTGATATGGGTTTAAGGTTTTGGATCAAAAAAGAGATGTGAAGAGGAACTGTTTACCCGGTAGGTGGAAATAACCTTGAACACAATGTATACAGAGTACTGCACATAATGGTCACAGCACACCAAACAGCTTCCAAATAGTCAGGCCAAACAGCCTCCACTTCCACTCTGATAGCTCCAAGGCTCCATAACTGTTTGAGGAAGGGTATGATTACAAAGTATTCTGTCAAAGGTACTTCAATCTGAAACATTAGCTCTGTTTCTCTCCCCAAAGATGTGCCATGAACTGGCGGGTGTTCCAGCACTTTCTGTCTTTTGATTTCTGACATTAGAAATGTTTCTGATTTTAGAGGAGGATTGCACTGAGGAGCTAATATTGCCTTAACACATAGTTAACATAGTTGACAACGTAAAGGGACAGTCTGAAGCAATAAAACTGGTCTTCAGGAATGATAAGAATCCCCATCACCCTCATTACAATTTTTTTTCACTGCTACCTTTAGGCAGAAGCTACAGAAGCCTGAAGTTCAGCACATCTAGAACAGCTTTTTCCAATAGCCCTGGAATTTCCTACCTCGGGTGATTGTGGAAGCCAGGTCATTGGGTGTATTTAAGTCAGAGATTGATAGGTATATGAATAGTCAGGGTATTAATGGTTAAGGGGAGAAGGCAGGGGAGTGGGGCCGAGAGGGAGAATTGATCAGCTCATGATGGAACAGTGACATTGAAAACCTTCTACAGATTTGCGGTGGAAAGTGTGCTGAGTGGCTGCATCACGGCCTGGGTTTGGGGATACCAATACGTCTGAGTGCAAAACCCTACAAAAGTTAATGGACACAACCCAGCGCATCGCAGGCAAAAACCTTCCCACCCCCATCAAGAACATCTACAAGGAATACTGCCGTTGGAGAGCAGCAGCAATCATCAAGGATCCACACCACGCAGCACACACTCTCTGATGGAGAATACTCAATGGACTGAATGGCCTACCTCTTCTCCTATGTCCTATGGTCTTATTGTCTATCAGGCTCTTGAACCTTCCCAAACTACCCTAACTATAACACTTAACAAGAACATTTACTCCATGAGCACCAAAGATTTGTCTTCATGATTGAAATAGTACTTTTTTTTTCACTTCTGCAACAATCTATCCTTTTATACTGTTTTCTCTTGTAGTGCATTGTGTGGTGGTACACCACCAGCCTACTGCAGAGGGCAACCTCTGTACCTGCAGGAGTGTAAGGGGACAGGACAACACCTGGCCGGCTGCCAATCAGTCGGCCTGAATGGTTCAAGCCCCACACAGTCGGGTGTCAATCACCCTCCGGGATATAAGCCTGTGCTGGCCTCCCGAGGCCTCACACTGAGTTGCTGCAGCCACAGCCAGCCTGGCTCTGTGAAAGTCTTTGTGGATTAAAGCCTGTTCAGTCTTTACCTTGTCAGGAAGATGTAAAGACTGTTAGATTCTATCTAACTGCACATATTCAATGATGAGACTTTATTGTCATATTCATAAGTACAGTATACAGATGCAATGAAATTCTTGCTTGCAGAGCTACATGGGTATACAAAATACGCCAACAATAGTACAAATTAATAGCACAATGAACTATGATAGAAGAAAATAATAGATAGAAAAGGATAAATATTCACGGTTGCAGTAGTGCAAACAAATCTGCTGCTCGTTAGCAGATCCTAGAATAGTGTTCTGGCAACGTGTTATGCCCTTTTCTTATGATGGACAGCATGCTGGCTCAAACCACTTTTTTCAACTGGCAGCCCTCATATTTATAGCTGTAACGTAGTCAGGGGATGTACAAGAGCTTGGTAGCAGTCGGGAAAAATTTGTTCTTGAACCTAGAAGAAAGCGGGAGCGCACTTCACACTTGTGTACCTTCTGCCTGAAAGGAGCAGCGAGAAGTTGTGACCAGGGTGATGGGGATTCCAGAACCAGTTTTTATCAAAAGTGGTCAGTGAAGATACTAGGTTTACACAGGAGAGTTCCTCCGGCAGACACTGGTGTTGCTCTTCTAGCTGAGTTCCTCAGCAGACTGTTTCATGTTGGAGATTAGGCGGACTGTTTGAGGAACTGCAGATGTAATGTTAAATATTCCCCACATTACAATTATGACTATACTTTCAAAGTACTTCATAGCTGTCAAATAGTAATGAAAGCAACTCAATAAATTAGAGTCCCTTCTTAATTTCAATAATTTCCTTTTAGAAGCCTTTTCTACTTTACTTTTCTTCGAGCAGTAAGTCTTTATCTGAAGCGATAAATGAAGGTGGCCAAGCACCTAGGTTAGTCTTAGTGGTCCTAATCACACTGAAATGGCAGACTTTAATCGTTTATGCAGCTGAGGAGAGTGAGATGAAAATGGAATAATATGCAGAAATCCTTTTTAAACCAGCATGCAGAGTACTTACATGACATAACATACAACCCTGTGGTTCCTTTTCTTGTGGACCAGGTAGTATTTCTATTTATCGGTCAGGCAAAAGAACTATACTCAAGAGAAGATATGTATACAAAAGAGAGAAATTTAAACTGACCATGCATTATATATTCAGTAATAAATAATGTGCAAAGTGAGAGTTCTTAAATGACCCTCTGATTGAGTTTGTTGTTTTGCAGTCTGATGGTGAAGGGGAAGCAACTGTTCCTGAACCTGGTGGTATGGCTCTTGTAGCATCTACACCTCTTTTGTGATAGCAGCAATGAGAACAGGAATGGTGTGGATCCTTCAGGATTGCTGCTGCTCTCCAATGGCAGTGTTCTATGTAGATGTTCTGGAGGTGGGGGGGGGGGGGGGTTGGGAAGGCATTTGACTGTGATGTACTAGGCTGTGTCCACTACTTTTTGTAGGGCTTTTTATTGGTGTCCCCATGATGCAGCCGGTCAGCACACTTTCCACCACTTTTCCACCACACATCTGTAGAGGTTTGCCAAGGTTTTAAATTTCATAATGAACCGCTGCAAACTCCTGCGGAAGTCGAGGCTCTAACGTGGTTTTTCCATTATGACATTAGAGTGTTGGTTCCAGGAAAGTTCCTCCAAGAGAGTAAATCCCAGGAATTTAAATTTGCAAACCCTCTCTTACTGACTTCGGATTCGATTGGAATTTGGAGAGAAGCTTGAACACAGAACCACTTCTTAAGGCACACATGTCAAACTCTGGCCTGCGGGCCAAATTTGGCCTGCGATATAATTATATTTGGCCCGCAAGATCATATCAAAAATGTATTAGAGGTGGCCTGCTGGCCGCCGTGCCAGTATAGCGCATGCACAGTAACCGCTGTGTCCCAGGGTGAGATAGAGAGAGAAAAATCCTGGTCCTTGAAAAGTAGTGGTGGGTGGTTTTATAAACACGCTGTCGTGTCCCCCCGCCTACCCCCCCACCGCAGCGCGGCCTGGCCGGTGTCAGGAGAAGCCATGGCCGCTTCCCAGCACCCGGAACCCCAGTGGCACAACGTTTCTTGGAGCTGCAGATGGAGTCGGGACGCCGGAGGGAAGATTGGGGCTCCCCGCCGGGCGATGGGGGCGCCGGCCGCTGGCCGCCCTGCGCCTTCCCACCGGACCAGCGGCGGGTGCCTGGAGTACACGTGGAGAGCGAGGCTGGTCGGGCAGGTAGGGTGGAACCCCCCGCCAATCTCGGGAGTGGCGTGGGCTGGATCGGGATTAGCCGCGCTCACCTGATCCTCCACCGCTGACCGGGATCCCAGCACAGTCCTGAGCAGGGAGACTGCCCTGGAAAGGTCCTGGGACACCGGCACGGAAAGAAAAGGGGGTCTGGGAGAAACTCAGCAGGTCAAGGGGGGTCCGGGAGAAACTCAGCAGGTCAAAGGGGGATCCAGGAGAAATTCAGCAGGTCAAAGGGAGGTCCGAGAGAAACTCAGCAGGTCAAGGGGGAGGGGTTCGGGAGAAACTCAGAAGGTCAAGGGGAGGGGGTCCGGGAGAAACTCAGCAGGTCAAGGGGAGGGGGATCCGGGAGAAACACAGAAGGTCAAGGGAGGGGGTCCGGGAGAAACTCAGCAGGTCAAGGGGAGGGGGTCCGGGAGAAACTCAGCAGGTCAAAGGGGGATCCGGGAGAAACTCAGCAGGTCAAAGGGGGATCCGGGAGAAACTCAGCAGGTCAAAGGGGGGTCCGGGAAAAACTCAGCAGGTCAAAGGGGGTCCGGGCGAAACTCAGCAGGTCAAGGGGGGTCCGGCAGAAACTCAGCAGGTCAAGGGGGGTCCGGCAGAAACTCAGGGGGGACCTGACCTTGCCAGGACCGTTGCCCACTCCCCCTCCCTGCCGCAGGCCGAACCGCGACTCACGGTGACGGGGCCGCTGATCCACCGAGATGCCGCCCTGCAGCGAGAGCCGATGCCCCCGCACTGTCGTTGTCCAACTCGATCACCCGCAAACCCCGCCCTCCCGCACACAGGCCTGAGTAAGTATTATGAACTTTAATCTCAGGATAAAATGATCTTCCAATAGTTTCATGTCACAGTGATAAATATATTCCTGGTTAAAAATGGTCCTGCACCTGGATACAAGCTCATTAGGCATAAAACTTGAAAAGTGTGTAAATCAAAGGATACCTGTACCAATGGAAAAAGGGCATGGCAAATAACCCTGCTAGAGTTCATGCCCACAATCAGTCACCCATTTGATTGTTTCAGGAATCATGTTATTCTCCCACATTCTCAATAGCCCTCAGATTTTACTATTCGACAGCACACTAGCAACATTTGACAAATCCTCTATAGAGAAATATTATTTATTGAATATTTTATTTCTCATTTGTTAATGCTTCTGGAAAGAGTTTATCCAAAACTATTATTAAACATTTATTTTAATAAGAAAAAGTTTAACATTACATATGTTGAAAGAAAAGAAAACATGCAGATGTTGTTGAAAATTTTCAATAAATATTTAGTTCGGCCCTCGACTTAGTCCAAGTTTTTAATTTTGGCCCTCTGTGAATTTGAGTTTGACACCCCTGTCTTAAGGCATCATTTATTGTACATGGAGGGGAGACATTCCTAAAATTACTGGAGATGCCAGTTTCCAGCAAGAAAATTATAGAAGCAGATCTGCTGCACATGGTGCAATTGAATATATATATAAAAGTGGGCTCACCGACTTACAACCTCAATTGAGACCGAAAGATCAGTTGTATCTTCAAATGGATGAAATCAAAACTTTTCTCCCGGATGTGGAGTATCGAAGACTTAAAGCAAACTTTTTAATCAAATCTCTTTTTATCATAGATTTGATTATATCAACTTATAATAATAATTTAAAAAAAATTTTCTCACTGTGAACCGTATCAACCAAAATATGTACAAACATATTTCATTAAATTTACACAGTGGTCTTTTCTCCCCTTTTTTCCCCCCCCTCTTTCCCTCCCTCCCCTCTACCCACCCCCCTCCAAAACCCATAAATATTCAACATTTACAATACAATAAAATCATAAAAAATATTTTCACACAAAGGAAAATAAACAAGAAAAATGTGTCATCTATTTATTACACCCTTGATCTAGTCATTTTGTCTTCTTATCATTTTCATTCTCATTTTAGGGGATGGAGGTCATAGGCAAACTCTCTCTGATATGTTCTATGTATGGATCCCAAATTTGTTCAAACATTGTGATTTTATTTTTTAAATTATATGTTATTTTTTCCAATGGAATACATTTATTAATTTCCATGTACCATTGCTGTATTCTCAGGCTCTCTTCCATTTTCCAAGTTGACATTATACATTTTTTTGCTATCGCTAAGGCTATCATAATGAATTTTTTTGAACTTTATCCAATTTGAGGCCTAATTCTCTACTTCTTATGTCACTTAAAAGAAATATCTCTGGTTTTTTTGGTTTGTAATTTTATTCAATATCTGATTTAATTCTTCCCAAAACGTATTTACTTTTGTACATGCCCAAGTTGCATGTAATGTTGTTCCCATTTCCTTCTTATAGCAAAAGCATCTATCCGATAATGTTGAATCCCATTCTTTTAACTTTTGAGGAGTGATATATACCCTGTGTAACCAATTATACTGTATCATACGTAACCTTGTGTTTATTGTATTCTTCATAGTTCCAGAACATAACTTTTCCCATACTTCATTTTTTATCTTTATGTTTAGATCCTTTTCCCACTTCAGCTTAGGTTTATAGCTTATTTCATTTTCCTTATCTTGCAGCTTAATGTACATGTTGGTTATAAATCTTTTGATTATCATTGTGTCTGTAATCACGTATTCAAAGCTGCTTCCTTCAGGTCATCTCAAGCTGTTTCCCAATTTATCCTTTAAATAAGCTTTCAATTGATGATATGCAAACATTGTACCATGAGTCATTCAATTGTTCAAATGTTAATAAATTATTTCCCAAAAAACAATTTTCTATTCTTTTGATTCCTTTTCTCTCCCATTCTCTAAAGAAAAGGTTGTCTATTGTAAAAGGGATTAGCGGATTTTGCGTCAATAGTAATTTTGGTATTTGATCATTTGTTTTTTTCCTTTCTACGTGGGTCTTCTTCCATGTATTAAGTAAATGATGCAGTACTGGTGAGTTTTTATATTGCACCAGCTTTTCATCCCACTTATAAAGTATATGTCCCAGTACCATTTCCACTATTTTATCTAGTTCTATCTTAGTCCAGTCTGGATTTTCCCTTGTCTGGTAAAAATCTGATAAGTACCTCAACTGAGTGGCTCTATAATAATTTCTAAAATTTGGTAACTGTAAACCATATTGATTATACCTCTCTGCTAATTTATCTAATGCTACCCTTGGATTCCTCCCTTTCCACAAGAATTTCCTTATTATTCTCTTTAGCTCCTTAAAGAAGTTTTCTGTTAAGAGAATTGGTAATGTTTGAAATAAGTATTGTATCCTCGTGAACACATTCATTTTTATGCAGTTTACCCTCCCTATCAACATTAGCGGTAATTCTTTCCAATGTTCTAAGTCTTCCTGCATTTTCTGCAATTTTTAGTGGCTGATAATTTAGTTTGTACAAGTGGCTTGAGTTATTATCTAACCTGATCCCTAGGTATTGGATTGCTTGTGCTTCCTATTTAAATGGTGATTCTTTTTTAAATTCTGCATAGTCTGCGTTATTCATTGGCATCACTTCACTTTTAATTGCATTGATCTTGTACCCCAATATTTCTCCATATTCCTTTAATTTCTTATGTAATTCTTTTACTGATACCTCTGGTTCTGTTAGGTATAATATGATGTCATCTGCAAATAAGCTGATTTTATACTCCTTCTCCTTTATTTTTATCCCTTTTATTTTATTTTATATTCTTATCAGTTCTGCCAATGGTTCTATTGCTAAGGCGAACAATGAGGGGGATAGTGGACATCCCTGTCTAGTTGACCGACTTAATTTAAAGTGACTCAATACATATCCATTTGTTGTTACCTTCGCCAATGGTCCATTATACAATGCTTTAATCCAATTTATATATTTTTCTGGTAGATTGAACTTCTGTAATACTTTAAATAAGTAATTCCACTCTACTCTGTCAAAGGCTTTTTCTATGTCTAGAGCAACAGCCACTGTTGGTTTCTTATTCCCTTGAACTGTGTAGATTAGATTAATAAGTTTCCAGACATTGTCCGCTGTTTGTCTTTTCTTAATAAATCCAGTTTGATCTTGTTTTACTATTTTTGGTACACAATCCGCCAATCTGTTTGCTAATAATTTCACTATTATCTTATAGTCTGAGTTAAGTTGAGATATTGGTCTATATGATGCTGGTGTTAATGGATCCTTCCCTGTCTTTGGTATTACTGTAATTCTTGCTGTCTTGCCATCTGCCAAGTTTTGTGTTTCTTCTATCTGGTTCATTATTAATTCCAGGAGAAGAGGAATTAATAACTCTTTAAATGTTTTATAAAATTCTACTGGAAATCCATCCTCTCCTGGTGTTTTATTGTTCAGCAGCTTTTTTAATATATACTGTACTTCCTCTATTTCAAATGTTTTATTAGTTTGTTTTGTTCCTCCTTGCAATTTCGGCAGTTCAATTTTAGCTTAAAATTCCTCTATTTTAACATCTTTCCCCTCATTCTCAGTTTGATACAATTGTTCATAAATTCCTTAAAATTTTCATTAATCTCTGTTGGATTATATGTAATTGGTTTGTCCTTTTTCCTTGATGCCAGTATCGTTCTTTTAGCTTGTTCTGTTTTAAGTTGCCAGGCTAATATTTTATGTGTTTTTTCTCCCAGTTCGTAATACTTTTGCTTTGTTTTCATTATGTTCTTCTCCTCCTTGTACATTTGTAATGTTTTCTATTTCATTTTTTTGTCTGCCAATTCTCTCCTTTTCATTATATCATCCCTTTTTACTAATTCCTTTTCTGTACTTACTATCTCCCTTTCCAACTGCTCTATTTCCCAAATGTAATCCTTTTTCATCTTAGTCACATAACTTATTATCTGCCCTCTAATGAAGGCTTTCATTGCGTCCCATAATATAAATTTGTATTTCACTGATCCTGTGTTTATTTCAAAATATGTTTTAATTTGGCATTCAATAAACTCCCTAAATTCCTGTCTTTTAAGTAGCATGGAGTTTAACCTCCATCTATATGTTCTTGGTGGGATGTCCTCCAATTCTATTGCTAATAATAGGGGTGAATGATCTGTTAGTAGTCTAGCTTTATACTCAGTTTTCCTAACTCTCCCTTGAATATGGGCTGACAACAAAAACATCACTCCTTGAGTGAGTGTTGTGCCTACTCGAATAATATGAAAATTCCTTCTTTCTTGGGTGTTGCCTTCTCCATATATCCATAAGTTTCATTTCCTGCATTGATTTAACCATAAATTTGGCTACTTTATTCTTTTTGCTTGTCTTTTGTCAAGTTTTATCCAACATATGGTCCAAATTAAGGTTAAAATCCCCTCCTATCAATATATTTCCTTGTGTGTTTGCAATCTTCAAAAAAAATATCCTGCATAAACTTTTGATCCTCCTCGTTAGGTGCATATATATTGAGAAAATTCCAAAATTCTGAGTATACCTGACACTTTATCATTGCATACCTCCCTGCCAGATCTATTATTTCCTCCTCTATTTTGATTGGTATGTTTTTGTTAACTAGTATGGCTACACCTCTAGCTTTTGAATTATAGGATGCTGCCGTTACATGTCCTACCCAGTCTCTCTTTAGTTTGTTATGTTCCACTTCAGTTAGATGTGTTTCCGGCACAAATGCTATATCTATATTTTCCTTCTTCAATAAATTTAGTAGGCTCTTCCTTTTAATTTGGTTATGTATTCCATTAACGTTTATAGTCATATAGTTCAACTTGGCCATCTTATATCTTGCGTACATCTCTTTTCTACCTCTTTGCCACCTCCATTCCCCATTTTCATCTCTTAGTTTTCTTAATGTACTTAATGTACGACAATACATTTAAGACATAAAGTACATAAAGTACCCCCACATTTCCCACATCCACTAGTACCTTAACTCCAAATGTTCCCCCCCTCTCTGAGTTGCCCCATACCCCTTGCCGGGCAACCACAACTCCCCTTTTCATTAGGGTTGCGATCTTGCTCACAGAATCAACTGATTTTGCAGTGACAGTTATTCCCCCTCCACCCAGCCCTCTCCAGAAAACACTTTTTTTTAACACATATAACAAAGCTCTCTTTCTTCTTTTCCTCCCCTCTTACTCCCTTCCTTCCCTTCTCTTTTCCCTCTTTAGTTCTTTACATATACATTGTTTTTACATCTTTATATATATACTTTATCACCGTTCTTCATTTTTGTTACATCTCTTCATCTCTTCTCCTGTCCTGCAAACATTCTGTGAATTCTTGCGCTTTCTCTGGATCCGAGAACAGTCTGTTTTGCTCCCCAGGTATAAATATTTTAACCATGGCTGGATGTCTTAATATGAATTTGTAACCTTTTTTCCATAAAGTTGATTTTGCTGTATTAAATTCCTTCCTCCTCTTTAAGAGTTCGAAACTTAAGTTTGGGTTAAAAAAATATTTTTTGACCCTTGTATTCCAATGGTTTATTATCTTTTCAAATTTTATTCCTTGCCCATTCCAGTATATTTTCTCTTGTCGTGTATCTCAAAAATTTTACTAAGATGGATCTTGGTTTTTGATGTGTCTGTGGTTTCGGAGCTAG
Organism: Narcine bancroftii; assembly: GCF_036971445.1. Classification (NCBI taxonomy): domain Eukaryota; kingdom Metazoa; phylum Chordata; class Chondrichthyes; order Torpediniformes; family Narcinidae; genus Narcine; species Narcine bancroftii. Next base: position 302,321,089 of record NC_091471.1, read on the forward strand.
TGTTCTGTATGTCCTTTCTATTTCCGTTTCTTCTTGCATTTCTGTCATTCCCAGGACCTTCGGGAATCATCCTTTTATAAATTCCTTCATGTCTGTGCCTTCTTCACCCTCCTTCAGGTCCACTATTTTTATGTTGTTTCGCCTACTATAATTTTCCAACATATCAATTTTCTGAAATAACTCTTGTGTCTCTTTAATTTTTTATCACTTTCTTCCAATTTTTCTCTTAAGTCAGTCACTTCCATTTCTACAGCCGTTTCCTGCTCTTCCACATTCTCTACTCTTTTCCCTATTTCTGTCATTACCAACTCTAATCTTTGCATTTTATCTTCTGTTCTTTTCATTTTCCTTTTAATTGCATTAAATTCTAATGAAAACCATTCTTTTAATGATCTCATTTGTTCTTCAAAAAAGACTTTATCTATATTCTGTTCATCAGTTTTACCTTTTATTTCTCTTTGTCCATCAGTTTTACCTTCTATTTCTCTGTGAAGATCTTGGTCTTCTTCATCCTCTTCTTCTGTGTCTGTATCTGTTCTGTTTTTCCTGATGAGCTGCTTGTATCTCTTTGTCAGGCCTCTTCTTGCTGATCCTCCCCTCCTGGGCTGCTCGTCTGTTGTCCTTCCTGACATTGGTCTTCTTGTTGATCTTCCCTCCGTCTGTCTTCCACGTCTGTTTTGTCGCACCCTCTTCTGCTGTCGTCCTTATCCTCCTGAAAGCCCTGGTGTTGGGCGTCCCTCAGCTGCTCGGTCTGTGATAGCCCGCTTCTCTGCTGCGCCCCCCTCCCGCCGGTGTCCTCCTTCTCCTCTGATTGCGCACTTTTTGTTTGGCTCCGAGAGCCATTTTTGTAGTGCACCGGATGGTGGGTCATGACTCTGTAGGGCAGGTACTGACCTCGAAGGGCGGGCGCTCCTCATCACCACAGTGTACTATTCCTTTCTGCAGGTAAGGCCTTCTTCTTTATTCTCTGGCGACTTTTTTTACTTATTTTTTTTCTAGTTGTTCTTACTTTCTCCTTTTTGGAAGCCATCTTCTTTCTCTTCTCTGTATCTTTATATTTTATTTCTTGTATGCTATTTTTGTAATGCTTTGCTTTGTCCTAACTTTTTTTCCTATTTTCCTGGAGAGGACTTGTTTTCCTGACCGGCCACTACTCCATCACGTGACTCCTCCCGATTATATCAACTTAAAGCTTCCTGAATTTGTCGATCAACCTTGGCGAATCTTTCCACATTCTGGTCCATGCTTAACTTGTTAATCAGTATTGCGGAGTCCTAGGTCCATTGGCTGGGCACAGCCATCTTGATTCCTGTGCTTAAAGACGTGGGAACATGAAGAAAATGTTACAAATGTAAGTTATGACGTGAAAAATGGCTGGTTTTAATTTGTTTTAAATATATTCAATTATTTAGAGAGTCATGAATAAACTCTCTAATTTGAAATCAAAATAACCCATTTTGAGGCAAGGGAGAATTGAATTTTTTCATGAGTGAACAAATTTTTTGCTGAAAATTGGAGGCAACTTTATCTGTCCAACATTTTCAAGGATTTTAAGAGGAAGGAGAAGGGGAGAAATTTAACAGAAACCTGAGGAGTAATTTTTTTTCACAGAGGGAGGTGCGTGTGTGGATTGAGCTGCTGGAAGAGGTGGTTGAGACGGGCACTACTGCAACGCATAAGAAAAATTTGGACAGATATTTTGTTAGGATGTGTTAAAAGGGATATGGGACAAATGCAGGCAGGTGAGACTTAGGTGGGAGAGTTTAGTCGCCATGGGCAAGTTGACCTAAAGGGCTTGTTCCCATATGAGCCTATGAAAGCAAAAATCAGGATTATACCCTGCTGAGATTTAACTTTCAATTTTGATTGTTCTGTGTTAAAGTACCATACAATTTTATACAAAAATATAAACAACTCTTCAAGAGTGAAACATATTTTGAAAATATCCAATTATCACTTAGTGAGGTACCATATAATTTTTAATAAATATATAAACAACCCTTCATGAGTAAAACATATTTTGAAAAAAATCCAATTATCACTTCACACCTTAGAATTAGTAAATGAACATATGAAAATCAACATTATAAGCCTAAGTACAGCTAAGATAGTGGTTAAGTATCTTCTCTAATAGAAAGTCATGATCAGCAATGGTCTACTAAAGATGGAATAAAACACAGAAGTTTGCAGGTAATGTGATTACCATCAGAAATGCTGGAGGGACTTAGCAGATATCGCCACGTCCATAGGAGATAAATAAATGTAAACGTCCATAGGAGATAAATAAATGTAACTGATGTTTTGGCCTTGAGCCCTTCATCGAGATATGACTGAGTAAAATGTTTCCCCAGCATTTTAATTCAAGGGCCTGCCTGCTTTTTTATTCATACCTTGAAGAAGGGCCCAGGCCTGAAACGATGGCTATATATCTTTACCTCCTCTGGGTGCTGCAAGACCTGTTGATTTCTTCCAGCATTTCTGTGTTTATATAGTTTAACAATGATGATTTCTTGGAATGAAAAATTAAAGATTGGCACTAAGTTGGTTATAGACTGGGTTTCAGTTGGAGTTATTGTGGTATCAACCAAGGATTTAAAAAGCATGTGTATGAAGGGCTCAGGTGTGAAACACTGGTTACCCTTTGGTTCTTATTGTTTCTCTGTGACCTGCTGAGTTTCTCCAGCATGCTTGTGTGTTCCACTGCAACCAGAGTATCTGCACTTTCCTGTTTAACAGTTGTGAAAGGTACAGGAGTACCAGAGCCAGAACCACCAGACTGAGAAACAGCTTCTTCCCACAGGCAGCAAGACTGCTGAATGACTGATAAACTGCTCGTACAAACCCTCTGTGACTCTGCCATTTATTTCACAATCATATTTATTTATTTTAATATTTGTATATAGGTACTGCGCATATGTATCATTCATCTGTATGTGTGTTAAGTCTGTATGTGGGTTTGGAGTCTGTTGTTCTGAGGACCAGAGAACGCTGTTACGTCGGTTTGTACATGTACAATTAGATGATAAATACATGAATTTAATTGGTTGCTTGATTCTCCAATCAAAGACACAATATGAATACCCTCCTCTGAGCCAGTGATTGGGACTTGAGTTCAAATCCCACGCTGTCTGTAAGGCGTCTGCACGTTCTCCCTGTGTCTGCGTGCATTTTCCCTGGGGGCTCTTGTAGAATGAAGAAGGAGAGGTAAAAACAAAGAGCAAAAGTACCAGAAAACCCAACATCCAATAGGAAGGAATGGGTAATCGGCCTTTGGGCTAATAGACTAAACATGATCTTCCTGCATGTTTCTGAAGAACAGAGCTTGTGGACACGTGCTGAACAAACTGGAATCAGTTTACAGGAGGGAAACTGAAAACTTGGCTGAATGGTGCACCAACAACAAACTTGCACTAAAACCAAGGAGCTGATTGTTGACTTGAGGAAGGGAAATCCAGAGGTGTACGATCCAGAGATCATTTGGAAATCAGAGGTGGAGATGGGAATCACTATCTTAGAGGACCATTCCTGGATCCATCCTGTAGAAAACACATCAGACCCTTTACTTCCTCAGGAGTTTGCAGAGGTTTGGTATGACATTGGAAACCTTAGCAAACTTCTGCAGGTGTGTAGTTGAAAGTGTGCAGACTGATATGGGGACACCAATACCTCTCAGTGAAAAATCTTGCAAAGGGTAGTGGATACAGCCAATTGCATCACAGGCAATTTCCCCACCATCAAGAACATCTATATGGAACGCTGCCATTGCAAAGCAGCAGCAATTATCAAGGATTCACACCACACATGCTGTGTCTCACTGCAACCATCAGGAAGGAGGTTTAGGTGCCACCAGACTGGGACCACCAGGTTCAGAAACAGCTTCCAACTGTCCACCATCAAATTCCTTATCAACAGACTCATTCAGAGACTCATTTACGGACTCTTATTTTACTTATTATTTATTACTGTATATTTGTACGGACCATCTGTTTTCCATTCCTGATGAATACAGTTTACAGTTTACTGGTATAGAAACGACCAAGACTGGCCTGCGGAAAAAAGAATCTCAGTGTTGTATGTGATGTCATGGATGTGGTCTGACAATAATCTTGAATTTTGAAATTTGTACAGTCAGTACAAATTCCAGCTCCAGTCTTTTTGATGAGGACCTTTGCTTGGGAATTTCTCCTGCATGAGATAGCAACCCACATGGTAATTAGGTCAGTGCATTAAATGCCAAGGATTTCAATGCACATCTTCTCCTTTGCAAGGGAAATCATAAAGTGACTGCCTTGGGCCTTCCAGAACATTTTCCTAAAGTGCAGGACAATCCTAATCATTGAAAGGTCACTCCAACATCGTTCAGGGGTTTATATAAACAGGAAATGGATTCAAAGTGTTCACTGTTGCAACAGAAGGATCATGTACAGCTCAGAGGTAAGCAAAATGTGACATCTCAAGGAGTGCTGCCAAAATCACCTTTGCTCCCTTCCAACAAAAGGCACTTTCAAGCCATGGCCAGCTCTGAGGCGCCGATTCCAACCCTTCTTGGGGAAGGATAATCAATGGAGGGCTGTGCTCTGCCATCTGACCTGAATATACAGATTAGGAGTGCGCTGATGATGCCGTCTCCCCACTCACCCCTCTCCCTCCATGACCCCTTTGGGCGGGGGCCATCGGGGCAGTGGGAGCTGTCAGGGCACCGGGGTCTGGTGGGGCAACAGGAGTTGACGGGGCAGCAGGAACTGTCAGTGGGGGCCATCAGGCAGCGGGAGCCATCAATGCAGCAGAGGCTGTGGGGGCAGCAGGATCGTTGGAGCCAGCGGGAGCCATCAGGGAGCAGCTGGTGTGTGCTGTGACAGCCTCACCAAGCCTCTTCGTCCTTCTGGACTGCTTTCTGCAGCTCAAAACATGGCAGAGCAATGGCCGTCTTTTCTACCCATAATCTTCAACGCAGCTGGAACCGCTCTGTGATTCCCAGAACAGTTCCAGCTGCATTGGGGATTATGGATAGGGAAGATGGGCCATTGCTCTGCTGTGTATTTATGACAGGTGGCCTACAGCAACAGTTGCCCAGCCTCCATTGGCTCTGGAGGGCACTATGAAGCATCACTCAATATGAATGCAACACAAGAGCAGCCTTTTCAGTTTTCGATCCTCTCTTGTAGCCGGCCTCTAGCCAGAGGCCTGACAAGAAATGGCCTAAAGATTCCAGTGCTGAATAGATCTAAGACACTGTGACTCAGTAACATTTCTCCCCAGCTGTTCTCGCTACTTCAGACTTTGGAACAGAAATAAGCTATTCAGCCCATCGAGTTTGGTACTTCTCATATAGTAATTTTTAAAACATTTAAACATACAGCATGGTAACAGGCCCTCAACCTATGTTGCCCATTTACACCCAATTGATCTAAAACCTTGGTACATTTTGAAACTGGAGCACCTGGAGGAAACCCACAGAGACATGGGGAGAAAGTACAAACTCTTTACAGGCTGCACTGGGTTTGAATCCTGGTCACTGGCGCTGTAACAGCACTACGTTAACCGTTCTGCCTCCTTCTTCCATGAGCGTTAGCAAGTATAGTCACCTTTACCTCACTCTCTTGTCCATCTGGGCTGCTAATATCTGCACTCACACTTGCGGTGGTGGGGGTGAGGGGGAGGTCTGGGAAGTCCACAATGTCACTTTCTCAGGAAGAATATTTTCCTCTTCTCTGGCTCCTTGATGCTGAGAAATGATTAGATAGAGAAGCTGTGGACTCACATACGAAAACCCTTATCATAGTTGTCTAATGTTGGTTGGAGACACAGTTGCCTGAGGCACAAGCTGTCATCCTGTTCAGAGAAGCCAACAACATTAGCATTCCTGATGCAGTTAATTCTTATGTGGTTGACATTTAAAAAATTTAGGCTTACAGCCCAGTAACTGGCCATTTTGGCCCACCATTTTGTGCCGCTCAATTTACACCCCATTAACCCACAGCCTCGGGACATTTTCAACGGTGGGAGGAAACCTGAGAAAACCCACACAGACGCGGGGAGAACATACAAATCTTTATCAGCCACCGCTGTATTCAAACCCCTGTCCGGTCCCGATCGCTGGCACTGTAAAGGCGTTGTGCTAACCGCTATGCCAACCATGGTTCTACCATTTCTATTGCCTCCTGCTCAGATATATTATGCTTGGTTGAACTCCTCCATCCTACTTCTTTCCTAAAGTGGGTACTGTTCTAAAAACTAAAAGGCATTTAGACAGGTTAGGAAAGGTTTGAAGGGATATGGTTGGAATGCAGATAAATGGGGCTAGCTTGGTCGGCATAGACAGTTGTGCCGAAGAACCTGTTTCTGCAGTGTAGACGTCTATGACTCTAACGGAAAACAATTCAGGCAGTATCTGTGGAAGGAGAAACAGAGCTCAGGTTCAGATGCAGATTCAGATGTATTGTCATTCTTTTTCTGTGGGTGAGGTAGAATGACCACTTATTAGCAATGCAAAAAAATCTACTTAACATATAAACAAAATATAAACAAACTGACTGTGAAATACAGAGTAAAAAAAATCAATAAAGTGCATAGGTAAGGGTTCTGAAATGAGTCTCTGATTGAATTTGTCATTGAGGAGTCTGATAGCGGCTGCTCCTGAACCTGGTGGTGTGAGTCTCGTGGCACCTATACCTCTTTCCTGATGGTAGCAGCGAGAACAGAGCGTGTACTGGCTGATGTGGATCCTTGATTGCTGCTACTCTCTGATGGCAGTGTTCCCTGTAGATGATCTTGAGGATGGGGAGGACTTTACCCATGATGTCCTGGGCTGTGTCCACTACCTTTTGCAGGGCTTTTCACTCGGGAGCATTGGTGTCCCCATTCAGACTGATGCAGCCAGTCAGCACACTTCCCATCACACCTCGGTAGAAATTTACCAGGGTTTCCTATGTCTTGCCAAACTTCCACAAACTTCTGAGGAAGTAGAGGCACTGACGTGCTTTCTTCCTGATGGCTTTAATGTGTTGGGTCCAGGAAAGATCCTCTGAGATAGTGACTTCAAAGAACTTAAATTTGTTCACCTTCTCCACCTCTGATCCCCCCAATGATCACTGGATTGTATACCTCTGGCTTTCCCTTCATGAAGTCAACAATCAGCTCCTTAGTTTTTGTGCACCATTCAGCCATGTTTTCAATCTCCCTCCTGTATGTTGACTCATCACCTTTCTTATACAACCAACTACCGTGGTGTCGATGGCAAATTTGTAGATGGTGTTATTGTTGTACCAAGCCACACAGTCATAGATATAAAGTGAGTAAAGCAGGGGGATAAGAACGCAGCCCCATAGTGCTCCAGTACTGATGGAGATTGTAGAGAAGATGTAATTGCCAATCCTCACTGTTTGTCATCTGGAAGTGAGATAATTATTCAGTGGGGTATTGAGTCCCAGGTCTTGGAGTTTGCTGATCAGTCTTGACATCCAGATGCATACAATATTCTTCTCCCCGTTCAGCATCTTGAAGAGACCATGCCCTTTGTAACTCCATCTACCAGCGCCTTCCAGTGAAACTGCAGGAGATGCCACGCCTGTCCTTTCGTCGACTCCCTGCCAGGGACCCAAACAGTCCTTCCAAATGAGACAGAAATTCACTTGCACTTCTAGCCTTGTGTTCACCATGTGGTCTTATCGACACTGGAGTATTCAAAGGAGTAAAACACAAAAATCTGCAGTCAGAGATTGAAGTAAAAATACAAAGCTGGAGAAACTCAGCAGGTCAAACCATGTCCTTTATATAGCAAATATAATGATATATAACCAACATTTTGAGCTTGAGCCCTTCATCAAGGTATGATACCTTTATATTTGCTGTATAAAGGACACAGTTTGACCTGCTGAGTTTCTCCAGCGTTGTGTTTTGACTTGGAGAAAGGAAATGCAGGTTGGATGATCAATTGGCAGAATTATTGCCTACAGTCCAACTTTAAATAACTTGATTTTTTTCCCTGACTGTATCGATACCCTCCACCCAGAGCTGGTTTGAATAATCTTTCAATATTCCATTTTGCATGTAGTGGCACGTTGAGCAAATGTCTTCCATTTCTGTGAAGGTGTGCTGTGATGGGTGGAGATTTGTGGATGGATTAATTAGTTTTAATGTGTTTTCAAGCTGTGTGTCATTGCAAATCGCTACCAAGCATGAAGAGCAGGGACTCAGGATTGGCCTCTGGGTCTGATGAAGGTACTGCTGAATTGCCATCTGGGATGAGAACTGAAACTATACTTACGTATGCCTTTACAAAAATAAGATGACACCAGATTGTAAAACGATGGTTCTGCAAAGCGTTACGAAATCCTCACATTTCTGCAGTCAAGTTACTTGATTTGTCCAGAAGCTGCCTTTATGATAGATAAAGGGAAAAAACGATAAAGGTTGTGAAGGTTTGTTTCCGACATACACTTACTGAAGCCCTCAATGTAGCTTAAACTTGGAAGTAATGAGGTCAGATTCTACAGGCAAAGACACTGGGATTATTTGCATGTGGTCCTGTTGACCTTTCAGTCAAGGCTTGGCAACTTTGGAAGTGACTTCCACATTGGAGGTCAATAGTTAGGGTATTGAAGTTTATGGGGAGAAGGCAGAAGAGTGGGAGAATGGATCAGCTCATGATGGAATGGAAAGTGGACTTAATGGGCCAAATGGCCTACTCCTGCTCCAATATGCTATGGCCATATAGAAATCATCTTGGCACCACACAGCGCTGATCAAATGGGTACATGACTTGGCTTGCTGATGTGGTTTTATAAAGTTTGACCATTCTCGGTATCTGCAGTCAGATGGTGCTAAATGCAGAAAGTGAATTATTATATAGGTCGTTATTTAATCATTTTGGATTGTGTAAACCAACCATCCTCAACCTTTATTTTGGCTATAGCCTGCTTGGGGTTCTGCCCAAAGTTCATGGGTCCCCTTCCCTGTGAAGGAGTCAAGTTTAGTTGGTTTCTTCTGAACTTCTCTCCGACCAACTACAAAAAAAACATAATTTGCACCCTCCTTAAATGTGTCATGTCCCCCAGGAGGGCTGTAAGGCCCCCGTTGAGAATGGCTGCTTTTGAGTATGAGAACAACTAATTATTATATATATCCATGCAGTAAGTGTAATATAGAGATGCACCAAAATTCTTACTTGCTGCAGCCACACAGGTACGCAAGATACACCAAAAACAATTGTATAAATGTAAAAAATTTAAGCTATACATCCAAAACTTAATGATGAGAGGATAATATATTTTTGACAAAATACTTTAAGTTGATGCGTGATAACTAAGGGAGCACAGGAGGTTAAACGAGAAAGTGTAGACGCTGGATTGAGTGCAACACACAAATGTGCTGGAGAAACCTGGCATCATCTATGGGAAAGAAGGGTAACCAATGTTTTCGGCCTGATCTTTGATGCCTTGGTTGATACTCTGGAGCAAGGATCAGGCCCAAACGGTTGGTTACCCTTTACCTCCGATAGATGCTGTGTGACCTGCTGAGTTTCTCCAGCACGTTTGTGCCAGGAATAGTTTGGCGGAGGAGGCGTTAGCCATGATCTGTGGATATAAGCTTTTCCTCAATCATAATGGTATTCAGGAAAATTACAAGGCAGGAGCTTGCCATTTTTTGACCGATGTGTCACAAGAGATGGAAATTGAACAAGCATTTCTGGTGTTTTTTCACTCTTTTGACGATTATGCAATGGGCATATTTGCAGGTGTCATTTTCCTGCTGTGGTCCTTTCAGAATGTTGTGTGAAAAATTAAGTAGTGTGGTTAATCAATGCTCCTGATGTAATCATATTTTCAAGCTTTGCTAGAAGTGCCTCCTGCACTTATATATATCCATACAGTAAGTGTAATATAGCTATAACTCCTTTTACTTATTGTGTACTTTATGTAACAAAGATACTGCCAACATTTTGCTCATATCGAGACGAAGGGCTCAAGCCCGAAACATTGGTTCTGTATCTTTATCTTTGCTACAGAAAGCACACTGTTTGACTTGCTGAATTTCTCGAACATTGTGTTTTTACTTTAATCATGGTTTTTGCAACCTTTCGTGGTTTACTCTCTGTATCTGGGATTGAGTTTGCGGAACTGTCACCCTTTGATTGTAACCTCAGCACTTTGATTCCCAGTCACTCGTCCCACTGCTCTCCATGTTCCCACTTCATAATCACACCCTCGAGACTCCAACCACTGCCAAACATCACCTCCCTGGCTGACCCCAAGATCCACAAACTACCCCTTGAGACAGATTCCATTCCTGATCATCAGTCAATGGTTCTCTATCCCCACCCAGTCTGTAGCTCCCTGCCCTGAGGCCTCGATCACACAACTTGGCTGTGGTCCCTGAATCCTCTGACCCACGCCCTTCAAGGCTGCCAGTTCACCTCTTAATTCCATCGCATTCCCCAGCTTCTTGCCCAATTAATCTGATGCCAATGTTTCTAGGATCCATTTGGTATTGGTGACACGAATATTTGTGCTGATCTGGGGATAGTAGACAGCTTTAAGTTCCCAGGCGCAAACTTCTCCATTGACCTGACCTGCTCCAACCACATTGATGCAGTGGCCAAGAAAGCCCACCAGTACTTCTACTTCCTCAGAAGACTGAAGAAATTTGGTACGCCATCTGCGACCCTTAACAACTTCTACGGGTGCATCTTTGAAAGTGACCAGTCAGGGTACATCACTGTGTGGGACAGGAACTGCTCTGCCCAAGGCCACAAAAAGCTGCAGAGAGTGATGAACGTGGCTCAGGCTATCACACGCATCCTCCACAACTTGATTCACAACTCCCACGGCCTTGAAAAATCAGCCAACATTTTGAAAAAAGTAAATCGTGAAAATCTGTAGACATTGTGGTTGAAGTAAACAAACACAAAATGCTGGAGAAGATCAATACTGTCCTTTATGTAGCAAAGGTAGAAATACATAACTAATGTTTTGGGCTTGATCACTTCATCAAGGTGTGAGAGAATGTCAGCAGGCATCCGAACAAAAGGGTAGGGGAAGGGGGGGTAGCAAAGGCAAAAGATGATAGGTGGACGAGGGAAGGGATGGAACAGCAGTAATGAGGGGGAGGAAGGATGGCTGGGTGGGTAAGTGGTAAGGGGGGGGAGGAACTGGAAAGATAGGAGGGGGGGAAGGCAAGGCGAGCAGGTTTATCAGAAAACAGAGAAATCAACATTAATGCCATCTGGCTGGAGGGTGTCCAGGTGGAAAATAAGGTGTTGTTCCTCCAATCTGTGGGTGGTCAGGTTGGGACAGTACGCAAGGCCAAGGACAGACATGCGGGTCTGGGAGAGTGACTCAGAATTGGAATGGTTGGCTACTGGGAGGTCGCTGTGGTTGTGGACGGAGAGGAGGTGCTCAGAAAGACTCGTCTCATCCTCGCCACACTTTCTTTACCTGCCAGGCAGAAGATTCATGAGCATGATATCACATACCATCAGATTCAAGGAAAATTCCTTTCCCGACAATATTAGATCCATGAGTGAACCTTGTAACAGTAAAGTTAAATTGCCTTTGTTCTGTATCAACTGATCTCATTCTGTAATTCCATTCTTTTTAACTGTGTCTTACCTGTTGTACTATGTATGAGGCAAACTTCTACAGATACATGGTGGAAAGTGTACTGATTGGCTACGTCAAGGTCTGCTATGGTATGGTCAGGGCTCCTGAATTTAAAGCCCTGCAAAAGGTAACGGACACAGCCCAAGACATTTCAGGGAAAAACCCTCCCCACCATTGAGAACATCAACAGAAAACACGGCCATCAGAGAGCAGCAGCAATCATCAAGGATCCACGCCACCCAGCTCTGTTCTCACTGCTGCCATCAGGAAAGAAGTACAGGTGTCACAAGACTCACACCACCAGGTTCAGGAACAGCTCCTACCCCTCCACCATCAGACTCCTCAATAACAAACTCAATCAGGGACTCGTTTAAGGACTCTTTCTTTTGCACTTTATTGATTTTTTTTCTCTCTATACTGCACAGTCAGTTTGTTTATGTTCATTTATCTGTTTACATGTGTACATATCTTCTTGAGTACAGTTTTTACCACTACCACTAAGTGGTCATTCTGCCTCGCCTGCAGGAAAAAGAATCTCAGGGTTGTATGTGATGTCGTGTATGTACTCTGAGAAGAAATCTGAACTTTGAACGTTTTTCTAACTGGTCTGCTCGTAAATCAACCTCTATCACTGCATGTTGGCAATTGTGACCGTAAATTTGAACTTGAGGTTTCAACTGGAGCAGAGAGCAGCAGAGTTCTGACTCTAAAAATATGCAATGTCTTCTGGGTCATTCTGAGACCCTCAACATGGACCAAGTTTCCAATGGTCATTGGTCCATTGCTTTACACTCATTATAGTGATTCGCCCATATCTGGAGCATTTCAATATCATTCGATTTCTGGAATATCATGGATGTTTAGCCCCATGCCATCTTTAAAAATAATTAAATAAATATTGTCAGCACTTTGTTGGGAAAAGCACAAAAAAATAAGCGTGTTCCACTTGCATTTGTGCCAAAGGATGGGTTGTAGATAGGATTGAGATGGAGTGAGGCAGATGGAAGATGTGTAGTGGTGGGGAAGGGAGCAGTAAATCCCCAGATCCACCTGTTTAATTGTGTCATAAATTTCTCCTGTCAACTGCGCGTGAAAACAAAATTTTGTTTTAAAGATGTGGCATTAACCATGCATCAATTTAAAAATGTCCATGCCCAAGGCAATACTTTGCCACTGAACACGACTTCACTAAATCTAGAGACGAGAGATGCAGGTGAAAAATACGAAGCCTTGAGTATCATGTTAATTGCACAGGTTTTAAAAATGAACCACTTCCTTTGAATGCCTATGAGTGCAGGCCACTCTACTTTGTTCGTCGGTTCACATCTAACAGATTGTGCTTTGTGGTTTTCCACACTGGGGAAAGCCTTCTTTCTGGCAGGTGATTAGAATGATTCACAGCTCCCGACTCGTTGAATGTGAAGTGAAAATCGCAATTCTGTTATTGGCGTTCATCACATTGTTCAGGTTCACTCTCTCCGAACTCAGAGACGGACCCCTTGTTGCCAGTGGAACCCTGCATAACCAAGCCTATCGCAGGTTCTGACCTCCAATCCGTTGAAGACATCTATGTGAGGATGTGCCTCAAGAAGGCAGCCAACATCCTATAGGGCCCCCATCATGCTGACCACAACCTCTTCTCACTGCAATATTGGGGAAGAAGGCACAGAGGCCTGAGAACAAGTATTCTAGGCTCAAGAACCATTCATTTCCAACAGCTATCAGGCTCTTGAACCTCCCCAAGGTTCACTAATCATGGACTGCTCTAACATCACAGAAGGACTGTCTGCATTATTGCAAGTCACTAACATTTTGCAGTCGGATTTAATGTGATTATTTATATCTATCTTATGTGTTTATTGTCTCTTTTAATTTAGTTCAGTTAGATTCCTATTATCTTTTTTTTAACAAGTATCTGTCCGGCTGCAGCAAGTAGAAATTTCAGCGCATATGTACATTGTACAATGTGTATGATAATAAACTCATCATCATTATCAAACATTGAGACTCTCCTCTAGGTGGGTTATTATCTCCAGTGCATTGAATACAACACAATCAATATTAATTCACTGTAGGTCTGAATGTAAATTAGAAGCAGTCGCTCTCTTTTGGATTTCTGCGTGGGTCAGTGGTTAAAATGGTCACGTCTTTCCAATCTATCCAGGACACCTAATCCTAACTTGTGCAGCATCCACCATCCTCAAAGTAAAAAAAGTACATACGGACAAAGTTGAGATTCTTCTTCCTTTCTTCTTTAAATCGAGCAAACATTCAAGCAACCAAAAACAAAATCATCGTGGAGCCAGAGTACAGGGCCACGAGGATGGGAGTGAGGGGGCAGGGTGGTGGGGGGATTTAAACCTTGGTTGCAGATGCAGCTTTTGTCTTAAAGGAGGGGGCAACTGGATTTGTGAAAGGGATTCGGCATCTTTGGATAAGAAATTAAGGCATTTTGCCAAGTGGAGCAAAGGGAAGGGTGCACTGAAGGGTTGGGGAGTGACAGCGATAGGGAAAGGGGTTGCTGTCTAGTGAAATGAGTGTGTGAGGTTCAAAGTCAAGCTGTTAGTATTCCGAGAATGCTGGCCAGTGCCCACGTGCATGTGAACAGATACTTGTTGGGAGGTGGACAGCTCATAAAAAGGGCAAAGTGGACTACAGGCCCCACCCATTTTGCTCACCATCCTTCTTTCATTTATGTCATTCTGGCCTGATGTTCTGTTTTTCATTGTGCCCTGTCCAATATTTAGTAATTAATGTTATAAGTAAATGATCCAGACTCTAACCTACTACAAGCTCTGACATGTACAGAGGCAGGTATTGACTTTCCATGTAGTGCTCCTAAACCAACCATTCCAAAGGGGGGGGGGCATACATCCCCCGGAGGGGAGCGAGGGGGAGGCAACATTGAAGGGGAGGAAGGGGGATGAACTGTAATCATAAAATGTGTTTAATATAGTTGGCAGGAGAGAAGTACGGAAGAAACCTGACTGATTCACGGGGAAGGAGGCCCATAAACTTTGAACAAGGTCCTAAGGGGACAATAGGCAAAAAAAGGCAGAGAATGGGTGGCCTCAGGTATACTTCATTCTGATGCAGAAGGTCTGAATCATTAACTGGTGATACTCAACAGGGTCCATTCTCTCATTTTTAACCCCTTGATTCACTGGATTGGCTCCTTCTGTAATCCTCAGGATGACATAAAGCATCTCCTTCTACAAGGGTAACATTGGGATTTGTGGTGAGACTTGTGGCGGAGAAGATCCGGGTTTTATCTCAGGTATAACTAGAAAGAGGAAAGAATTGCAAAATATATCTATTTTGCTTTGTTTATGGTGGGATGTAATACTCTGCAAATTTTATAGGGGCTCGGACATTCAATGCTTTCCCAAAACAAGCATGTAAATGATTGAAACTATGAAAATGTAAAGCTTGATATTTTCTGCATCTTTTACATGATGTATTGTCTCTGGTTGAATACCATCGACTAACGTTCCTTCACAAGGTTTAGCCTGCTGGGATCTGCCACCTGTCACTTTTCTTATCTTATGTTATATACTCTTTTTTTTAGTGAGTATATAAGTAACACATTGAATAATCATTTCTTTGTTTTTGTGTTTTATCAGCTAAAACAGTGCCAAAATGTTACAGCCTGCAACATGTTCTGGAATATTCTTGGATTCACTCCCAATCCATATTGTTGAAGAATGTGTATGGGGAAGACATAGATGTGGCTTATGCCCAGAACTACCTTTATCAATGCCATTGAATTTTACAACATTTTTGATGGGTTCATACTGAGGTGAAGTTCAAAATTAGAACTGATTGAATGCAATGAAATTATCTGTTGAAAATGTGAGTATATTATCAGTCTTTAATCTTCCTCAAGCTTTACAGATTACCTTTTATATTTGCCTTCCTGTTTCAGATATCTATCATCACAGATCCCATTTGTAGTCATTGCGGCAGGATAATGCATCAGATTAGGTTAAGTCTACGAAAGGTCACCTCAAATCTATTTTAATCAGCATTTTAGTGGTATTCTGCAAGATAGGATGTTAGAAGTGCCTGTTGATGTGCATCACCCATGGCCTCCCAAAAAGCTCAATTATTCTGCCAGGAGCTGATGCCAATAATCCAGCGGAACACTATATGTGTGCATTGATTGTAGATGCACAGGGTTCAGCTGTACACAATTGTTGATGCACTTGCTTTGCACATCTACTGGGCACCAGCATTTACAAAGCAATTGCAATGTAGATTTGAAATGGCTTCATCTCCCCTTGATTCTGAATACATCCAATAACTGGAAGGCCATTCCACCTCGCACAGCCTGCGATTACCCATTGCTCATGGGACTTAAAGTGTGAAATGAGGAAAGGTCTCAATCTGAAATTTCGACTCTCTGTTTCCCTCCACCGATGCTGCCTGACCTGCTGAGTTCCTCCCACATCTTGCTTTTTGCTCCAGCTTTCAGCGACTCTTGTGCCATTGAATGTGCAGGAGTAAAGAAGGGAAATACAAAATGTGGGCCAGTCAGATTGTAAAGTGGAAAATGGTTGGGAGAGACTGCAATTGTCAAGCACTTCAGAGGTACCAAGGATGGGAGTATTGTTTATAATGGGAGTTGTATGAAGGATTGAACAGTCAAGAAAGGGGCAGGTCGACTGGAGTTTTCTATGAATATTTGTACAGATGAAGAGTGAAGAGCAGTTTCCATCCCACTCTCTGGAAGGAGTGGAGTCTGATTGCACAGTGACCTATATTCGTAGCATAAATAAACAATTACAGCAAGCTTTGGGTTGTAAGAATGTTTTTTTTTAAAAAGAAAGCAATATGACTGAGATTATTAAGAACAAGCTCAATGGAAACTAAAAGTGAAATCCACTTCAGCTAAGAATAAATTATTCCCCTTACTTGGGGTTATAGTACAGCTGGGGGCAACCAAAATGATTAAACAACTAGAAGTAAAGAGATAGATTCTCCAGAGACTTATTAGTGAAGATCTGGGACAAAATGGGTGCAGGTTGTCAGCCCCAGTTGCTCAGGTAAAAGAGTACAATCAAATTGTCTGCAAAATACAAACCTATAAACATTACTTTTCACAACTGCCATAAAACCTGATGTAAAAAAATTGCATTTTTCTCTGTGAGAGACTTTTGGTGGAGAAGCAGGTTCTTTCTTCATGTGAGGAAAGAGCAGAGATTTTTCGATCCTGCAATTGTTCATATTGCAAGTGAAAACACAGCAATGCTGGAGGAACTCATTAGGTTTTGCAGCATCTATAAAGATGTGTAACTGATGTTTCAGGCCTGAGTCTTTTCTCAAGTACTCCAGACTTGGGGGAAGGGCTCAGGCCTGAAATGACGGTACTGTATCTTTACCTCCATGGAAGCAGAGTTCTTCCAGAATTCTGACTAGAATCACAGTGACTGCAGACTTTTATGTTTTACTTCAGTGGCCAGTTGTCAACTGGTCGTTACGCTGTTGCTGCTGGACTGAAGCATATTGATCCTCAACCTTTCTTGTGCTGTGTATCCAGTGATTATTTTTGACCCAAAAGTTAACTAAATGGAACTTTCACCAGGGCATGTGTCTCCAGCAGCAGTGAGGGAAGTGTGGCAACTTCCAATCTCAACCATTTCTACTTCCCATGTTCTTCTGTGTCCTGGAAAAAAAATCAGTGGGATGAGATGCACTTCTCTCCTGGTGGATCTTTAGCAGGGTCAATCAATCAGCCTTGATTCAATGAAAAAAGGAGGAATCATTTTATATGAAAAATCAACTCAGGCATCCCATGGACTGGATAGTTCACTAAGATGAGTAGAATGTTTTGGATAGTGTTTACCAGAAGCCTAAACCCTTAATGCTCTAATTTATTTGGCATTAAGTTCCAAATACTGTATTAATTACCATATCACCATTGCCTTTAGTTTACCACAGTGTTATAGTTAATACAGACCAGGACCGTGAGGAACAATTTTTCTTTAGAATTTCAGATTAAAATTATTGTTGGGGATATCAAAGCACAATTTATTTTCAAGGCAAACCATTATTTTAACATTGTGAATAATCTGTTTAATTTAAACTAGATGGATATTCTATGGAGAGAAGATAGCAGGAACCTACAGTGTGTTTGGGCAATACCATGGACATGGTAATTTCCAGCTTTATGTTCACTGACAATTTTCTTCTGGAGCTTTAACCTTTTGGCAAACACGTGAACACTGCTGCAGGATTGTTTTGGTGCTTCCTTGACAGAATAGAAGGCAAAATCAAATGAGAAATGTGGTTGGCACTTTTGAATCTATCAGCATGAAATTGGAAACTGAATTGGGTGCTTGTGAGCAGAAGCAAGAATGAAGGCTGATGTTTCGTAGATGTTTGATTTTGTTGCTGCAACACTGGTTCACGGCGTGCAAGGCAGAACACACACAAACCTTGAACAACAAGGCAGGGTCCAATGGTTAGAAAGAAGACCTGCTTAAGGAGTAGTTCAAGAGATGTTCTAACTGGGCTGAAATAGAGGGATAACATATTCTAACTGTGCTGACATGGAAGCAGCCATTCATTTCTAATGAATCAGGCAACCAAATGTCCTGCATTTTTCAGGTATGGTCTTCTCCTTTCCTTGTCTGGAGTGAGCATGGTTGTTGGACTCCATACACTCCAACTCTTTTGCTGAACGGCCACCTCTGCAACTTTGAAACCCGGTTACAGGGAGTTATATGGAAACTGGCCCTTCACCCCAACTCATCCAAGCTGACCATATTGCCAACCTGAGTTAGCCCCACTTGACTCTGCTTGGTCTCAATCTCTCTAACCCTTTCCTATCCATCACCTTGTCAAATGTATTTTAGATGTTGTAAATGACCCTGCCTCTATCACTTCCTCTGGCAGCTCGTTCCATATACCCACCACCAATTATTAGGCATTAGGGTCAGAATCAGCCTGTCCTACCTCCCAGTATAAGACCTAATGATTCAAAACCTCCATTTCCAGTTGTGAATGTTTTTTTAAAAATATTCTAAGAAGAAAGAAGGATTCCCAAGGAAGGGCTCACAATCTGGGAGTTCACAATTAAAGCTAAAGAATATAATTGTACAAAGACAGGTGACTGGCCAGAAGATTGGACAAAACCTGAACAATAGCAAAGAAAAATTCAGAATTTCATAAAGAAGGAAAAAGAAGAGTATGTAACAAATGAAAATGTAAAAATGCAGTGAGAATTTCTATAGCTATTTCCAAGCAGTTAACAGAGTGAGCATTGGCCAAGGGAAAATGAGTCTGGGGAATTAATGATGGAAAATAAAGAGATGGCAGATAAATTAAATGGGTATTTTGCATCAATCTTCACGATTGACGATGCAAGTAAGATCCCAGAAATAGCATCAAGTTGGGAACTGGAAGAGAGAGAAGAGCTCAGGAGAATTATAATCACTGGGGAAGTTGTACAACACAAATTGTTGAGTCCTCATGGACATCATCTCAGGTTTTAAAAGAAGTGGCTCATTGAACTGTTGATATTATAATATTTCTATTTTGTCCTCCATTGAGAACATCTACAAGAGGCAGTGTCTTAAGAAAGCAGCCTCTATCCTCAAGGATCATCACCAACCAGCCCATGCCCTCTTCAGGATACCAGCATTTGAAGGTGCAGGAACCTGAAGATGAACACCCAGCGGCCAGTGGTAAGGTGGGGAGTGCAGGGGGATTTGAGCACATTTTTCAACCCAGCAGATCCTGGAATCTGAATTCGCTGGAGGATCGAACAGTACTAGTGGGAGAGCAAGAATGGTTAATGTTTCGGGTAAGACTATATGTGGTCTGTTCTTCCATTTATAACAGAAGAACGAGTTCAGAAATCACCCATTCCGCAAATTGATGACAGCATACTAAATGTTACAGCCTCAAAGATCACTGAAAGCAGACCTCCATGTTTTATGTCAGAACCGTGCAGAGTCGGTGATATATTTCAAGTCAAATTGTGTGTGGCTTGTTATATAATGTCCACGCCTGGTGTCCCCTTGCTTTTGCTGCCCTTGGCCTTTCATCTTTGTATAAAGTGGGTTAAAAGATCCTGCCCAGGGAGTATTTCTGAGTGGTGGCTGCAGAGGATACAAACTACTATTGCCATGTGGTCAGTGGTGGAGTCGGTGAATGATTGTGGATTGAATGCCTACCAGCCAGGCTATGTGTCATGTATGTTGTTCATCTTATTGAGCAGCAGCAAGTTACATGGTTGGTTACATACTGCATGGTTCACAGTTTCTAACCCTTGTACATGAGACCAAGACACCTCAGTTTCTAATCAACGTTAAATCCCGTGATGTAGACACAGTGTGTGTTATGCCATTAAATGGTCTGGGGTGAGAGCTGAATTTTTCTTGCTGTATGTCACCATTGGCTGGCATTTATATGAAGCAAACGTTACTTCCACACTCAGCCCAGTCTATTATTCAGGACCTGCTGCATTTGCGACCAGAGCAACCCGCAATTTGGAGAACAGCATTTCATATTCAGTCTCACCAACTGGACAGCACTAACATCGACACCTCCAATTTCTGTTAACGACTTTCAGAGAGTCTATCTCTAACATCTTCCCTCTCGTCCAAAAAAGCTGCCATGACCCCCTTCCTCCTCAGCTATTTTCTGCCCTATCCAACCTTGAACCTGTTAGCCTGTACTCCACCCTTCACCTTTTCACCAAATCCCCCATCTCCCACCTTTTTATTCAGACGCCTCCCTGCTTCTTCTCATACCTCGCTGGACTTTGAAAGGAACAGGAAAGCTGCCCCATATGTGACAATACCGATTGAAGATAATGGATGAAATTCCTGAAGACGGATGAGCTAGTGCAAGAGCCTGAAGTATTCTTCAGAAATATCCTTTGGCTGAATTACCACATCCATCTTCTTTTCCGCTAGTGTTTGCTATTAACGTGGTGACACACAGGAGGCTGTAGATCCCGGAATCTGAAGCTGAAAACCATCTGTTGGAGGAGCGCAGGGAGTCGAAGAGTATCAGTGGGAGGATGAGAATGGTCGGCGCTTTGGGATTATGTTTCCAGCCAATATACTTTTAGTGGCAATGCATGATGTCAGATAAAGACTCATTGAATGCCCCAGTATGTAGATTGTGATACCTGTTTCTCAATCAGAAATTCACACAATGCTGCAGAGAGCAATCTCCCATTCCTCCGAAATATAGACTGCATTTGACAGTCTATACAGACAGAGATGTTTAAACAACGAGTACAGAATGGGATCATTTTTAATATGATGTCCAGACTGGTAGAATTAAAGAAAATAATTGCACGTCTTTTTGCTCTTATTTTTAATCCCAAGCAAATATTTACACGTTTGATGATACAAAAGGACCTATATCCATGAAACACAATGTGAGGCTGTTCCGTTGACATATATCTTCAGAAATAATAGGCTACTGCAGAGTGTGTATCTTGAAATGTGAAAAAGCAACATCACATTGGCAGCAATTGACAGCACCGTTAAATTTTAAATAAAATAATTAATTCAGAGACAACTGCTTCTGTGGACGAATTAACCTCAATATCATTTTCAGTTTCTGAGTGATATTTGCTCATTTGTCAACAGAAATGCCGATATTTCATGGTAATGGGCAATTCCGTGAACACTTAGCAGAACAGGCAATGTCCATGGAAAAAAGAATGGGTTGGAGGCCACAGTCACAGCCCTTTCATTGGAAGGTAATGTTTCTGAACAAACAATCATTGAGTAGGAAAGAAAGCCGATGGAAACACGATCCGCTCCCTGCTCTCCAGACTCTGCGGCGAACCCAGGCACCTGCTCTGACTCGCCGCCACTTCCACTTCCCCAGAATATCTCCCTGAGGTGAATCCCTTAAATCCCAGCACACAATACCGGTCTGTAAACCTCTTACTGGTGTCTGGGAGATCCCAACAGATCCTGGTCCATCTCACTCTGCTAGGGACCTCAGGCACCTCGAGCCATTGAGTCCCTGTTTCTGGAATTTGAATCAATGGCAACCCATTCCTACTGAAATTTATTTCCGAGTTGAGGAGTTTCCTGGTATTGTCAGAAAAGGGGTCGCGCCATATGGACAGGGAGACCAAGAGTGCATGACACTTTAAAATGTAAAATAATTATATAACAGGTGTGTTTTTATTATGTATTGATTTGAAATACAGAATAACAATTATGTGCTTCCTTTAAAACTGTATCTTTCTTGTGTTTTGATGTTAAATATAACATAAAAATATATAATGAATTCAAAATTATTTGGTATGCGTCGTGGCGGCTATTTTACATGCTCACTCCGTCTAACTTTAGAACCTGGCTACGTCACTCCCAGTGGGAGCTTCTTCCCCTCCATCAGATTTCTGAATGGACAATGAACCACAGACACAAACTCACTTTCTCTTCTTTTTGCACTGTTACTTATTTCTAAACGTAATTTATAGCAATATTTTCACCTGTAACGCTGTTGCAAAGTAATGAATCCCGTGGCATGTTCATGACAATAAATTCTGATTCAGATAAAACAATACAGTATTTTTGACCTACTACCATCAAGTAGGAGGTAGAAAAACATCAAAATGAAGACTGCTGCACTGGGAAATAGCTTCTTCCCATAGGCTGTGGAATTGATGAACGATATCCTGTAACCTTGGGTCTCTTATTAATGAAATTGAGGAAATTAATCAGAAATTTTGTACATTTATTTTATATTTCTGTGTTATCTATGTGATTGCTATCTGTTGTGTGATTAATGTATTAAATGAGTTTGTGGGTGCACTGTGGTCCAGAAAGACACTGTTTCAACTGATTATATATGTAAATGATAATAAAGTTTAACTTGCATCAATAACTTGTTGTGATTGGGTGTTCCACAACTCTCTGTGAAGAGTTTTCTTCTCATTTCAGACCTAAATGGCTTCACCTTCAAGTTTAAGAATACATACATGACGTCACGTACAACCCTGAGATTCGTTTTCATGTGGGAAAGGCAGAATTTTTACTTATTGATAGTGTTAACTGTACTCAAGAAAAAGATACAAAAGAAAGAAATGTAAAAAAACTGACCATTCAAATACAGAAGAAAATAAATATTCAGTAATAACTAATGTGCAAAATATGATTCCTTAGATGAGTCCGTGATTGAGTTTGTTGTTGAAGAGTCTGATGGTGGAGGGGTAGCAACTGTTCCTGAACCTGATGTTAGTCCACACTGACAGTCTGCACTGATTTGGATCTGGAGGTGAGGAAATCCAGGATTGGGATGGAATTACTCAATGGTTCACCCTTATCCTTGGACTGTGACCTTTTGTTCTGAACTTAACATTCTACCTGCATCTATCTGTCTGCTCTGGACAGAATATGAAATGTCTCCATGTTTTGTTTTCTGATAACAAGATTGATTTTGGCTCATTCTTCCATTCTGTAAGTGCAATAGCAGAAATTATATCTACTGATCTCTGACATGACGCATACTTTAGCACCCATACCCTGCCCAAATCTCCGTTCTCCACCAGGGTGACCAGCAGACTTTCCTTGCTCTAAATGGTGAAGATCGTGTCTAATCTTCAAGGGCAGATCATGCTGGTTCACCTGCTATTGAGCATTGTGCCTCACAGCAATCACCTGCAATTAAATTTAAATTTAGACATACAGCACGGTAAGAGGCCCTTCTAGCCCACAAGCCCGTGCTGCCCAATTACAGCCAATTGACCTGCGAACCCCGTATGTTTTGAAGGGTGAGAGGAAAATGGAGCACCTAGGGAAAACCCTATACAGCACTATACGTATGGATCCTTCAGTCCACGATGTTGTGTATGCAGGCCTACTCCACAATAGTTTCACCCTTCTCTATCTCACACCCCAAAACCCACGTCAGGATTGCTGACGTTGTAACAGCGTTGCGCTAACCATGGCACTAACTTGGACTAGATCTCGTATTCCCTCAGGACATAGTGTAGAGGAGGTAATTTGGCATTTGAGTAACATTTAAGTTAAAAAAGTTTAAAGCACAGGTAGACAGAGAGTGAAGAAATCATTTGGTACACTTGCCTTCAATAGTTGTGGCATTGAGTGCATGAGTGCGAGAGGTACAGTTGTACAGAACTTTAGTGACATCGCACTTTGAGAATAATGTCTTATGAAGGATATATCATTAAGCTGGAAAGGGTGCAAAAAAGATTCACAAAGAACTGGAGAGAGTTTGTTTTAAGGTGACTATGGGCAGTCAAAGACTTTTTTTTACCTGGAATATAGAAATCTGAGAGGTAAGGTTATAAAGTTATCTAAGGGCGGTCTGGTTGGTGTAGTGGTTAGTGCAATGCTATTACACCGCAGGCGACCATGGTTTTAATCCAGCACTGTCTCTAAGGAGTTTGTACATTCTCCCCCATGTCTGTATGGATTTTCTCCAGGTGCTCTGGTTTCCTCTGGTTTGTGGATCGATTAGGTATAATTGGGCTGCACTATCTCTAAGGCCAAAAAGGCCAGTTACCATGCTGTATTTCTAAAATTACTGGGGCACAGATAAGGTGAATAGATGCATTCTTTTCCAGAGAGTAGGGGAGTCTAAAATGAGATAGTAGAAGCTAGGTTTCAGAGGGGAAAGATTTAAATTGGACCTGAGGGAACAACCTTTTTCCACACAGATGGTGGAAGGTGTATGGAACAATCTGTCTCAAGAAGTGGTAACAGGTAGGTACAATTACAGAATTTAAAGGACATTTAGGCAGGAAAGGTTCAGAGGAATGTGGTCCAAATGCAGGTAAATGAGGTGAGCTTGAATCGGTAATGTGGTCAGTATGGAGAAGATGAGCTGAAGGGCCTGTTTCAATGCTGCACAGTTCCAAGACTCTGCTCCTTTTTGCCTCTTCAACTATTGAAGGCAAGTGTACCAAATGATTTCTTCACTCTCTGTCTACCTTAAATGCAAGGAGGTCTCCAGTTCCCCAGTGATAATTGCTCCAGCATAATACTTGGGAATCCTGGCAAGACAGCTGAGCTACTGGCTGTTGTGTTCCTGCGCAGGATGTAATGACAAAGGCGGTTCACTGACCAGTTGACCCTATCTCTTCTAAGGCTCACAAATGTTCAACTATTTCTCCAACTTGCGCCTGCTCCACCCTGAATGACTCATCTTCACCTGAACCCCTTTTTCTTTTCTCTCTTGCCTCTCTCTCCCTTTGTCTGGCACCTGCCTTTGTTCATCATCCATCGCACCTCCCTGGTTCACCGTCCCCCTGCTCAATCGTTTTCCCTCTCCCACCCACATTATACCAGCTCTCTCCCCTCTTCACTCTCAGTCCTGATGAAGGGTTCCAGCCTGAAGCATTGACCATTGATGATGATGTTTGACCTGCTGAGTTCCTCCAGCAGATTGGAGCACAAAACATTACAGCACTATACATATGGATCCTTCAGTCTACGATGTTGTGTATGCAGACCTACTCCACAACAGTTTCACCTTTCTCTATCTCACAGCCCATAACCCTTTATTTATTTTGCATTCATATGCCTATCTAAGAGTTTTTAAGATGTCTTTATTGCACCAGCCTCCACCACTATCCCCAGCAATGCATTCCAGGCATCCATCACTCTCTGTGTAAAAAAAACTTTCCTGTGATGTATCCCCTTAACTTTCCTCTACTCTTCTTAAACAGATATCCTCTAGAATTTCCTATTATCATTCCATAAAGAAGGTGCTGCCTGTCTGCCCTATGTATGCCTCTCCTAATCTTATATACCTCCATTAAGTCACTTCTCATTCTTTACTGTTCCAAAGAGAAAAGCCCTTGCTCTGTTTACCTCGCTTCATAAGAGATGTTCTCCAATCCAGACCACATCCTGGTAAATCTCCTTTGCACCCTCTGGATCCTTCCTGTTATGCGGTGACCACAACTGAATGCAATCCTCCAACTGTGGTAGAACCAGAGTTTTAGCTAGCTTCAACATTACTTCACGGGTCTTGAGCTCAATTCCCTGACCAATGAAGGCCAGCATACCCTACGCTTCCTTAACCACCCTTTCAACGTGCGCAGCAACATTGAGGGATCCAAGGACTTGGACCCTAGGATCTCTCTGTTCCTCTACACTGTTCCAAATCCTGCCATTAACCACGTGCTCCATCTTAAAGTTTGACCTTCCAAAGTGCATCACTTCACATTTTCATTTGTGGTTCCTCTGTATTTTTCTCCCTGACAAGTCTATTGTCAGTACAAGGAGTGCAGCTGTTAGAGCTTCCTGCACTCACTGGTGTGTTCACTTGAGGCAGCTATTATCTCAGATTGAGCTCTTTGTACATGAGCCGTAAACTTTAACGCAAAAGAATGAATCAGATTTGTGGGACTGTCGGAGTTATAAGGGAATTCCCCTTAATGTCCAAAGATTTAAAAAATAACAGTAAAAAGATACTGCATGTTTTTTATTGTCCTCTCACTGCTTTTGGATTAATTTTTGAACTTGAAAATAAATGTGAGGCTCCTTCTAAGTGCAGTTTTTTTTTAGACCTACAACATAGTAACAAGCCATTTTGGCCCATGAGTCTATGCTGCCCAATTTACTCCCAATTAACCTACACCAGCATACGTTTCGAATGGTGAGAGGAAACCGGAGCCCCTCAGAGAAAACCCCTGCAGACATCGGGAGAATGTACAAACTCCTTAAAGACAGTGCGGAATTTGAACCCCAGTCCCGATCACTGGTGCTGTAAAGGGGTTGCGCTAACAACTGCTACATCAACTGTGCTGTCCTTAAAGAGTTTCTAATCCTTGCATAATATTGGTCACTGGCACTTCTTATCTTTATACGGTAAACTTAGAAATTAGGAGCAGGAATTTCTGCCATGCTCCTCAATTTAATATGACTGGTTGATCATGTAACCTCAGCATCCTATTCCTGTTTTCTCTTCCAACATGCACTAACTGACGCACCGTAATATCCAGGTCTCGTTGCACCTCCCCTATTCCTAATTTGTCACTGTTTAGATAATAATCTGCTTTCCTTTTATTGCCACCAAAGTGGAGAACCTCACATTTACCCTCATATAACTGTATCTGCCACACAACTGCCCACTCTCCTGATCTGTCCAAGTCACTCTGCAGCCTCTTGGAATCTTCTTCACAGCTCATGCTGCCCCCAGCTTAGTGTCACTTGTAAAAAACATAAAGGTATTGCATATAATTCCTTCATCTAGATCATCAACATGTATTGTAAATAACTGGAGTCGTAGCACTGAACCTTGGGGTGCGTACCAATAACTGTCTGCCAATGTTACCACTCTCTGCTACTTGCCTGACAGCCAGTTTCCGACCTATGTCAGCACATCGCCTTCTCTACTGTGCTCTCAAATTTTACACTCCAACCTCATGCATGGGACTTCATCAAAAGCCTACTGAAACTTGAAATACATCAAACCAACAGGTTCACTGTTGGTTACATCCTCAAAAATACTCTAGAAAATTTAACAAGAATAACTCCCCTTTCATAAATCCATGCTGACTTGGACTAATCTTGGATAAGCTGACAGTAAAAATGGGATGGACTTCAGTGCGAGAGGAATGGATGAATCCTGGCCTAATGCCAGGAGGAATAGCTTTAGAAGGATTAAATATCCCATGTCAGTGCATGATTTGGAACAGTTTTTTGAGATTGTTTTGCACCTTTTTGTCGAAGAAAAAGTGCAACTAGACCATTGCAGATGTGGCACATTGAGAGCACATGTCCTTTAAAATCAAGGAAGGAACTGGATGAAAGAGTTTCAAGAGTACAGTGGAAGTCCAAAAATCTGGGCTGCTTGGGGATTGGCCCAGTCTGGATTTTTGGATTTACCGAATTCTCGGGCAGTACTTTTAAAATTCAAATTTAAGGAGAAATAAAGAAGAGACCAACAGGTACATTTTGATAGTTTATTCATTAGCAAATACAGGATGCTTCATTTATCAAAACGAACAGTTTTAAAGAAAAATAAAATGGTTGCCACTGTGCATCTGTGGCACTTACATGCACAGGCATACAAAAGCCACTAAGTTTAACAAGTTTGAGAGTTTTTGATTTTCAGATGGTCCGGATTTCTGGTATCTTGATTTTTTAACTTCTACTCTAGTTCATTCCTGCCACGCTTTCACATAAATAATACTTGTCAATCTCCCCTGGATTTTTTATTATGGTGCATCTGAGGTCTGGAACAGTCATTATTTTTAGCTTCTAACCTGCCTTGCCCTTTCAAGAAATTATTTAGTTAGTTTCTGCAGGAATCCAAGCAATGGAGTTACTAGGGGGTGCGGACCGCACCAGGTGACACCATCATAGGGGGTGACACGAAAATGACTGTTTATAAAAAATTTTGTGGTGTTTCAGCAGAAATTTATAAAAATGTCCCTGTAGTTAGTTATATCAACAGCTTACATGCATCAATATACCTAAAACTCTATGCCAATTTATGTTTTGAACCTAATGCGGTCCAGTCAGAGCCCCCCACTTCACTGCTCAGCACTGCCACCCCCACCCCTGCTCTGCGCTGCCACTGCCACTCCCCCACCCACAACTGTCACCCGCCCTCCATGCTCAGCGCCACTGCCGCCCAAGACATACAAGGAACACGCACTTGTTTCTTCTATGTTTGGTACACTTGTACACTCGGTCCATGGTGGGGGGGAAGGGCGGTGACACTGTGAATTACCGCAATAGGTGACATCAACCCTAGCGACGCCACTGAATCCACATCCATGTCGTTAATTGTGTTTAAACAGAGTCAACTAATCGTAAGTTCAGAGCTACAAATTAGATTGAAACTGAAAAAGTCTGAAATTTAGAGGGACCACGTGTCTTTGAAAAGACTTTTGATGTATTATAAATTTATCACTCAATCAGCTATGGTCTTATGCACAGTAACTGGAAAGTATATTGGCCGAAAGATTTTCTCACACAGCGTGTCAATTTAAAGTGTATTTTGAACATGTGCAACACTGTTGTAAAACTTCTCTCTGATCTCCTTGATACATATGATGTATTTGTAGGTTTGATTCTCGGATACTGGAATTAGCCTACCAAATGAGATGTAGTTGGAAACCAAAGGAAACTCATCTGGTCATGAGAAGAACATGAAATCTCCATACAGACTGCATGAGTGATTAGCATTGAACCCAGGTCTCTGTACCTGTGGGGCAGAAGCTTTGCTACCTGCTCTACTGTGTCATATTGAGTGCAGTTCCTTGGATGTGATTGAATTATGGTCCAAGGACCTTCCATGGAACGAGCTTGACCTTCTCTACAACACTGCCTTCTTTCTCTGGAGTAGAAAAATTTTCATTCAACAGACCCAAAAGTGCAGAATAAGGTCACAGTGTAAAAAAATATCAAGAGATCCTTTCAGAAAATGAGGGGGGGGGGGTGTTGGGAGAAGCTGTTCATCTTAACCCCAAGTCTGGTTCTCACTGAGAACTCCACCCAGTTCTCATCAGACCTGGATGAACTCAGAAAGGTGCCAGCATCTTAAAGTAACAGGAGGTCGAAATCAAAATCAGATCAGAATTGGGTTTATTGTCATTAACAGTTGCTTATTCAACAGCAGCACAGAAATCATGAAATCTACCTGTTCCAAGCACTCTCCCAGGCAGGAGTTGAACATTTCCAGGGTGCACTTCCTCACCATCCTGACTTTAAGGGGTACCTTACCTATGCATTATTGTCTTATTACGCTCAGTGTAAAATATATAGGCAGACACCAAAGGACTAAAAAAATGATCTGTCTGTCCATTTAAAGTCTGCTGGCACCCCCCTAATGATGTTTTTTTTACAATCTTTCAAGAAATAATGGAAATGGAAATATAATAAGGACATTCTTGGCAATGAGTTAAAAGTAGGATCTATAAAATTCCAAGCAGGAAGTGGTGACCTGGGTGAAGGTATTCAACCCAAAGGACCTCAAACCAGATGTTAAGACAGAGCTTTGTGAAATCTACAACTAAAGGACCAAACCATAAAGCAGGTGATAATCTGGCGAAGCTTGCCAGCTATTAACTGTGGGCACCTGCGAGACACACCATTTTACAGGGTTCATGTGGTTCAGTAGCTAAGCTGCAATGTCTCTCCAAAATGGTCTGGCACAATGACACCTTATGTTAGATGCCATGCACCAATCTAAGTAAACAGTGTACAGTTTGTTCCTGATTTCCATGATGGGCCTCAATGTTCAGATTCAGATTTATTATCAGAGTACATATATGACATCACATATAATCCTGAGATTCTTTATTCCTGTGGGCGAGACAGAATTACTACTTATTGGCAAAGAAAAACTGACTGAATGTATACACGTGAAATAATAAAGAAATGTAAACAAACTGTGCAGAGAAAAAAATATCAATAAAGTACAAAAGTTAGAGTCCTTAGATGAGTCCCTGATTGAGTTTGTTGTTGAGGAGTCTGATGGTGGAGGGGTAGAAGCTGTTCCTGAACCTGGTGGTGCGAGTCTTGTGGCACCTATACATCTTTTCTGATGGCAGCAGAGAGATCAGAGAACGTTCTGAGTGGTGTGGGTCCTTGATAATTGCTGCTGCTCCCTGACGGCAGCATTCCCATAGATGTTCTTGATGATGGGAGGGTTTTGCCTGTGATGACCTGGGCTGTGTCCACGACATTTTGCAGGGCTTTTCACTCATGGGCATTGGTGTCCCCTTACCAGATTGAGATGCAGCCAATCAGCACACATTCCACCACACATCTGTAGAAATCTGCCAGGGTTTCGATGTCATGCCAAACCTTCGCAAACTCCTGAGGAAGAGGAGGCACTGACAAACTTTCTTCATGATGCCATTTGTGTGTTGGGTCCAGGAAAGATCCTCTGAGATAGTGACTCCCAAGAGCATAAATTTGCTCAACCACTCCACCTCTGATTTCCTGATGATCATTGGATCGTATATCTAGCACCTTCCTCTGAAAGTACTTGTAGTCTGCATGACAGGATGGCAGAAACACACCCAAACCGATGTGGACAGTTCGCAAGTTTCATCCCCTTTAGAGGGGATCCGGGACTAAAAAATGACTGCTGGAGTAACCCAGCAGGTCAAGCAGCATCATTATACTGGCTAATTCCCCTCTGCACTCTAAGGTTCGACGAAGGGTTCTGACCCAAAACATTTGCCATTGTTTTGCTCCCACTGATGCTGAGTTCCTCCAGCAGGGTGTCTGTTGCTCCAGATTCAGGCATCTGCAGTCTCGCATGCCTCTGTGGGATCTGGGAATTGCTAACAAAGCCATTGCGATTTCCCTTGAGAAAGTGGGTGGTGGTCTGTTCCCTCTTGGACCTTCTGGTGAAGGATCTCCTTGAGCAACGCTGTGTCGGAAGTTCCAGACCTGGCAATAGAGAAGGAACAGCAGCACATTTTCAAGTTAGAATAATGTGTATCCCGGAGAGAAGGTAATGGTATCCCTGTGTATATGAGGCCCTAGTTCCTTTCTTGGCCAAGGGAGTGGATGTTATATATGCTGTTTGCGTTGGCAAGTAACCACTGTACATTTTGTTGATAGCACATACTGCTTCCTCTGCAGTAGAGAGAATGAATGTTTATGGTGGTGTTGCAAGCTGCTTTATCCTGAATGACATTAGACTTCTTGAATGAGTTTGGACCTTCATGAAAGTGGACCTGAGATTGCTTGACAAACAAAATTAAATATAGTTGTAAACGTCACCATGCTTTATTATTGCTTTGCAAAGCATGAGAACTTTATTTTAGCAGGGACCACTGCCACACAAAGCTCGTCTCACCACAAGGGAGTCTGCCTTGTGGCTCACAAGTTACATATTTATAAAGACAAACTTCCAGCTTTCTAGAATGTTTGAACAGACTTTTCCATATAAGTACATGTTTCTTAAGATTCATTATACCGGGTCATGCTCCTTAGCCAATGGTTAATAGTCTTCTACTGTCTTTGCCAAATGAAGAGTTGTTAATGTTCTTCACAATCAACGTTAGCTTTGCTGAATCATCAGTATATATAATGCTTTCTGTTTCTCTACTTTTGTCACTACTTTAAGACTCGCAATCTCACCTTCACTCATCCAGACAATAGAGTTTATTGCATTGCACATTGTGTGTCTTGTCAATGGTGTTTCAGGAGGCAAACCATTAAGCAGGTGATGCCGATATGCTTGCAACCACAGTTTACGTGGCTGTTCCCAGTTGAGATTTAGGCCAGTGATGATGTTGAGACTCAGCAGGGGAAATGCTGAGGAATGTCATTGGCAAGGGTTAAATTTGCTTGTGTTTGAGATGACCATGCTTGGCCCTTCCATGACACGAACATCACTTGCCGGCTCACCAGTGCAAAGATTTCCCCCAAGCTCGTGGATGTGCTTGAATAAGGCATTATAAAAAGGCAGGTTTCTTTTCTCCCTTTGAAGATCGCCAGTGATTCTTTCCTCCAAGAAGAAAAGCTTTGCCTATCCCTTTCCCACCCACCCCTCAAAGAGGACCGATAGACCTGCCAGAAATCACATCCCATTTCTATGATTAACCGAAAGGAACTGTGCAAAGTGCAGCTTTACTTTCTGTCAATTAGTCTGATGTTTTCTCCTGCGAAGCACCTTGGGACATTTTACTGCAACTCTGCCTCTTTAAAGTGCAATTTGTCATCGTTATTACCATGTGAATGCACAAATGGGTCACCCAACGCTGGTTTTCTACTGTCGATCCTTTGCCAATATGGCTTTTCAGTCCCAGCTTTAGAGAATATCAGGCATGGCTGAGCTATCCCTCACTCTGGAAAATACTTCAAAGGTCTAGGGCAGCTTTAATCCCAGGCCACACTGTGTTGGGATGCCTTGCCATGTAATGCTTCCGGTAGTTCTCTTTTTCTGACAACTCAAGGTCTTTACGGACAAACAGTCAATCATTTTCCAGCATTATTTTAAGGAAAGCTGCTTATTGTAAAGAAAAATCTAAACATACAAGGCCATGAGGAGCTTCAACAGGATGAGTGTGAGATTTAAGCTTGAGGGAGAAGCTCATAATTTGGGGTCACTGTTGGTGCCTGTCATGATAATGAATATGCATGAGATGTATTCACCTGACCGGAAGTCACGTGGTATGAGAGAGAGAAGAGCGCGAAATGGAGGAACAATGAAAGCTGGAGAATAAAGACACGGAGATGTTTAACTGGTAAAACTTGCGTTATTAGTGTTATTAACTTCACATTTCGGGCCACAAATGTGACATTGGCGACGAGGATTAAAACAACAACATTTTGGAACTTAAATGTGATAAGAATTTTGATTTTTGATTCGGTGGCTTTGGGCTGAAAAAAGTTTCCTCATGGCATACACAGAAGCTAATTTTTTAACACTTCGAGGTGTTCCTCATTTTGACCCGACTGGTGAGGTAAGCACTGTAAGTGTGAAGTGGAAGGCATGGCTGGAAGAATTTGAAGCCTACGCTGACAGTCGTGGCCTATTTCTCGATAGCGGTACGGTGGAACAAAAAGCGCAGAGAAGGGCGTTACTTCTTTTCACCGCAGGACCCGCAGTTCGGGAAACTTTTAAGACACTTTTGAATACAGGTAGGAAGGATGAATACCGGAAAGTGGTCGATGCATTGAATGCACACTATGTAGTGACACCGAATGCTACATTTCAACGCCATTTGTTTCAGAGAACGAAACAAGAAGATGGACAAACAATTGCTCAGTATGTGACGAGATTGCGCCAGCTGGCTGTTGGATGCAATTACATGGCAGCTGATTTGGACAACCAATTATTGGATCAAGTCGTGCAGCACTGCAGATCAGACAAGCTCAGGAGACGTCTGCTGGAAAGAGGGAGTGAGTTGGAACTCACCGATGCTTTAGCCATTGCTGCTGCATTAGAGGCTGTTGAGGGGCAATTTCATACCATGACCCTGAAGGACAACTCAAGCCAGCAAGTTAAGAGGCTATCGCATAACCAGCCAAGAGTGTTATCGATGTGGAAACAGAGTTCATTTTGGAAAAGACCCATGCTGCCCAGCAAAAGGCAAAGTTTGCAGAAAGTGCGGAGGTAAAGACCACTTTGCAAAGAAGTGCAAAAGCAAGTCCAATGCAGACCAGAAGGGGAAGAGCACAGCTTCCAAAGGCAAAGCTTGGGGGAAAGGAAAGTATCCTGGAAAGAAAGACACTATTCGCCATATAGACGGTGACCAAGAAAGTGACGATGATGATGATAACCAGGATGGACAGAGATATTATCAATTTACATTGAATGATGTACATCATGAGAAGGTCCCAGTGATCATTGGTGGTGTGACAGTTCAGGTCATTGTAGACTCAGGCAGTGACAGTAATGTAATTGATCGACATTTGTGGGAGAAATTGAAAAGGAAAAAGATCATCTGTACCTCAAGGAAGTGCTCCAAGAAACTGTATCCATATACAGCAACCAAGCCATTGCAGACCATTGGATGTTTTACTGCAACTGTTGAAGCTGGTGATAAGTTCACCGAAGCAGAGTTTGTTGTCATCGATGAGAGGGGAGAACCATTGCTGAGTAGATGCACAGCGCAAGACCTGGCAATACTTCATATTGGAGCTCGTGTCAATTCAGTTCAGTCATACGAGGATATGAAGCAAGAATTCCCTGCAGTCTTCCAAGGAGTAGGAAAGCTGAAAGGTCGACAACTAAAGCTAGCGGTGGACAAAACGGTCAAACCCAAGGCGCAACCAGTGCGCAGAACTCCGTTCGGACTTCGTGGGAAAGTTGAAGCCAAAATTAAAGAGTTGATAGAGCAAGACATTATTGAACCTGTGGAACATTCAACACAATGGGTTAGCCCAGTAGTGATTGTGCCCAAACCAAATGGTGACATAAGACTGTGTGTTGATATGAGAATGGCCAATGAAGCTATAATTCGAGAACGACACCCTATACCGACAGTGGAGGAAATACTTCAAGAGTTAACTACCAGTAAGATATTCTCAAAAACTGATTTAAAATGGGGCTATCATCAATTAGAGCTGGACCCAGAATCCCGAGACATAACAACATTTGTGACTCACTGTGGATTGTACCGATACAAGAGACTATCGTTCGGCATTAATGCAGCTTCTGAGATCTACCAATATGAAATCCATCGAGTGATTCAAGGCATTACTGGAGTTGCCAACATTTCTGACGACATCATAGTCCATGCACCCACCAAGGAAGAGCATGACAGACGGTTGAGGCGTGTACTATCTAGACTACAGGAGGCAGGCCTTACTGTGAATGGAAACAAGTGCCAGTTCGGTGTGTCAGAAATGGACTTCATAGGACACAGACTTATACGGGAAGGACTAAACCCAGCAGAGGCCAAGGTGAAGGCTATTGCAGATGCACGTGCACCCAAGAATGCAATGGAGGTGAGGAGTTTCCTACGATTGGTCAATTATTGTGCAAAGTTCATCCCTAATTTTGCTACAGTGGCAGAACCACTAAGGAAACTAACCAGGAAAGGTGTACCATTTCATTTTGGATCAGAGCAGAAAAAAGCATTCACAACGCTGAAGCAAAGTCTGACAGATGCTGATACTCTTGGATATTATGATCCGGCAGCACCAACCAAAGTCATAGCAGATGCTAGTCCTGTTGGTTTTGGAGCCGTGTTGGTCCAGATACATGATGTAGGGCCAAGAATCATTGCCTACGCCAGCAGATCGTTGTCAGATGTGGAAAGAAGATATTCTCAGACAGAGAAAGAAGCACTCGGACTTGTATGGGCCTGTGAGAGGTTCCATGCATATTTGTATGGCATTGAATTTGAACTCATCACAGATCATAAACCATTAGAGGTGATCTATGCCACTAGATCCAAACCATGTGCCAGAATAGAGCGATGGGTACTCCGACTCCAACCCTACAAGTACAAAGTAGTTCACATTGCTGGCAAAGCAAACACTGCTGATTCGCTGTCCAGATTGGTGAAGGATGGATGCCCACAATCCAAGTCAGAATTGGGGACGGAAGCAGAGAGCTTTGTACGCTTCGTAACTATTCAGTCGACAACGAAAGCTGTGACCACGAAGGAAGTCGAGAGAGAGTCCGAACGTGACCCAGAACTCATGGAAGTGAGAAAATGTATCCAGAGTGAACAATGGGACAAGTGTACTCACAAGGCTTACATTCCCATTAGAGACGAACTTTGTTGCATCGGACAGTGTGTATTGAGAGGTTGTAGATTGGTGATACCACAGAGGTTGAGACCGAAGATCGTATCCTTAGCTCATGAAGGACACCTAGGTATCGTTGGTACCAAGCAAAACCTCAGGAGTAAAGTATGGTGGCCAGGTTGTGATAAAGACGCAGAGAAATTCGTTAAAACTTGCCATGGATGTCAAATCACAAGTAGGAGTAATCCTCCAGAGCCGATCCGGAGTACGCAACTCCCGACAGGACCGTGGATCGACGTAGCCGTTGATTTTCTTGGACCTTTACCGACTGGTGAATCAATCATGGTAGAGATAGATTACTACAGCAGATACTATGAGTACGTTGTGATGAGGTCCACGACCACAGAAAAAACAATACAAGCATTAGCAGAGATCTTTGCAAGATATGGATTACCTGTTACGCTATAGTCTGACAATGGTCCACAATTCATTTCAGAGACATTTGCTGAATACATGAGGACCACAGGTATCCACCATCATAAAGTAACTCCGAAATGGCCGCAAGCCAACGGGGAAGTAGAGAGACAAAATCAGTCCATTGAAAAACGATTACGGATTGCTCACGCAGAAGGACAAAATTGGTGAGAAGCATTGCTATCTTATGTGGCTGTCTATCGGGCAACGCCCCATGCAACCACAGGAAGAAGTCCTGTAGAAGCATTTTTTGGGAGAAAAATCCGCACAAAAATGCCCGAAATAAAGGAAATCAGGGACGACCAGGAGATGAGGGACCATGATGCTGAAAAGAAAGGAGCAGCAAAGCTGTACACAGACTCGAGTCATGGAGCCAGGTACTCAGACATCATGCCCGGAGATAATGTTCTGGTGAGGCATGAGAATGGTGTTAAGCTAGACACACCTTATTACCATCAACCCTACACTGTCGTATCCAGAAGTGGCAGTATGGTAACAGTCAAGTCTCCGGCTGGAGTCCTGTACAAAAGAAATGTGTCAGGTGTAAAAAGGTACCAGTCCAGAGAGACATCGAGCGAGGAGGTTGAAAGTCCAATACGAGATGCTCAACCTGAGAGACCAGATGATGTTCCCGAGGCGGTTACCAGCATTCCTGATGAAGTGACTAGAGGGCCAGAAGCACCCGAGGCCGTGGCGAGCAGTGTTTCCGACGCTGAGAGTGAACAACCGAGTAGCCACGATAGTGTCGCAGGAAGGCCGAAACGAGACAGGAAAGCGCCTAAACGATACGAAGACTTTGTGCTGTATTTCTAAGTGTGTGACAGTTGGATTGATAAAAGAACATTGGGACAGTGATTTAATCATATATTATTTAATCATATATCAAAGTGCGTGTATGAGTGCTGTATGTAGTACATTTTAGTTAGTTGAGTTATTGTATTACAGTTAGTTACAACATGTTCATGTTACATTGTGTGTAGGAGTTTGAATTTGTTTGTTTGTTGGACATTGTTTGTTGGTTCCGAGGGATATTGATAAGGTGACGGTGTTTACATTTCAATATTAAGGTGTAAAGTTTATTTCTGGTAAAAGGAGGGATGTCATGATAATGAATATGCATGAGATGTATTCACCTGACCGGAAGTCACGTGGTATGAGAGAGAGAAGAGCGCGAAATGGAGGAACAATGAAAGCTGGAGAATAAAGACACGGAGATGTTTAACTGGTAAAACTTGCGTTATTTGTGTTATTAACTTCACATTTCGGGCCACAAATGTGACAGTGCCCTCCACTGAAGACAGAAATGAGGCCATTTTGTTTCTTGGGTTGTGAGTCAATCAATAACTCTCCTCCTTGATGTGCAAAGGAAGAAAAGTCTTTCAATAGTTTTAAGACAGGGGTAGCTAGACACTTGATAAGCAAGGGTTGAAAGGTGACTGCAAGAAGCTGGAGTTACAATCAGATCAAATCTGCTCAATTAGATTAGCCATGGCCTTATTAAATACCAGAGCAGGCTTAAGGGAACTCTTGCTGCCTTCTCCAAATTCATGTTGTACCTTTGCTATTAATCCGCAATGCATTGAAAGCAGGGTCCAATGTATCTTCTGACGCAGGGCATCACATGAACCCCCTCAAGTAATTTACAGTCCTGCATGCTGTCGCCAACTCTCATCTTCTGCTTTTCATCAAATATGCAAGTGTCCATTTTACCCTTTAAGTGCCAACTTCTGCATTCAGAATTCTCTCCCTTTAACCTTTTAGACTCCAGCCATTTTTAACCTTTGATAATACTAGGTCCATAGGTAGACTAGAGTATGAACACCAGTATGAACCGTCTAGTGGTTGAGTATAAAACCTGTGCTTGAAACAGGGGACATGGAGAATATGTGCTTGTTGGTAGCCCCTGAAAACTGGAACACACAATCCAAAAGGTTAAATAATTGGGGGAGATAGTTCCTCTATTTCTTTTACACATCATGGCATATTTAAGAAAGCCAACATCTAGAGAAGCCAAGCTCACTGGGCTGTTACGTTATTGAAAAGATCTGACTGCATTTAGCGAGAAGTGAATGGCGTACTAATTTTCCTGCAACCTAATTGCACGTTAAAGTCTGGGGTTGAGTGCAATATAGAAGCGTGCTGTAGAAACTCAGCAGGTCACACAGCATTCATAGGAAGTAAAGGGTAACCTAGGTATATCTACTGCGCTTTAGTGTATTCTACTTTAAGCTGTTGCTTTTTGTCAGCCGGTATTCATAGAAGGTGCCGCCATATTTGATTTTCGACTACCTCTCTCCAACCGTCTCATGACAACAATGCAAATTCACTTGCTTTGCATTGTATTTTCAACATTGGTTTAGCACCCAAGGGGATGCCTTTTCAGTGCCTGTGGTGTTCCATAAAAGAAGCACACAATTAATGAGTGCACTGGCTGGCTTTAGGAACAGCATTAGAGTTGAAAATAGACTTTGCGAGATCAGGGCAAGTGCCAAAAAACAAGCAGGATGGCAGTAAACCCTGGGAGACTAACAGCTGAAGCAACATACGGCTGCAGAGTTAACCTTTATACAGTGATGGCATACTTTCTCTTACTTGGTACAGTGCAGACAAACAAACAATCATACCCACATATTGTTTCTTTAATCTTGAAATACCAGACAATACCACACATGAGCAGAAAAATGTGGTTCATTCAGCAGTGTCAATGAGAGTGGGATGAGGCAGTGGAGTCCGAGGACCTAGCGCTGAACATGCCATGTACTGCCATTTGTTCAGTCAGAGTACTGGAGTCAGGTAGAAGCAGGCCTTTCACCCACTGAGTGGTGCGCTTTCAATAACTCCAAAGACTAGAAGTTACCATAAACAGAAGGTGCCTCTCACATTGCCGACCCAAGAACCGAGCTCGTTCTGGGGGAGGGATTATGGCGATGCCGCCTTTATTAGGGGAATCAAGGGGACGGAGCCATGGGTACAATCAGCAAGGGGTGGGCCAACCATACATGTACAAACAGTATTAACAGTATTTCCACCACACTGAGTGAAATATAAAAGTCTGCAGATCATGGTAAAAACGCAGAAATGTTGGAGGGACTCAGATGGTCTCACAGCGTCCACAAGAGGTAAAGTCGTTTGGGGCCTGAGCCCTTCTTCAAGGTATGAATAAAAAGCAGGCAGGTGTCTGAAGTAAACAAACTGGGGAGAAGGGAAGAATGGGAGGGGGTGGAGTACAAATTAACATATGAAAGATGTTAATTGGATATGGATGACAGGAGAGAGGAAAGGTGAGAATTTATTGGGGGTGATGCAGAGCCAAGGGAAGGGAGATGGAGGGAAAGGGAAGAGACAGACAGAGCTGGAGGAAAGGAGACAAAGGGATAGGTTGGGGATGGGGGGGGGGTGGCTAATGGAAACCAGAGAAATCAATATTAATGCCATCCAGTTGGAAGGTGACCAGACAGAATATGAGGTGTTGATCCTCCAATTTGCAGATGGTCTTGGTCTGGCAGAGCATGGATGGACATATTGGCATGGGAAGGGGACGGAGAATGAAACAGATTGGCCGCTGGGAGAGCCGAAATGCTGAACGAAGTGATCTCCCTGTCTGAGTCCGATGTAGAGGAGACTACAACGGGAGCACAGGATGCAGCAGGTGACCCCTTCAGCCCGCATGATTATTTTTAAATTAATTAATTAATTGGCAGCAATCTTAAATGAGTGGCCTCATGTATCCAACAGACCAACTAGATACACAACCTCTCCTCCTTCACCCACTCCCACTCCCCCAGCTCCACACCGGTTAACTGGTGTATTTTGCAAATGACAAAAGTGTTGGAGAAACTCAGCAGGTCTGAACATGTCATTGGAAATGTGGAAAAACAGGTAGCCTCTTGGACGAGGTGGAAAAAGAGGGGAGAGGAGGGTGCAAGGGGAGGAGCACAGGTCAGAGGTCGTGGGTGGATACAGCTGGGAGGATGGAAGTGGCTGAGAAGTGATGGGGAGAAGACAAAGGGCTGAGAAGGTAGCTGTCCGATAGAAGAAGGGAGGGAAGGTGCTGGGAAGCTGGAGGAAAGGACGTTGGGGGGAAAAAGAGAGATCGGGGAGGGAGTTAACAGAAATTAGAAAAGTCAGTATTGATGCCATCTGATTGGAGGCTGTCAGGCCAAAATATGAGGAGTTCTTTCAATTTGCACGTGCCCTCGATTTGGCTGTACATGGAGCCATGAACAGACATGTCATTATGACTATAGTGTGGAATTAAAATGGGTGGCCATGTCAGAGCAGAGGCAGGCCATTCGACCCATCGAGTCTGCTCCGCCATTTGAATCATGGCTGATGTGTTTTTCCTTTCAACCCCATTCTCCTGCATTCTTCCCATACCTTTGACAGCCAGACTAATCAAGAGCCAATCAACCTCTGCTTTACATATAGCCAATGACCTGGCCTCCACGGCCAACTAATTCCATAGATTCGCTACCCTGAGTGGAAGTTAGCCATTCTTCTCTTCCACCTCAGTTACTGGGTACACTTGGTTTGGCTCTCTGGAGTAGCTAGCACCCTAACCCTCTCCTCACCTCTCTCACTAATCTGAGATGAAGAATCACATTGTTCTTGACCTGGTTCCTCCAAAAAAGCACCAGTCCATCTTCCCTCTCCCCATCACATTGTTCAGAGCTGCTCGTTGATCCTGTGGCCTTGGAGAGGCCAGAGAAGACGGAGGAAGAGGAGATCCGTGCCAAAGTGAAGGCTGGCAGAGGAGGTGATCAAACACTCCAAGTTCTTTGCGACATCAGCAAACAGCACTGATATCAGTATCGGAACTGATTGTCATGAACACGTCACAAAATTTGTTGTTTTGTGGCAGCATCACATTGCAAATAGTGGTATAAATTACATTTCAAAAATAAATAGTGTAAGAAAATAGGAGGAAGTGAGGTCGCTTCTGTGGTTCATTGACCATTCAGAAATCTGATGGCGGAGGGGAAGAAGATGTCCTTTTGCCGCTGGGTGTTCATTTCCAGGCTCCTGTACCTCATTCCTGATGGTAGCAGAGTGAAGAGGGCATGGCCTGTGCGGTGGGGGACCTTGAGGACGGAGGCTGCTTTCTTAAGACACCGCGTCTTGTAGATGTCATCGATGTCTGGTGGCTGTGATGATGGTGGCTGAGTTAACAACTCTCTGGAGTTTTTTTTTCTGACCTGTGCCTCCATTCCAAACAGTGAGGCAACCAGTCAGAATGCTCTTCACTGTACATCTGCAGAAATGTTTTGAAAGTCTTTGATGACTTTGATGTTACTGCCATTGATACATCCCATCTTCACCTCATTGCTCACTATTGGATCCAGCTGCCACCCTGCTTCTTATGCTAAGTATACAGTACTTAAATGGTAAATACATGGTAACTCCAACCCAGAGCAAGTATTTCGTATGATCTTAAGGTCAGACAGAGCACAAAAGCAAATCCTTTTGTTCTCCTTCCACCCACTGGAGATTGCAACTAAACTGAGATAACTAAAAACCCGTTGACCAAGGGATTTGTTTAAAGTTTCATCAGAACAGCCACTGTGAGCAGACGCTCGAAATGAGGCCCTGGGGAGGGGAGGGGAGAAATACTTCAGCAGGCACTGGAGTGGGAGCTGATCGCGTCAATCTGACTGGAGGCCGAAAAGCCTGGAGGTGGAGCGAGATTGGAGCAAAGGACTGATGGTGCCAGGAGGAGAGAGCCCAGTGCCAGCAGCAGGTGGTCTCAATCAGCATGAACTGCTGCTGCATCCGAACAAGCACGAGAGAGACAGACAGGAAGGGCAACATCTCAGCTCAGTGGAAACTTTGGTTTGGATCCAATCCATAATTTAATTTAAAATATTACTTAATTGTAATGCACTAAAATGCTGGAGAACCTCAGCAGGTCACGCAGCATCTATAGGAAGTCAAGGGCAATCACCATTTTGGGAATGTGCCTGACAAAAGGCTCAGGTTTGAAATGGCAACTGCCTTTGACTTCCTATGGACGCTGCATGACCTGCTGAGTTTCTCCAGGACGTTTGTCTATTGCCCTTAACATTATTTAATCATACTCTG
Source organism: Narcine bancroftii (assembly GCF_036971445.1). NCBI lineage: Eukaryota > Metazoa > Chordata > Chondrichthyes > Torpediniformes > Narcinidae > Narcine > Narcine bancroftii. The sequence goes on from NC_091471.1 coordinate 302,363,366, forward strand.
GATTTTAGGAAGGGAATTACATCTAAATTATATTGAGGGCATATCTTTTTAACTTAGAGATACTGCACAGTAACAGGCCATTCTGGCCCGTGCAATCCAAATACACCCAGGTGACCAATTAATCCACTAAACCCGTAGATCTTCGAACGTGAAAGAAACCGGAGCACCATTAGGAACCCCACAGGGAGAACGTACACCTCCTTACAGACAGTGGAAGGTTTGAACACAGGGTTGCTTTAAATCTACAGCTTTTGTTGCCAACACAAAAAAAAAGATAGCTGGAAGGACAGTGATGTTATAGAGAAAGCTAATTATCAGGAAGTTTAAATGCAGATTTTACCTTTGCATTTTGGTTGAAGTAGAGTCATTGTTGTTTCTTTTGATGGTTATCGAAGATTGTTGCCACAGCCAGCAAAAAACTGTGCTGCGCGTATCAGGCGGAGATCTAACACACCTGCAACTCTTGAAGCGGAGGTGCACTGTAGCAGGTGCGGGGAGGTGAAGCTGACCGGAAAATAGGCTCCAAGGCTTTTGGAAGATGAAGAGTTGCAGATGCTACAAATAAACTCACATCATACAGGGGATACACTGCAGGTCAGGTGGCATCTGTGGAGAGAAAAGAGAATCCCTGTTGCAGGTCAATGAACCTTCATCAGACGCTTAGAATTAGACTAGGGGAGGGATAGTGAGGGTGAAGCATTTCAGCAGAAACAGGAAAAGCTCCACAACGTGAAACAAAGTAGAAGCAACTGAACTTGTGAGGCTCAGAAATGAGGAACACATAAATTACCTGGAAAACATATAATTACGACAAATTATTAATTCAACAAGTTGTCATGTGTCGTTATTCAGGTGAGAGAGTTTGAGGGATGTGGAGAGGGACAGGGTATTGACTTTGGATGTTTCCAGTAGTGGGAGAGTCTAGGACAAGGGGCATAGCCTCAGAGGAAAAGGATGTCCCTTTAGAATAGCGAGGAAGAGACATTTAATCAACCGGAGCATGGCAAATCTGTGGATTTCATTGCCACAGACACCGAATGAATCAAGGAATAAGGAGTGGATTTATCAATTTTAAAAGAAATTACAGCTGCCAGGAGCATGAGGTTGATAGGTTCTTGATTAGTCAGGTTATGGGGAGAAGGAAGGAGAAAGGGGTTGAGAAGGAAATAACATTGGCCGTGATTGGAATGGCAGAGCAGACTTGATGGGCCGAATGACCTTTCTGCTCCAATGCTTTGTGGACTGATGCAGAGCCTCAAATATAATGAATAGCAGAATGGATTTAAAATTCAAAATTCAGATGTTATTGTCAGAGTCCATACATAACATCACATACAATCCTGAGATTCTTTTTCCTGCAGGCGAGGCAGAATTACCAATTCTTACTAGTGCAGAAAACTGTACTCTAGACGACGCATATACACATAAACAAATAAAGAAATGACAACAAACTAACTGTGAAATACAGAAATAAAAAAATTAATGAAGTGCAAAAGTAAGAACCCTTAAATGAGTCCCTGATTGAGTTTGTTGTTGAGGAGTCTGATGATGGGGGGTAGCAGCTGTTCCTGAACCTGGTGGGGTGAGTCTTGTGGCACCTACACCTCTTTCCGATAGTAGCAGCAAGAACAGAGCGTGTGCTGGGTCGTGCGGATCCTCGATGATTGCTGCTGCTCTCCGATGGCAGCGTTCCCTGTCGATGTTCTCAACAGTGGGAAGTTTTCCCTTTGAATGGGCTGTGTCCACTACCTTTTGGAGGACTTTCCACTCAGGGTGTTGGTGTTCCCTTACCAGGCCGTGATTCAAAGGGCTGAATGGCTTGCACCTGCTCCTATATTCTAGGCTAAATATTGAGAGATAAACAGTTGTTTAGATTTTGCCAAAAAATTGGAAAAAATGTGACAAAGGGAAAGACTGATCACTTTCAACTGACACAGGAGCGATAGGAAAGGCAGCAGGTTCAAGGAGAAAGTGAGGTAATATTCTTACACACATATTTTTCACGGAGTTTTAGTTTATCACCTGCAACAGATGTGCGAGACAAAAATAATGAGTTATTAAAAAAACCCTTGTGACCGTATATATTTATTCTGTGAAAAATGTCCTAACATGATAAAGGAACATTCATCTTCAGAGAAGGAATGAGAGAGAATTGACAGAAAGGGAAGAATTTTGAACAAAAACGTCCCTAATATTACTTCCACTGAAAAGTTAACATATTTAACGATGTAAGCTTATTTTATACAGTTTCTAAAAAGTACATGCACTCCAGGGAAACAATATTTGATAATCATTAATTATAACGGCAGAATAATTATTGTTTTTTCTCTCACAGCTCTTTTTGGTGTTATGTCTTCCTTTGTTACATAAACATGTAGTATCTTATCGAAGCATGTTATTCTGTTGGAACAATGGTGTCCAATTAGATCTGTGCAAATTCAATGATATATCCTGACACATAAATTAACTAGGTTTTCAGTGAAAAGCAATCTGTTCTTGGATCTGGAGCAGTTTTTTTCATGGGAGTTTCTAAAGGCATCAGTCAAATTTACAAGATCGAACCATATTGTTTCCTGTTTAATTAATACATACCAACCCTATGCCTCATGTGCCAGCAAAGAGCAGTATGTTCCCTATTCCCAGAGGCATTTGCTTGATTCATTGAGAACTGCCAAATTCACTGTAATTCCCATTATAAATAATTCTTGGCCTAACAAATAAATGGGAATTTGAATTTTCTGAAGGTCATGGTCTCGGTGGTCAGTTGGGGACCTCTGTTCTCCTCCTCCTCTTCTCCTGCTTCTCTACTCCTCCTTTGCGTCCTCTCCTCCTCTCATCTTTTCCTCACTCCTCCTCTCTTCTTTCTCTGCTCCTCTTTTCCTCCTCCTCCCCCTCCCCCTCCCCTCCTCCTCCTCCTCCTCCTCGTCACCCTTCCACCCAATTGCTGCTCCAAGCAGGTGGCCTACTGGTGCCTTATTACCTCAATAAAATGGATGCTCCAATCTCGGACCACAATTTCTTACTCACATTTTGGAAGTGACACTTAAATCTGGGCACCATCGACTGACTCATGTTTGAAGATATTAAATCATTGCAAATATGGAGAATGGTCAATGTTGGATGAGGGATTGGTTCAGTCATTTCTCTCTTGGGCTCCATCCTAACTCCCTGAATACCTGAATTCTCTGTTTAAAATTCAAGATTTTGCTGAAGAAACTGTTTCTGTTTGTTCAGCAGATTCCCAGCTCTTTCATGAAACATTTTTTACCAAATTAATTGACCATAAGATTTATCAACATACTTTATTTGGTTCCTTTATTCATCTCAGCACTTTTGTTGCTAAAACGTGGGTCACACACAAAGTCGACAAATGACTGCTTCGTTTTCTGCTGCTCTATATCTTCGAGTTTATCAAGCGTGTGCTCAGAACAGTCATCACATCTGTCTGTAAGCTCAGGGACATCTGTCAAGCCAGCACAGCCAAACTTTTCCCACAGGCTGTTGATGTGCAATTCCCCGTGGCATATGAAATCATTGTCTCTGGTTCAGTCACTAACTAGCGTAAAACTGTTTCTACTCTCAGAAGGAATTTTAAACCAGACACTTCCCTCTCAAAAGTTCCATTTTATTGATGTGAAACTCCCCCATTCTTGGAGGCTGTACCCATCCCAGGAGATTCAGAAAATAAAAACAGATTCTCTTCACGGGAACGACTCATTCGATTTGGCAACAAAATAATCTCCCTCTCCCGTTCTCTCGCCACATACTAAACAATTAAAATCTGCCATCTTTAAAAAATTTACAAAACCACATGAGCTCCTATTCCTTCAAGGTTTAAGAATCCTTTATCGTCATGTAATAGTACGGAACATGTAATATTGCATGAAATTGCCTCTGCTTGGCATAACGTTGCCATTAGTGCCACTTGGTGCCTCTTACAGTCAGAGAGAAAGAGAAGCAAAAGAGAGTGCCCTTCAGAGTCACTGAGTGGCCATGGCTTCACCTTCACTGCTCCCGCAGCCTCTGCAGCTGCACAGACTCCCGTTCAATTCATCAACAACCCGAGCTCCAGATCCAAACCTCTGACATGATCAGGAAGCCCTCAGCACCCTCTCAAATCCCAGCTCCAATACCTGGTTCTAATGAGCCAGTCTCCAGCAGCTCCCAGCCTGCGTGGGTGCCCTAATCGCAAGTTGGCAACAGCCCACTGCCAAGGTTGTCTCCTCTGCTTCTCCCCTTCTCAATCGGGGAGGGGGTGGTAGGGGCATTTTCCCCATTTCTGGTACCCTGCGCCACTCACTAACCCTCATGCCCACTGCTGAGCATAGGTGCTGCCATCCTGGGCAGAGACCACACAGTTGCAGGATTTTACAGTCTGTTTAAAGCCTGTATGGAGCCGCTGGCATTAGGACTGGGTGGTTGAACCCTTTGGAACAGCACTGCAACTCCGCTCTCTGGTCTCCCAGGTCCTCACCAACAGCAGTGCCACCACCTCATCTGTGGATTCCTCAATGAAATATATTTTTTTCCAAATATCACAGGACACCGAATGAATCAAGGAAGAAAGGAGTGGATTTATCAATTTTAAAATAAATTACAGCTGCCAGGAGCATGATCGATCTCAAGAATGGGCTGCAATTATTATGCTCAAGAGGCATATAGACTGACACAAGTAGGCAAGGCATAGAAGGATGCGGACCTAATGTGGGTATGTTGTTTATGATGGATTGGCCATTCAATAAACAGCTGGCGGTGATGAGAATCAATGATATTCCCCTTAGCTTTCTCCTTCTGCTAGATCTTCAACCATTCCAGGCCAAGGTGTTGAACCCAGGCCTGTGCGAAGGGCACACAATACTCCTCTGGCACTTTTCCATTTGCCTCTGTTTACTAATGAACCAATCACCCATAAAACACAACCCCTGACGCTCTACAAGCTCCTCATTGATGAGGTAACGTAGTTCCGAACCCACATTTCCAGCTTCACCGAGTAGGCTCGGGATGTATTTTAAGGGGCTGCGACTTCTTGGATGATGGCAAGAAATAGGATGTCTTCTCTAAATTTAAAATTGAGACATACCGCACATAATACTGGCCCACGAGCCCATGTCGCCCAATTACACCCAATTGACCCACAATTGACAGGTATGTGTTTTGTATGGTACGAGGAAACCGGTGCACGTGGAGGAAGCCCGCGCAGACATGGACGGGAGGAATGTACAAGTTCTTTACAGACAGTGTCAGATCGAACGCCGGTCGCCAGTGTTGGACTAACTGCTGCACTAACTGCACCATTCCAGCTTTTCGACCTAATCCCCTGCTATGGAAACATTTTCAAAGAATTCTTCTGATTATTGAAAACTTCCACACAAGTTGTTGTTCATTCATGACAAGGCCTCTGGCATGGGCTAGCACTTTATGTATTCTATAATCCAAAATTGAGGTTGCTTAGCCAGGGAGGGTGAGAACATAATGCTTCTGACTACTGCTGAACAGAAGCAACAGGCCACTGAAGATGAGTCCCTTTTTCAGCTTTGCTGAGGATATCACTGGTAGATGGTTTCCCGGTTCTCATTGCACCTTCAACAACTGCAGCTAGAAATGGCTAGGGCTTGTGTAATATTGTGGATCAGCGCTACAGAACAGGACTCAAAGTGTAGCAGAGCTCACCTGGCCTTTCTCCCCTCGCTCTGAATGATACATTCGGAGTTAAGTGAGGAGTGGGAGCGGGGTGGACCTCTGAAACCTTTCTCAATCTTGTCACGTCAAGTCAAATTTACTGTCATCCGATTGCACAAGTACAACCTGACGAAACAGCGCTCTCCGGTCCTCGGTGCAAAACATGCAGTCACACAATCAGACATAACACACATACAGGCAAATAATATCTATGCTGGACAAGTATTTATATATACAAATAAATATTGTTTTGTAAATGTGAGCAGTTCATTCAGTTGTTCAACATTCTCAGCACCCGCGGAAGAAACTGTTCCCTTGCCTGGTGGTGCTGCCTATAATACTCCTGTATCTCTTTCCTGACGGGAGCAGCTGTCTATCCAATGATAGATATCTATCTGCAAATCCTATAATCCCTCAAATGCCCAAAAATATATGGACCTGTGCCTTGCACGTGCTCATGGTCTAGGCATTCATGCCCACTTTAGAGCATGAAGAATTCCAAACCAGCCTCCAAGTAATGCCATTTATTCTCATGCCTCTCAGGAACTGTCAGTTCTGATATTTTAACACCTTGCTCTAGCCTCCCCTCTCAGGGGAAAACAGCCTCATGGCTGACCCATCAGAGCTGCTAGGAAATCTTGAGGCATTTCAATGGCTTCATCTCCCAATTGCCTAAGTTCTAGATGCAGACACTCCTATTTCATTTCCAGGATTTGACCTCGACTCAATTTCTACTGAGTTCCCATCCATCTTCTTGAACCATGTATCAAGCCAAAGTATCTAAAATCATACGTACATATTAGCCAATGTGATATAAAACATTGAGCAGCCGCCCAATTTAAAATTTGCCTCATTTAAATAAATTGAGTAAGTCCTGTATTATTTTAAAAATGAAAGATTCTTTTGATCTCAACTAGAAGAGATGTATTGGCAGTTTCTTTAATTTATGTAGATCAGCCCATTGGAATGTAGGTTCGACCATCCATATTCATGAGGCTAAATGCTAACTTGTAAAATAGACAGCTGAATTTATATTAGAAAATAAGGATGATCTTGCAGAGACTGTCAGCCAACAAACACAGGAAGTACATGTATAAAATGTATGTTGTTTCAGCCTGAAGACAGCTCAAAGCAGACCATTGTACACTAGCAGAAGATGGAAAGTGGCAAATTTCTCTTGAGAAAAGCTCCTTGCACAACAGTTAAAAAATAAAAAGGAGGGAACAGGAAGTTGTTCTTCATTCAAAGCCAACTCTCCTGAGATAGATGAAAGAAAGAAGTCTTTTTTTTGCTTGCTTAATGCTGAATCAAATGCTGCAACCCTCCTTGAAAAATATCACATGATTTAATTAGCTTTACTTGTAAATCTCTGTGGTCTAGTCGCGATCTTTGGTTCACGGTCTTCAGTTTGATCAAAGGGTTTCTGAACCTTCATAACACTCGAAAGTAAAGCAGAACATTTGATCACCTTCTCACTTAATTCTTATTCTGCATTTGGGACATTTAAGCATAAATTGGTATTCCCTTGGACATTAGGATCTGGATAGAAGGAATGACAATGAACAGGTCAGGCTTTAATTTAGTATTTTCTGCCAAGCCATGGATAATCATCAAATAAAACAATGCTGCGTACAATTTCCTAGTGCTTTAAACTTTTATTAAAAAGATCTGGCCAGGAAATAGAGTCTTGAATCTTGACAAAAGCTTCCAGTCCGAAACATAGGCAAGTTCTTTTTCTCCCACTGACACTGATCAATGGAGTGAGTGAGTTCCTCAGACAGATTGCTTGTTGCTCCAGATTCCAGCCTCTGCAGTTGCTCCTTGTGTCTCCAGAGAGAAAAAAATACATTCTTTTTAAACCATATCCTTAAAATTCCATTAAAATTTCATACCTCAAAGGGCTCAAGCCCGAAACATTGGATATGGATCTTTATCTTTGACCTGCTGAGTTTCTCCACCATTGTGTTTATACTTCCTCAAAATTTCCCTTTGGATGATTAAAGGACCCTCGGGGATGGTGGTGGAAGCTGAAACATTGGGGGCTTTCAAGAGACTCTTTGACAGAAAGAAGGATGAAATAAAAATAAAGGGTTATGGGGTAGGGAAGGTTTAGTTTTTTTTAGCAAGGGCTATACGGGTCAGCAAAACATCGAGGGACGAAGGGCCTGCACTGTGCTATACTGTTCTATGTTCTAAAAGATGTTTCCTGGAATTTTACAAGATTCTAATGCGTAGGTCTTTTAAAAACCCATTAAGGGGAGGAGTATGAGACTTTAAGCATCCAAGCTGTTAGTACATTCAGCAACTGAGAAAGGAGAATTCTCTAATTTGTGATGTTAGCAGCTTATTTGGCAGAAGGGGTTTGCCTGTGTGTACGGGTGAAGGGATGTTACAGGACTGAGCTTTCAATGTAAATCAGCTCAGGTTAATAAATCTCCTTTACCTGTATGCACACTGGGCCACGTTCAGTTGTCAGCAATCATACAATTGGCTGAGAACTAGGACATCACATGCTGATTAGGGACAGAAATGGCAGGAGCTCCAGCAGTTGACACTCTATTGCGGACATTTTTCTGAGCTGTGTAACATTAATACTTAGTGGCAGTAGAAACGGAACAGTGTGAGGCCTCGACCGGCTCCAGAATCTGACCTTCATAACAACTACACTTTCTTGCTTGTTCTCCATAACCCTTTTGGCCCATAAAGTTGAAAAATTTGCCCATCTCAGGCAGGGCTTTTGGTTTACTGACTCAAAACCTGAAGACCCATTTAACGATTTCAAGTACTCAGGGATGAAGTTTCTCCTCAACTAAGTTGTAATTGAATGACCTCTTATCCGGAAACCATGGCTCCATTCTACATTCGCCCAACAGAGACATCCATGGTCATGCTCCTTATATGAATCAGAGATAGAACTGTGCCCCTCAGACCTTGTGCCTGCTCTGCCATTTAACGAGGGCTGATCTGATTGCACCCCGAAATCTGCTTTTCCACTTTCCCTGCAACCTTTGTACAGTAAAGCCCTTGTTATCTGGAATTCAAACAACCGACACCCTCAAACAACCAGCAAATAAATTACAGAAAATAAATGGGTCAAGAATATGTAAATTTCAAATGGGTGCGCCTCACTGTTAGCTCACCAATCATGCAGCGCACAATCTCAAGCAACCGGAAAATTCACTTATTACCGGCATCTACCAATCCCCACAGGTGGCGGATACCTTGGATTTTACTGAACCTTCTTGCTAATCAAGAAGTTATCAACTTCTGGTTTAATAATATTCAAAGGCTTTATTTCCAACACTTGTCGAGGAAGGGAGTTCCAAAGACTGTTTGGGGAAAAAAATGCACATCTGATTCTCTGTCTTCAATGAGTGATGCCTCATTTTTAAACATGGACTCCTAATTCTAGATACAAGAGACTACAGCTTCTGGAATTTGGAGCAAAAATCCATCAGCTGGAGGAACTCAGTGGGTCGAATAGCATCAGTGGGAGAAAAAGAATTGTCAACGTTTAGAGTTCGCCAAGACTGAGAGTGTAGAGGGGAGATCAGCAGTATAACGAGGGCAGGTGAGAGAGTTTAGACAAGGACTAGTAGAGGATTGGTGAACTTGGGAGAGGTGAAGGGTGATGGACACATAGGGAGTGTGAGAGGTGGAGCTGGGAGACGGAGGCAGTTAATTGGCATTTGCCACACCAAACAAAATGGCGGCACTGCCTCAACTGCTGCAATGGGAGCACTCCTGCTAGTGCGGACCCTGGGGAGAGTAGTGAGCGGAAATACAGTGCACCTCTGCAGGCTGCTAACACTCAGTCCTGCTACCGAGAACTCTGAACAAGCTTTAAAGGGTCCGGTAAAGGAGTAATTTTTTTTTTAAAACCTGCAACTGCGGGGTCCGGGTCCAAGATGGCATCGTCTGTGTTAAGCAGAGGCCTTGAGGAGTTGCAGACTTTGATGAAGCAGAGGACTGGTGCAGGGCACCAGTAAATGGGGAGAACACCCCCCCCCCCCAACCGTTTGAGATGGAGAAGCAGAGGAGATGACTTTATGGGATAGTGACCATGGCGGCAGACCAACAAGGACTCTGTGGCTGAAGAATACTTGAGGCTCTGGGATGTTGGTAACTGTGGTCAAGAATCTCGCACTAGGCTGCAGGGAGCAGGAGACTGGCTCAAATCTGGCCGAAGGGCTACCAAGTATTCGAACTGTGATGCGAGACGGGGATGAGGGCAGAAGGGGCTCTTGAGGGGACTCAGGTGCTGAAGCATTCCTGATCATGTCAGAGTTTTGGATTTGGAGCTTGAGTTGCCAATAGATTGAAGAGGAGTCTGTGTGGCTGAAGAGGCTGCGGGAGCACTGAAGGCAAATTCACGGACACTCAGTGTCTCAGAAGGGACTCTCTTCTGCTTCCATTTCTCTGACTGTAAGGGACGCTGGGCAATTTCTGCTGATGGTGAATCTTTGATGGCAGATGCAATGCAGTTCTGTTTTATTACATGACGACAAATGAATCTTGAACCTTGAGAGGCAAACCAATGAAAGGAGGCGAAGTGGAGGAAGATGAATCAGACAGGATGAAGTTCGAGACATCATTATTCCAGAGACCATTCTAAATTCTCTTACAAGTGGGAAAAGATTTTGTCAAGATCTCACGTGTTTCATAAGAACGTGCTCAGGGACAACGTCCCTTCACACGAGAGAAATGGACAATACCGTCAATACTTTTCTGGTCATAGCACGAGAGGTTTGAAAGACGGTCAGATTTGGTTCTGATCCGATGGGAGATCGACACCTCATACTGCCTGATCAGCTAGATCAAGGACCAGGTGAGGGAGCTCAGGCAGATCCAGACCCCCTCTCCCTCTGCCCCACGGGCAACGAACGATTTCTTGCTAAACAAGTGACATCAAATGACGTCCTGCTCACTGCTTTCTTTGGGCATCAGACTGGAAAATGAACTGGAACAAACCGTCCAAACTGTGACCCATTTCCATGGTCTGAGACGACCTTCCATTTCACAGCTCACCAAGGATTTCCGATCCTTCTTTACGGAGCCACAGAACCGTTCAGTATAGACACAGGCCCTTCAGCCCATTGTGTCAATACTGACCTTTTTACCGATATACACAAATTCCATTAGGACTGTATCATTTTATCCCTTGAATATTTAACTGTCTAAATGCTTTTCTTTGCCAACTCTCTAAAAAGTAGAACATATCTCATTCCATCACCCTCTTTGCAGCACACCCATTTGTTGAATGAAAATTACTCTTTAGATCCCTTTTCAAACTCCTTCTTTTTACCTTCAACCCTGTGCCCTGTTGTATTTGATGCCCCTGCAACTCTCCACTCTATCTCTGTTCTCCTCAAACTTATATACTCATGTTACCTAATCTTCAGTCTCCTTCATTCACTTAACATCATCTAGTGTAACGTCGCACCAAGCATTTAGGTTTTAGTATAAAACAGCAGGTTTACTGTTGCAAAAGGTTGAAGCTGCTGTTTAGATGAGTCAGTTCTGAAGTTAGCTGATTGGTGTGATCTCCAGTTGGGTGGTGGAATTCTAGTCATGGGAGGGCATGAAGGTGGTATATTGGGGCTACCTTCATAAAGCTGGGCATGAGGGTGGAAGAGAGATTTGTTTATTTGGACTGCTGGAAGTGCCATTCTCCACACTGGGCTGCTGGTTAGGACTGGCGACAATTGAAAGTTATAGATCTCAGAGATAATGTGCCTGCTGGGTCTAAAACCTCTTTGCTCCTACTGTGTAATGTCATTACATAAACATTTTAAAAACAATCTTTTTTGCTCCATGTGCATCAACGTGCCAGACATTCACACTGCATTATTGTCTACTCCTCTTTTACTCCTGGTGTTATTTTAATTTATTTTAAATTTAAATGTTAAATGTTATATTTAGACAATTAGCACTGTTACAGGCCCCTTCAGCCCAATAACTCCCAAATGACTTCCAACCATATTATGTTTTTAAAGGGTGGGTGGAAACTGGGGCACTCAGAGGAAACCCATGCAGACATTGGGAGAGCATACAAACTCCTTTCAGACAGAGCAGGATTCGAACCCTGGTCGCTGGCATTGTAATAGCATTACACTAACCGTGTTGGACATTATGAATGTTTACTCGATCAAGGGAGACAGGATCAGGGGGGTGGGGGGGGGGGGGTCATCTGGTATGTTGATCAACTGTCTTTCTCGTTAGGAGGCATCGTGTGAGCTTGAGTTCATCAATTATTCACCCCGGAAAGGATTCTGAAAGAACTTCACCGTATCAGAGCAACATTTCACACATCGTTGCCAGAGGAAAACACACCTCAAACGAATCAAATTTTTGATTGCTGAGATTGAAGAAACATTTTCCATCTGGTAAACCCTAGACTTCCTTCATTTGTTTTAAATAACATCATGTAGAGGTTCACCAGTCAGAAAGAATGAATCTCTCTGAGATTATAGTGCAAGCCAGTTCTTGGTTTACCCAAGTTCAGTAAACAATGTTGATTCCTATATGTCAGTGTTGCTTTAATTATTATTCATATATTCAGACATTTTCCATTCTCATTGTTCATAAAACAAGATCATAATCAGATTTCTCAACCTTGAAAAAGTGATTTGAATTTAAAATCAAGTTGTCACATACATATTTTGCAGGTTTTGAAATATCAGATATTACTTCTAAAAAGTAAAACATGAAAGTCTGCAGACACTGTGGTTGAAGTAAAAACACAATGCTGGAGAAACTCAGCAGGTCAAACTGTGTCCTTTATATAGCAAAGATAAACTGACATTTTGGGTTTGAGCCCTTCATCAAGGTAGTTCGAAAAATATGTTCAAGATATTCAAGATTCCTTCATTGACATGTAGAACATGCAGTATTACACGAAATTGCCTTCTGCCTGCTAAAAGACAAAAAGTCACCAGTGCTCCTTACAGTAAGAGAGAAGAAACAAAGATTTTCTCTGATACGATATATTTGTTGTTGCATGAATATTTATTTTATGAATGAGTTAGCCTGCTTGAAATACTAAACTTTAATGAAGAGAGACTATTAATGCTGCTTGTTCTAAATGATAATTTCCAATTACTTTGCAATGCCTTTTTATGACTCCCTCATGCTCGGTCAGATGCAAGCAGCTGCAGGCTCCATGCACCTCAGACCTTGCTGTTCAAATCTCCATGGAAGATGCTGAAGGCAAGAGAGAGGCCATAGACATTTGGGGAGCAAGGATGCCAACCAGGTCTGGGACAAAAACCACAGAGGCAACTTCAGGCAGCTTAATGCAAGGGTTCTGCAGTATTTTCAAAATCAGAATCAGAATTTATTGTCACGAAGAAGTCACGAAATTCAGTGTTGTGCGGCAGCGTTACAGTGCAAACGTTCCTATTATGAACCATTTTACACAATAATATAAAAAATAAAAAGTAAGGCAGTGTATTAGGTTCATTGATCATTCGGGAATCTGATGGCAACGGGGAAGAAGCTGTCCCTGTGCTGCTGAGTGCTCGTCTTTAGGCTCCTGTACCTCCTTCCTGATGGCAGCAGAGTGAAGAGGCCATGTCCTGGGTGGTGGGGGTCTTTGAGAATAGAGGCTGCTTTTTTAAGATACCGCCTCATGTAGATGGAGTGAAATCTGGTGCATGTGATGTTGCAGGCTGAGTTAACAACCCTCTGGAATTTTTTCTTGTCCTAAGATTTGGAGCCTCCATACCAGACAGTGATGCAACCAGCCAGAATTCTCTCCGTGGTCACTTCAGGAGAGGTCCATGGCAAGTTGTGGCAAGCAAAGTCCAGAGGTGTGGCAGCAAAAGAGTGAGTGTCCGCTGATATCTTTGCATCGAGGCGAGGGTGGTCTTTTTGCAGGGGAGGCCTTTAACTATGCTGGAATCCATATAATTCCAGGTTATAATGGTTCATTATGGAGTTCACTTTATTGGTAGACCAGGTCCTGCTTGGAGGCAGAATTTGATCTTGAGTGTACACTCGGGCTTTGACAAATTTCTGAGATCCATTTAGTAATTCGCTTGTATGACATGAATTTTTAGTGTGAGATGAGATGAGAGTTTATGTCATATCTGTATACTTACGCACAGAAATTTTTACTTGCGCAACCACACAAGATGGACCAACTCCAATTGAATAAATTAAACAAACCGCAATATGCCAAGACAGTAAAAGAGATAATAAATATAAAAAGATAGCTGAATAAATATACACATTTGCAGTTAGTGCAAGAAAATGAGTCAATTGTCAGTACATTGGGATGGAAGGGAAGTCCGAGTCTGTGAAAGCCTTTGGAGCAGGTTACAAGCCATGGGAACCTGGATGGGCTGGGACATTGTGGGAAATGTGGAGCATTCAAGATTTCCTTCTGATTCGAGCTCACTCCCTCTTTCTCTGTCCCACCCCCATGGCTTGGTGCTGTCCACAGATGGCAACATTTTAGAATCATTGCTGACAATTTTCATTTTGCACGCACTTTCACGCTACCCATACCCATGCCATCACTACCTTCATCTCCAGAGGTAGATTAGTGACCCATATCTATTTCAAGCCTATGTGACTTCATAACTATCTTCTTCCCAAGGGCAGTGAGAATGCTGAATGACCAAAGGAACTGCTCACATTAACCACCCAAGACTGTCCTATTTATAAAGCAAAATATATTTATTTATTTATATAGATATAATTCTTATCCTGTATATGTATTGTTAGTCTTTATGCGTGCCATGTCTGGTTGTGTGTCTGTGTGTTTTGCATCGAGGATTGGAGAATACCGTTTCATCAGGTTGTACTTATGTTATCAGATGACAATAAACATGACTTGACTTGAACAACTTATCTCTCATCTGTGTCCTGCATGGTCTCTAATCACCTTAATCTAATTTCACTCTCTACACTTCTATCATTTTGGTTCAGATGATGTCAGCTCCTGCACCTTTATTTCCAAAATGTTTTCTCTTTTCCTTAATTCTAGCTTCTCCTGACAAAGCCCTCAACCCCACAGTTCAGCTCTCACCTGCTCTGCACCAAGATGGGAGAGGGAAGAGGGGCCCATTGCCCTCTCCTCCCATCACACATTCAGCAGATGGCTCTCCACAACTTCAGACATGGCCTGTGTGACGCCGTCACCAGGAAACCACCACATCTGAGGCAGGGAGCAGCACCAAGGAAATCACCCCCTGAGCCTCCTTCCCAGATGGGCTTGCAAGAAAATATATGGGGCATTGGCAGCCAACAAGGAATCGGATTCTATTCTGAGCATGGTGCTCAGGGCTGTTTAACAGGTAGAACAAGGAGTCAGTATCATTAAAAAAGAAAGCAAATGAGGGAAGATTACACCCTGACCTGGGGGGAATACAGGAAGGAAAAATGCCAGCAATATACAGTAAAATGTTTCAAGACCCTTCACAGGGCTGTTTGCAAACAGACTTTGACACTGAGCTGCATTGGGAGACGAGATTGGCTTGTAAAAATATCTTAAAAGGAGCAAGGAGAGGAGGTGAGCAGA
Source organism: Narcine bancroftii (assembly GCF_036971445.1). NCBI lineage: Eukaryota > Metazoa > Chordata > Chondrichthyes > Torpediniformes > Narcinidae > Narcine > Narcine bancroftii. The sequence goes on from NC_091471.1 coordinate 302,378,571, forward strand.
AACAGCTCAGGGAATGGGATTCCACAGTCAAGAGCTTTGACGTCTGAAGGCGCACCAAACAGTTTTTGGTGGATTAAAGAGGAGGAATGCTCTAATGACGTGTAAATACCACAAAAGGTTATAAGGCCAGGGGCATTGCAAAGATGAGATAGCAAGGCAGCAGGCAAGAAACTTCAAAACTGGCATTGCTTTATTGGGGCCAAATTTAGTTCAGTGAGACAGGTTTGGAAATATAAAATAATACAAGAAAGAGACCATTCTGACCTTCAAGCCTATTTCTCGGTTCCATACAATCAGGGCTGTTCCTTTATCTCAGTAAGGGTGGCAGTTGGGTGAGTGCATGGTGTGCCCTTATCCACCTATTACCTCCTGCTTGTGGGACTGTGCTCCACCCCCTGACCCTTCCCTCCCCCCACCATTTTGTTCAGGCACCTGGCTACTTTTTGCTCATGCCTTGATGAAAGGCTTAGGCATGAAACATTGGTTATGCATCTTTATCTTTGCTATATAAAGAACATGGTTTGACCAGTTGAGTTTCTCCAGTATTGTGCTCTTACTTCATCTCAGTAACATATTCCCACTCTTGCCTCGTGCCCTTAAACAGCTTTTGAGCCTAGAAATCCATCCACCTCCTTAAGTGTATTTGAGTGAAGAAATCTTTCCTCATCTAGGTCCTCAATATCTTGTTCAGAGTCGGTGCAGAGGATGTTGCCTGGGATTGGAGGGACCACTGCTCCAGAACCCTGTCATTCACTGTGCATGTCCTGAGCTTGTCCACTTTCCACTTGTCCAGGATAAATTCCAACTGCACTTCCTTCATCCACTTTTCCAATTGGTCAATGCCCTGCGGTAACATGAGACAACCCTTTCACTGTTCACTAGTCCACAAATTTTGGTACCACCTACATCCTTACCCAAGACATTGATATACATGACAAATAATGGAGGACCCAATGTCGATTCTTGTGGCACACCACTGGTCACAGACCTCCAACCTGAAATGCAGTGCTCTACTACCACTCTTGGGAGTCATTATCTCAGAGGACCTTTTCTGGACCCAACACACAAATGTCATCTTGAAGAAAGCACGTCAGCTCTACTTCCTCAGGAGTTTGCAGGGGTTTGGTATGACATTGGAAACCTTGGCAAATTTCTACAGATGTGCGGTGGAAAGGGCTCAGACTGGTTGCATCATGGTCTGGTATAGGGATACCAATACCCCTGAATCTAAAGCCCTCCAAAATGTAGCAGACTCAGCCCAGGACATCACAGGCAAAACTCTCCCCACCATTGAGAAAATATGGTGTGGATCCTTCAGAGAGCAGCAGCAATCAGCAAGGATCCACACTACCCAACACATGCTCTGTTCTCATTGTTGCCATCAGGAAAGAGGCATAGATGCCACAAGATTCACACCAGCAGGTTCAGGAACAGTTGCTATTCCTTCACTATCAGACTCCTCAACGACAAACTCAATCAGAGACTCATTTCATACCTTGCATGTTATTTATTATTGAATATTTATTTTTTGTATTACAAAGTTTATTTGCACTACTGTGGTGGTACACTACCAGCCTACTGCAGGGGGAAACCTCTGTACCTGCAGGAGTGTAAGGGGACAGGACAACACCTGGCCGGCTGCCAATCAGTCACCCTGAATGGATCAAGCCCCAACCGGTTGGGTGTCAATCACCCTCCGGGATATAAGCCTGCGCCGGCCTCCCGAGGCCTCACACTGAGTTACTGCAGCCACAGCCAGCCTGGTTCTGTGGAGGTTTTTGTGGATTAAAGCCTGTTGTTCAGTCTTTAACTTGTGTGTGTCTGATTCTGTCTAACAGCGCACCACAGCTACCTTCTTGTTTACATTTCTTTCTTTTGTGTATATAGCTTTTTTTGAGTACAGTTTTTACGCACAACCTTGTGATGTCAATAAATCTAAACTGTGAACTTTGCCCCTCACAATCGTCAATTTTATATCCAATTAGCTCTACTGACCATGTTCCCATTGGATCTGGTCCCATTTGCCTATGCTTGGCCCTTAACCACTTACCTAGCCATGTTCCTGTCCAAATGTCCTTTAAACATCATATTTTTCCCTGTCTCTATCACATCTTCTGGCAGCTCATTCCATAAATGCACCACCCATAGGTCTGTTTCAAACCTTTTCTCCTTCAAGTTAAACTTTTACTCTCTTGTGTTACACTCACTTATCCATATCCATAAATATTTTCCAACCTGTTACCATCTAAATAACACTCTGGCTTTCTCATTTTCTTATCAAAGTCAATCATTTCACATTTATCTGAGTTATATTACATCTCCCACTCACTCTAAACCAGTGCCCCTTGGTTTTGGACCCCTTATCCTGGAAAGCAGAGTGCGAATGTTCACCTTATCCACACCCTCTTATATACCTCTTCAGGATGCTTCTCAGCCGACAGCACTTTAGGAGAGCACCCCAGCCTATCCATGCCCTCCAAGCCTGGTAACATCCTCGTGAATATTTTCTAAACCCTTTCCCGTGTAATAACAAATAACACAGTTGTTTGCCAGATAAGGGAGACATGTCAGTGAAGATTGAGCCTTTGGGTCTTTCATGGAAAAATGCAAGGGTACACCAGGTCCAGTATGGTCACAGCTGGGCCATGAGAATCTTCAGCAATTGTAACCTGTTCTGACCACCTGGACCTCCAGCTCTTACAAATTAGCACCTCAGAACTGAAAACACAATAATCTGCAGACCCCCTGGTTGAAGTAAAAACACTTCTGTTATTCGAGGGCTGGTGTGCCCTCCCTCTCATATCCACCTATTACCTCCTGCCTGTTTTTGTCCAGCTGAATTTCTCCAGTATTGTGTTTTTAATTTTTTTAAAGATAATACAGACTCCTCTGAAAGGAAATTCATTCCCCCTATATTCAATTCTCCAGCTGTCTTACAGAATTGGAATCTTCTCTCAGGATTGGCGGTTGGCACCAGGGGAGGAAGAAAGAAATGGTAACTGATGGGAATGCGCCTAACCATTTTAGCGTGACTGAAGAAGTGCTCTTTAATCGGACCCCCGGCCAGTGATGCTACACTCCATTTTGTTCTCCCGAAACCTGTGGTTCTCTTCCTATTATGGTAACTAGGTCATTCAATCCAAGGTGAGTTATGGCTTCATGTTAACACAGAAACACAGCCTCCTGAACAAATATTCCATAAAGTTGATAAAAATCTGTCCCATTACATTGATTTCAGGTCAAATTGCAAACAAAAATAACCCAAATTTTTATGTTAAAAGTAAAACATTTAAAGCCAGATTTTCTTGTTAAATCTATATTCATAGCACAAGACGAGAATTTTCCACATTTACATTTATGCAAATTACTTTAAATATGTATAACTACGAATAAAGTTCACTTGATTATTTTTCCTCATTGTTTAGTATTTCATGCACAGTATTTTCCCTTGGTTGAGATTGAATACTTAACATCCTGTAGCCCTTGTATACGATGCAAGTATAATATAATTCAAGGTTCAAGTTTCTTTTTATTGTCATGTAATAAAACAAAAAAGTACATGATATACTTCAAATTTTGTCTGTTGTAAGGCAAACAAAGCGTCGCCATGAGAATTGCCTGGTGGCCCTAACAATAAGGAAATTAGAGAAGCATAAGAGAGTCCACATCAGGGTAATTGAGTGTCCGTGGATTTGTCTCCAGTGCTCCCACAGCCTCTGCAGCCATACAGACTCCTGTTCAAACCATTGGCAGCCCAAGCTCCAGATCCAAACCTTTCATGGGATCAGGAAGCCTTCAGTGCCTGAGGCCCTTTGGGAGCTTCTTGCCCTCACCACCCTTTTGAATCCCGGTTCCTACACCTGGTCCCTATGAGCCAGTCTCCCGCAGCCCGCTGCCTGTGCGGGCCATTCAACCCAAAGTTGTCAGGGGCCGCAGCCTGGAGTTAATCTTTTAACTCAAGTTGACAACCATCCGAAACCTGCCGCAGAGCTGAGCCCCTTGCTGGTCCACTGCTGTGGTCGCTTTTCTGTTGGGTCATCTCCCGTGCTTCTCCAACTCAATGGGTGGGAGATGGGAGGGGGGGAGTTCTCCCTGTTCCTGGTGCCTCACAAAGATGCTGTCAATTTGGGCATAGACCAGGATAAAAGCCTATATGGAGCTGTCAGCCTCAGGACCAGGCAGTAGGAGCCTGCTAAGCAGAACTATGTCTCTGTACCCATCTCCTGGGTCCACAACAATATTATTGCTGCCATAACACCAACTCCAGCAGTGCTGCCATGTTGTACATATGTATATATGTATTTATTTAAATTCATATTCATATAATTCATTCTACGGTCCCACCTATCTCACACTGTTGTCAGTTTCACTATTTCCAGTTTCACGGTTTTGTGGATAGCTCTCTGGTGGTTGGATTCAGAGCTGGCGAAAGATATCGCTGTGTTTTTTGACACCAGTAGGAAGGGGTGTGGAGGAGTTGTACCATTATGTTGCTGGGATTGGACGGAGAGGTTGGAGAGGCTGGCTCTTCACTCTCTGGAATTTAGGAAACTGAGGGGAGATCTTAGAAAGGGTTATAACATCATGGGAGGCATGGATAAAGTGAATATTCACATTCTTTTCCCCTGGCTAGACAATTCAAAAACTAGAGGTCTAAGGTGGTAGGGGAGAAATTTAAGAGGGACCTGAGGGGCAACGTTTTCACTCAAAGGATGGTCCATATCTGGAAGGAGCTGCTGGAGGAAGTTTAAAAAAAAAAGGAACAATTACAACTTTCAAAAAGACATCCATGGATGGGAAGAGTGATGAAGGATGTGGGGCAAATGCAAACAAATCCCAAAATGCCAATTTGGTGAGTATGGATGGATTGGGCCAAAGCGTCTGTTCTGTGCTGTTATTCTATAACTCCAGGAGCTCCTTGGTGTTCTGGTTCAATAAACTTCACCTGCTTTATCATTGAAATTCCCTGGAACCCAAGTTGGAAATGGAAGCTTTTGCATTTGATTAATGTTCAGTTCCATTCTTAACTCCTCAGAAGATTAAGCAGTTTTTCCCCCCAAATGCAACAAGACATGGCCAACATTCAGGATTGAAATTTTAAAAAAAACAGAAAATTGCTGGAAACACTCAGCAGGTTGGGCAGCGTCCATGGAAAGAGAAATCGATGTGCATCATTGAGGCTAAAATGCTCATATCTAGTGAACGATCTTGGACCAGAGACATTAGCTCGACATCTCTTTCCACAAATCCTGTCTGACCATAGAACCATAAAACATTACAGCACAGAAAACAGGCCCTTTGGCCCTTCTAGTCTGTACTGAACTATTATTCTGCCTAGTCCCACTGACCTGCACCCAGTCCAAAACCCTCCATACCCTGCCATCCATGTACCTATCCAAATTTTTCTTAAATGTTAAAATTGAGGCCACATTTATCGCTTCATTCTACACTCACACCACTCTCTGTGTGAAGAAGTTCCTCCAAATGTTCCCCCTAAACCTTTCTCCTTTCATCCTAACCCATGTCCAGGTTTGTATCTCAACTAACATTAGTGGAAAAAGCCTACTTGCATTTACTCTGGCTATCTCCCCACATAATTTTGTATAGCTCTAGCAAATATTCCCTTATTCTTCTACTCTCTCAGGAATAAAGTCCAAACCTGTTTAACCTTTCCCTGTAATTCAGTTCCTGAAGTCCTGGCAATATGTTAGTAAATTTTCTTTGCTCTCTTTCAATCTTACTGATATCTTTCCTGTAGTTAGGTGACTAAAACAGCATACAATATTCCAAATTTGGCCTCATCAATGTCTTATGCAACTTTATCATCACATCCCAATTTCAGTACTTTGATTTATGAAGGCCAATGTGGTAAAAGCTCCTATACAACCCAATCTAACTGCGACACTACTTTCAGGGAATTATGTATCTGTATTCCCAGATCCCTCTGTTCTGCTGCACTCCTCAATGCCTGACCATTCACTGTGTATAACCTTTCTTGGTTTGTCCTCCCAAAATACCACACCTCACACTTGTTTGCATTAAATTCCATCTGCCACTTTTCAACCCATTTCCCAGCTGGTTCAGATTCCTCTGCAAATTTTGAAAAGTTTGACCCGACAACTGTTTTCAGCATTTTTTGATTTAAGGTTTTCAGCGTCTGCTTTTTTTTTCTTCAGAAGTCTTGGTCTGATAATTGGTCGGTAGTACTCACATCACGCAACTAGCTGGGTTACTTCCAATGAACCACCACCACCTCCTCCTGATAGCCAGGATCAAGTTCCTGGAGGACACCACTGACCAGAAACTTAAATGCACCTGCCACCCTAGTGCTGTGGTTACAAGAGCAGGGTTTCCAGCAGCCTCTTGACTCTATCTAACACCCAAGAGACACAAGTCAGAAGCATCAGGGAAAACTTCCATTCAATGACAGGGATCTACCAGTGGCAAACCATTTCAATTCTGCACCCTTTTCCCACACCAATGTGTCCCTCCATGGCCTTGTGCACAGCTAAACCATGGCCACCCATAATTAGAGGAGCAACACCTAATAGTCCGACTGGGCACTCTCCAACCAGATGGCATTAATATCGGTTTCTCTGGTTTCTGTAAGAACTCGCGCCGTTCTCCCTCTCTTCCTTATCCCTCTGTCTCCTTTCCTCCAGCACTCCACACCCTTCCCTCTCCATTCACAGAGCTATTATCACTCTCCCTATATGCTGTTGTGCCCTCCTCCCTTATCCACCCTCTATTACTTCTCAGATATCAATCCACAAGACCATGAGAGTGGCAGAGAGGATCACTGGAATCTCCCTTCCCTCCATCAATGTGATCTACCAGGATCATTGTCTGAAGAGGACATGCAAAATCATTGAGACTCCTTCCACCCCACACACAGTGTGGAGCATCAGAACCAACACCACCAGGCTGAGGAACAGCTTCTTCCCACAGATAGTGAGAATGATAAATATCCAAAGGAACTGCTCACACTGACCATCTAAGACTCTCATAGTATTTATTTATTTATTTGTATATATGAATACTTGTCCTGCAAATGTTTTGTTTGTCCGTATGCGTGTTATGTCGATGCTTGGGATCGAGGTCCGGTGAATGCTGTTTCTTTGGGTTACGTAGTGTGACCTGCTATGTTTCTCCTGCATTCTGCTTTCACTTCAAACTTTCCATTTGCCGACTAAGTGTAGCTCCAAAAATCACCTGGAAAATTTGGCATCACTGAGATCAAGGCAGCCACTTGATTGACATCACATTCACCATCCTGAACATTCAACAGTATCTCCTAGATCTACAACCTATTTAGCAGAGAAGGGCAAAGGCAGCAAGTCGAGAGAAGCACTAAGACAAGGAGTCTGCAAATGGTGGAGAACCAGCAAAACACACAGAAATGCTAGAGGAATTCAACAGATCACATAGCATCCAGGGAAAGCAATAGGCAGTGAAACACAGACGTCTGCAGACACTTAATAAAAACACAGGCCTGTCTGTTCATTGCCTTGTGTACTGGAGGAACCCAGCTGGCCTCGCAGCATCCGTAGGAGGTAACTGATAGATGACCCTTCTTCAGGATAAAACCAGGAAGGCATCTGAATAAAGGACGAAAAATGGCAGGGGGTGGAGTCCAGACCAACAGCCAAAAGGTGTTAATTGGATACCATAAGAGGAAAAGTAAGAACTGATTTTGGCTCTGTGAAAGGTGATGGCAGAAGTGAGAGAGAAAGAGAGAGAGAGAGAGAGAGAGAGAGAGAGAGAGAGAGAGAGTGAGGGAGAGAGAGAGAGAGAGAGAGAGAGAGAGAAAGAGAACTGGGGAAAGGTGGCTGGGGGAAAAAGGGGGCGGGGATATTTACAGAAACTGTAAATGTTAATGCCATGTGGTTGGAGGAGGCCTATATAGAAGATGAGGTGGTTTTCCTCCAATTTACAGGTAGCAATGCAATGAGAGGGGGTGGAAGGAGCTGGGATGTGATAGGTGGAGAGGGCAGAGGGCTAAGAGAGATAGCTCTGTGATAGAAGAATGAAGAGAAGGGGCTGTGAAGCTGGAGGAAGGGGGAGACAAAGGGATGAGGGAAAAGAGAGGGACCAGGTGAGGGAGCTAAAGGAAATTCAAGGTTCATTTTAATGCTGGTTAGAAACATCTGAGAGGGTATCTCAGGTGTTGTTCCTCCGATTTCTGAGTGGCCTCCAGTGGGCAGTACACAAGGCAATGAACAGACAGGCCTGTGTAGCAATAGAAGTTGGCCCCCTCCCACCTGTATCCACCTTAACTGTGCTCCTTCGCCTCCCCACCTTCTCATTTGGGCCCCTGATTTTCTGCATTCCTGAAGAAGGGCTTGGGCCCAAAGCTTCGAAGGTTTTTCACTTCCAACGGTTGCTGCGTGGCCTGCTGAGTTACTTCAGAACTCTTGTGACCTGCAGCATCTGCAGACTTTCTTGGTTCCCTCCGTCGGAGGAACTCAATGAGTCCAGCAGCAATTTCATAAAATTTAAGTTTAAATTAAGGATCCAAAACCCCAACAATGTCATGGAATATTTCCAGCAATTTCCATTTAGTCCCAGTCTGATTGAAACACCCAGAATTACTGGCCAGGAATGAAGAGAGTCTAACTCCAACACAAACAGGCTGTGGGGTCATAACGGCCTCACCTCTCCCTAAGTCATCCCCAATCCAGAGTTCATGCCTACATTGCACAGTGAGAGAGAGGAGGAAAAAGAAAGTTTCTGCTGCAAAGTGAACATCAGCCTCACAAAACAGGAAAGTGGAACACTTTGTCAAGGTGTGGAGTGATCATCAAGGTTCTTGAAGGTTTGACAAGCACTGCAGTAAAAATGTTTTGTTCAAAAATCTTAATTGGATTCTATCTTCTTTAATACATTAGAAGAACAGATAACATTGTGTCCATTTTGGACAGTACAAATTGAATCTAAATAAAAGCATTAGTGTTCTATTTTTTTTGAAAGGACTAAATACTTTGCCACATAGATATTCTGAGATAATGTAGTTAACTTCACTTCTGCAGTTAACTGGTGAAACACATTGCTCACCAATTATAGAATTGACCCGATTTTCATTTTCACTTATTTGTTTCGCCAGTTTACTGCCCAAAATTAATCCCATTATTTAAATTTCCACTTTGTTTTCATGGAGATTCAGAGATAATGACTGCATTTTAAACACAGGTTCTCACTCTGCACTGGGTAGATTAATCTTGCCTCTATTAAACCGATACACCATCCCATTAAAATGATGAATCTAATTTAGTCTGACATTTTATTTAATTCCCTTGTGTGCCTGTTCCAAAACCAGTGCCAACACGAAGTGCGGAGAACTATGAAGTCGAGAGGGAATTCAAGCCTTCGTTTTATTAGCTGCAACATTGTAACCTGTGGCTAAGTATTGGCAAAACTTCCCATTCTGCACCACTGATGATTATATTAATGCTGCTCTTGTACAGCATTCCCAAGAAATGAAACAAAGTGGGGTCAAAAGGAACAAATAAGAGGCAAATAAAAATCACCTAGTAATAAACTTCTACGATAGAACAATAACCCAGTTTCTGCTTCAGAAATACAATTCTATTTCATTCAAAAGTCTCCTGAATTATGTTGTATCATCCCCACAATGAGACGATCTGTTATACGGTGACAGTACTTTGTGGCTTCTTGGCAAAAGTGGAACTGCCATTCATTAATGGATCACCGTGACATACTTTTTCATGAGTAAACACTCGAGAGGCTGACATACTTAAGTAACTTTGAAGTGAGTTTACATATAAACTCAACTGAAGATGTTGGAAGACTGAAGAAGTAAACCACAGAGGTACGTGGATACGATCTCTCAAAGTTAAATAATTAAATCTTGCAACTTCTCCATAACTGTGCGGGGTCCAAGTTAAATATGGGACAGGTGGTGAATGGCAATAAGTAAGGCAATAGCCCATGGGTAAGGATCGTATCCCCTTTTCTTCAATGCTGGATTCAGATTCAGATTTCAGATTGCATACCTGACATCACATACAACCTTGAGATTATTTTCCTGCGGGTGAGATGGAATTGCCAATTATTGGTGGCGCAAAAAAAAACTGTACACAATGTGCACAAATAAAGAAATTTAAACAAACTGCCCGTGCAACACAAAGAGTAAAAATAACAAACAAAGTGCAAAAGTAAGAGTCCTTAAATGAGCCCCTGATTGAGTTTGTTGTGGAGGAGCCTGATGGTGGAGAGTAGCAGCTGTTCCTGAACCTGGTGGTGCATCTTGTGGCACCTATGCCTCTTTCCTGATAGTAGCAGTGAGAACAGAGCATGTGGTGGGTGGTGCAGATCCTTGATGATTGCTGGTGCTCTCCATATCACTAGATACAGTGACTAGGACATCTTTTAACAGCAAAGAGACTCAATATCTTCCGGTCTGGACAGATTACACCAATGGTAGGGGATTCTAGGACAAGAGGGCATAACTTCAGGATAAAAGGGTGTCAAATTAAAACAGAGATGCGGAAAGATGTCTTTAGTCAGAGGGTTGTGAGTCTGTGAAATATGTTGCCACAGGTGAGGTCATTGGGTGCATTTAAGGCAGAGATTGACAGATATGTGATTAATCAGGGAATCAATGGTTACAGGGAGAAAGCTGAGGAGTGGGGCTGAGGAGTGGGGAAGGGAAGGTGATTAAAATGGCAGAGCAGATGCGATGGGCCAATGGGCCTATGTCTGCTTCTGTATCTTATGATGCCCCATTGGTATGTATTTGAATTCTATTAATGAGCAATTATTGTTTCATTGCCACCTACATAGGTCAACCTTGGAAGGAGATTTTGTTCCCTCTCGCCCTTCCATGACCAAGGTTGCATTCACCATCATGCTCTGGTTTATGCACCCGACTGCCACAGCAATTTTGTCAGAAGAGGCTAATGTGGTGACAATGGATAGGGTCTATTCAAGGTCAGTTCATTCTTTGCAAAACCGTTAAAATAGTCTTCGACCTACTTTTGTGATATTGCTGCATTTAATGCCATTAATCACTCACATGAGAAATGTTGCCAAGCCACATACAAGGTGGCTAACATGACTAGCCACAAGACTTAGCCACATACAAGGTGGCTAACATGACTATCCACATGACTTAGCCACATACAAGGTGGCTAACATGACTAGCCACGTGACTTAGCCACATACAAGGTGGCTAACATGACTAGCCACGTGACTTTGCCACATACAAGGTGGCTAACATGACTATCCACAAGACTTAGCCACATACAAGGTGGCTAACATGACTAGCCACATGACTTAGCCACGTACAAGGTGGCTAACATGACTAGCCACGTGACTTAGTCACATACAAGGTGGCTAACATGACTAGCCACGTGACTTAGTCACATACAAGGTGGCTAACATGACTAGCCACATACAAGGTGGCTAACATGACTAGCCACATGACTTAGCCACATACGAGGTGGCTAACATGACTATCCACATGACTTAGCCACATACAAGGTGGCTAACATGACTAGCCACATGACGTACCCACATACAAGGTGGCTAACATGACTAGCCACATGACTTAGCCACATACAAGGTGGCTAACATGACTAGCCACAAGACTTAGCCACATACAAGGTGGCTAACATGACTAGCCACATGACTTAGCCACATACAAGGTGGCTAACATGACTAGCCACGTGACTTAGTCACATAAAAGGTGGCTAACATGACTAGCCACGTGACTTAGTCACATACAAGGTGGCTAACATGACTATCCACATGACAGCCACATACAAGGTGGCTAACATGACTAGCCACATGACTTAGCCACATACAAGGTGGCTAACATGACTAGCCACATGACTTAGCCACATTAAAGGTGGCTAACATGACTAGCCACGTGACTTAGTCACATACAAGGTGGCTAACATGACTAGCCACGTGACTTAGTCACATACAAGGTGGATAACATGACTAGCCACGTGACTTAGCCACATACAAGGTGGCTAACATGACTTAGCCACATACAAGGTGGCTAACATGACTAGCCACATGACTTAGCCACCGAGGTGGCTAACATGACTATCCACATGACTTAGCCACATACAAGGTGGCTAACATGACTAGCCACATGACTTAGCCACATACAAGGTGGCTAACATGACTAGCCACATGACTTAGCCACATACAAGGTGGCTAACATGACTAGCCACAAGACTTAGCCACATACAAGGTGGCTAACATGACTAGCCACATGACTTACCCACATACAAGGTGGCTAACATGACTATCCACGTGACTTAGTCACATAAAAGGTGGCTAACATGACTAGCCACGTGACTTAGTCACATACAAGGTGGCTAACATGACTATCCACATGACTTAGCCACATACAAGGTGGCTAACATGACTATCCACAAGACTTAGCCACATACAAGGTGGCTAACATGACTAGCCACGTGACTTAGTCACATAAAAGGTGGCTAACATGACTAGCCACGTGACTTAGTCACATACAAGGTGGCTAACATGACTATCCACATGACTTAGCCACATACAAGGTGGCTAACATGACTTAGCCACATACAAGGTGGCTAACATGACTAGCCACATGACTTAGCCACGTACAAGGTGGCTAACATGACTAGCCACGTGACTTAGTCACATACAAGGTGGCTAACATGACTAGCCACGTGACTTAGCCACATACAAGGTGGCTAACATGACTTAGCCACATACAAGGTGGCTAACATGACTAGCCACATGACTTAGCCACATACAAGGTGGCTAACATGACTAGCCACGTGACTTAGCCACATACAAGGTGGCTAACATGACTAGCCACATGACTTAGCCACATGCAAGGTGGCTAACATGACTATCCACAAGACTTAGCCACATACAAGGTGGCTAACATGACTAGCCACGTGACTTAGTCACATAAAAGGTGGCTAACATGACTAGCCACGTGACTTAGTCACATACAAGGTGGCTAACATGACTAGCCACGTGACTTAGCCACATACAAGGTGGCTAACATGACGTAGCCACATACAAGGTGGCTAACATGACTAGCCACATGACTTAGCCACATACAAGGTGGCTAACATGACTTAGCCACATACAAGGTGGCTAACATGACTAGCCACGTGACTTAGCCACATACAAGGTGGCTAACATGACTCAGTCCCTGTATTTGGATCATCATCATGATCTGGGTTATTGATCTGGGTCCAAAGTGACCGTGCCTTATTGGTTCACAAGGTTGCAGTTGGGATTTTATGTCACAGCCTAAATAAGGAAAATAGTTGCTGCTGTTAATACAACGCAGTAAAATTTCAATAATCCAGCATCTGATTGTTTAGAAATGTTGGCAGTTTCAGACTCCAGGTCAATCATTAGTTCTGAAGGAGAGCTAGGGGCCAAAGAGTGCAAGTGTGGCCAAGAGTGCTCACATATTTCCCTTTCCCTTTGAACTCAACAGGTACGTGAGAAGACACATAGCACCATTGTGCTGCGTTCCAGAACCAGGGGACTCTGTTCTTAGCCCCCTGCTCTACTTACTTTACACCTATGACTGTGTGGCTTGGTACAGTAGCACCATCTACACATTCGCTGACGATACTTTGGTCGTGGGTAGTATTAAAAGAGGCAATGAATCAGCTTTCAGGAGGGAGATTGAAAACTTGGCCGAATGGTGCGCCAACAACAACCTCACACTCAATGTCACCAAAACCAAGGAGTTGATTGTTCACTTCAGGAAGGGAAAATCAGATGTGTTTGATAAGGTCATTGGGGGATCAGAGATGGAGAGGATCAGCAAATTTAAGTTCTTGGGAGTCACTATCTTGGGGTATCTTTCCAGGACCCAACACACAAATGGCATCATGAAGAAAGGAAGTTAGTGCCTCTACTTTCTAAGGAATTTGCAGAGGTTGGGTATGACACTAGAAACCCTGGCAAATTTCTGCATAAGTGTGGTGGAAGGTGTGCTGACCGGCTGCATCACAGTCTAGTATGGCCCACATTAGCCCCTGTAACAGGTAGTGGACACAGCCCAGAACATCACAAGCTAACCCCTTCCCATCATCGAGAACATCTACAGAGAACGCTGCCATTGGAGAGCAGCAGCAATCATCAAGGACCCACACCACCCAGCACACGCTCTGTTCTTGCTGCTAATTGGATGTTGGAGTAGTGGGCCCAGTGTACTGCCTTATATTGTAGTAAGAAAGTTGATGGAATAATGTGATATTATTCCATTTATCAATGAAGAAGAAGAGATAATATGTATAAAGCTAGCAAGGACCAGCAAACATGAAAGATTTAACTCTCAAAGTTATTGTCCATGATATTAAAAGCTGAGTATCGAATGCTGTTGCATGACATTGTTGTTTCTCCTATAGTGGAATTAACTAGGGTTAGTTAACTAGGGTTAACCCTAACCCTAACCCTTAGCTGGGTTGACAAGTTGCATTAAAATAGCACTCCATTGACAGCAGGGTTCAGAGGGCATTTGGCTAATTGTGCCTGTGACAATTTGTTGTTCATCAGTCCAGCAGATTCTCCAGATTTCATTCACGAGGTGCAATGATCCCTGTATGAACTCTTTCCTGCAGAGTGTTGGATGCTCCAAACATGTATCAGGGCTCAGAGCTCCACACATACGCATGTGAACCCTTGATAGTGGCTGCAGCAAATAAAACTCATGAAATTCCATTAATTTCTGCATGAATCTCAATTAAATCTCTCCTCTGTTCCATTGTCTCAGTATCTTATAAAGAAATTATTCCATCTCTAGTGAGATTGTGCCTCAGTAGAAGTCCAGAAATCTGGATGTCAGAAATATGGACCACTTGAGAATCTGGACTCTCAAATCTTTTAAATTTGGCTAGCTTTTGTGTGTGTGTTTGTGCGTGCATGTGTTAAGTGCCATAGATATACAGCGGCTACAAGTGGCCACACTTAATACAGGTCATCTTATCGCAAAGATATTCATTTGTATATTATATTTTTCTTTTACAATGTTCATTTTGAAATGTAATTTTGGAATTTTTTGTCGTGAAAAAAATTCTGTTTCCATTTTTGCCAAGTGTTGACTTTATTTTTCTTTAAAACTGCCCATTTTGATAAATGAAGCCTGCTGTATTTGCTGATGAATAAATGTATCTGTTCATCTCTTCTTTGTATTTTAAAAGTACTACCTGAAATTCCAGAAAATATGAAAGTCCGCACAGAACTAATCCCCGAGCAGTTTGGATTTTTGGACTTCTATTGCGTATTTTTCCATATTTAATGCTGTTTCAATCAAAGAAGTGTCACAAACTCTCCAAAGTATCTTCCGATCCATCTGACCTGCATTTTCCATAATACCCTGCATTTCTCTTTCTTTATCAATCTTTTTAATTGGTTTTTATAATAAATACAGTACAATGAAGAAAAGGGAATAAAACTGAAAATACAATATTTACAGTATAAACTCAGTCCTCCCTCCACTGCACTGGGTGATGACAGAAAGGACATCAACAATACTGTATATAAACCCCACCTAACCCACTCGATTAAAAAAAGAAAACTAACCAAACTAAAGACATCCGAGCAGCTTATCCTGAGGGTTACATATTTTTTGTAGCTTTTTATTCATATCGTGAATTTAAAAACTTCCTGCACTTCTCATGGATTCTGTGCTCTTGTTCATAAGGCATGAAGTGTTTAGTGGTTAGCGCCACACCTTTAAAGAGCCAGCAATAGGGACTGGGGTTTGAATCTGCAAGGAGTTTGTACATTCTCCCCGTGTCTGCGTGGGTTTTCCCTGGGGGCTCCGGTTTCCTCCCACTGTTCGAAAGGAACTGGGGGGGGTGGGGGTGTAAGGTTAATTGGGCAGCTCGGACTTGTGGACCAAAATGGCCTGCTACTGTGCTGTATATCTAAATTTAATTTTTTTTTAAATAAAAATTGTTCAGTAACAAGTCAGCAAGGTGACCCAGATGGTCAACAATACCTGTGCCTTGACCTTCTGATCTACTGACTGTTGAGATAACCTATAGAATTCCTTCAGATGTTATAGAGTCACCACTCCACAATGGTCTGAAATGTAATTTCCGAAATGATTGCATTTTAAAACCACAATAATACCTTTGACTTAAGTCAGAAATATTATTGGCAAGGTGACAATGCCAATGTTTTTATTCCTGTTGTTCAATTATTCTGTGCAACTTGTGATTCTGCTCAAGGCTTTTCCCATTGAGATGATGCAGTCGATCTTTCACATCCTTCTTTGTTTACAGGGCTGATCTCAGAACAATGTGCAATTAAAGTCTCCTCCCAAACCACAGCAGAAACTGGAGCCTTTCTCCAACCATTGTTTTTGTTCTTGAGTTCATGTCATGGCAACGTCTACCATCCTAATGCAGTACCTCGGGCAGTTTGTCTTGGCCGCTGGCATCCAACTGTCATTATAACTGATCAACTTCACCGTGTGTTTAACTGTGGTAGCTCAGGTGGAAACATTCCACAGGGTGATCCAAAGGTGAAAGGAAAACCAAATGTGACAAGGGGCAAACAAAAAGGTGGAATAAAAGCTGCAGGAAGGTCAAGGATGAGTGATTGGATGACTTTGGTTTTAGAGATTAAATTGGCATGTTCCTTACAGATGTAGTTGTAAGTTTAGTTTTCAGTTTTATTCGAGTGATACAGCGCAATAGAAGGCCTGCCTGGCCCATGAAACCTGTACCTCCCATTAGCTAACAAACCCTGTATATTTTGGAGGGTGGGAGGAAACCAAAGCTATGGGGAGAATGTACAAACTCCTTACTGATCACTAGCTCTGTAATAGTATCGCACTAACCACTACATTGCTAAGTTGATCAAGATATTATACAGAGTCCAGCGCTAATAGGTTTCAATCTGTATCCTGTTTGTATCTAAGTGGCAGCAGGGAATCTTTCTATTCTCCATATGCCCACAGGACCCCCAGAACCTCTGGACCTTTCCACCAACTGCAACTTCAGACCATAGTTCTAGACTCCTGCAAGTTGATGAACAAGGGAGCAAACAGAAGGAGGGAAAAGGAATTAGAGCCCATCCTGGTCTCTTTCATCAAATGACAAGTTCACTTCAGCCATCATTATTCTTATTCAGAGAGAAAAGAAAGGCAAGCAATTTGATTACATTTTCATCTCCTCTAAACACCACAAAGTCAATGCAGTATTAGACAAACAGCACAATGACAGGCCTTTCTGACCCACAAACACATGCCGCCCAAATGCACCAATTAACTTACAACCCATTGTTATGTACTCAGACAACAGCAATAGAAATTAACCAAGACAGTGTTATAAATTTAAAATAATATTTTTATTATTAATTACAAATAATATAACACCTTATCTAAATGTAACCCCAAGCTATGTGCAAATATACGTGTGTGTGTGTGTGTGTGTGTGTGTGTGTGTGTGTGTGTGTGTGTGTGTGTGTGTGTGTGTGTGTGCGTGCGCGCATGTGGAATATATCCCAAACAATTATAGTTCAGGCCCAATTCTGGTACATCAGTTCAAAGTCCAGTCTCAGAAATCTAGTGTTGACACGAAGACTCTTAAATTGATGCAAAGAAGCATTTACGAATGAGGTGGGAGAGACTGGAGAGTCAGATTGTTGTAAACTCATGAAATCCTTATTGAGTTGCTTCCCAAGAAATGTCCTATTCAGACGAGTGGCAATCAAAATTCCCCTTCTTTTTGTGTAGGGGACACAAAGCAAGTGATTCTCACAAAGCTTCCAGAACCCTTTTGTGGGTCAGCCATTCCAAGTGACCTTCACAATGGTCATAATCCACCTGCAAATTTCCTCTGTTTCCAGAATACTTTCATGGGTCAGCTATTCAAAGTGACTTCTCCTTTTGGTCATGGTGGCATACTCATTCCCCTATAACATGAAGAAATCAGACAAATTGTTTATGACCACACAAGGCCACTTCAGTACATTATCACTTCCAAGAGCTCCCTGCTCTTGTGCTGACTCCTTAAAGTGGCCACCAAGGAAAGAGTGTACTGTTGCTTTAACTGTGTTAGTCAAATGGTCTCTGCATGTGTTCCTCTCTCGTCAGAAGTATCGAATTTGGGTACATGCTGTCCTCAGCCTGTCAACCCACAGTCAATCTCCAGGGCTTGCAGGGCTTGCAGTTGGATTTGTTCTCTTAAAGTGACAGTTCCACTCAAATGAAAATGAACTGAAAATGGGAGCACATAATACCTCGCCCCCACCAATATGTCTTGAAGGGTGGAAGGAAACTGGAGCACCTGGAGGAAACCCATACAGACCTGGGGAGAATGTACAACCTCCTTACAAACAGTACCAGATTTAAACCTGGGTCACTGGAGCTGTAATGGCATTGTGCTAACCACTGCACTAACCGTGCCACACTATAAGATGCAATAAAAAATAAAAGGTTATGGGTGTGAGGTAGGGAAAAATTAAAATTGTTGTGGAGTAGGTTTACAAATGTCAGCACAACATCATGGACTGAAGGGCCTGTGTTATAATGTTCAATGTTACATGCCCAGTCCTTCTGGCAGGATTTACCTTACAATCTTGGTATTGACAAAGCTGAAAACATCGCTCAGCCTGGCATTTGTAGACATTAACGTTGCCCTCACCACAGAATGATACAGGAGCTTCTTACCTGCTTAAAAAAATGAATATAAAGGATCCAAGGTAATCCTGTTATGTCAAAAGATGCCAGGGTATAAGCACAAAACTATTTGTTTGAGGAACTCTCAGTTTGAGTACTATCAGTGGGAGAAAAAGAATTGTCAAGTATAAGAGTTGGGAATTCATAATACAATTGAATGAGGCATTGGGGAGACCACACAGAGAGTGCTTTCTGCAAGAGTTAGAATCAGAATTTATTGTCATGTGCTGGTCATGAAATTGGTTGTTTGTGGCAGCATCACAGTATAAATATTGCTATAAAATTACATGTAATAAATAAATGCAAATAAGAGAAAGAGCTTCTTTGACCATTTTATAGGAAAGATTTCAATAAAGTGGAATGGTGCAGAGGGAATTCACCAGAATGTTGCCGGGATGACAGTATATATGTGTATAATAGTCTCGTTTTGTGAATTAATTTTTAGAGTAAAATTTAGGGGGTCAACTATTATTTTAGATTTTAGATTTATTGTTAGATATTGCATACAACCTTGAGATCTTTTTCCTGTGGATGAGGTAGAATTACCACTTACTGGTAGTGCAAAGAAAAAAACTGCACACAATGTACATGTAAACATATAAAGAATTGTAAACAGATAATGACTGTAAACTATGCAGTACAGAGAGAATTTTTTTAAAATCAAGAAAGTGCAAAAGTAAGAGTCCTTAAATGAGGCCCTGATTGAGTTTGTTGTTGAGGAGTCTGATGGTGGAGGGGGAGCAACTCATTCCTGAACCTGATGGTGCGAGTCTTGTGGCACCGTGATCTCTTTCTTGATGATACTGGGTGGTGTGGATCCTTGATGATTGCTGCTGCTCTCTGACAGCAGCATTCCCCGTAGATGTTCTCGAAGTTTTTGCCTGTGATGTCGTGGGCTGTGTCCACTACCTTTTGCAGGGCTTTCCACTCAGAGGTAGTGGTGTCCCCATACTGCTGAGTTTCTCCAGCAGATTGTATCTCACTCCAGATTCCAGTGTCTGCAGCCTCTCGTGTGTCTCCATATGCCATAATGTAGGTTGATGAGGTGGAGTTGTTTCAGTTGCTCATCAGTTTAATGAAGCACCATATCACCTGTTCAGGACATTGCGAACAAGTGGCATCTCTTTCACTTGGTCAGTTCCAAGAAATCGCCAGCTGTTGAGAACTAATTTCAGAAAATCAAGTCAAGTTTATTATCATCTGATTGCACAAATACAACCTAATGAAACAGCGTTCTCTGGTCCTCGGTGCAAAACATGCAGTCACACAACCAGACTTAACCCACATACAGACAATCAATAAATATGCAGGACAAGAAACCTCACTGACAAAAGACAAAGGAGGAAAAACCCAACACCCAACCCCAACCAACCAATTTTCTCTTGCAACCGCTGCAACCGTGTCTGCCTGTCCCCCATCGGACTTGTCAGCCACAAACGAGCCTTCAGCTGACGTGGACATTACCCCTCCATAAATCTTCGTCCGCGAAGCCAAGCCGAAGAAGAAGAAGAAAAATAAATATTTATTTAAACCTAAATTAAAATTGAATATGTAGCAAGTAAAATTTGTTCAAATTGCTTTGGAAATAGTTGGAAAATGTATTGCTAGAACTTGGAAGTCAGATATTTATTTGGGAATGGACAGATGGCGTGCGGAATTTCAGAGTGGTACTTGAAAAAATTACTTAAATTTTGTGAAATATGGAGCCCATATTTACAAACTGTTGGTATTAAAATTTAAATGAATTCAAACATTCCCTTTCTCCTATTGGTCTCTATGAATATATATACACACACACACACACACACACACACACACACACACACACACACACACACACGCACACACACATAAATTTTAAAGTATTGGAAAGTGAAGGGCTCCTGTTGTGGTTTTTTTGTTCCTTTTCTTTTTCTTTTTTTAGTTTTGTAGAGGGTTGGGGGGGGGGTGGGGGGGATTTATAAGAAGATTTTCTTTTTTTACATTTTTTTCCTTTTTTAATATATGAAATACCACATGTATTTGGATTAAGTTTGAAATATTGTGATATGTTTGTTAAGTTGTTTTATATTAAATATTAATATCTTGTGAACAACATAACTAACTTTAGGGAAACTCTTGAATGTAAAGTATTATATTGAATAAAATTATTTTAAAAAGAGCCATTCTTAATATTTTTTGCATTACACTGTGCTGGGAGAGCATGGTTAACATATCACAAACACTAATTGTGAACATAAGCATGATTAATCAATAGTTGATGGACCTGGTCAATCCACAAGTGACTCGTTAATTAAGTATTTAGGCAGAATGATTTTTTTTGAATATTTTATTTTTGAATTTCATAAACTCATAAAAATTTAAATGAACAATACCATCCCTTTCAACAATCATATAACATACAGTGTCTGTATTTATTCACCCCCCCACCTCCCTACCACCCCCACCCCAATACAAATGAGAATTTCTTTGGCTTGGCTTCGTGGACGAAGATTTATGGAGGGGGTAAAAGTCCACGTCAGCTGCAGGCTCGTTTGTGGCTGACAAGTCCGATGCGGGACAGGCAGACACGGTTGCAGCGGCTGCAGGGGAAAAATGGTTGGTTGGGGTTGGGTGTTGGGTTTTTCCTCCTTTGCCTTTTGTCAGTGAGGTGGGCTCTGCGGTCTTCTTCAAAGGAGGTTGCTGCCCGCCAAACTGTGAGGCGCCAAGATGCACGGTTTGAGGCGCTATCAGCCCACTGGCGGTGGTCAATGTGGCGGGCACCAAGAGATTTCTTTAGGCAGTCCTTGTACCTTTTCTTTGGTGCACCTCTGTCACGGTGGCCAGTGGAGAGCTCGCCATATAACACGATCTTGGGAAGGCGATGGTCCTCCATTCTGGAGACGTGACCCATCCAGCGCAGCTGGATCTTCAGCAGCGTGGACTCGATGCTGTCGACCTCTGCCATCTCGAGTACTTCGACGTTAGGGATGAAAGCGCTCCAATGGATGTTGAGGATGGAGCGGAGACAACGCTGGTGGAAGCGTTCTAGGAGCCGTAGGTGATGCCGGTAGAGGACGAACAAAACAAGCGTCGCATCACCCTCATCAGTGTCTATGCTCCAACCCTCCAGGCGGAACCAGCAGAAAAGGACAAGTTCTACACCGACCTGCGCAACCTCATCCAACGCACCCCTACAGTCGACAAGGTTGTCATCCTGGGCGACTTCAACGCTCGTGTCGGCAAAGACTCAGAAACCTGGCCAGGAATCCTGGGCAAGCATGGCGTCGGCAAGTGCAACGACAATGGGCGCCTCCTGTTGGAGCTCTGCGCAGAACAGCGGCTTGTCATTACAAACACCCTTTTTCAGCAGAGGGACAGCCTTAAGACCACCTGGATGCATCCCCGATCCAAACACTGGCACCTCCTGGACTACATCCTGGTGCGAGAAAGTGACAAACGAGATGTGCTCCACACCAGGGTCATGCCTAGCGCGGAATGCCACACTGACCACCGGCTGGTTCGCTGCAAGCTCAACCTTCACTTCAAGCCAAAGCCCAGGAACAGTAAAGCCCCCAGAAAGAGGTTCAATGTTGGAAACCTGCAGTCAGACGAAGCGAGAGGAAACTTCCAGGCAAACCTCAAAGCAAAGCTCGACGATGCAACCCGCCTCACGGACCCGTCCCCTGAAACCCTCTGGGATTAGTTGAAGACTACCATACTGCAATCCACTGAAGAGGTACTGGGCTTCTCCTCCAGGAAAAACAAGGACTGGTTTGACGAAAACAGCCAGGAAATCCAGGAGCTGCTGGCAAAGAAGCGAGCTGCCCACCAGGCTCACCTTACAAAGCCGTCCTGTCCAGAGAAGAAACAAGCCTTCCGTCGCGCATGCAGCCATCTTCAGCGCAAACTCCGGGAGATCCAAAATGAGTGGTGGACTAGCCTCGCCAAACGAACCCAGCTCAGCGCGGACATTGGCGACTTCAGGGGTTTCTACGAGGCTCTAAAGGCTGTGTACGGCCCCCTCACCCCAAGTCCAAAGCCCGCTGCGCAGCTCAGATGGCAAAGTCCTCCTCAGTGACAAGATCTCCATCCTCAACCGATGGTCAGAACACTTCCAATCTCTTTTCAGTGCCAACCGCTCAGTCCAAGATTCCGCCCTGCTCCAGCTCCCTCAACAGCCCCTAAGGCTAGAGCTGGATGAGGTCCTCACCCTGGATGAGACATATAAGGCAATCGAACAACTGAAAAGTGCCAACAACTGAGAATACGGTCATATAAATTATACGGATACAAATACCGGTGGGGTCAACGACCCTGACAGAAACCTAGGAAAAATCCAAGGAAAAGACAACCACGGTGACTAAATAACAAAAGGTAAGGAACAAAAAAGAAAGAACTAAAAGCAAAACTAAGAAAGCCCGTCATCTGCATCATGTCCGACTTCTTTAACCCCACTCATTTCCCTGCTGGGACAGATTGTTACAGTACATATATTTCAAAACCAGAGTGGGGGGGGGGAGGGTGTGGTCTACCCAAATCTGTGCACCAGGTTGTCACACTCTAACGAATGTGTCATATTTCCTCCTAAGATTTTACGTGATTTTCTTCAGGAGAATGCAATTCTACATTTCCATATTCCATCGTGTGGTATTTAGTTGGGAGTCGGACTTCCATGTAACCGCTATACACTTCCTGGCTACCGACAATGTGAACTTCACAAACTGAATTTGGTATTTGGACAGTCTAAAGAATGCATCCCCAGTAATCTCCCAAAAGGTACAACTCCAGATTTTGTGAAAAATCCACTTATGTAATTTTTTTCAGAATGTCTCCCAGGTCCTCCGAGAAGGATCTCACCCTTATACAGAGCCAGGTGGAGTGGACAAACCACACCTAAAGCACCACACCTAAAGCACATTTCCAAAATTTCTGGCTTTGACATGTAATTTTTGTGGTGCAAGTTACAAGTGATGCAAGAAATTGTATTGCACCAACCTGTATTGGGCATTGATTACTCCAGTTATGCTGCCCAGACACAAGTCTTGCCACCACCCTTCATTGGTTGTTGTGCCAAAGTACAACCCCCATCTCTCCCTTGACTTGTGTAAGCCTGGCTTAAGACATCACTTTGGAATATGTAAGGCATCTTAGAGATAAATTTACACACATTTCTCTTTCAAATTAGAATCTCCATGTCACCGCAGTCAGATTTAGGCAATGACTGAAGACACTATGTTACTATGAAGTCTAGAACTTGATCTTCAGTAGTCTCTGGTTAGCTGATTGGAATACAAACTTGAGGGAAATTATTGCACCAATCAATCTGGAGGTGTGATGTAAAAATAAATCAATTAATTTCTCAAAGTCTAGGTTTTTACAGGGACAGCTTTGCTTCAGGTTCTTAAAGCATAAATTAATTTTAAGACCATAGGACATAGCAGAAATACTCTCTTCCGCCCATCGCGTCTGCCCTGCCATTTAATCATGAGCTGATCCATTTTCCCATGCAGCCCCACTGCCCGGCCTTTTCCTGATAACCTTTGATGATCTGACTAATCAAGAACTATCAATCTCTGCCTGAAATGCATCTAATGACTAACTGTCGGTGGCAAAAAATTCCACAGATTTATCACCCACTGTCGAAAGAAATTCCTAGAATCTCTGTTCGATGGGTCGATCTTCAAGCCTGAATTTGTGCCCTCTTGTCCTAGACTCCCCAACACAGGAAACAACCTTTCTACATCAACTTTGCCCATGCCTTTCAACATTTAAAATGTTCAATGAGGTACCCTCCCATTCTTCTAAATTGCAATGAGTACAGGCTGTCAAATGCTCTTCATTCCCAGAATCATTCTAGTGAGTTTCCTCTGAACATCCTTTCTTAAATGAGGAGCACAAAACTGCTCACAATACTCCAAGCTGGGTCTTATCAGTGCCTTGTAAAGCCTCAACATGACGTCCCTGATATTTTAATAGATTCATGATGTGCATTTTTACACCACATCATCACTGAATTCTCCTCATGGGATCTAAGAAATCTGGCTGGCAATGCATCTTTTTCCAGTGTTAATTGAGCTTAGAAATTTGGACCTGTGGCCTTGAACGAGTGTGTCATGTTTTGCCAATTTCTCCCTGGTACCTGTTTAATGCGATTGCCTCATTTCCCAACATAGTTCCAGATCTTTATAACTTTCAGATTGAAATTGGAGCAATCTCTTTTTATGCCTCCTTTGCCTGAAGTGCTTCTGTTGTATTGATATATTTTTAAAGGGTCATGGTTCTCCTACAACATTTACAGTTATTCCCTTTATCTTTAAATTGCTTCTATTTGAAGTTGAATTTGCTCTTTCTGCATGAACAACAGCTTCCCCCCTGACAAGATCTGAAGTTTGTAGATAATTCAACACATATTTGAATATTATTACTTAATTGCGTGCATGAGAAGGCGTGCAGTTGTCCCTTGCGCAATTATACATTTGCAATCAGGGAAGTAACTCAGCACATCTTATCAAAAAATTAGCAAAACATAAATTAACATGTGTGCAGTGTGAAAGAAATAGACACTGTGATTAAGAAGAGTCATAGCACGTAGAACAGAGAACATAGAACGCAGAACATTGAATAGAGGACAGAGACAACACCACATAGTACACGGAACATAGAAAAGAGAACATAGAATGCAGAACAATGAATAGAGCACATCGACAACACCACATAGTACATGGAACATAGAAAAGAGAACATAGAACGCAGAACATTGAATAGAGGACAGAGAAAACACCACATAGTACACGGAACATAGAAAAGAGAACATAGAATGCAGAACATTGAATAGAGGACAGAGACAACACCACATAGTACACGGAACATAGAAAAGAGAACATAGAATGCAGAACAATGAATAGAGCATATCGACAACACCACATAGTACACGGAACATAGAAAAGAGAACATAGAATGCAGAACATTGAATAGAGGACAGAGACAACACCACATAGTACACGGAACATAGAAAAGAGAACATAGAATGCAGAACAATGAATAGAGGACAGAGACAACACCACATAGTACACGGAACATAGAAAAGAGAACATAGAATGCAGAACATTGAATAGAGGACAGAGACAACACCACATAGTACACGGAACATAGAAAAGAGAACATAGAATGCAGAACAATGAATAGAGCATATCGACAACACCACATAGTACATGGAACATAGAAAAGAGAACATAGAATGCAGAACATTGAATAGAGCATATCGACAACACCACATAGTACATGGAACATAGAAAAGAGAACATAGAATGCAGAACATTGAATAGAGCATATCGACAACACCACATAGTACATGGAACATAGAAAAGAGAACATAGAATGCAGAACATTGAATAGAGCATATCGTGAACACCACATAGTACATGGAACATAGAAAAGAGAACATAGAATGCAGAACAATGAATAGAGCATATCGACAACACCACATTGTACATGGAACATAGAAAAGAGAACGTAGAATGCAGAACATTGAATAGAGCATATCGACAACACCACATAGAACATGGAACATAGAAAAGAGAACATAGAACGCAGAACATTGAATAGAGGACAGAGACAACGCCACATAGTACACGGAACATAGAAAAGAGACCATAGAATGCAGAACAATGAATAGAGTATATCGACAACACCACATAGTACATGGAACATAGAAAAGAGAACATAGAACGCAGAACATTGAATAGAGCATATCGACAACACCACATAGTACATGGAACATAGAAAAGAGAACATAGAATGCAGAACATTGAATAGAGCATATCGACAACACCACATAGTACATAGAACATAGAAAAGAGAACATAGAATGCAGAACATTGAATGGAGCATATCGACAACACCATATAGTACATGGAACATAGAAAAGAGAACATAGAAAGCAGAACATTGAATAGAGCATATCGACAACACCACATAGTACATGGAACATAGAAAAGAGAACATAGAATGCAGAACATTGAATGGAGCATATTGACAACACCACATAGTACATGGAACATAGAAAAGAGAACATAGAACGCAGAACATTGAATAGAGGACAGAGACAACGCCACATAATACACGGAACATAGAAAAGAGAACATAGAATGCAGAACAATGAATAGAGCATATCGACAACACCACATAGTACATGGAACATAGAAAAGAGAACATAGAATGCAGAACATTGAATAGAGGACAGAGACAACGCCACATAGTACACGGAACATAGAAAAGAGAACATAGAATGCAGAACAATGAATAGAGCATATCGACAACACCACATAGTACATGCAACATAGAAAAGAGAACACAGAACGCAGAACATTGAATAGAGCATATCGACAACACCACATAGTACATGGAACATAGAAAAGAGAACATAGAATTCAGAACATTGAATAGAGCATATCGACAACACCACATAGTACATGGAACATAGAAAAGAGAACATAGAAAGCAGAACATTGAATGGAGCATATCGACAACACCACATAGTACATGGAACATAGAAAAGAGAACATAGAACGCAGAACATTGAATAGAGCATATCGACAACACCACATAGTACATGGAACATAGAAAAGAGAACATAGAACGCAGAACATTGAATGGAGCATATCGACAACACCACATAGAACATGGAACATAGAAAAGAGAACATAGAATGCAGAACATTGAATAGAGGACAGAGACAACGCCACATAGTACACGGAACATAGAAAAGAGAACATAGAATGCAGAACAATGAACAGAGCATATCGACAACACCACATAGTACATGGAACATAGAAAAGAGAACATAGAACGCAGAACATTGAATAGAGCACATCGACAACACCACATAGTACATGGAACATAGAAAAGAGAACATAGAACGCAGAACATGAATGGAGCATATCGACAACACCACATAGTACATGGAACATAGAAAAGAGAACATAGAATGCAGAACATTGAATAGAGGACAGAGACAACGCCACATAGTACACGGAACATAGAAAAGAGAACATAGAATGCAGAACAATGAATAGAGCATATCAACAACACGACATAGTACATGGAACATAGAAAAGAGAACATAGAACTCAGAACATTGAATAGAGCACATCGACAACACCACATAGTACATGGAACATAGAAAAGAGAACATAGAATGCAGAACAATGAATAGAGCATATCGACAACACCACATAGTATACGGAACATAGAAAAGAGAACATAGAATGCAGAACATTGAATAGAGCATATCAACAACACCACATAGTACATGGAACATAGAAAAGAGAACATAGAATGCAGAACATTGAATAGAGCATATCGACAACACCACATAGTACACGGAACATAGAAAAGAGAACATAGAATGCAGAACAATGAATAGAGCATAACGACAACACCACATAGTACATGGAACATAGAAAAGAGAACATAGAACGCAGAACATTGAATAGAGCACATCGACAACACCACATAGTACATGGAACATAGAAAAGAGAACATAGAATGCAGAACATTGAATAGAGCATATCGAAAACACCACATAGTACATGGAACATAGAAAAGAGAACATAGAATGCAGAACATTGAATAGAGGACAGAGACAATGCCACATAGTACATGGTACATAGAAAAGAGAACATAGAATGCAGAATAATGAATAGAGCACATCGACAACACCACATAGTACATGGTACATAGAAAAGAGAACATAGAATGCAGAACAATGAATAGAGCATATCGACAACACCACATAGTACAGGGAACATAGAAAAGAGAACATAGAACGCAGAACATTGAATAGAGCATATCGACAACACCACATGGTACATGGAACATAGAAAAGAGAACATAGGACGCAGAACATTGAATGGAGCATATCGACAACACCACATAGTACATGGAACATAGAAAAGAGAACATAGAATGCAGAACATTGAATAGAGCATATCGACAACACCACATAGTACATGGAACATAGAAAAAGAACATAGAACGCAGAACATTGAATGGAGCATATCGACAACACCACATAGTACATGGAACATAGAAAAGAGAACATAGAATGCAGAACATTGAATAGAGCATATCGACAACACCACATAGTACATGGAACATAGAAAAGAGAACATAGAATGCAGAACATTGAATAGAGCATATCGACAACACCACATAGTACATGGAACATAGAAAAGAGAACATAGAATGCAGAACATTGAATAGAGCATATCGACAACACCACATAGTACATGGAAAATAGAAAAGAGAACATAGAATGCAGAACATTGAATAGAGCATATCGACAACACCACATAGTACATGGAACATAGAAAAGAGAACATAGAATGCAGAACAATGAATAGAGGACATCGACAACACCACAGAGTACATGGAACATAGAAAAGAGAACATAGAATGCAGAACATTGAATAGAGCATATCGACAACACCACATAGTACATGGAACATAGAAAAGAGAACATAGAATGCAGAACAATGAATAGAGGACATCGACAACACCACATAGTACATGGAACATAGAAAAGAGAACGTAGAATGCAGAACATTGAATAGAGCATATCGACATCACCACATAGTACATGGAACATAGAAAAGAGAACATAGAATGCAGAACAAAGAATAGAGGACATCGACAACACCACATAGTACATGGAACATAGAAAAGAGTACGTAGAATGCAGAACATTGCATAGAGCACATCAACAACACCACATAGTACATGGAACATAGAAAAGAGAACATAGAATGCAGAACAATGAATAGAGGACATCGACAACACCACATAGTACACGGAACATAGAAAAGAGAACATAGAATGCAGAACATTGAATAGAGCATATCGACAACACCACATAGTACATGGAAAATAGAAAAGAGAACATAGAATGCAGAACATTGAATAGAGCATATCGACAACACCACATAGTACATGGAACATAGAAAAGAGAACATAGAATGCAGAACAATGAATAGAGGACATCGACAACACCACATAGTACATGGAACATAGAAAAGAGAACGTAGAATGCAGAACATTGAATAGAGCACATCGACAACACCACATAGTACATGGAACATAGAAAAGAGAACATAGAATGCAGAACAATGAATAGAGGACATCGACAACACCACATAGTACATGGAACATAGAAAAGAGAACGTATAATGCAGAACATTGAATAGAGCATATCGACAACACCACATAGTACATGGAACATAGAAAAGAGAACATAGAATGCAGAACAATGAATAGAGGACATCGACAACACCACATAGTACACGGAACATAGAAAAGAGAACATAGAATGCAGAACATTGAATAGAGCATATCGACAACACCACATAGTACATGGAAAATAGAAAAGAGAACATAGAATGCAGAACATTGAATAGAGCATATCGACAACACCACATAGTACATGGAACATAGAAAAGAGAACATAGAACGCAGAACAATGAATAGAGGACATCGAAAGCACCACATAGTACATGGAACATAGAAAAGAGAACGTATAATGCAGAACATTGAATAGAGCACATCGACAACACCACGTAGTACATGGAACATAGAAAAGAGAACATTGAAAGCTGAACATTGAATGGAGCATATCGACAAAACCACATAGTAGATGGAACATAGAAAAGAGAACATAGAATGCAGAACATTGAATAGAGCATATCGACAACACCACATAGTACATGGAACATAGAAAAGAGAACATAGAACGCAGAACATTGAATGGAGCATATCGACAACACCACATAGTACATGGAACATAGAAAAGAGAACATAGAACGCAGAACATTGAATAGAGGACAGAGACAACGCCACATAGTACACGGAACATAGAAAAGAGAACATAGAATGCAGAACAATGAATAGAGCATATCGACAACACCACATAGTACATGGAACATAGAGAAGAGAACATAGAACGCAGAACATTGAATAGAGCACATCGACAACACCACATAGTACATGGAACATAGAAAAGAGAACATAGAACGCAGAACATTGAAAGGAGCATATCGACAACACCACATAGTACATGGAACATAGAAAAGAGAACATAGAATGCAGAACATTGAATAGAGGACAGAGACAACGCCACATAGTACACGGAATATAGAAAAGAGAACATAGAATGCAGAACAATGAATAGAGCATATCGACAACACGACATAGTACATGGAACATAGAAAAGAGAACATAGAACTCAGAACATTGAATAGAGCTCATCGACAACACCACATAGTACATGGAACATAGAAAAGAGAACATAGAATGCAGAACAATGAATAGAGCATATCGACAAGACCACATAGTACACGGAACATAGAAAAGAGAACATAGAATGCAGAACATTGAATAGAGCATATCGACAACACCACATAGTACATGGAACATAGAAAAGAGAACATAGAATGCAGAACAATGAATAGAGCATATCGACAACACCACATAGAACACGGAACATAGAAAAGAGAACATAGAATGCAGAACATTGAATAGAGCACATCGACAACACCACATAGTACATGGAACATAGAAAAGAGAACATAGAATGCAGAACATTGAATAGAGCATATCGACAACACCACATAGTACACAGAACATAGAAAAGAGAACATAGAATGCAGAACAATGAATAGAGCATATCGACAACACCACATAGTACATGGAACATAGAAAAGAGAACATAGAACGCAGAACATTGAATAGAGCACATCGACAGCACCACATAGTACATGGAACATAGAAAAGAGAACATAGAATGCAGAACATTGAATAGAGCATATCGACAACACCACATAGTACATGGAACATAGAAAAGAGAACATAGAATGCAGAACATTGAATAGAGGACAGAGACAACGCCATATAGTACATGGTACATAGAAAAGAGAACATAGAATGCAGAATAATGAATAGAGCACATCGACAACACCACATAGTACATGGTACATAGAAAAGAGAACATAGAATGCAGAACAATGAATAGAGCATATCGACAACACCACATAGTACAGGGAACATAGAAAAGAGAACATAGAATGCAGAACAATGAATAGACGACATCGACAACACCACATAGTACATGGAACATAAAAAAGAGAACGTAGAATGCAGAACATTGAATAGAGCACATCGACAACACCACATAGTACATGGAAAATAGAAAAGAGAACATAGAATGCAGAACATTGAATAGAGCATATCGACAACGCCACATAGTACATGGAACATAGAAAAGAGAACATAGAATGCAGAACAATGAATAGAGGACATCGACAACACCACATAGTACATGGAACATAGAAAAGAGAACGTAGAATGCAGAACATTGAATAGAGCACATCGACAACACCACATAGTACATGGAACATAGAAAAGAGAACATAGAATGCAGAACAATGAATAGAGGACATCGACAACACCACATAGTACATGGAACATAGAAAAGAGAAAGTATAATGCAGAACATTGAATAGAGCATATCGACAACACCACATAGTACATGGAACATAGAAAAGAGAACATAGAATGCAGAACAATGAATAGAGGACATCGACAACACCACATAGTACACGGAACATAGAAAAGAGAACATAGAATGCAGAACATTGAGTAGAGCATATCGACAACACCACATAGTACATGGAAAATAGAAAAGAGAACATAGAATGCAGAACATTGAATAGAGCATATCGACAACACCACATAGTACATGGAACATAGAAAAGAGAACATAGAACGCAGAACAATGAATAGAGGACATCGACAACACCACATAGTACATGGAACATAGAAAAGAGAACGTAGAATGCAGAACATTGAATAGAGCACATCGACAACACCACGTAGTACATGGAACATAGAAAAGAGAACATTGAAAGCTGAACATTGAATGGAGCATATCGACAAAACCACATAGTAGATGGAACATAGAAAAGAGAACATAGAATGCAGAACATTGAATAGAGCATATCGACAACACCACATAGTACATGGAACATAGAAAAGAGAACATAGAACGCAGAACATTGAATGGAGCATATCGACAACACCACATAGTACATGGAACATAGAAAAGAGAACATAGAACGCAGAACATTGAATAGAGGACAGAGACAACGCCACATAGTACACGGAACATAGAAAAGAGAACATAGAATGCAGAACAATGAATAGAGCATATCGACAACACCACATAGTACATGGAACATAGAGAAGAGAACATAGAACGCAGAACATTGAATAGAGCACATCGACAACACCACATAGTACATGGAACATAGAAAAGAGAACATAGAACGCAGAACATTGAAAGGAGCATATCGACAACACCACATAGTACATGGAACATAGAAAAGAGAACATAGAATGCAGAACATTGAATAGAGGACAGAGACAACGCCACATAGTACACGGAATATAGAAAAGAGAACATAGAATGCAGAACAATGAATAGAGAATATCGACAACACGACATAGTACATGGAACATAGAAAAGAGAACATAGAACTCAGAACATTGAATAGAGCTCATCGACAACACCACATAGTACATGGAACATAGAAAAGAGAACATAGAATGCAGAACAATGAATAGAGCATATCGACAAGACCACATAGTACACGGAACATAGAAAAGAGAACATAGAATGCAGAACATTGAATAGAGCATATCGACAACACCACATAGTACATGGAACATAGAAAAGAGAACATAGAATGCAGAACAATGAATAGAGCATATCGACAACACCACATAGAACACGGAACATAGAAAAGAGAACATAGAATGCAGAACATTGAATAGAGCACATCGACAACACCACATAGTACATGGAACATAGAAAAGAGAACATAGAATGCAGAACATTGAATAGAGCATATCGACAACACCACATAGTACACAGAACATAGAAAAGAGAACATAGAATGCAGAACAATGAATAGAGCATATCGACAACACCACATAGTACATGGAACATAGAAAAGAGAACATAGAACGCAGAACATTGAATAGAGCACATCGACAGCACCACATAGTACATGGAACATAGAAAAGAGAACATAGAATGCAGAACATTGAATAGAGCATATCGACAACACCACATAGTACATGGAACATAGAAAAGAGAACATAGAATGCAGAACATTGAATAGAGGACAGAGACAACGCCATATAGTACATGGTACATAGAAAAGAGAACATAGAATGCAGAATAATGAATAGAGCACATCGACAACACCACATAGTACATGGTACATAGAAAAGAGAACATAGAATGCAGAACAATGAATAGAGCATATCGACAACACCACATAGTACAGGGAACATAGAAAAGAGAACATAGAACGCAGAACATTGAATAGTGCATATCGACAACACCACATGGTACATGGAACATAGAGAAGAGAACATAGAACGCAGAACATTGAATGGAGCATATCGACAACACCACATAGTACATGGAACATAGAAAAGAGAACATAGAATGCAGAACATTGAATAGAGCATATCGACAACACCACATAGTACATGGAACATAGAAAAGAGAACATAGAACGCAGAACATTGAATGGATCATATCGACAACACCACATAGTACATGGAACATAGAAAAGAGAACATAGAATGCAGAACATTGAATAGAGCATATCGACAACACCACATAGTACATGGAACATAGAAAAGAGAACATAGAATGCAGAACATTGAATAGAGCATATCGACAACACCACATAGTACATGGAACATAGAAAAGAGAACATAGAATGCAGAACATTGAATAGAGCATATCGACAACACCACATAGTACATGGAAAATAGAAAAGAGAACATAGAATGCAGAACATTGAATAGAGCATATCGACAACATCACATAGTACATGGAACATAGAAAAGAGAACATAGAATGCAGAACAATGAATAGAGGACATCGACAACACCACATAGTACATGGAACATAGAAAAGAGAACATAGAATGCAGAACATTGAATAGAGCATATCGACAACACCACATAGTACATGGAACATAGAAAAGAGAACATAGAATGCAGAACATTGAATAGGGCATATCAACAACACCACATAGTACATGGAAAATAGAAAAGAGAACATAGAATGCAGAACATTGAATAGAGCATATCGACAACATCACATAGTACATGGAACATAGAAAAGAGAACATAGAATGCAGAACAATGAATAGAGGACATCGACAACACCACATAGTACATGGAACATAGAAAAGAGTACGTAGAATGCAGAACATTGAATAGAGCACATCAACAACACCACATAGTACATGGAGCATAGAAAAGAGAACATAGAATGCAGAACAATGAATAGAGGACATCGACAACACCACATAGTACACGGAACATAGAAAAGAGAACATAGAATGCAGAACATTGAATAGAGCATATCGACAACACCACATAGTACATGGAAAATAGAAAAGAGAACATAGAATGCAGAACATTGAATAGAGCAAATCGACAACACAACATAGTACATGGAACATAGAAAAGAGAACATAGAATGCAGAACAATGAATAGAGGAAATCGACAACACCACATAGTACATGGAACATAGAAAAGAGAACGTAGAATGCAGAACATTGAATAGAGCACATCGACAACACCACATAGTACATGGAACATAGAAAAGAGAACATAGAATGCAGAACAATGAATAGAGCATATCGACAACACCACATAGTACATGGAACATAGAAAAGAGAACGTAGAATGCAGAACATTGAATAGTGCATATCGACAACACCACATAGTACATGGAACATAGAAAAGAGAACATAGAACGCAGAACATTGAATAGTGGACAGAGACAACGCCACATAGTACACGGAACATAGAAAAGAGAACATAGAATGCAGAACAATGAATAGAGCATATCGACAACACCACATAGTACATGGAACATAGAAAAGAGAACATAGAAAGCAGAACATTGAATAGAGCATATCGACAACACCACATAGTACATGGAACATAGAAAAGAGAACATAGAATGCAGAACATTGAATAGAGCATATCGACAACACCACATAGTACATGGAACATAGAAAAGAGAACATAGAATGCAGAACATTGAATGGAGCATATCGACAACACCATATAGTACATGGAACATAGAAAAGAGAACATAGAATGCAGAACATTGAATAGAGCATATCGACAACACCACATAGTACATGGAACATAGAAAAGAGAACATAGAACACAGAACATTGAATGGAGCATATCGACAACACCACATAGTACATGGAACATAGAAAAGAGAACATAGAATGCAGAACATTGAATAGAGGACAGAGACAACGCCACATAATACACGGAACATAGAAAAGAGAACATAGAATGCAGAACAATGAATAGAGCATATCGACAACACCACATAGTACATGGAACATAGAAAAGAGAACATAGAACGCAGAACATTGAATAGAGGACAGAGACAACGCCACATAGTACACGGAACATAGAAAAGAGAACATAGAATGCAGAACAATGAATAGAGCATATCGACAACACCACATAGTACATGGAACATAGAAAAGAGAACATAGAACGCAGAACATTGAATAGAGCACATCGACAACACCACATAGTACATGGTACATAGAAAAGAGAACATAGAATGCAGAACAATGAATAGAGCATATCGACAACACCACATAGTACATGGAACATAGAAAAGAGAACATAGAATGCAGAACAATGAATAGAGGACATCGACAACACCACATAGTACATGGAACATAGAAAAGAGAACATAGAATGCAGAACAATGAATAGAGGACATCGACAACACCACATAGTACATGGAACATAGAAAAGAGAACGTAGAATGCAGAACATTGAATAGAGCACATCGACAACACCACATAGTACATGGTACATAGAAAAGAGAACATAGAATGCAGAACAATGAATAGAGCATATCGACAACACCACATAGTACATGGAACATAGAAAAGAGAACGTAGAATGCAGAACATTGAATTGAGCACATCGACAACACCACATAGTACATGGAACATAGAAAAGAGAACATAGAATGCAGAACAATGAATAGAGGACATCGACTACACCACATAGTACACGGAACATAGAAAAGAGAACGTAGAATGCAGAACATTGAATAGAGCACATCGACAACACCACATAGTACATGGTACATAGAAAAGAGAACATAGAATGCAGAACAATGAATAGAGCATATCGAAAACACCACATAGTACACGGAACATAGAAAAGAGAACATAGAATGCAGAACAATGAATAGAGCATAACGACAACAACACATAGTACACGGAACATAGAAAAGAGAACAGAGAATGACGAACATTGAATAGAGCATATCGACAACACCACATAGTACACAGAACATAGAAAATAGAACATAGAATGCAGAACAATGAATAGAGCATAACGACAAAACCACATAGTACACGGAACATAGAAAAGAGAACAGAGAATGCAGAACATTGAATAGAGCACATCGACAACACCACATAGTACATGGTACATAGAAAAGAGAACATAGAATGCAGAACAATGAATAGAGAATATCGACAACACCACATAGTACACGGAACATAGAAAAGAGAACGTAGAATGCAGAACATTGAATAGAGCACATCGACAACACCACATAGTACATGGTACATAGAAAAGAGAACATAGAATGCAGAACAATGAATAGAGCATATCGAAAACACCACATAGTACACGGAACATAGAAAAGAGAACATAGAATGCAGAACAATGAATAGAGCATAACGACAACAACACATAGTACACGGAACATAGAAAAGAGAACAGAGAATGACGAACATTGAATAGAGCATATCGACAACACCACATAGTACACAGAACATAGAAAATAGAACATAGAATGCAGAACAATGAATAGAGCATAACGACAAAACCACATAGTACACGGAACATAGAAAAGAGAACAGAGAATGCAGAACATTGAATAGAGCATATCGACA
Organism: Narcine bancroftii; assembly: GCF_036971445.1. Taxonomy (NCBI): domain Eukaryota; kingdom Metazoa; phylum Chordata; class Chondrichthyes; order Torpediniformes; family Narcinidae; genus Narcine; species Narcine bancroftii. Next base: position 302,416,327 of record NC_091471.1, read on the forward strand.
ACACCACATAGTACATGGAACATAGAAAAGAGAATGTAGAACACAGTACATTGAATAGAGCACATCGACAACACCACATAGAACATGGTACATAGAAAAGAGAACATAGAATGCAGAACATTGAATAGAGCACATCGACAACACCACATAGTACATTGTACATAGAAAAGAGAACATAGAATGCAGTACATTGAATAGAGCATATTGACAACACGACATAGTACATGGAACATAGAAAAGAGAACATAGAATGCAGAACAATGAATAGAGCATATCGACAACACCACATAGTACACGGAACATAGAAAAGAGAACATAGAATGCAGAATAATGAATAGAGCATAACGACAACACCACATAGTACACGGAACATAGAAAAGACAACAGAGAATGCAGAACATTGAATAGAGCATATCGACAACACCACATAGTACATGGTACATAGAAAAGAGAACAAACAATGCAGAACAATGAATAGAGCATATCGACAACACCACATAGTACACGGAACATAGAAAAGAGAACAGAGAATGACGAACATTGAATAGAGCATATCGACAACACCACATAGTACATGGAACATAGAAAAGAGAACATAGAATGCAGAACAATGAATAGAGCATATCGACAACACCACATAGTACATGGAACATAGAAAAGAGAACGTAGAATGCAGAACATTGAATAGAGCATATCGACCACACCACATAGTACATGGAACATAGAAAAGAGAACATAGAACGCAGAACATTGAATAGAGGACAGAGACAACACCACATAGTACACGGAACATAGAAAAGAGAACATAGAATGCAGAACAATGAATAGAGCATATCGACAACACCACATGGTACATGGAACATAGAAAAGAGAACATAGAATGCAGAACATTGAATAGAGCATATCGACAACACCACATAGTACATGGAAAATAGAAAAGAGAACATAGAATGCAGAACATTGAATAGAGCATATCGACAACATCACATAGTACATGGAACATAGAAAAGAGAACATAGAATGCAGAACAATGAATAGAGGACATCGACAACACCACATAGTACATGGAACATAGAAAAGAGAACATAGAATGCAGAACATTGAATAGAGCATATCGACAACACCACATAGTACATGGAACATAGAAAAGAGAACATATAATGCAGAACATTGAATAGGGCATATCGACAACACCACATAGTACATGGAAAATAGAAAAGAGAACATAGAATGCAGAACATTGAATAGAGCATATCGACAACACCACATAGTACATGGAACATAGAAAAGAGAACATAGAATGCAGAACAATGAATAGAGGACATTGACAACACCACATAGTACATGGAACATAGAAAAGAGTACGTAGAATGCAGAACATTGAATAGAGCACATCAACAACACCACATAGTACATGGAGCATAGAAAAGAGAACATAGAATGCAGAACAATGAATAGAGGACATCGACAACACCACATAGTACACGGAACATAGAAAAGAGAACATAGAATGCAGAACATTGAATAGAGCATATCGACAACACCACATAGTACATGGAAAATAGAAAAGAGAACATAGAATGCAGAACATTGAATAGAGCATATCGACAACACAACATAGTACATGGAACATAGAAAAGAGAACATAGAATGCAGAACAATGAATAGAGGACATCGACAACACCACATAGTACATGGAACATAGAAAAGAGAACGTAGAATGCAGAACATTGAATAGAGCACATCGACAACACCACATAGTACATGGAACATAGAAAAGAGAACATAGAATGCAGAACAATGAATAGAGCATATCGACAACACCACATAGTACATGGAACATAGAAAAGAGAACGTAGAATGCAGAACATTGAATAGAGCATATCGACAACACCACATAGTACATGGAACATAGAAAAGAGAACATAGAACGCAGAACATTGAATAGAGGACAGAGACAACGCCACATAGTACACGGAACATAGAAAAGAGAACATAGAATGCAGAACAATGAATAGAGCATATCGACAACACCACATAGTACATGGAACATAGAAAAGAGAACATAGAAAGCAGAACATTGAATAGAGCATATCGACAACACCACATAGTACATGGAACATAGAAAAGAGAACATAGAATGCAGAACATTGAATAGAGCATATCGACAACACCACATAGTACATGCAACATAGAAAAGAGAACATAGAATGCAGAACATTGAATGGAGCATATCGACAACACCATATAGTACATGGAACATAGAAAAGAGAACATAGAATGCAGAACATTGAATAGAGCATATCGACAACACCACATAGTACATGGAACATAGAAAAGAGAACATAGAACACAGAACATTGAATGGAGCATATCGACAACACCACATAGTACATGGAACATAGAAAAGAGAACATAGAATGCAGAACATTGAATAGAGGACAGAGACAACGCCACATAATACACGGAACATAGAAAAGAGAACATAGAATGCAGAACAATGAATAGAGCATATCGACAACACCACATAGTACATGGAACATAGAAAAGAGAACATAGAACGCAGAACATTGAATAGAGGACAGAGACAACGCCACATAGTACACGGAACATAGAAAAGAGAACATAGAATGCAGAACAATGAATAGAGCATATCGACAACACCACATAGTACATGGAACATAGAAAAGAGAACATAGAACGCAGAACATTGAATAGAGCACATCGACAACACCACATAGTACATGGTACATAGAAAAGAGAACATAGAATGCAGAACAATGAATAGAGCATATCGACAACACCACATAGTACATGGAACATAGAAAAGAGAACATAGAATGCAGAACAATGAATAGAGGACATCGACAACACCACATAGTACATGGAACATAGAAAAGAGAACATAGAATGCAGAACAATGAATAGAGGACATCGACAACACCACATAGTACATGGAACATAGAAAAGAGAACGTAGAATGCAGAACATTGAATAGAGCACATCGACAACACCACATAGTACATGGTACATAGAAAAGAGAACATAGAATGCAGAACAATGAATAGAGCATATCGACAACACCACATAGTACATGGAACATAGAAAAGAGAACGTAGAATGCAGAACATTGAATTGAGCACATCGACAACACCACATAGTACATGGAACATAGAAAAGAGAACATAGAATGCAGAACAATGAATAGAGGACATCGACTACACCACATAGTACATGGAACATAGAAAAGAGAACGTAGAATGCAGAACATTGAATAGAGCACATCGACAACACCACATAGTACATGGTACATAGAAAAGAGAACATAGAATGCAGAACAATGAATAGAGAATATCGACAACACCACATAGTACACGGAACATAGAAAAGAGAACGTAGAATGCAGAACATTGAATAGAGCACATCGACAACACCACATAGTACATGGTACATAGAAAAGAGAACATAGAATGCAGAACAATGAATAGAGCATATCGAAAACACCACATAGTACACGGAACATAGAAAAGAGAACATAGAATGCAGAACAATGAATAGAGCATAACGACAACACCACATAGTACACGGAACATAGAAAAGAGAACAGAGAATGACGAACATTGAATAGAGCATATCGACAACACCACATAGTACACGGAACATAGAAAATAGAACATAGAATGCAGAACAATGAATAGAGCATAACGACAAAACCACATAGTACACGGAACATAGAAAAGAGAACAGAGAATGCAGAAGATTGAATAGAGCATATCGACAACACCACATAGTACATTGTACATAGAAAAGAGAACATAGAATGCAGAACATTGAATAGAGCATATCGACAACACCACATAGTACACGGAACATAGAAAAGAGAATGTAGAACACAGTACATTGAATAGAGCACAACGACAACACCACATAGAACATGGTACATAGAAAAGAGAACATAGAATGCAGAACATTGAATAGAGCACATCGACAACACCACATAGTACATTGTACATAGAAAAGAGAACATAGAATGCAGTACATTGAACAGTGCATATTGACAACACGACATAGTACATGGAACATCGAAAAGAGAACATAGAATGCAGAACAATGAATAGAGCATATCGACAACACCACATAGTACACGGAACATAGAAAAGAGAACATAGAATGCAGAACAATGAATAGAGCATAACGACAACACCACATAGTACACGGAACTTAGAAAAGACAACAGAGAATGCAGAACATTGAATAGAGCATATCGACAACACCACATAGTACATGGTACATAGAAAAGAGAACAAACAATGCAGAACAATGAATAGAGCATATCGACAACACCACATAGTACATGGAACATAGAAAAGAGAACATAGAATGCAGAACATTGAATAGAGCATATCGACAACACCACATAGTACATGGAACATAGAAAAGAGAACATAGAATGCAAAACAATGAATAGAGCATATCGACAACACCACATAGTACATGGAACATAGAAAAGAGAACGTAGAATGCAGAACATTGAATAGAGCATATCGACAACACCACATAGTACATGGAACATAGAAAAGAGAACATAGAACACAGAACATTGAATAGAGCATATCGACAACGCCACATAGTACACGGAACATAGAAAAGAGAACATAGAATGCAGAACAATGAATAGAGCATATCGACAACACCACATAGTACATGGAACATAGAAAAGAGAACAAAGAACGCAGAACATTGAATAGAGCATATCGACAACACCACATAGTACATGGAACATAGAAAAGAGAACATAGAACGCAGAACATTGAATGGAGCATATCGACAACACCACATAGTACATGGAACATAGAAAAGAGAACATAGAATGCAGAACATTGAATAGAGGACAGAGACAACGCCACATAATACACGGAACATAGAAAAAAGAACATAGAATGCAGAACAATGAATAGAGCATATCGACAACACCACATAGTACATGGAACATAGAAAAGAGAACATAGAACGCAGAACATTGAATAGAGGACAGAGACAACGCCACATAGTACACGGAACATAGAAAAGAGAACATAGAATGCAGAACAATGAATAGAGCATATCGACAACACCACATAGTACATGGAACATAGAAAAGAGAACATAGAACGCAGAACATTGAATAGAGCACATCGACAACACCACATAGTACATGGTACATAGAAAAGAGAACATAGAATGCAGAACAATGAATAGAGCATATTGACAACACCACATAGTACATGGAACATAGAAAAGAGAACATAGAATGCAGAACAATGAATAGAGGACATCGACAACACCACATAGTACATGGAACATAGAAAAGAGAACATAGAATGCAGAACAATGAATAGAGGACATCGACAACACCACATAGTACATGGAACATAGAAAAGAGAACGTAGAATGCAGAACATTAAATAGAGCACATCGACAACACCATATAGTACATGGTACATAGAAAAGAGAACATAGAATGCAGAACAATGAATAGAGCATATCGACAACACCACATAGTACATGGAACATAGAAAAGAGAACGTAGAATGCAGAACATTGAATTGAGCACATCGACAACACCACATAGTACATGGAACATAGAAAAGAGAACATAGAATGCAGAACAATGAATAGAGGACATCGACTACACCACATAGTACATGGAACATAGAAAAGAGAACGTAGCATGCAGAACATTGAATAGAGCACATCGACAACACCACATAGTACACGGTACATAGAAAAGAGAACATAGAATGCAGAACAATGAATAGAGAATATCGACAACACCACATAGTACACGGAACATAGAAAAGAGAACGTAGAATGCAGAACATTGAATAGAGCACATCGACAACACCACATAGTACATGGTACATAGAAAAGAGAACATAGAATGCAGAACAATGAATAGAGCATATCGAAAACACCACATAGTACACGGAACATAGAAAAGAGAACATAGAATGCAGAACAATGAATAGAGCATAACGACAACACCACATAGTACACGGAACATAGAAAAGAGAACAGAGAATGACGAACATTGAATAGAGCATATCGACAACACCACATAGTACACGGAACATAGAAAATAGAACATAGAATGCAGAACAATGAATAGAGCATAACGACAAAACCACATAGTACACGGAACATAGAAAAGAGAACAGAGAATGCAGAACATTGAATAGAGCATATCGACAACACCACATAGTACACGGAACATAGAAAAGAGAATGTAGAACACAGTACATTGAATAGAGCACATCGACAACACCACATAGAACATGGTACATTGAAAAGAGAACATAGAATGCAGAACATTGAATAGAGCACATCGACAACACCACATAGTACATTGTACATAGAAAAGAGAACATAGAATGCAATACATTGAATAGAGCATATTGACAACACGACATAGTACATGGAACATAGAAAAGAGAACATAGAATGCAGAACAATGAATAGAGCATATCGACAACACCACATAGTACACGGAACATAGAAAAGAGAACATAGAATGCAGAATAATGAATAGAGCATAACGACAACACCACATAGTACACGGAACATAGAAAAGACAACAGAGAATGCAGAACATTGAATAGAGCATATCGACAACACCACATAGTACATGGTACATAGAAAAGAGAACAAACAATGCAGAACAATGAATAGAGCATATCGACAACACCACATAGTACATGGAACATAGAAAAGAGAACATAGAATGCAGAACATTGAATAGAGCATATCGACAACACCACATAGTACATGGAACATAGAAAAGAGAACATAGAATGCAGAACAATGAATAGAGCATATCGACAACACCACATAGTACATGGAACATAGAAAAGAGAACGTAGAATGCAGAACATTGAATAGAGCATATCGACAACACCACATAGTACATGGAACATAGAAAAGAGAACATAGAACGCAGAACATTGAATAGAGGACAGAGACAACACCACATAGTACACGGAACATAGAAAAGAGAACATAGAATGCAGAACAATGAATAGAGCATATCGACAACACCACATAGTACATGGAACATAGAAAAGAGAACATAGAATGCAGAACATTGAATAGAGCATATCGACAACACCACATAGTACATGGAACATAGAAAAGAGAACATAGAATGCAGAACATTGAATAGAGGTCAGAGACAACGCCATATAGTACATGGTACATAGAAAAGAGAACATAGAATGCAGAATAATGAATAGAGCACATCGACAACACCACATAGTACATGGTACATAGAAAAGAGAACATAGAATGCAGAACAATGAATAGAGCATATCGACAACACCACATAGTACAGGGAACATAGAAAAGAGAACATAGAACGCAGAACATTGAATAGAGCATATCGACAACACCACATGGTACATGGAACATAGAAAAGAGAACATAGAACGCAGAACATTGAATGGAGCATATCGACAACACCACATAGTACATGGAACATAGAAAAGAGAACATAGAATGCAGAACATTGAATAGAGCATATCGACAACACCACATAGTACATGGAACATAGAAAAGAGAACATAGAACGCAGAACATTGAATGGAGCATATCGACAACACCACATAGTACATGGAACATAGAAAAGAGAACATAGAATGCAGAACATTGAATAGAGCATATCGACAACACCACATAGTACATGGAACATAGAAAAGAGAACATAGAATGCAGAACATTGAATAGAGCATATCGACAACACCACATAGAACATGGAACATAGAAAAGAGAACATAGAATGCAGAACATTGAATAGAGCATATCGACAACACCACATAGTATATGGAAAATAGAAAAGAGAACATAGAATGCAGAACATTGAATAGAGCATATCGACAACATCACATAGTACATGGAACATAGAAAAGAGAACATAGAATGCAGAACAATGAATAGAGGACATCGACAACACCACATAGTACATGGAACATAGAAAAGAGAACATAGAATGCAGAACATTGAATAGAGCATATCGACAACACCACATAGTACATGGAACATAGAAAAGAGAACATAGAATGCAGAACATTGAATAGGGCATATCGACAACACCACATAGTACATGGAAAATAGAAAAGAGAACATAGAATGAAGAACATTGAATAGAGCATATCGACAACACCACATAGTACATGGAACATAGAAAAGAGAACATAGAATGCAGAACAATGAATAGAGGACATCGACAACACCACATAGTACATGGAACATAGAAAAGAGTACGTAGAATGCAGAACATTGAATTGAGCACATCAACAACACCACATAGTACATGGAGCATAGAAAAGAGAACATAGAATGCAGAACAATGAATAGAGGACATCGACAACACCACATAGTATACGGAACATAGAAAAGAGAACATAGAATGCAGAACATTGAATAGAGCATATCGACAACACCACATAGTACATGGAAAATAGAAAAGAGAACATAGAATGCAGAACATTGAATAGAGCATATCGACAACACAACATAGTACATGGAACATAGAAAAGAGAACATAGAATGCAGAACAATGAATAGAGGACATCGACAACACCACATAGTACATGGAACATAGAAAAGAGAACGTAGAATGCAGAACATTGAATAGAGCACATCGACAACACCACATAGTACATGGAACATAGAAAAGAGAACATAGAATGCAGAACAATGAATAGAGCATATCGACAACACCACATAGTACATGGAACATAGAAAAGAGAACGTAGAATGCAGAACATTGAATAGAGCATATCGACAACACCACATAGTACATGGAACATAGAAAAGAGAACATAGAACGCAGAACATTGAATAGAGGACAGAGACAACGCCACATAGTACACGGAACATAGAAAAGAGAACATAGAATGCAGAACAATGAATAGAGCATATCGACAACACCACATAGTACATGGAACATAGAAAAGAGAACATAGAAAGCAGAACATTGAATAGAGCATATCGACAACACCACATAGTACATGGAACATAGAAAAGAGAACATAGAATGCAGAACATTGAATAGAGCATATCGACAACACCACATAGTACATGGAACATAGAAAAGAGAACATAGAATGCAGAACATTGAATGGAGCATATCGACAACACCATATAGTACATGGAACATAGAAAAGAGAACATAGAATGCAGAACATTGAATAGAGCATATCGACAACACCACATAGTACATGGAACATAGAAAAGAGAACATAGAACACAGAACATTGAATGGAGCATATCGACAACACCACATAGTACATGGAACATAGAAAGGAGAACATAGAATGCAGAACATTGAATAGAGGACAGAGACAACGCCACATAATACACGGAACATAGAAAAGAGAACATAGAATGCAGAACAATGAATAGAGCATATCGACAACACCACATAGTACATGGAACATAGAAAAGAGAACATAGAACGCAGAACATTGAATAGAGGACAGAGACAACGCCACATAGTACACGGAACATAGAAAAGAGAACATAGAATGCAGAACAATGAATAGAGCATATCGACAACACCACATAGTACATGGAACATAGAAAAGAGAACATAGAACGCAGAACATTGAATAGAGCACATCGACAACACCACATAGTACATGGTACATAGAAAAGAGAACATAGAATGCAGAACAATGAATAGAGCATATCGACAACACCACATAGTACATGGAACATAGAAAAGAGAACATAGAATGCAGAACAATGAATAGAGGACATCGACAACACCACATAGTACATGGAACATAGAAAAGAGAACATAGAATGCAGAACAATGAATAGAGGACATCGACAACACCACATAGTACATGGAACATAGAAAAGAGAACGTAGAATGCAGAACATTGAATAGAGCACATCGACAACACCACATAGTACATGGTACATAGAAAAGAGAACATAGAATGCAGAACAATGAATAGAGCATATCGACAACACCACATAGTACATGGAACATAGAAAAGAGAACGTAGAATGCAGAACATTGAATTGAGCACATCGACAACACCACATAGTACATGGAACATAGAAAAGAGAACATAGAATGCAGAACAATGAATAGAGGACATCGACTACACCACATAGTACATGGAACATAGAAAAGAGAACGTAGAATGCAGAACATTGAATAGAGCACATCGACAACACCACATAGTACATGGTACATAGAAAAGAGAACATAGAATGCAGAACAATGAATAGAGAATATCGACAACACCACATAGTACACGGAACATAGAAAAGAGAACGTAGAATGCAGAACATTGAATAGAGCACATCGACAACACCACATAGTACATGGTACATAGAAAAGAGAACATAGAATGCAGAACAATGAATAGAGCATATCGAAAACACCACATAGTACACGGAACATAGAAAAGAGAACATAGAATGCAGAACAATGAATAGAGCATAACGACAACACCACATAGTACACGGAACATAGAAAAGAGAACAGAGAATGACGAACATTGAATAGAGCATATCGACAACACCACATAGTACACGGAACATAGAAAATAGAACATAGAATGCAGAACAATGAATAGAGCATAACGACAAAACCACATAGTACACGGAACATAGAAAAGAGAACAGAGAATGCAGAAGATTGAATAGAGCATATCGACAACACCACATAGTACATTGTACATAGAAAAGAGAACATAGAATGCAGAACACTGAATAGAGCATATCGACAACACCACATAGTACACGGAACATAGAAAAGAGAATGTAGAACACAGTACATTGAATAGAGCACATCGACAACACCACATAGAACATGGTACATAGAAAAGAGAACATAGAATGCAGAACATTGAATAGAGCACATCGACAACACCACATAGTACATTGTACATAGAAAAGAGAACATAGAATGCAGTACATAGAATAGTGCATATTGACAACACGACATAGTACATGGAACATCGAAAAGAGAACATAGAATGCAGAACAATGAATAGAGCATATCGACAACACCACATAGTACACGGAACATAGAAAAGAGAACATAGAATGCAGAACAATGAATAGAGCATAACGACAACACCACATAGTACACGGAACTTAGAAAAGACAACAGAGAATGCAGAACATTGAATAGAGCATATCGACAACACCACATAGTACATGGTACATAGAAAAGTGAACATAGAATGCAGAACAATGAATAGAGGACATCGACAACACCACATAGTACATGGAACATAGAAAAGAGAACATAGAATGCAGAACAATGAATAGAGGACATCGACAACACCACATAGTACATGGAACATAGAAAAGAGAACGTAGAATGCAGAACATTGAATAGAGCACATCGACAACACCACATAGTACATGGTACATAGAAAAGAGAACATAGAATGCAGAACAATGAATAGAGCATATCGACAACACCACATAGTACATGGAACATAGAAAAGAGAACGTAGAATGCAGAACATTGAATTGAGCACATCGACAACACCACATAGTACATGGAACATAGAAAAGAGAACATAGAATGCAGAACAATGAATAGAGGACATCGACTACACCACATAGTACATGGAACATAGAAAAGAGAACGTAGAATGCAGAACATTGAATAGAGCCCATCGACAACACCACATAGTACATGGTACATAGAAAAGAGAACATAGAATGCAGAACAATGAATAGAGAATATCGACAACACCACATAGTACACGGAACATAGAAAAGAGAACGTAGAATGCAGAACATTGAATAGAGCACATCGACAACACCACATAGTACATGGTACATAGAAAAGAGAACATAGAATGCAGAACAATGAATAGAGCATATCGAAAACACCACATAGTACACGGAACATAGAAAAGAGAACATAGAATGCAGAACAATGAATAGAGCATAACGACAACACCACATAGTACACGGAACATAGAAAAGAGAACAGAGAATGACGAACATTGAATAGAGCATATCGACAACACCACATAGTACACGGAACATAGAAAATAGAACATAGAATGCAGAACAATGAATAGAGCATAACGACAAAACCACATAGTACACGGAACATAGAAAAGAGAACAGAGAATGCAGAACAATGAATAGAGCATATCGATAACACCACATAGTACATGGAACATAGAAAAGAGAACATAGAACGCAGAACATTGAATAGAGGACAGAGACAACGCCACATAGTACACGGAACATAGAAAAGAGAACATAGAATGCAGAACAATGAATAGAGCATATCGACAACACCACATAGTACATGGAACATAGAAAAGAGAACATAGAACGCAGAACATTGAATAGAGCATATCGACAACACCACATAGTACATGGAACATAGAAAAGAGAACATAGAATGCAGAACATTGAAGATAGCACATCGACAACACCACATCGTACATAGTACATGGAACAGAGAACATAGATTGCAGAACATTTAATAGATCACATCGAAAAAACCACATAGTACATGGTACATAGAAAAGATAATTTAAAATGCAGAACATTAAATAGAGCATAATGACAACACCACATAGTACATAGTATAGAACACAGAACGTAGAACACAGAACATTGAATATAGCACATCGACAACACCACATAGTACATAGTATAGAGCAGAGAACGAAGAACACATAACATTGATTATATCACATTGAGAACAACAAATAGTACATAGTATATAGAACAGTGAACACAGAACACAGAGCATTGAATGTAGCACATTGAAAACAACACGTACATAGTACATAGAGCAGAGAATGTAGAATGCAGAACCTTGAAGATAGCACATCGACAATACCACATAGTACATGGTACGTAGAACAGAGAACGTAGAATGCAGAACATTGAATAGAGGACAGCGACAACGCCACTTAGTACATAGTAGGTAGAACAGACAACGTAGAACACGGAACATTTAATAGAGCACATCGACAACACCACCTCGTACATAGTACGTAGAAAAGAGAACAGAGAATACAGAACATTGAATTGAATACAACGATAACACCACATGGTACACAGTACATAGAACAGAGAACGTAAAATGCAGAACAGAGAATAGAGCACATTGACAACACCACATAGTACTAAGTATAGAACAGAGAATGTAGAACACAGAACATTGAATAAAGCATATTGACAACACCACATAGTACATGGTACATAGAACAGAGTACGTAAAATGCAGAACATTGAATAAATCACATCGATTACACCACATAGTACATAGTACATGGAACAGAGAACGTAGATTGCACAACATTTAATAGATAACATCGATAAAACCACATAGTACATGGTACATAGGAAAGAGAACGTAAAATGCAGAACATTGAATAGAGCATAATGACAACACCACATAGTACATAGTATAGAACGCAGAACGTAGAACACAGAACATTGAATATATCACATCGAGAACAACAAATAGAACATAGTATAAAGAACAGTGAACATAGAACACAGAACATTGAATATAGCACATTGACAACACCACATTGTACATAGTACATAGAACAGAGAATGTAGAATGCAGAACATTGAAGATAGCACATCGACAACACCACATAGTACATGGTACGTAGAACAGAGAACGTAGAATGCAGAACATTGAATAGAGAACATCGACAACACCACATAGTACATGATACATAGAACACAGAACGTAAAATGCAGAACATTGAATAAAGCACATCGATTACTCCATATCGTACATAGTACATGGAACAGAGAACGTAGATTGCAGAACATTTAATAGATTACATCGATAAAACCACATAGTACATGGTACATAGAAAAGAGAATGTAAAATGCAGAACATTGAATAGAGGACAACTACAACGCCACATAGTACATGGTATGTAGAACAGAGAACGTAGAATGCAGAACATTTAAAAGAGAACATCGACAACACCACATAGTACACGGTACATAGACACAGAATGTAAAAGGCAGAACATTGTATAAAGCACATCGATTACACCACATAGAACATAGTACATGGAACAGAGAACGTAGATTGCAGAACATTTAATAGATCACATCGTTAAAACCACATAGTACATGATACATAGAAAAGAGAACTAAAATGCAGAACAATGAATAGAGCATATAGACAACACCACATAGTACACAGTACATAGACACAGAACGTAAAATGCAGAACATTGTATAAAGCACATCGATTACACCACAGAGTACATAGTACATGGAACAGAGAACGTAGATTGCAAAACATTTAATACATCACATCGATAAAACCACATAGTACATGGTACATAGAAAGGAGAACGTAAAATGCAGAACATTGTATAGAGGACAGCTACAACGCCACATAGTACATAGTACGTAGAACAGAGAATGTAGAACGCAGAACATTTAATAGAGCACATCGAAAACTCCACCTTGGACATAGTATGTAGAAAAGAGAACATAGAATGCAGAACATTGAATAGAGCACATCGACAACATCACATGCTACACAGTACATAGAACAGAGAACGTAAAATGCAGAACAGAGAATAGGGCATATTGACAACACCACATAGTACTAAGTATAGAACAGAGAAAGTAGAACACAGATCATTGAATATAGCACATCGACTACACCACATAGTACATGGTACAGAGAACAGAGAAGGTATAACGCAGAACATTGAATATAGCACATTGACAACACCACATAGTACACAGTATAGAGCAGAGAACGAAGAACACAGAACATTGAATATATCACATTGAGAACAACAAATAGTACATAGTATATAGAACAGAGAACATGGAACACAGAACATTGAATATAGGACATTGACAACACCACATTGTACATAGTACATAGAACAGAGAATGTAGAATGCAGAACATTGAACATAGCACACCGACAATACCACATAGTACATGGTACGTAGAAAAGTGAACATAGAATGCAGAACATTGAATAGACAACAGCGACAATGCCACATAGTACATAGTACGTAGAACAGAGAACGTAGAACACAGAACATTTAATAGAGCACATCGACAACACCACCTCGTACATAGTACGTAGAAAACAGAACATAGAATGCAGAACATTGAATAGAGCACAACGACAACACCACATGGTACACAGGACATAGAAAAGAGAACGTAAAATGCAGAACAGAGAATAGAGCACATTGACAACAGCACATAGTACTAAGTATAGAACAGAGAATGTAGAACACAGAACATTGAATAAAGCACATCGAGAACACCACATAGTACATGGTACATAGAAAAGAGAACATAGAATTCAGAACATTGAATAGAGCATATCGAGAACACCACATAGTACACGGTACATAGACACAGAACGTAAAATGCAGAACATTGAATCGAGCACATCGACAACACCACCTCGTACATAGTACGTAGAAAAGAGAACAGAGAATACAGAACATTGAATTGAATACAACGATAACACCACATGGTACACAGTACATAGAACAGAGAACGTAAAATGCAGAACAGAGAATAGAGCACATTGACAACACCACATAGTACTAAGTATAGAACAGAGAATGTAGGACACAGAACATTGAATAAAGCATATTGACAACACCACATAGTACATGGTACATAGAACAGAGTACGTAAAATGCAGAACATTGAATAAATCACATCGATTACACCACATAGTACATAGTACATGGAACAGAGAACGTAGATTGCACAACATTTAATAGATAACATCGATAAAACCACATAGTACATGGTACATAGGAAAGAGAACGTAAAATGCAGAACATTGAATAGAGCATAATGACAACACCACATAGTACATAGTATAGAACGCAGAACGTAGAACACAGAACATTGAATATATCACATCGAGAACAACAAATAGAACATAGTATAAAGAACAGTGAACATAGAACACAGAACATTGAATATAGCACATTGACAACACCACATTGTACATAGTACATAGAACAGAGAATGTAGAATGCAGAACATTGAAGATAGCACATCGACAACACCACATAGTACATGGTACGTAGAACAGAGAACGTAGAATGCAGAACATTGAATAGAGAACATCGACAACACCACATAGTACATGATACATAGAACACAGAACGTAAAATGCAGAACATTGAATAAAGCACATCGATTACTCCATATCGTACATAGTACATGGAACAGAGAACGTAGATTGCAGAACATTTAATAGATTACATCGATAAAACCACATAGTACATGGTACATAGAAAAGAGAATGTAAAATGCAGAACATTGAATAGAGGACAACTACAACGCCACATAGTACATGGTATGTAGAACAGAGAACGTAGAATGCAGAACATTTAAAAGAGAACATCGACAACACCACATAGTACATGGTACATAGACACAGAACGTAAAAGGCAGAACATTGTATAAAGCACATCGATTACACCACATAGAACATAGTACATGGAACAGAGAACGTAGATTGCAGAACATTTAATAGATCACATCGTTAAAACCACATAGTACATGATACATAGAAAAGAGAACTAAAATGCAGAACAATGAATAGAGCATATAGACAACACCACATAGTACACAGTACATAGACACAGAACGTAAAATGCAGAACATTGTATAAAGCACATCGATTACACCACAGAGTACATAATACATGGAACAGAGAACGTAGATTGCAAAACATTTAATACATCACATCGATAAAACCACATAGTACATGGTACATAGAAAGGAGAACGTAAAATGCAGAACATTGTATAGAGGACAGCTACAACGCCACATAGTACATGGTACGTAGAACAGTGAACGTAGAACGCAGAACATTCAATAGAGCACATCGACAACACCACCTAGTAAATAGTACATAGAAAAGAGAACATGGAATGCAGAACATCGAATCGAGCACATCGACAACACCACTTGGTACACAGTACATAGAACAGAGAACGTAAAATGCAGAACAGAGACTAGAGCACATTGACAACACCACATAGTACTAAGTATAGAACAGAGAACGAAGAACACAGAACATTGAATATATCACATTGAGAACAACAAATAGTACATAGTATATAGAACAGAG